>NC_050583.1:55601463-56279796 GCF_013368585.1 Megalops cyprinoides
TAACACGATTTTGGGGATTACATTCACTCCAACTTAATTGCCAGCCTCCCTACATCTCTTCTACATTCTGGAGCCTCCACTGTCATCTGGACATCTGGACCATTTGATACCCCTGATGTAAAATACCGTCCAGAAGGGTTTGTTTCAGGTGAGTGAGGCCGTTTTGTTGGTGGACATTCCATTTCTGGAATGGTGGCACTTACTGCCCATGTTCCTCCAAAACAGTGAGCAAAACCTGTTTCGCAGATTAACTTTACATGTGACCAGCTGCCCGCGTTTGTGAGATGGCTTAAAGTGATTCTGACTGGTGCTTTGCTCCAATTGCCCGTACAGTGAGATTCACCCAGCTGACTGTGGGAGTGAGTTCCTGTCAGAGCTTCATTCTCACCTCTCGGATTTATTTATCTCATTAGTTTTAATCATCATTCTTGTCAGGGGCACTGATTCCAGTTTGATCAAAACACTGCATTCCACCCCAAGGGCTGGGATAAAAGATGTCCTGACAGTCAAAGCAGGTTTGTAGAGATACATTCAGATGTCAAGTGCTACGTGTTAGAGAGGGAAAAAATGCAGTGTATTTTAAAAATTAAGTTTCAAAATAAAAATTATATACTAAAAAGGCATGAGTATAGTGGTCTGTCTTGATCTACACAGGAGGTGAGCTATGAAATGCTGCAATTGTTCCCATAATCAGATGCAGCTACATTTACATATTGTGCATATCCAGAGATTGTTACTATATGCATATTTGTGCTAGTGAAGGTGTAGAAATTGAAATTTGCAAGCATTTTCTGGTTACCGTGCTTTTGAATGTCATCTGTACAGTATCTGTGCAGATGCTGAAAGGCTGGTTGTCATCTGATAGTAAATTTTAAACAGACCATTTGTTACATATTTGAGTTTTGCTCAGATGGTGTAAGTGCTGGTTGAATGCCAGTGAGACAAAGCAAATTGCTTAGTCCTGTCTCTTTTAAATCAGCTTACTCTAGGTTTACAAATCTGCTGAAATGGTCGTCATTAAAATAAGACTGAAGATTTATTATCAGATTTATTAGTATGTTTTGCTGTACAAGGCTAACTAATCTGATGAAATAGCTTATTTCATTTCTTTGAAATTCAATAGCTTTGTGATGACCGTGAGGAAACAGCGTTCAGAGATGAACCAAAAGAGGTAGCCTGAATGTTGACAATATTCCTCAGTGCTGCCCTAAAGACAAGAGACAGACACCTGGGAATGTATGCCGTGTGATGGTGTTGCCAATGGTGCTCCTCTGGTGCGGCCTCTGGAGGCTTGGCTGACCCAAGGTTCCCTCTCAGTCTCAGGCCTCAAGCTCCTTCTCCACCTCTGTCTCCTCCATCTAATTTACACATCTGCTAGGCAAGGCATTTAAAGCAGGGTGCTATAGTCATTGAACTGTGCTGGACGTTCTATGGACATTTTCAATTGCTTCAAGCCTGGCCTGAGGGCTTTGGGGAGGCGGGGAGTAGTAGGACATACAGCTGAGATCATACATGCATTCAAAAAGTAACTAATGTGCCCATGTCCAGATAATGTATTATTAGCCATTGTTTTCATTTTTAAAAGCTGATTGAGCTAAATATGCCGCTGCTGGAGGAACAGACCCGCCTCCTCATTAGGCTAGAGGAAGAAGGTCATTTAAAGGACCTTAACTAAAACAAACATGTTTTAGTCTATTTTAAATGAATTAATTAAAGACTTAATTACTGTGTAATTAATAATTCATTTGAAGCAGATGTCTGGTAGCAGGTACCAAAAAACACAGACACAGTGTGAAAACCAAGGATGAAAACAGAAATGGTTGTCAGTGGAGGATAGTATAGCACTCGTTTTGCTGTGTTTCTTTCACTGTGTCTTCCCTAGCAGGGGAAAAAAAAACAAATGGCTTCATGACTTCACAGGAAAAGTTATTACAGACTCAAAAATTAATATTCACACCATGAATGAGTGGTAATATTCATAGCCCTAAAAATGTAAGAGATGCAGAGTATTTTTCAGTTGCTACCTTCAAACAGTTTCTGCTTGTCTTCTAAATCCAGGATATAGACCTATTTTTCAAAGGATTAATGCAAAGTTAGCAATTAAGTTGTATCCAGTGATAAATTACTACAGTATTCAACTGTGTTTGGTAAGACATGGTTAAATACTGTGACATCTCATGACCTTTATTACTGATTTAGTTTAAATATTATATTCATTATCACTGCTTAAAAATTGAGGATAAAATGGTGACCGTCGTAACTGTTATTATGTAAACTGCACATCTGCAGACGACGAATGTTTTAAAAATGGGCACCAGCAATGTGATGATCGCACCCGCTGTTATGAAGCAGAAATGCCATGCAAAGCAGATGAGCTGACCTTGGGTTAGCAAATGTTGCATCATGACACCAGGTTGAGTGGCTACCTGGATTGGCTGTCTGGTCTCATTTGGCCTATCCAGTTTGGTGAGAAAGCACCTTAAATCACCTTTCCAAATGATCTCACAGTCCATTCCAAAGGTCAGGACTTCACAGTCCCTGCCGCTCCTTGCACATTGGAAGCTGCCCTGTTGTCTGAGAGCAGCAGACCGTGTGGATTTCCATCGTCTGCTGTTTGAGTTTGTCTGTTCATTTATTTATGTGTTCCCCTTTCACCATGGCTTTGAGATGGCTAACTGTGCTTTAAGCTTGCCTCGCCGTGGAAGTGATTCGGGTGCAGTTGCCAGTTTGCCCCCAGCTAATCGCTATTTTTCCATACTACTAGTCCTGTAGTACACGGTAGCCTCTCTCACTGACAAGGTTCCCTGACTGACGATGAACACACCCCCCACCCCAACCCTGGCAAAACCAAGCCAAACCCTGCTGCTGTGATCTCCTCCTGGCCTATGTACTTTATCCTCAGTATTGTTGTAATTAAATTATTGCAGCTCTGTGTAGGTGGTCATTCATTACTGGAGTGACTAGCAACAAGGAGGATGTGTGACAAGCCAGCAGTTGTTATGGTTTTACATCTCGAAAAATCTTCTGATTTTTAAAAAAAAAAAAAAAACTACCTATCATACAGACCACCTCACACTCCCCCTCCCGAAACAGATCTCAGGGGTGCTGAGTGCTGGATGTCATGGTTACCGTGACGACATGCTGAGAGGTGATAATGGAGGACTGGGATGGTTGGATGGCTGGGCGGGTAGTTTGGGGAGGGGTGGCGGGGGGGGGGGGGGGGGGGGGGGTGGTGTTTGAGTAGAGGTGTTGCTGAGTAGACAGATGGAAGGAAATAACTGTGAAGGTTTCCTCAAATAGCAGGTAAACCACAGGAAGGTTAGAGTTGCTGAAAGGCAATAATCAGTTCCATGCCCAGCCCCTTCCTGTTGCAGCATTGCTGGGTGGTACAATGGGCCTAGGGTTTGCCAGTTTTAGGCTGATGTAGTGTCTCTTTTATTGCTTTAACCCAACATAAAATATATCTGACCACTACGGCAAAGGAAGGGAGGAAATGAACAGCGGATCCCAAACAATCATTTCATCATGCAGATAGGCTGCGCTGAAGGTAGAATAATTAATTGTCATGAGCAGAGTTACACAATCACAAATCCAGACAAGACCAGACACATCTGAGACGTGCCGATATATGACCTGCATCAGTAAGAGCGTTATGATGCAATGACATCACTGGCTGTTAGGCAGTTTCGACAGGCCTTAGACACAACAAAAGAATTACCGCTGCTTTAAAATAGTTTTTTCTTAATGCCCAGTGCATTGTAGCAGTTTGTTTTATCACATTTCTTACAGGGAAAAGGATTTGAGACAAGTGTCATACCAGGATTTCAAAACCCCTCTTCACAAGCATTACATCAACATAGGTGTTGTTTGGAATTTGCCCCTGAGGCAGCCATGAAGTGCTAATGAGAGCCATGCTTAGTGACAACATTAAGTGCTGTTTAAGTCTCCCAATGCAAAGAGACATGCATTTTAAATGCCACTTGACTGTAATGGCATAGAGCATGATGCTGACATTTTAAAAGATTTTGAGGATTTACAGTATGCATGTTTTTTTATTCCCTTACTCTGGATATGCCGTAAACCTCATCTTACGAAAGCGTTCACTGTTCTTAAACAGTTAATCATGTAATCATATCAACTGAACAAGCAGCATGATCTTCCACAAAATAGTTCTGTTTTTATCACATGAATATAATTATTATATATATGGTGCATAGATGTCAGTATCTAGTGCAGCTTACAACAGTTTTATTTATTTTGTGAGATGTTACAGCAAGAACTTTTTGCTGTTTTGTGCCTTCTTCAAGAATAGAGCAACGATATACTACATGGGATTGAAATGTACCGTCATCAGACTTATTATTTTTAAAATCATGCTGAAAGTTCAGTATGATTACCAAAACTGCACAGGAGGATATCTTTCCAGGTTTGAAGGCGTAATGCAAAGACCAGGAAGATGCAGACCTTGTGTAAATCACAGTAGGAAGCTGTATGGTAAAACAAACCCTTATTCTAATGTAGGGTCCTGGTAGTGATTTATGTGTCTAGCAAGAGATCGTAAAAAAAAAACTGTCTAAATTAATATGCAGTTGGTTTTATATTACTGCTGTTTACCATGAAAGCCCTGTTTATGAGCAACAGAGGCAATAAAAAGGCGTTAATGTCTTTTGTAGGGAAATTAGTTTAAGAACACCTCATTCTAATTATGTGCCAGATTACCAATCTTCATAAAAAATGCTTTTGGGATGTTCTGTTGTTGACAAGAGGATCTTATTTGCTCTGTTTAGCGCATGCAAAATAATAATACTAATATTAATAGTAATAGTAATAAAAAACCAAGCATCAACAAATAACTTGCACTCTTGCACTCTTGCACTCTTGTGGAAAAGCAGAACTTCACAATATGTCATAAGTTGGTCTTGCGCATATTCAGCAGATTTGGACACGACTTTATATATTGCACAGCATATTGCCACAGCATTTTGCATGGAGCCTGCTTGGCAAGATTGATGATGTTGCCAAGCAGGTCAAGAACAGACACCATCGTCCGTGTCACAATCTGGACCACCACGTTCTGTACAGCAATGGCGTGGTCATCTACAGGATAATTGTCCCCCTCCAAAGGTCAAATATTGTTTGCACACCGCATCACAGAATTAACATCATTGCAGTGGGTCTTACATTGTCCACTGCAAAGTACATTTTTTTTTTATTTATACCATCCTCATTGTCCAAGAGTGTTCAACATCTGTTTCCATCCACCATAACTTGTACACAAAATTGATGGCGTTGGTTTGATCAGCTAAAACTCAGATTTAAAAAGTCATCCAGCGTTAGGCTTAGGTGTATTAACAGAAGCGCTCTGCCTGGCTTGGAAGCGTACGCATAGCACTACTGTTACTTCTCAACTTGTGGCTTTCGCCGAATAAATGAGGTGATGGCCATGTGTACAGCTGTAAAATAATTTCATACATGGAGCTGTGTTTTTATTGCCTCTCAAAGAGTTTATTTTAGCTGCAGATTTTTTTTAAAGTTCCTCATCTTGTTTTTCAGTTACAGATGTTAATGAATTGTGTAAGAAAACGCAGTCAGCCAAGAAATGGAAAGTGTTGGCGGCTTATTCACCTGAAACCATACAAGCAGAAGAGCACATTCTCAGTTCTTGCAAAACACACAAACGAACCACACGGTGTGTTGTTTTTGGATATGTCTGCCACACAAATGCATTTTGTGTTGTGGTGAGAACAAACTTTTTCCTCAGTGAGACCCCCTTAGAATGCCGATCTTCTTAATATATTCTGTGCCTTTTAAGACATACAAAACGCAATACATTCAATAATCAGGCTGCAAGTAAAAACTTCATAAAAAATGTCATAAGGACAATGTTTGATCAATGTTTTGTGAAAGTTTTCACACAATTTTCAGTTTTCAGTTAAAATAGGGGAGCTGTTATTGTTATGTCCTTTCTGGCAAACCAGATGACAAAGGAATGGTGGAAATGATTAGGAGGAAGAACAAAGTCGCTGCTATTCTAAAGTGGTACTGCTGTGTTAAAGTGCAGTCCCAGAGAGTGTTTACATTAAAAGCTCTCAATACATTTCCTGCTCTACATCACTGTCATGGCTTGGTTTAAGTGAACACATTTTAGTTCTGTTAAGGCTATTTTAATGCAAGTGTACATTTACAATTCTTACCACTCTATTTAAGGGGCTCTCCTTGGCAACTGATCTGTGCAGTGTGTTATAAAAGTAACAATGATTTAGCTTGGATGGCACAAGGGGGTGTGTTCACCTTTAATATCGTGTTCATTGGCTGATGTGACAAAATACTAGACACAATTGATTAGCATTTTTCAAAAAATGCCTCCATATTTTTTGTACAAATATATTTAATTAGACTTTATATGTACATTATCAGCTGGCGATGTTTCAGCAAGACACGGGCAATATTTCAGTTGGTTTTGACATCCTCCTCAGGATATTGAGCAATCAAGGGCGATATCCGTGCATGACTACCGAACAAGTGCGACCACGTGACCTTAACGTCTCTTCAGGTGGCGCAAATCTGAACGGGAAAGCGACAGAGAGGCAAGTGGCAGAAAAAGCAGTCATGGTGATGTTGGGTGAAAGCCATTGGAGGAGGACGCGGGTGCGGTTTCAGATAGCGGGTTGCAGGGAGTGAGGTAATCCTACAGTCAGTGAAGCGCTTGGTCTGCTTCCGATGCTCCGTTTGCTGTTTCGCAGTGCTAGTGCGCGGCTCGCTGCCTGCTTTTGGGTGGCTGTGCGCAAATGGGAATTTCAAAAACCACTGCGCCACTGTATAATGTATAGCCTCTGCTCTTATTCAAGTGCTCACAGGAGTTCCGCGGTCGCATATGGCTGTGCATATGACCTGTCGCATGATAGAAAAGCCTTGAGGGACTTTAAGCTGCACTTATTTAGACTGCCAGATGAAGCGACAACAAGTAGTAATATTAATAACAAGCATGAAGACAGTGGGAAAAGCAGCACCGTTTGAAAATTCCTGGGTTTACGCCAGCCGCTGCGTGCCATGGCTTCACAGCTTGCCCGTGGGGTTTGGACTGCATGGGAAATGACTGTGTGGCAGGCGTGCTGCTCTCAGCTCTTCCAGAGCAGGGTGTGTAGCGGTGCTGAAACTGGCGTGTTCGGTTAGAGCGTTAGCGTGCACAGCTTGCGCAATCTGTGCAGACTGTGCAGACTTTCAGCACAACACACTGCCCTGTTGTTTGTATGACATCTTGGAGGGGTTTGTTCTTTTTTTCTGCAACGTGTGCATCGCAATACAGTGGGTCTCCTCTGTAGGACGATGCAACTTTTCGGTTGTCAGTAAATGAATTACAGGCTGACCTCATAAATTGGACAGAGACAGAGTGGTAAAATAGTGAGGCCACTTATTTAGGCCTGTGTATGCATGCGTCTGTCACATTTTTCAGATGCTCAAAACTGTCCATCCCCTCACAGCACACTCTGTGCTCTGAGCTTCACCAGCTGCGTTGTCTTGTTTCCCCCATTCCATCCCCCTCCCTTCACCCCTCCTGCCTTCATAAGGAGCCCCTGCCTGCCAGTTCCCCTCAGTTTGTCATGGTCTGACCTCAATCTTTCAGCCTGTTTTTAAAGGGACCCGGGAAGTCTCCGGCACTGCGACCTGCTGGGCGGGGCTGCGTGGGCGGAGCCTGCCATGGGCCTTCTGGCTGCTCTTATCTACACAAAGCCCCCCCCCCCCCCCCAGCACTGTTCCCTGACGCGTATCCGCGCTCTGCTCCAATGGGAAAGGACCATTAGTCGGACAAGGAGGATGACCGAGTGCCCCCCAGAATAACATAACCAAAAATGCAATTTGCCTTTGTTTTATGTGACGTGATATGACAGTGTAATGGCATGAAATGGAATTGCAGCTGGCGCCAGCCTACACTAGCAGATTAGTTACTTTTTTTGGTTCTTGACTCTGGCATTAAATTATATGAGACCCAAGGTCCAATGACGTTATCTCTTAAAACCCTATCGAAAATAAAATAACAAAGCCTCCTTAAAAACGGTATTCATATTAGCAGAATTGTCTGGTGTCTTAAAAACAAACCGAAAAAAAAAACAAGTATAGCAAATGAGTAATAGGATAATATTGCTGTTACACTGAATTCTCAATTGGCATGTTATTTGATTTTCAGTAGCTGTCAAAGTGTCAAACAGCTGATAGTCCCTTCACTTGCATTCACAGTTGTTAATGGCTTAGCAGCAGTTATTATAAGTGAAACAAATCAACGTGAGTAATTTGTAATTTTTGAGTAAGATAATTTAAAGCACAAAGCACAGGCTAGTTTAGCATGCTGGTCCTTTCACTTTTTATGCCATGCTTGTGTTCTGTGAGGTGCGGGGAGTTACCCAACAACTCAGGTTGAATAGGGCGCTGTGGTAGAGTGCATTTGGTCATTTTGCTCTTTCTACAACTTCCACGTAGTAGGAAATGTTAAAAAAAAAAAAAAACATTTTCATAAATGATCTGATTCTGTGAGTACCGATAATGGATTGGAAGATTAGATGGATTGGAAGATTAGATGGTAGAATTGTAACGTATGGTAGATACGATTGCAGCTATGCACAGCACATAAAAAACCTCTGTATTTTCTAGATGGTGTGAATTGATATGACACACCAAATTAACTCTTTGGTCTCTATTCTGGTTTTTGGATTGAAAAATGAAGCTTCGGTCTTTTTGTTTCTCACACAACATTACAATTTTGTCAATGGCTGAAATGAATGAAAAATGTAATGTTTGCTCAAATTCTTTACTGAATCCTGGCCTGTATTAGACAACAAACCAGAGTCTTTGTCGTGTGTGCTGACAGTGCTGTGTGTGTCTGGCCTGAGAGAACTTACTGAGTGATACATTGTGTCCTTAAAATCCATTGTGATGAGGTTATCAGCAAACACGCATTGTCATGGCGATTGTCAAGGCAAACAATCGTCTCCAAAAACTGGTGTGTTTCCTTGAACTTTGCTCAATTTGAAGCCATTTGACAGTGCAGAGTTACAGTTTAGCCAATCAGAATGAATGATATAACCATGTAACTGTGTAACTGCTTTTGCGAATATATATCCTTTAGCTGGTACTTTTATCTAAAACAAATGGCCAGCTGTTTGCTCATAAGGCTTGTACCTCACTGTTTAAGCCCAGTATAGCAGAGATCCAACTGGCCACGAGCCTCGGTGAATTCCAGCTTTTCCAACCGAAAAAGGCTTTTTCTGTGGAAAGGTGTGGGACTTTGAGTGTTGGACATATAACTCAGCTGGTGCAGCTCAGCGCCACCGCTTGACCCAGCAGGTCCGTTTCCTCTCCTGCCCGCATATTGTTGCCCGCTTGCTTGCTCGTACCTGAGCTTACTCTTAGCTCACCAGGCAAGATGGGAGGAGAGCACAGCCTGGAGAGGCCTGTGGTTGGCTCTGCTCCACACAGTAACGCAGTGCAGAGGCTGAAATGGCCGCTGCTGAGATCCGGCACTTGCTAGCGCGAAACACATTCGGGCTCTGATACTGTATCCTGCCTGCAGATTTGGAGAAAGATCCTGCAGGCTGAGATATTGATTTGAGAAATGGGATACTTAGGAAACTGGTCCAACGTGGGGTATACGTCATTTTATTTTTCCTACAGTACTGTACTGTACTGAACCTTTTGCAGTACATGTGTGCTGCTCCTTCAAGTAAAGGGGACTTTACAAAGTCCGGTCAGGCACCTGGTTAGTCCACACCATTCTTTTTAAGAGCAAGGACGGGGTTCTTTTGTACAGGACCTGTTTCAGAACCGTTTGAGCCCTGTCCCATGGTTCCAGTCCCTTTTCCGGTCCTGTGAGGAGCACTGCTGTTGCTCCTGGCACCTCCTGAGCAGAGTACTCCACAGCGCTGCTGGAGAACGCAATGCAAGCAGATACTCTCTCGGGGCAAGGAAGCTTCAGTAGAAATCGTTTGTAAATGAATCGCCTGTGTAAGTGAACTTTCCTTTTAGCTGATTTTTTTTTTTACAACACATTTGCCATCCTCGGGCAGTGTAGTTATTCGGACTACAAGGGAATTTGTGATCGGGCCCTGCTAGGTTTGTTTGGAAAAGCAGAAAACTTTCAAGTGAAACCCTCCTTCGTTAATCATTCATTTTGAGCAGCGCTGTTCCTTGAACCTTAGTCCACCCTGCAACTGGACTGCTACATTCCACACTAAAGTGAGAAATACACATCCAGTATAAGTGAGGACTTGCATCTCAGCAGACACAAGTTAACCTTTATAATGATGAACTTTCACCAAGGCCTTTGTCTGACATATGAAACACAACCCCCGGAATATGTTCTATTTCACCCAGCTATTAAGCAGAGTATCAGTGAATTCCCCAATGGATAGTGAACCAACATTCCTGCTCTCTAACACACTGCATTTCCCATATTGAGAGATACATATCCAAACTGATGGCTGCTATTTATTGCAGGATCTGGTTAAAGCCTGAATTAAACTTGAGAGTTGTGCATTGCACTAAAAAAAAGGAAAGGAAAGTGAGGAAACATCTTTGCTTTTAGTCAAACTAACGCATAAATATATTTTTTATAGTACATATATTTTTAAATTTACACAAAACATAATATGTATATGTATATGTGATATAGTATAATGTATAGATTAGTTAACAGAATAGATATGATGTGTATTATAATATGACTATATTTTTAACATATAACTACATAATAATAATAAAAATAACCATGATCATAGTCATCATTATCTTCATCAGCATCATAAGCATCATCATCATGAAGAAGAAACACAAAATCACACACCCCCCCCCCCCCCCCCCCAAAAAAAAAAAAAAAAAACTTAACCTTCTTCTGTTACCTACAGAATAATATTACCTTTAATTCACCTGGGCAGGCACATCTCGGCACATTGTTTTGCAAACTCAGGTCAAGGAAAAGGACTGAAGTTTCTCTTTGTAAGTGTAGAAGGCTTAAAAACGTTACCAAACGGAACATACTTAGTTCCATTTCGGATTTTACCTGTGGCCCACTCAGCTCTTTGCAGTGGGTAGCTGTCACTCCCTGCTGAATCAACCCTGACCGTTGAACCCTTTTGCAATTTTGTAGGACTTCATAATAATTTCACACATTTTCCTGTTTTAAGGTGGTAATATTTAATGAGGCAGGTCACTGTAAGTGTAAAACAATGTAAATAGCCTTAGGGTCAGCCATTGAAACCTCATTCTATCTAAAAAATGGGAAGTCAGAGAAAAAATCAGCTAAAAGAAGCAGGTATGCAATATTAAGATGCAGATCACCAGTGAGTGTAATGGAAATATTAAGATAATACACTCTACAGTATATTTATCAGTTTAGCAAAAATCAATTTCTTCACCTCTTCTTTAAAACACCAGTTTGGAGTGCTTCCCAGCTGTAGAGGTGTGCTCTGTATTTTTAGCTATCCGATTGACTTGATACGGAATACATTGAGGATAAGGCTGTATATGTACTGAAGAGAGCACTGATTTGCCACTTCCTGGTATGGGGGTAGCTGTCTTTCAACACTGACAGGTTGGATGTTGGAGACTAGAGGATAGAGCATCTGCACGTTTATATGAAAGACCTTTGATTGTTTGGTTCAATGAACTTTGAGGAATTTGGGCCCAGCATCAGTGTGTTAACTCAATAGCCTGACAGGATTCTTGGAAAGGTAGCTGACAAATGAACATTATTTAATGAAGTTGTATTCCCTGCATTATAGCACTGGCTGTGATGACATAAGAAGCATTGCTAAGGCACACACACATATGTATGCCTGTGCATACACACACACACACATGCAAACACACACACACACACACGCACACACACACAGAAGACACCACTCTGGCCCCTCAGGTGCTACACCCCCACCTCCTCATCCCTCCCTGATTCATTTAACAAATAGGACTTTAAAAGGAGCTCCAGTTATAGCTGGCCTGAGTAGAACTGTACCATATCTGATGGACACGGAAACAAAGAACCAGAGTTTTTTTTTCTCTTGCTGCCTGTTGGCCCTGGGAGGGTGGGGGAAGGGGGGCTTGGGATATTCCTGTCCTCATTCCTTTATGAGATGTTGTGTGTGAGATTCTCTGCTCCTCTTCCCATTTACCCTGCGGAGTTAGGTTACAGTAGCGGCACAGCCCAGTGTGTTAACGCACTCCATTCATCTGCACTCGAGCCTCCCAGGCCATTGTTTTGCTGGGAGCAGCAGCATCAGGCGGCACCCCAGGGACCATTGGGTAACAAAAGAAAATTCCTGCGTTGCACGTTTCATAATGCCATTTCACATGGGTCTCACCATTGCTCACCGAGACAGAACATCCGGGACTTTTGTGGTGGCAGGCGCAAAAGCAGCGGTATAGTGTACCGTGGAGAAAAGTGGTGTGTGTGCGCACCACGGCTGCGATCGTGAAAGTGTTGTGGTTTGAGTGGTGGGGGTGTGAGCTGCTGGAACAGGTATCCGCAATGTGAGAGCCAGTGCAGAGAAGCGGAGCAGTGATTAATGACTCGTACGGGGGTGAACAAAATCCCTGACCAGAACGGCAAACTCCCACGCACCTCCTCGAATGTTTGTCTCCCAACATGCGCGTGTTGACCCGAGGCAAGAATCGCTCAGCCTGCAGAGGAGTTTTGGTGAACAGTCACCGGCAGAGAGAGGCCCTGCATAAATAACACGCTCCCCTTCCGTTGCGACTAAACGCCACGTCCTGCACCACATGGGCATCCGGGGTCTTGCCGCCTTGGATGTCATTCTCGCGTGTGCTGTTTCAACCTCCGTCACAACCAGATTTCATGATAACCCCTGAGGCGGCATATGCTCAAGAGAGCAAACTGTCCTTCTCACGGTAGATACCAGCTCTCTGCTGCCCGATGGCCACCAATTCTAATCTGCCCAGAGTACCCAGTGAACCGCGGCAAGGCAATGGCGGTGTGCGAAGAACTCTGACCATATGCACTGATCGAATCTTGTCATGATTATTTTTGTGCCTTCAAATTATCTAGGAAAAGTCTTCATTTGGCTTCATTTCATACAAAATACAATAGTTCTTTGGTTTTCCAGTATAATTTAGATCATAAATGCTCTCACAAATAACTCTGCCCTGTTGCTTTCTGCTGGAAAGCCATTTCCAAAATCAATGACTATACAGATGTAACAGAGTAAAAATTGCAGCTGAGAAGGTTGTTGCTTTTTTGTTTTTTTTTGTTTTTTTTGTTAAAAGCACCTTGCACTTGGAATTGAGGTCAGGGAATAACGGGGGCGAAGTGCGATGAAAAAGCCCATTTTCTATCTCTTGCCTCTGTCTGGGTGTGAGAAAGCTGGAGCCTCCTCTGACAGAACAAATTGAGGACAATTAGAGCAGATACACTGAGGCGATAAGTCCGGCGTTATTTTCAGAGCAGGAGAGGCGGAGATTGACGAGGGGTGTGTTTGAGGCACCCGGCCTAGCGCGGTTCGTAAATTATCGTCTGTGTGCACAAATGCATCATGGGAAGGTTGATGAAATGAAACCCTGGGCCTTTGGAGGTGTGAGTCAGCATCCGTGAGAGATCCTTAACCCTTTTTGGATTGTAGGTTTGTAAACCAACATGTTTTATTACATGCACTAGAATTTATTTGGTTATAAAATAATACTGGATGATGATCTGTTGAAAATGGAAGCTGTCAGTGTGAGCTCACATTATCCCTGAATAAAACGTCTCCATAAATGCTTTATGTCCACAGCAAAGATGTTACAAACAAACCAGGCAGACATTAAGAATAGGAAGCACATACCAGGAGTCTACAACGTGCAGTCATTATCGGAGCCAGAGCTCTAGATTTCAAAGGTAGATCACAATGGCTGACAGGTGACAGAACCCTCCCTCCAGGTCTGAGGTCTGTTAAGTAACCCTCAGCTACTCTGCCTGGAGGTTCAACAATTAGCCAATTCTGGTGAGGGCTCCCACCCCCCAGACCCTGGGGAATTCCTACAATCCTGAGGCAGATCTCAGAGAACCAGTTCCACCATGTGATGATGTAACAGCAGCTGGGTGTAGTGGGTAAGGGGCTGGGCTTATGAGCCACGAGTTGCAGGTCAGATTCTCAGGCAGGTCACTGCTGTTGTACCCTTGAGCAAGGTACAACACTCAGTTGCCTCTGTAATATATCCAGCTCTGCAAATGGATCATTTGTAAAGCACAAGCTGTCAGTTGCCCTGGATGAGAGAGCTTGCAATGCAAATGAATAATATACTACAGTAATAATAAGCCTTTAAATAATCGTAGGATGTATATCATAGTGATCTGATTTGTTATTAGCATGAAGTTAACTTTATGCTGGATGCTCTAACAGACCAAGTTAAGAATTTCTGTTATAATTACAATGCTTGTTTGCCATTTGCAGTACTTTGCAAATGTACACAACTATAATTTAAATTTATTAAGCAAGTTTTCTTTGGCCACACAGAATTCACAGCCTGACATCTTGCTTCCTTTGTGTGAATATCACCGTCTCCTCTGTGCCAGCGCGAGCAAAGATGGCTTGCTGTCTCAGTGCTTCAGAGAGGTCGTCTTGTTTATGTCATACCTGCTTCTGACCAGCAGAGGGCAGGCAAGAGAGCCAGCACAGGGAAAGTGCTGCTACAAAACAGGGCACTTTACATCTTCATTTTAAATGAACATAAATAAATAAAGCACAGTCACCTCAGTGTCTGTGGCAGCAAATCGTCCTGTTTTGAATATCTGTAATATTGGCAGTTGGTATTTGATGGTATCTGATGTTGTATTGTATGTGAATTTATCCATTTTTTTGCCACCAACTGAATCAATCCTGCTTAAAAACATGTTCATATTTTACAGTACTGATCACTGAAAGGGTAATCCCACAGGCCCCGTGTTTGATTTCCTGGAGTGACAATTAATATTAGACTCGCTGAATTCATAACTTTGCCCTTCACCCTGTGCTGTAAATGATTTTGTCAATATTGTGAATGACCGTGAGATATTTTAGCTGGAATTCACAGATTTGACAGACTGAGCTTAATTATGCAGCACTGCCGAAGCCAGCGCGGGCTGGAGAAGGGTGGATTATTCCGCCTTACTGTCTGCTCCTCTGCTAACGCAACCTTATCTGCGTGTGGTGATTTCTCTCCATTAAGCGCCGCCTTAGATAAATCAAAGCCACTACTGAGCTTCGGGAAAAGTATATCACGGCCGACATATGAGCGCTTTGTGGATATCTGCCGCCGCATGTGAGATTTTATGATGTCATTTTTCTCTTCAAGCGGGATGAGTTAGTAGGGCCCAAACCCCAAAAGGAGAAGGGTGTTGGGCAAGAGCGGCCCCCTCACAACGGCTAATAATCCAGCCCCACCATGGGTACCTCACCGGAGGGGTTGGCTTTGTTTCTCTCTAATACGGCAGAGGAGGCGAAACCGAAGACGGTTGGTCTTGCCGTGTGAAATCCCCCCCTATGGCCGGGGAATGAATCTCTCTTTCCCCATCTCCGCTGCCTGCAGCTCGTTTCAGCACAGCCAGTATAAAGCTAGGCTTGTTTTCGCACGTCGGCCGGCGCTGACTGGGGGATGCCTGGGACTGGCCTCTCAGCGCTCGCTGGCGAATCTGACGCTGCTATTGTGTCTGCTGCGAGGTGCTGGGTGGCAGTCAAGCGCTTCGATAAAGGCTACCTTGTTTATTGTGCATTGAGGGAGGGAAAAAATAAAGCAAACAAAAGGAATGGATACCCTATCCCCCCCACAGCCTTGTCATCTGACCTTACTCTCTTGCCTGTGTTATTTTATTTTATTGTTGTTATTTTTTTTTTTTTATCTGCTGGCCTTTAAGCCAAAGGGAGGGGGTCTTCTTCAAGATCCAGTAACCTGATCTTACGAGCGTCAGTCCTGGAGACTTCCTTTTCTGGAAGGACCTGATGCATCTCGCTAATGGGCAGGTCTGCTCCAGCCAGCAGCAGGCTTGGGAGTCGCGTTTACAATCGCGGTGCTCCCAAGCAAGCAAGCAAGCGCTCCTTTGCTGGGGTGGGAGGCTTGGGGTTGTCAGCAATCTGCCATTAATTCCACTGTCTCTCTCTTTGTGTGTGTGTGTGTGTGTCTCTTTTTCTCTCTCTCTCTCTCCCTCCCTCTCTCTCTCTCTCTCTCTCTCTCTCTCTCCCACCCTGTCTGCCTCTCTCACTCTCACTCTCACTCTCCCTCTCTCTCTCTCTGTCTCTCCCTCCCTCTCTCTCTCTCTCTCTCTCTCTCTCTCTCTCACTCTCTCTCTCTCTCTTTGGCTGCCTGGGAGACTCTTCCCCATCAGCACCATTTAGACTGAGAGGAGAGCACCAGAGCTGTAGAGGCAACCGTGCTGGTTCCAGGGTCTGCGCTGTGGGCAGCAGAGAGACAATCCTACGGGATATTGATTTGCAGGAATATTTGTTTCTTTGATTTCCCTCCTGTTCTTCTTGCTCTGCGCCTTGGCTTCGTGGAGTGTGTAGGAGAAGAGGCAAACGGAGGCAGGGTTCTGAAAGTGGTGCTGAGAGTGTGAGTACATCTGCGCCCCCCCCTCCCCGCCCAACCACCCCCCACCCACCCGTGCCTCATGCTGGACACCTTCTCCCGTGGACTTTTGGCTTCCCTTTTCAAACCGAGACAGCGCTGCCACGGCTCTACATGTTGGAATAAAAAACAGGAGGAGACCTGTAGCCCAAAATGAGTGAGGAAGCCAAGGATAAGGCCACGGGGAAGCCGGCTCACCGCAAAAAGAAGGGGAAAAAGGTAAAGTCACATCCATGTGAAAGCGATGGCTTTTTCTGAGCAGCTGTGCTTCGGAGGAGAAGGGCTGGTTTTAAATGCTTCGTGTCCAGCTCTTGACAAAATTAGATCTAGCATCTCAGGAGTGATACATTTTTTTCATGCCCTTCTCCCATTAAGCGGTAGGGAGAATGTTCTCTTTTGTTCCGATGCTGAGTAAAAAGGGGTGTGTTCTCCGTGACATGGTTTTGTTTTGGGGGGCCAGCACATTGCAATGTGATTAAGAGGTAAGGAAGGGAGACCAGCGGCATTTACTGAGTGAAACGCTATTTGAGCTGCGCATCTCTTTGTTCCTGACTTCTCTGGTTCATTCCAGAGAAGTTTTAATTCGCTAGCTTGTAAACAGAGCTCCCTCCCAGACGCACACGCACGCTGTTATAAACCCTTTCATTGTTAGAGCTTGTTTGTTTCTTTTGGTACCTGTTGGATGAGAGACATGTAGAAATGACATCACTCACAACGCTCAGATGTCTCTGTTGATTCCAGATGAAGAAAGGCATCATGACTGAACATGAGGGCGTTTGTTTGTGTACGTAAGGGTAGCCACAATACAATGGCTCAGAAGTAGCGCTAAGCCACCGCGCGATTTTCATAAGCGAGCATCTGTACGTGCGCTGGACCTGCACAGCGCTTCGGGGAACGTAATCGGCTTAATTACAGGCACTCAGATTTACAGACTGGGCTTGTGCGTTTGTGTGTGCGCTGTGATTTAGCTTGCCTCGCAAGCACTGCTTGTCGCGTAGCTCCGCGCTGGCTGGTTTCGTCCGACGCGTTTAGCCTGCCGTTAATGGGTCACAGCGCCTCGGAGTCACAGAAGTGAGCGACAGCAGCAGTCCCTTCCCCGGAGCTCCCTGCCCTCGTTTTGTGTGACCCCCGGTGCCTCCTGAGTGGGAGCCGTGCGGCGGTTCCCGTCGGGGACCCCTCCGCGTGGCTGACTCCGGAGCGCGGAGAGGGGAGTCCTTCGCTCGGCGCAGGCTGTCGGAACAGCGTTACTCCAACCTGTTGCTAAGTGCGCGCAGCATCTGTGCTGCTAACAAACCCGGACGGGAAGTCAGCCCGTGTTTTTGCACAAGCGCTGCGAGAGCACCGCCTGTCCCATCGCGGCTGAGGACAATAGGATTAAATCAATTTTTCACGGTGATTTACAGAGGGTGTGGTCCTTGTTCACAAGGTTGATATTATTGACCGTACTAATTACGACGCAAAGTAGTATTGTTTTTGCTGTCACTTGATGGCAGGTGTATTTTTTCTCAGAGACATGTTTTGACAAATTCAGAAAAAAAAACAAAAGAAAATGAGAACAACCTTGTGACAATGTCTCTCACATCACCTTAAGAATCGCAGTAAGAAATTTAAGCGAAGCCCAAAAGATGAATAATTCATTTGGGTTTCAACTGGATCGTTTCAGGGCTTAGGTCTTCTAATGGGGGGTGGGAGTCTGGAATGATCCACATGAAGCTAAAGACTACGCAGCTAAAAAATATTCAATAAATCAAGGCAAAGCTAAATGTGTACAATGACTATGATAATTACGTGACCAGTGAATAACACCACGGTTTGTCATTTAAAAACTCTCAATGGATATATTCTTCACACATTTTTGTAATAATTAATAGTTGCAATATTATTATTATTATTATTATTATTATTATTATGTTATTGTGTAGTATTGTGTAATTATTATTGCATACAAATTGTATTTTTATTAGAGTTTTGGTCGGTGAGCTTTTTTAAGTTTGTGGGTTACTGTAAGGTTCAAATAACAGTGTACAATATGTTCAATTCGGTCTGATTTGTTGAAGTCTGGCTCTGTCCATAAGTATTGTGGACCAGTGAGGGCATTGATTGGAATAAACAAAGGCTGTCGTGGAACAAATAATGTATTAATGAGTCGAGCAATCTCACAACTGAGCCTCATACACTGTACTCAGTTCGATAGAAATAGGATCTGCATTGTTACACACTTGAAAGTGTATCTGTGTTTGTGTGTGCGTGCGTGTGTGCGTGTGTATGTTTGGAATGTGTTAGTAATTGGGACTCTATCACATTCTGTACCCACATATGGTGAGCCTCACCCTGGCAGAAATTTCAACCCTTCAGTGAACATTTGTCAGTATCAGAGATATCTATCTATCTATCAGAGAATTCTACCACTGATGACCTCTTCCCCTGCTATAAGGTTAAAGGAGGAGGTTTGCCTCTGCCTGTTGGATATAGTGGGGATGATCAGGCATAACACTTATACTGACATTGGAAAATTCTAAATTTAATAGAAAAGCTGCTGATTCTGATTAGTAATCCATCATAAGAGAGACGAGCCCTTTACTGGAGGCTCTGCCAGGCTTGTCTTAGCCCTCTTCAAATCGATAACCAGCTGATGTTTTAAAGAGAGTCCAGGGAGAGGAGCTGAATGTTCATGCTAATCCACACAGGATGCGTCCCCCCCCCCCCCGAGGACAGCACTTGACGGGATCCAATGTGATTCTGGAGGAAGGGATGGTAGATTGAGACGGAGCACTCTGGCAGTCAGACTGATGCACTTCACCCAGCTGTGGACGTTGATTTCATCCTTCCTAATGGCTGGCGAGCCTCGTGTCTCAGTGAGCTGTAATGGCCGCCGAAGGAACGCGTTTCTGAGCACGCAGACAAATCAAACAGTCAAACATGGACGCCTCTGAAATGAATAGCTATCTCATCGGAGAAAGACCCAGCACGTGACGGGAGACCCCTGTAACTATGACAGGTGCATGTGTGGCTGTAGTTATGGCAACGAGGGGGTTGCCAGAGTGTAGAAGCCTCTGTTTTGATGAGACTGTTTTGAAATCACCCATAGATTTTTTTTTGCCATAAGCTGTTGTCCAGGATGGGACTTTAAAGCAGATACATGTGTCTGGTATATTATAGAATGGTTACCAGTGACATTATAAAACCTATGTTTGTAATCTTTTTTTAAACATATTAAATGGTATGAAATTAAGTGTAAACCATAACCCATGTTCTCAGGGTGTCTTTTAAATCTGATTTGCGGCATTCTTCTGTTTTGGCCAAAGCCTGTGAATTTACAGCGTGCTTCATTTTCCACTTTCTGGAACATTCCACACTACCTTGTCAGTAAACGTAATAATACAAGTACACCTTTCTTTGTGTTGAGGTGAAAGCAACAGTGTGCAGATCTAGACATCAAAAATGAGCTGAGGCCTCCAAACGGAACAGCGAGGAGAAGTTATCAAATGAAATTTCAATGCACGTTCTATAATGAATGTCGTGTGATGGTAAATGCCAGCGAGAGAAGAGCATGAAAAATTTGTTCTGCTGCCAGTGTGCACTCCTGATGTGTGGCTGTTGGGAGGAGGGGTGTGACGGCACTACCGGCGGCAGACAGCGACTTGTCTGGCGCTGTCCTTCACCCTGTTGTGCTGTGGAGGAGTGCCTCTTGTTATCGGGCTCAACGTCAGTCAGCAGGGTGGGGGGGAAGTGTCCATTTGCGGCCCTGTTCAGGTGAACGTCAGGGCGGGATGTGTCTCTGTCTGCCGCACTCCTCCGGTGGTCAGCTGCTGTACGCTAAACCGTTTTGGGCAAACTGTGTCAGAGAGGATAAGGGCAAAGGCAAGTCGTCGTCCCCTTTGTGTCAAAATGTGCCAGACTGGATGCTGTTGTTTTTTTTTTTTTTGCCACTTCAAAGTCGGAAATGTCCTCTCTGCGACTGTTATGGTTATGAAATTTTCACTTTTTGCCTCTCTGTAGCAGCTGTAGTTCAGCACACTGAGAGATGAAAAAAACATTCACTCACAATTTAAAGAAATAGTCTGAGCTGTCCTTGGAGTGGGCGGGGGGGGGGGGGTTGTTCCCACTGTAGGTTAAATTAAACTGAAACATGAGGTAGGAGGAGGAACTAGTAAATTCCTTCAAGCCGTTCAAATCATACTGCGTCTCTGTGTTCAGACTCTGTTTATAGTTGATGATGTTGTAGAATTGAAGTACACCGTGTAAGCACCCATGGGCATTCAAAATGCTCTTTCCATTGAATTGTTAAAGCATACACTGCACAACCCATGGTTCATTTATTAAAGCTGAGTATGTCATCATGCTCCATGCTGCAAGTGCAGGAGCTACAGTGCTGTGACAAACCACAGCTACAGTGCATTTTGACTCATTGTGGTACATGCAATCGTGTACATTTGCGCAATGGTCATGCAGTAAATATAGCATACGATATAGCCTAGCAACTTTTGCACAGATGCTTTTTGAGAGCATATTTTCCAGATGGTGAAAAGAAATCACAGTAAATAATTGATTTCCATCTCACACTGTGGCGGAGATTGAACTGAGGGTCTCGTTTGCCACAGTGAGGGGTCTGTCTGTGTTTTGAGGTGGGCCTGGGTCTCAGAGCTCATTCCCTCCTACCGGGGCCATCTTTGTGGGGTGTCTTGGAACCATTAACCCTGGATGCATCCCGGTCCTCCCCAAACTTTTAATGCTCTAAATCGACACAGGAACAGTCCTGGGGACAGGGAGGTGTCTTAGTGGGGTCATAAAAACATGGGTGACTGTGAGCTAGCTTTGAGCAATACCAGCCACTCAGTGAAAGTGTACTTCAAGCAGGGAGGAGAGAGATAATGAATCACTTCCTGGTTTGCCCCTGCCTGCTTGGGGTAGGTCCCTGTTGTGATGGAGCTCGGACAACACCGGGGCTAAACGAATCGAGCATCCGGTGAACTTCAGCTCGACCCCATGCCTTGATGGCATTTACAACATAATTGAAAGCCAATCTGGACGGGCAGTTCTAATTGGGGGTGCGAAACAGGAAGTGAGCTTGGTGGATCCCGAGGGGGGGCCCTGTGGGAAGCAGGGAGTGCTTTCACTGACACGCATGCCAGGGATATTCTAAACCTGGAGTTGTGCCCTGTGGCTCTGCTGAAAGATGCCACCAAATCTGTTGTTATTCCCTTTCTTGGGAAGCATAGTGACAGACAGTTAATTTAGGAAAGCCTTGATTTAAAACGTTGCAGTCACCTTTTTGGGAAACGAGGACCTCCTGCCTGATAATGGGCAACCCCCCCCCCCCCTCCTTTCCATTAATGAGGCTTAAGATCAGCTTTAATGAATGAGCGACTGCATCAGGTGCTTTGCATTTCTGTGGAACAATTTAAAAGAATTTCATGCTTCGGAAGTTAAATGCCCCTGGCATTGCCAGGGCGGGTGCACTGGCTTGTCTGCAACACAAAGGAAATGAATTTCTTTGTCTTCCGCTGGTTTCACATGCTATAGTGCACACAGTTATGTGTGCTTCAATTACCCTCACTATCAAGGATAATTTGAAATGAAAAGGTCCCTAACTCTCCGAACATAGAATCCTTTCTCTTGCTAGTTTTTTAATTTTTTTTTTTTTTTATGAGAGCCTGGACACACAGCATTCTCATTTCTTAATAAGAATTGTCAATAGCTCATATTAAAAACTCTATCCTGCCAGCCCCCTCCAAATTGTATTTCATCTCAACTGGGGAGAGTTAAAATAACATGAAGAGTTATTGTTGGGGACTTCCCTTCAGGAAGTCCAATATCAAATGCATTAGGTTATTACCGTATGTATCACGATCCCTGCTCCCCAGTACACTGATTATATGCAACCCTTCATACCAAGCAGAAAGCAACTGGCACATCATGTCAGCTATCTATGTTCCTAGCAAGTTCTTGATATCAGCAAGTGGTTTCAGTGATATCAAGATATGAGCAGTAATTACTGGTTGTCAGGAGACAGCCCGGAAAAGGCCCTTTTACATTCAGTTAAACGTACACTTCTCCTTTCTGATCTTATGCTTGTTGGAGTATCATTGGAGAAGTTCAAACACAATAATTATTTTGGAATGGTTATTGTAACAGTGCATGTATATGTTATGATTTGAGGGGAGTACAGATTTTATCTTAATTGTCCACTTGCATGCATTGTGATGCTAGTTTAAATGATGTAACTAACTGAATATGAGCAAAGAAAATGAACTCTTTTAAAGCAGTTACTTTAAAGTACTCACTGTATGGGCCTTGTTTATGAGTCCACTAACAAGTGCGTCTTAAACAGCCCAAAGATAAATACTTGTGGAGTGTATTATTCAATGCTACCTTTCAGCTCACTTGGGGCCTGAGCTGAAACTGTTAAACCTTTTGCCTGCGCATTATAAAGCAAAATTACTGTCATTTAGTCTGCGTGGGACTGCTTCAGAACCGGTGCATTAATGGAGGAGCGGAGGAAGGGACAGTGGGGATATTGATTTTCAGTGCCATCAGAGTTGGATAAGCAATGTAAACTCCTGGAGAAAGTTGCTGTAATGAATATTGGCTAACAAAGGGGATAAACGAGCTATAGCTTCCAAATATGGCATATTTCAGTGAAAGAAAGTTTCTGCAAGTAAACATCTCTCACCGTTTTTTGCTCTTTTCAAAACCTGCATAGTGGTGGTAGCATTCTGGCAGAGATGTTTCAGGTTGGATCTAATGGACGGGCCTTCAGTTCTTTACAATTCACTGCGGTGTTGACTCAGCAGCTGCCCTTCTGAGCAGTATGCTCTTCCACAGTATCTTAATCCACTAAGCACTGCAAACAAAACCGAGCTTGTTATCGCCTTTAACCTCAAAACTGTTCCTTCTCAGAGTGAGTGAAAGAGGGATATTTGCATAGAAAAGAAAAGAAAAGCAAAGAATTGACTGGAAAATTGTTGCCTGGCGATAGGCTAATATCGAGGTACTGGAATGGGGCAATCCTGCTGGGTTTCGGACGATAGAAACTTAAAGATTTATTTCCCCTTTTATCTCAGTGCGGCAGAACTGAGGAATTACAACTTAAGCCCTCAGACGTGTTTTGTGTTGCTGGGAATATGCTGCTTCATGCGCAGAGAGCGGTGAAAACAGAAGTGGTGACAATAGAGATCGCCCTGTCAGATGGCCCGCTGAAACGTTTCACTGACTGATCTTGTCCTTTCTAGTTCACCAAAAGAAGAAAGAAGAAGAAGCACCAGAAGGGGGCCTTTTAAGTCATTGCTGCACACAGAATGTTTTGCGATGCCACTATTAATGGTGCAGTCAGTGAACTCTGTCATCGCAGTAGGACGATTTTGCCACACATTCAATCTATATGATCCATACACATGCACCAATGGTGAAGAACACAGGTAGGGTGCTCTGTCTGACAGGAACAGCAACATATTAGGCCTAATGCTATAGGATAGATGTACCTCGTGTTATTGACATATTCTCCTTTTTCTTAACCGTGAGTATCAGTGATGAATCTTTTGCCAACACCCATTATAAGCCATTAACTTCACCAAATTTCACCACAAGGAGAATTAACCTGTAGGCTGCTGTCGTCAAAGTGTGCAAATGCATGCATTGTAGAGCATTGTTAGTGGAGCCCACGGGCACTGCATCTGAGACACAGTTAAGGGGTAGGAGGGTCATATTTCAGTCTGCTCCCATTCACTGGGTGGTTACCTCTGCACCGGGGTTTTGGGGGGGGGGGGGGGGGGGGATTGTATATTAAACCCTGGCAAATAGCGGGGCATCCAGATTTGATCCTGTAATCCTAGTCGGCATGTGCAGCCGGCACTCCGGAACACTGTCACAGATTTGCCTTTCCCAGGCTCTCTGGTGTCCTCGGAACCCGATAGCGCGCTACAGGGTCGGCAATGGAGGGAGAGCGCGCGTCTGGAAAAGCGCTTAAATGTTTGAGCAGGCTCCAGCATTCCCGGGGGCTGGGGGGGTCGATTTGACAGCGGTGTAACGGGACCCCACCGGATCATCACCTGGGCCGTGCCTCCGCTGTGGAATGGGGTAGAGTGAGGGAGAGAGAGAGAGAGAGAGAAAGTGACAGATAGGCAAAGACAGAAGCAGAGTGTGAGAGGAGAGAGTGAGAGAGAGAGACAGACAGAGAAAAACAGAGAAGAAGAGAGAGAGAGAGAGAGGGAGAAACAAAGAGTGAGAGGAGAAAGCATGAGACAGAGAGAGAGAGAGAGAGAGAGAGAGAGAGAGAGATGGTATACAATCCCAGGATGCAAAATATCAACACTATCAGCACATTACTTCAACCTTGATTAATGGTTTTACAAATTTTTGCTCACCTCATATAGATGTTGCAATGCAAAAATAAATTAAAACGCAGGTCCATTTATTGCATTGATTAAACATGTACCTCATGATAAATTGAAGCGTGGCATGAAAACTGTGGATTCGGAGGTTGTCACTGAGAACAGCGGAGTACCGTTTAATCTCTAGATGAGCTCATTATATGGTGAAAAGAATGTAGCCGTAAAAAAAAGCGCCTTGTGTCATAATATATTGCATCAGTTGTTGCCAACATGGCCATTTTGTCCAACCATATTGGGTTTTGCTGAGGCAGGCGCTGTGCTTAATGCTGAATTTGGCCTGGGTTCATGGGAGCAGGACAAGTTGCTGTAATTCTTTGGCCTGGTTAATGTAAAGCATAGGGTCCAAACTCCGGGTCCAAAATACATGTCTGTTTTTATCAGATGCCTCTCTTTGCAAATAACCACATTACAGGGCTAGCTGTAGTATGTGAATGATGCCTATCTCTGCCTGAAAGTAAAATGAAAGCATGTGTTTGTTGTGGAGAAGGTGTATGATTTCAGAATGCCAGATTCATTTTTTTCATCTGCTAAGAGGTTCTAATACAAGTACTACCCTTGTGAGCATGACAATCTCTTGTTGCTGGCAATATCTGGGATGTACAGAGACAGATCTATTTCTGACTGGACCCAAATACTGCAGAAACTCTTGACCGTGTTTAAATATGTAGGCCATCCAGATATTTGGATGCTATTTGAAATGTCATACCTGTATTTACAGAGATCCATCAAACAGTGCCCCTTTTAAAGCCCTGCTGAGGGCTGATTTTTAGGAGCCCATGGGTATCTGCTGTTGTGGCAGATGAGGGTCAAGACTGAAGCCTCACACTGAAGAAAGGTGTGACAGTCTGGCTCTGTTTTCACAGTAACAAGCTCTTCATAGTACCCACCTGCAGTCTCATCTTTAGGATCCGGGCCTGTAAGGGCTGGGAGATAAGGAATATTCCCTTCTCGGTTTCCCTTCAGTGGAGGTGTGATTTCTGTTTCACTTCATTTCAGAATGATGGGATTGACCCTTTGAGTCCTCTTTTATTTTACAATGGCCCCATTGAAAGAGGCCCCTCCTCCGCTGTGGATGCTCTGAAATAAAAAAGATCAAGGTGGTTTCTCTGGGTATAGTTTGTCTCTTTGTTGCGGTTTTATTTTGCTGGATTCACTGGTTTCACCAGGCTTGCATGCATGGCCAAAATATATCTGTATCATGTTGCTTTAAGTGATCTGGGTTCAGTTTGGTAAAGCAGTTGACAAGTGAGTAGAGATTTCATTTTACATTGACTTTCATGACTTTGTAATGTCTGTTAATTGGTGCTTCTACCACTTTGCATACAAATGTGTGGTGATTTGGATTTTTAGTATTTTCCAGTGGGCACGAGGTTGTTTTGACTGGAACCAGAATATGTGTATTCAATGAATACCTGCTATTCTGACTCCCCTGGGAACTTGTGTTTTTTTTCCCACCAGCCACCTTGCAGAAGAGGCTTGATGTGATCTAAATGTGTTTGTCAGGAAGTCACTTTTCTATCTTTGGTCGAACGCCTGAGAAACAAAACAAGTGCCACGTCGTGCAGGCCCCTCGGAGATCTAATGAGGGCGGACATATCTCCTTTCAGGTACCCTTCTGAGCGTCGGGGACAGGCCCGAATTCCCCCCCCCCACCACATTACCCTGCATTCACCAGGCTGAGTTATGTCCCGTCGGAGAGGGTGGCTTGCGTAACAGACTTACTCCTGGCGCCCATCTCCTGCTCCGACTCTACCCTGGAGTGTTTTGCACAGCCCAGGCCCACCCCTTGGTCTACTGACTTTTATTAGAACCTCAGAGACACAGTCGCTGGCTGGTTGTTTGTTTTTACTGTGTTCCAGTCACCATCGGCAAACCATAATTTTTTTCCTCTGTTTTGAACCAACATGTTGATGTGATGAATTCACTGCTTTTATCAAGTGTACACCGTTACTTTTCCCTTGGAGTGGTACACGCGTAAATGAGGAGGAGATAGAAGTAACAAAGACGTAAGTGGCTAGCGTTTCTGCGGAGGAATGTCACAGTTCTAGTTTCACTACAAAGCTGTGAGGAACGGTGTGTAATTTTACACCTCTGAAACCCGCATCAGCGCTGGGCCTCCGCAGCAACGGGAAAATGCGGACAGACCGCCGGAGCTTCCGCTAAACGGAGCCAGAGGAGCTCTCAACATGGGAAACATTGTGTACCGACACGCTCCGCGTCACCCGTAGCCAGCGGGTGTTTATGAGAGAGACGTTGTCGTCTTTACCTTTAGTGCTGACTGCATCACAAACGGCATGTCTCGCCCCCTGGAGGAAATGAGATGGCCGCGGTGGTTTTTTTCTCCCCGTGCTCCTCAGCTGGTCAGTTTCTGAAACACTGTGGTCAGCACAATCTCGCCCCTGCCCTGTGGTCCTCTCACACGCTGACCACTACCTTAGTGCTCCTCCTCCTGTCGTAAAACACTCTCCCTCTGACCGGTCCACTCAATATACCAGGCCTTCCTGTCTGTGTCCGAAGTGCCTTTTTGAGCGTGATTTACAGATAGGTGCTTTGGGATGTAAGCAAAGTATGTATTTGTAAAGCCAAAAAGCTTGTGAGCTTGTGTCACAGCTTGAGATTATATGTTAATAGTGTGGTCAGCAAACTGGTCCCGCTGGTGAGTCTAAGTGACAGTGACAGTATTATAGCCTTGGACCAGTGGAGGCATGACAAACCACCCCCGCCAGCCACCCAGACACAGTGCCAACGTGTTAATGACACACCCCAGAGGAGAGTACCCGATTATCAGGAGAACGGAGAGCTCCCCAAACTGTTTCTGTGATGTGGAAGCGGGCCGCGTTCCCTGACAGCTTAAATCGAATTAACAGTAACTGACTAAGCAAGAAGTGGAATGAGCTTGATGTGCAAAAAAATATGTGAAAAAACCCAAAGTCCAGAACTGTTTTTATAGATTTGTGTTCAATATGCAGAGAAGCAGAACTGTTCCTCCGCAGCAGGACAGGGTGGGGAGTTGGGGGGGTAATCATTATCTTTGCTCACAGTTTTAGAAAACCGAATTTTGAGCAGCAGCTTTTGGTAACAGAATCAGATCAAAGAGCTACATATTAGGAGTTTCCCATTCCTGCGACTAATTTGTGGACGGGGGAGAACAAATTGGCGTTGACATGTGGTGATACGATGTGACAAATCTATTGGCGCTCAGCACCGGGGTCTGGGGTGGTGATGTAACGGGCATCGGAGAACGCACTCCGGCTCCGTCCCCGGGATGTGGTGCATAAGAAATCCCTCCCTAGTACTTCCAGAACAGTCCTGCGCCAAAGTCGATTCCTCCTGGTTACTTCCAGACCGCTGGAGTTTCAGGGAGACTAGCTTCTGCTCTGCTTGACTCTGCTGCTGACATGTTGCTTTGGCTTCATACATGTAGTAGAAAACACAAGGCTCACATGAAGAATTGCAAAATACCTTAACATGTAGCTTGTAGCTGGAGACAAGTACATTAACATGAAATTTTTCAAGTGTTGCTTGTATAACTTGGCTGTTTCTCATTTAACTTGAAGGGATACTGTTATGTTCTGTTGTGCTGGAAGTCGCTCTGGATAAGAGCATCTGCAAAATGCATGTAATGAAATGTAATGTAATGTAATGAAATTAACCACTTGTTACTGTTAAAGCAGACCCTTCCCCACAGGTAATTTTCTGTGGCATATTTTTCTACTTTCAGTTATGTTCCAAGAAGCCCAAATTAGTTTGTTCTCTTTTGGATAGTATAAGGGAAGCAAGGTAAGAGGTCGAATCCCACAGGACTTTGGCCATTCGCTCCACACTTGGGTTCTGATAACGGCTGCATCGCGCCAGTTTTGGCCATCCTCCAGGCCAGCTGTGAGGTGCCTCTCCTGAGACGCAGACAGTCACAGGTATCGAGTGCCTCGTGCGGGGGGCCAGGGCGTGCCCCCTCGACTGTTCCTCTGCGGCGTGGGCCACGGCACGGGTCAGTAAACAACGGCAGCGATGGCCTGCCGCATGCCTCGACACTCAGGGAGATAAACCCGCCCCCTCTTTTTTGCCACTGACATGAGGATGTGTTACTAGAGTTCCGCACTGATAGAGTAGTTTCCATCTGGAGCCTGCGTGTGTGTGTGGGTTTAAATTTTGCTTTTGTCCTCACAATCGCTCACACACATGTGTGAGATGAGAGGGAACCGGCTCCTCCATGCCTGGGGAGGGGGAGGGTGAGTCATCCGCTGAGATATGTGGCCCCTGACGCCGGGCCTGGTGTAGCCCCCCCCCCCGCCTCCACACACACACACACACACACACACTGAGGAGGAACGGGCAGGGCAGGGCCAGGCCTTCCGGAGGAGCCCCGGTCCCGCTGGCTGTCGTCCCCCTCCCTCCGCTGGCCCAGCGCCTGCTGGAGGGGCCCAGCCTGTCCTCACGCTGCGTGTCCCCGTCACCGAGTCCCATCGGGGAAGTGAGGCGCAGATCCGGCTCTCGCAGGGGCCTTCCTCTGCAGTATGGGTCCGCTCCGGAAAAAGGCAGATTCGGCGTGACTTAGAACAAAGCATGGACAACAAACACGGCACCTCAGATACCTTTTTTAATAATAACAATAATGGGGTGGAGTGTCATATGCACATTTTTTTACAATTTTGTGTTCAAATTTTACAGGTTTGTAATACCAAAAGGCAATTTCTCACCTTATTTTGCTTCTGTGGCAGTAAATGGAGGTAGAGGTATTCAACTTAAAGCTTGCCTTTTGACCTGGCTTGGACAGGTGTGTGACAGGTGTGTACTGCGTATGTGTGTGTACGTGTGTGCGAGCATGTGTACATGTGTGTTTGTGTGTGTGGGAGGTTATGGGTGTGGGTGTGTGCTTCTGAGTGTGTGTGCGCGTGTGTGGGTGTGTGCTTCTGAGTGTGTGTGCGCGTGTGTGTGCGTGTGTGTGTGTGTGTATGTGCGCGTGTGTATGTGTGTGTGGGAGGTTATGGGTGTGGGTGTGTGTTTCTGAGTGTGTGTGTGTGTGTGCGTGCGTGTGTGTGTCTACGTGCCTGTATGCTTGTCCGTGACGTTCAGGCACTTTGATTTTCCACTCTCTGAATATCTTCTCTTTTATTTGTGTCTGGTCCAGCCACATCTGAGTCATAGTTAAAGAAAGATTACTCACATGGTTCACAGAGCCGTCAGAGGAGGTAAAATCCAGTCCAGTGCCACTGTTTCACCAGGTGAAAACCAAACTGAAAATGTCACTTCCAGGGGAAAAAAAGGCCCATTCTGACAAAACCTGAGCTTATGGTCACGAAATGACACATTGTGCATTTGAACGCAGTAGCTATCTGGGGATGTGAAGAGCAAAAACACAACAAAAACATGTTGTATACGTCTGTATATATACCTCCTATATGTCCCTCTAGTTCAGAATGTTCTGCGTCAATACGTCAGTGTCATCCTTTATTAAACCTTTTTTAAATTAAAGGCATGTATTATTCTTGATCCTGTTGTGCTGCTAGAGAGAAGTACATAATATTTGAATGTCTATTGACATCATAAAATATTAATCCTCTCTGTGCACAGTAACCACTGTTCAGACCAGCGTCAGCAAAAAGTACCCCAGTGAACAATGCAGTAATTATCGATTATCTATTGATTAGGCAAGGACTACCATAAGGAGAGCATTCCTTCATGGTGACCAAATCAACAAACACATTCATTGAAGAATTATGAAAATGTAAGCTCATTAAACTTCTTAACTGTTGCTCATTTAACTTAAAATGATAAACTCTGTGCTGGAGGTCACTCTGAAAAGAGCATCTGCTAAATGCCTGTAATGTAATGCTATGTAAGGGCACTGCATGAACAATTTTATTATTTATCATCTTAAGATTTGTATTCAAATGACAGCATGTAAAAGTGTCTTGTGATCTAAGATTTCTCTGCATCTCAAATGTACCTATAACTGATGGATAGATAAGCCAAAGCTTGACTAAGTAATGCAGCCAACTCTGTTAGTATTGACAGAGTTCCTCTCTGACTTTGATAATGTAATAAACTGCTCTTCAGCAATAGATTTAAGGGGGTCATTATGAGATTTTCTAAAGTGGGCACAAAAGAGCCAAAGCTAAATTTAGCAAAGTTTATTTGTTGGACATTTTCATGATACAGTGCTTTTTAAAGGTGTTAAATCCCTTCCCCCTGGCAAGGTAATCCATCTTGATATTGCACTTTTTCTCAGGATTCTTTGTAACTCTAAATCCCTTTTGGGATTCACTAACAGTCTCCTGGCAAGAGAGGAATGGACAGATGTGGGATTTTGAAAGGGGAATGTGGTAAACAATGCCATGGATAATGGATGCTGATTGCAACCAGAGATTACATATAGTGGAATATTAGCAAGGATCAAGTGGTTACATTCTGGGCCAGTAACACATAATGTTACCCTCTGATTATGATGTTATTGTGTTCATCATGTTTGCAACCTATTTTAAAATGTGTATTTTTGCTGATGGCAAATTTTAAGATATTGTATATCCTCCTTTGGCAAAGTGAAAAAGAAGTGGGTGTGTCAGCCCGTAATGCATCATCTAGTGCGCTTTTGAAGCCAGAAACGGCATCCAATTTTCTTACAGCCCGGCTGTCACTCCTGCTATTTGAATATGTCCGCAAATGATTATGCCATTGCATTACAGATCTGATTCATCATGTTGAGACGTGGCCTCTTTTCAAAACCTACCGCCTTTGTGAGACTGACATTGATAGCAAACATTAAAATTTACCCTCAGCAAGCACTGGCTGCAGCGAGATGGTAATTATCACAATTATAAGACAGCTATCACCTCGCTCACACAAGTTTATGTCATGTCATATTTCCCCGAAGTGGCTACAGTACATGTTTAAACTTTATACGATAATGGATTTTAGAGCTCAACAAACAAGTGCCCTTCATAGGAGATAACTACATGTGCAAGGCCCCAGTATCTCAGGCAGGTGCAGCACTTTAACCCTAAGATTCTAAGAACATTTTTTGCTTTGTCATAATTATTCAAGCCCCAGTTTCCCCATTCAGTCTCATTATATTCAGTAGTGTATGATTTTACAACATATGGACTGTCTGCAGATCAGTTCACTTTCAGTCATCTCAAATGCCAATATGATCAGAATTATTAAGTGAGCAATAGACTGGGTGAAGCTCTGTAATGCTTGGATTGAAAAGTCATTTGAAAATGGCTATATCGTGTGGCTGGATTAATTTTCCAGAATAAGGAGAGGAACATTGCTCTGGCAAATAAAACAACATGCCATGTATTTTCAAAATTTCCCTAATTTTTTTTTCATCCTGGTTTGTTTTTGTGGTTGTACGTGTTGCGGGTGCCCTCTACATTTTGTTTACAGAGAATGTGACTTACCTTTGCAGTTTTAAAGATCAAAAGTTGCGGGTTACCATTGAAGTTGATTCTTGTTTTTTTTGGCAGTTAATCCACAGAAACAAGTGAAGGTGGAACTTTTGCTGAAGTACGCACTGCAGGAAAGACGAGGCTGAAGGTGTGGGGGCAGAGTGGGTTATGGAATGGGTGCAGGGTATATCATCTGCCATCCTTATCCCTGCCTCTGACACCACATCAGCTGTGGCTTTTTTTTTGACATAAACATCTTCTATTCAAGGTTGGGTTCAGAGACAGCTAGAGGATCATTTTGAAGTGCGTTTTAAATTTATTTTTTTACTTTAGAAGTTCCATATACTGGTAAATGTCACTCACTCAGAGAAAAGTGAAGGATAATTAAGTTTCTAAAAGTGTATTTTTAAGAAACTACCTCTTTCTTTCTCTTTCACTCTCTCTCTCTCTGTCTCAATTGATTTATCTATGGCTTGCGGTTTGAGCTTTGAAGGTCACAGAGACTTTGTTGTACGTAGTTCTCAAGAACGGTTAAGAGCAGCAACAATGAAAGACAGCGAGCGCCGTACCATCGCTCTGAGTAACTAGCTCTTCCAATTTCTCTTCTTTTGTTCAAGATATTTTTGCTCGTCAAACCCTTATGGTGACAACCTCATACCTTTGAAAGAAGTGAACCGTTCCGGTTTCCCACCCCTTTCACGAACAAATTTCCACAGGCTACTGTAACCATGGGAACGGACAGCCCTGGTAGTTATGAGCATGTGAGCTTTCTCCACCCACGATTCCTGAGAAGGCCTCGCCCGTTAAAGACGCAACGGGCCTGTCTGGGACAGGAGGAGTTACAGAGGTAGCCTGATATGGGCCTGGAGTAGGGGGAAAAGCAACACTGCGGCTATACCATCAGCTCAGTAACTTCTCTCCGGCCACCAGTGCAGGCTCGACCCTTACTTTGCAGCAGCTGGTGTGGCGTGCTAATTAAGAAAGCAAGAGGGGTGGGAGTGAACATTCGCCGTTATGTCTGACTCGTCAGCTATTTCCTCCCTGGCAAGGAGGAGTGCCACCCGTGCCGGCATCTGGAACATTTCCTGGGAGGCTGCTTTTTGAGGAGCTCGGGGGTGTGTGGAAGAGATACTTGCAGAGGGAGGAAAAAAAACGTTCTTAATTAAAGTGAAAGGGATATTGCAAGGGAGGGGTAGGGGTCAGACCGACCGGACGTGCTGTCCTGCCATGGCAAAGGACGGCTCTGTTTTCACTGTAGGTCCCTGTGGCTGCGGCAGCCATGTTTTGGCAAACCTCTTGCCACGCCCACCTCCTGTGTACCCTTGTTACGGCGCGCATGTTACCATGGCTCTGAAGGTGTCATCGCCAGGAATAATTTACATCTCGGTGCCACTCTCGGCGTGTTAGGCCTAATCAAAATAAATTGAAATGACTGGCAGAAAGGCACAAAATGTTCCCTGTGCAATCAGATCTGGACGATAAAGTTTGTGTGTTTTTATTCCTGGTTAATGTGAATGCTACGGTACAGGTCTGTCAGCTCACTCATGCGTGCAAGGAATTCAAGCAGAAGAAACACTTGCCTACCCAAAGCCAGAGTCTTAGAATATGAAAATAGTTGTATAAATAATTAAGAGCAACCATGCATCATCGTCTGTCCAATATTTCATGTGCAGTCATAATTGTCTTTTAATGAGTGGAACACCCAGGCAGCAATAACTGCTGACAGATATTTGAACAATATCATATTTAATGTGCATAACAGGGAACCACAGCAGGGAATGTCATGTATATTGTATTTAAGCATTCTTATAAAATCATGCTGAGAAAAAAATACAAGTTCAATACCTGTGTTGTAATATTTTTGTCATTTTTGCCAAGTAATATAGAATAAATACAGAAAGGATGGTCTAAGAGAACCACTTTGCTTGTAGTCTATTCTTCATGTTGAGAACAAAGCTTCCACATGCAAAAAAACTCTAAAATGGCATCCATTGTGTCTGGTCTCCCTGTGCACCAGAGGGCTGTCAGCTAGAAGATGAACTGATTGCACGTTTCCTAAAGAGGGCATTAGCAGGCATGCAAGGACACACTAAAGACACCAACGCCAAGCTCAGTCAAATAATTTCTCCGAAGAGGACAGAGAATTCAGACCAGAATCGGCACGCGGCCGGTGGCATTGCATTCTGGTTACGGAATGGAAACGAACATCACGTGTTGATATCATCTCCTGCCCGAAGGGCGCCGTGCGGGGCTCGCGAATATTTTAGAGCGACGTCAGGAATAGGCGCGGAGAAAGGGGGAGCTGTTGTGTGCACGTGCACACACACCCCTCCGTGATGGCGGTCTGGGCCCCGTCGTCAGGCAGGGACGGCGAGCGCCGGAGCGTTCGGTGTGTCTGGATTGGGCTGCGGAAGCAGCAGCAGCGCAGAGTTTGTGCTGTTCTATTTGTGGCTCCTGTGTGCTCATGTCAGTTGCCTAGGAGATCCTTGGCTGAATCCCAGCGGGGACTCGCACTGACCTCGCCTGTAGAGGCGGACGCCACTGACATTCACCCACCGTTTATTTATCCGGAGCGCCTCCCCTTTTCCGCGGGTCCCGTCCCTACCTGCTTTCTGCCCGAAAACGGGGCTGTCGCGTCGAGCTCTCCCTCAGCTTCGGGCCCTGACAGATGGGCACTCCCAACCACCCCCCCCCCGTCCATTGTGTCACCGCAGCGCAGCGTCCCCTGCTCAGCCGCGCGCGGGCTAATTCCTCCTTAAGTCGATGCTAAGTTGTTGATCTCCTCACCAGAATAGTTGTAAGGCACTGAACCCCTTCTGTCCTCTCCTTTCCCGTAGGTAAGTCTCCCAAACGCTCCCGCACACTTTCACAGAACCTCCTCCTTCTCAACCCCGGCATGCTCGCCACACAGGCAGGATGTAAAGATGCTCAAAAAGTCCCCTCCACTGTGATGCAAGGGCGATGAACCATGGTAAGTCATTTGTCGCTGGCGACGGTCAGTCGTCCTTTAGACTCTTTTTCCCCCCTGTGTTTTGGCTGTGAGACCGCTCGCGGGCAAACAGAAGTCTGACACCTCCCCGACACATGGTCCTCGAGCCCATGCCACAGGCACTCCATCGCCCCGGGAGGTGGGCACAGGTGTGGTGGGCGAGGGGAGGCTTTGGCCAGCGCTGCAGGTATTGATTAGTATCTGGCAGCGTCAGGCCTCCTGAGCGCTTAGCTACAGGTCGGCGTTTTTACTGAGCGATCGGGTCCGTTTCTGAAACACCGCACGCATCGGGTGTGCAGTGAGGGGCGTTGCAGCTTAGAAGAAATGCCAGAGACACATGGAGGACCTGATCAGTTAAAACCAAAATGGAGGTAGAAGAAAATCTTAAATGGAAAAAGAAGAATTATTAAAAAATACTGCAACAGACATACCGCAATTATGTAGTATAAACAAAGACATACCACAATGTATTTATTTTACTTACAGTTATTGTCTTGACATGAAAATGATATTTTATCTGATTATTCCCCTTAACATCTCTGTTTGAATAAAAATGTATTCATTTTTTATTTAATGTGATGCTTTGGAGCTCAATGCTATGATCTACTACAATTACATTAAGGAAATATATCTTATATTATGGCTGTAAAAACAGATTTCTATATTTCTTTCACTTGATTTACAGTTATTGTCTTGAGATGTAATTGATTTGACTACTCAATGTGTGAATGTCAATATATTCATCAATATTAATGTATTCATCGAAACATGCTTTGGGCTCAGTACTTACACCTACCATTGTATTTCATTTACACAGTATGGGGGAATTATTCTCTACAAGTCTCTAATTTGCTTTATTTTTTTCATTAAAATAACATGTAAATAAATAAATGTTTTTTATGAATGCCTTGCTAATAGATTTAGTGGTGGGAATCTCTAGTGGTAGGAATGATTTGTAGCATGCTATCGCTGCAGAGTTTCTGATGTTCACTCTAGATACATATGCATAGGGTGTTTTTTTTTCCAGGAACTGAAGGCACCATGCTAGAGTAGCCAACATTTCATTAGCTTTTTATGTTGTTTTCATGCTGTTCATTTTAATGGAGAATTCAGGGGTTGTTTGGTCTTAATGCTGGAAATAGGAAGATGCAGTGTGTTTAATCCCAGAAGACATTTTTCATATTTCTTCATTTTTTTTCCTAGTGGTGTGCAGCCAGCTCTTTTTAACATCCTCTGTGTGATTATCCCTCCCAGACTCTGGGCTCATTCGGTTCTGTGTCTGTGGCATTTCTGGGCTTTCTTGTCCAAGCGGCCCACATCTTGCAGCCTCTATGTGTGACCTCATTCTTCTGTCACCAAAGCAGCGGTAGACCTACCTGTGCCGTAGAGCCAAGCCAACACACCCCCAGCCCCGAAAAAGGCCGACGGCTGTTGTGTGGACGCAGACAAGATGAAACATTTACATCAAGACACAAATGTTTACTCTTAGCGACTGTGTCGGCAGGAAACCGTGTTTCGATGGCATCAGCCTGTGGACAGGCCACAGGCGGAGGGGGGGGAGGGGAAGTGGGATTTGGGGGGGGGGGGCACCAGGGGCTGTGTTGACAGCCACACGTTATTGCCCAGGCATTAGGTAAGCGCCGGGGCAGAGATGACAGGCGATGGAGTGGTGGACCCTCTCGGCCTCTCCCCTGCGCGACGCCAGCCGCCTCTCTGTATGTGACGTTCCAGGACACTCCCAGTGAAGGGAGCTGGCGGGGGGGGGGCTTATCGGTTGGCACAGGAACAGTCTCTGAGGAGGTTGAGCGGCGTACAACGTCATCATTCCCCTGTCTCCTTTGTCTGCATTGTTTGCGTCTTTGGAAAGAAAAGCGCCACGAAGGAATGATTGCCTTTTCACGATTTTTCTGCACAGGAGAAAGTGAATAGATGAAAGGGACCAGCCAGTTAGGGGCTGGACGTCGGTCGGATTTGTGGACGTTAGCTTCGAAACACACAATCGCTCGGACAGTGCGTTTTTGAGAAATGTATTCAGCCGCCAGCTGAAGGGCTTAATTTCAACCCCTGAAATCAGAGCTCTGTGATTAATGATTACATTTCTGTAGGCTCCGACATCATCGCTGGCATTTATTCTGGGGGTATTTGCTTAATTAAGAGCATCTATCTGAAGAGATGTACAATAACTTACCATGGAGCCTTGGTGAAGCACAATCAGCAAATTGGCTGATTGCTTCCCTTTGATTTGTTCAGTAATTTATGGTAATTTCACGAGTGCATGCGGAGCAGCAGCACTTGACGTTGGGTTTTGTGGTGGAGATCAGCGGCAGCTAAGACGTTATTTCATTATATGACTGGACATGCAATTTCAGGAGTGCTGTTTCATTTCCCAGCAGCTACATGTTTAAAAATGGAATGCGGTTGTATACTGTACATATTTTGTGTTGTGCTACATGGTATTTATGTTACATACTGTTCAAGAGGCAGGGCTTATTCTCAAAGATTACAGTTTAAATTTCCAGGTGGGTTACCAATGTTATACTCTTGGCTAATTACTTTGGTGTATATCCACCTGCCTGTGTGAACAAAGCTTAAAAATCCAAGCTGTTTAAGTTGCCCTTGATAAAGAGGTTTACAACTCAAATAAATATGTGAAAAATAGTCATTTCAGGTAAATAAGGCCTTTTTCAACCTCATTTTTAGAAAAGAAGATGACAAACAAGCGGATGATATGCATGGACATTATTATAACAGCTCATTACTTAACCTAGAATGTAACTGGCAGCTCTTCAAGAATTGCTCTCTTAAAGTACATAGTGTTCCCTACAGCCTGTGCTGGATGCAGGTATGCACTGAGGCTAAATCTTTTTCTCATGATGCAGATACTAATTGGAAATCAACATTCTTGTAATCTGTCATTTCAGCTGAAGTATATTAATTGCTGGTAAGTGGCATGACTATTGTGCGCGACTGTTATGCAACTATGGCAAAGTTCCATAGCCGTACACCGTGTCCATGTATGGGTTTGTTGCCGTGAGGGACCGGAGGGATCCCGGGAGACGGGGAGACACAGTGGTATGGAGGGCATGGTGTTTGTGTCATCTTCAGTGCAAGTCTGCTATTAAACCTCTCAGTTTGTTTGTGGAAACCCCTTGTACTGCCAACAGCCTCCGAATCCAAAGGGGCCCTCTGTGCAAGTGCTGTTTAGTCCATGCCCCTCCTGTGAGTTGCTGATAGAAAAAACACCTTTCTGGATGGAATTAGTAAAGGTGTAGTAATGAAGCAGAGCATGATACTTAAGTTACCATAGCTAGGTTTTCTGTTGTTTCATAAGACAGAGACACGAACAACATAAGTTATTCATATGCTGTACGTGAAAAAATAGCCCCTTCACCTACAGTCTCATGGGACTTTTTTGAATACGTTTTTGAATATATATATGTATGTATGTATATTTCCAATGTTGTTCTCATAGTCCTCATAGTCAATACAGTCTTTTATGGTTTTCAGCAGTCCCTAGTGCATATTGTAGTATTACTTTTGCTGGATCTAATAATGGGAAGGTTATAAAACAGCTATGGCAAGGTTTGTATTGAATAGTAAAAACAGCCTTTACCAGTAAAACTGAATTAATGAGAATGGGGGAGACAATGCAGATCTGAATAAGAATTTGAATGAGCCAATGAACTTCCTCAGCCACGGCCACTCAAGCCTGCTCTGTGTACGTTAATGAGTTTTAAAGTGTAGCTCTTGTATGTTTTCAGCTGCTGAAGGATGGTTCAAGTGGCAGAGCCATTTGTGGCATTAGTTTTTAGTGCTGAACTGGCATGGGGGATATAAAAAGAACAAACTGAAGTTTTTAAACTTAGACGTCATAAGAAGTGACTGGTTAATATTCTCCTTTTTTAAACCAGGTTAGCTACCCTGACTGCCACCTCTGGCCCTCAATTAGGCAACAAAGGCAGAGCCTGCTGGAGCTGGGAGTGATTCTGCTTGCTGTTTTATTTATTTGTTTGCTGTTTGCATCTGTGGAATGTTAGAGGTGATAGCCCCGGCAGAAAGATGTCTCATGTTTTAACATGTAACGCATACAGTTCACGGAGCACCAGCTCGGCCTCCTCGAAATGGAGGACCGTGCAAGCTGACCTTTTCTCTGCATACAGTAAGCTGTGGACGAGACCTAGCTCCACAGCTGCTTGCTGATACAGTACCTACCAGCCCTTGAGGGGGGGTGTGAGGATTCGCACCTCGCTGAGGGCCCACCACCATGGGAAACATGACCCCTGTGACGGCACGGGGAACAGAATGTACGCGCACCTCATGATACTGCACTAATCAAACACCGTACCTCCAACCAGGGAGGAGACCAAGCTCCTCACCACTACCAAGCATGTATCATATTACAACACAAAGTGCCATAAAAATAGGATAAGTGCTCAGCTAAGACAACCGAGCCCAATGCTAAGCTAACATCTACAAGGTAACATGTACAATTATGCTACAAGAAAACAATTAGGACGTGTAGATGCCAGTATATCATTGGGGTTATGAAGTGGGCACCTCTCTTCACTGATGTTTCATTGAGTTAGGCCCACAACACCTCTGAAAGGCTCAACAGTTAGTTCTGGTGTCCCAGAACCACCCCCCTCCATACACGCTCTCACCACCTATGCTAACCACCTACCATATTAAAGATAAAGATTAACATTCAGTATTTACAGATCTGCCTTGTTTTTTACTTTTACTGTGGGAAAGAAAAAGGGAAAAACGTTGTATTGGAAGAATTGTGTTTACAACTGCAAGTTTTTGAGGCTGTTGCTCCTCTCATGGAACAAATCGTTGTTCTCATTCCAGGCCTTGACCTCCATGGCCCTAGAATTCAATTAGCCTGTAATGCCTGTTCAGCTCAGCACAGTGATACGAAGCACTGGTGGTGATGAGGGAAAACAGAATGCTGAGGCAGAAATGTTTCCAGCGCTAAAAATTCTGTGCTTCATTTCATTGCGTTCGTATTTTCATATTCGATGCCAGAGCTCTAAGCGATTTGTCACCACGGGGGAGATCCAAGTCCTGCAAATACCATAGGGTTGCCAATATCTCAGCGATTGTTCCCCGAGCTGCAGGCTGTCAGACGGAGTACGCAACCTTTCCATTGACCCATCCCAGAATGCCCGCTGCATGGTGCTCGAACGGCAGATAGCTTCACACTGGGAGAAGACAGTCCTAGGGGCCGACAGGCCTCTCTCTGTCTGCGCTCATGGATCTGTGTGAAGGTTCTTTCTCCATCGAGATCTGCAGTCTGAGGGTCAAGCTACACCAAAAGGAAATGTCACCAGATAGACTTTTTCTTCATTTGAGAAAGGAGGGACGTTCTTCTCAGAGCCCTGAGCTGCTTGTGATGGAGGTGCCAGCGGAGATGGGGAGGGGGATGTTGGGTTGGGGGGGGGGGCAGACATCTGGAGGAGACATAAGCAGTGCAGCTGTCACTCAAATTAAACCCTCTCTCTTCCCCCAGCCAAAGAAAACAGGTTTGACATTGATTAAGATCGAGCTGCCCGATTTCACTCCTATTTTAAATCTCAGAATGTCCCGCTAAACACAAACAAGCCGCACAAACACACAAACAACTAAACTAATACTGCCATCTGTGTAATCTGTACAACTGGTCCTAGGGAATATAAACCCAATTAAAAACATGAATCGGGCATAGTTTGGCACGGCAGCGTGCTGGAAAAAAACTGATTTCAATGGGGCTGGAAGCGGTACCGCGATATCAGCCATCCAGAGCTGTGGTGGCTCTCCGCCGGCCAGGAAGGCAAACTGTGGCTTAACTCTTTCTCCCTCGCCGCGCATTGTGGAAGTGCCAAATGGTGATGAGCTGATATTGAGTCCCAGTGAATAGGCCTGCGTGCTCGGTTCTGCCTCCTCTTTGGGAGCTTCCTGTGAACATGCTGGGGGGGGGGGACACACACACGGTGGCTTCTGTGTCACGGCACATCAAAACATGTGACTCTGAGGCTGCCTCATGGGCCAACCCCCGCCCCCCACATCCTTTTGGTCCATCACCAGCCTGCTCACCCTTGCCAGGCCGTTCCCCTTGCCTGCCAAGCCCTCTCAATGGAGCCGCTGTTTCGGAAGCCACATCCTGGTGTTCTGCCTCCTCGGCATTTGAAAAGGCGAGAGGATGTCTGCTGTTAAACCACTGCCAGTGAATATTGATTATGTCTAATGTCCTGTTACTGTCCAGGGTAAGAGCACCGTGCACTGGAACCAAGAGACACCTGGAGGTGATGTTTAGAGGTAACACTGACTTTGGTTTGTCTCCTTGGGCATCCTTTTGAGATGACGGCTTGTTCGCTCTCCATCTTAATTTATTGACGTTCTGCCTCTGTGCAACCATGCATAATTGCCTTCTTTATTTAAGTGGCCAAGTGTTCCTGGAACTAATGTCATTTGTGACTGCTTCCAGATGGTTTGGGCCTGCAACGGAAATGTTTGAATAATTTTTTGACCAGACTTATTTGTACAGTGTTGACAACAATTGCAAGCTGGGTGTCCCTCTTTCACCATAATGTACTATTATGGTACAGTTGTACTTCCACTGCATAGAGATTAGTTTTTCTCAATGGCAAGTGTGACAGGGTTTACCAATGAAAGGTGAGGTGTGGCAATGAAACACACCTCTTACAATGTTGCCTACTCAACAGGACATTAAGTCAACACTAAACCTTTCCAGTGGAAATCATTAACTAATAAAGAGTGGCAGTGCGAGCGAGAGGTTCTATGCGAGTGCCTCATCTCAAGGTCAAAGGGTCATATCCCTTATAAACCCTTTGGGTTAGTATATTATCTCACATGCTCGAAATGAAAAATCTGGATATTGCTTTGTAAATGTATCAGCAAATCCAAATATATACTGTTTGTATATGTATATGTACATATATACATACACATCAATAATATAAATAATGTAATGTAAAAAAAAATCCATTGGTATCAATACTGTTTACTGTAGCCATTTTTTCAGCATGCAGAGACAGAATACACAAGTACTATCTTAGAGTAACCTTTTCAATCAGAAGCCCCTCGATTAGCAAAGGACATGCCGTTATAATCCAAGCTGTGGTATGCAGCTCTCCCGCCACAGAAGCAGCCCCTTCCCAAAGCATCAGGAATGGTATTAGCCCCTGTTATGATTTCCCAGCCTGAGGGAAGCTAATGAAGATGGACGTGTCTCCATTGTTTATCTGGGGTCATTTGGGAACAGCGTTGGAGAACAAGACAGGCCCAGACAGCTTTTCTTCTGAAGAGAAACGCTTCCATAACACATTTGTCAGCCTTAAACAGTTTAGCATTTACGTCGGGACCTTGTGTCAGCTCACGTCTCCGTCCGCAAATGAACCGGGTTCCTTCTCGGTTGAAAAAAAAAGGAGGAGTGAAAGTGTAACGTCGGGGCTCGTGTCATCACTTTGTGTATGGCGAGTCCGGTTCATTAAAGCGGCAGTCAACTGAACAAACGTTCATTAACTCGGTCTCTGGGCCGTTTCTGATTCAGATGGAAGGGTTATTTTTCTAGCTGGAGTTTCCACTGACGTGCCTTAAGCAGTAGGTCAGCAATGGTAAACCTGAGCTGTAGGTATTTCTACAGCAAACTGACCCCAGGCAACGGTACATTGGGCCTCTCCACCATGTGATAGCCAGTCGGCCTGGTGCCCAGGTGAGTCAGGTCGAAGCAGGCGTCATTATGACATGGGGGTCCGGCTGCAGACGCCCAAAACACCGCTTGTTTTACAAGCTAGATACTGCCTTCACAATTACAGTAGATCACTATTCAAAATAATAACTGTTCACTAAATGCTATTCTTTGTACGTCTATTTAATGTCTTGCATAACCATGGCATGCAAGGATATTTCTTGGGTGGAGCATGAGGTAATGGCTCTTATTAATATCTAGGCCTAGCTGTCAGCCCACAAAGAGCTGGACAGGGCCCTGTCCAATTTCAACATTTATGCCAAAATATCATACCAGCAGAAAGAGATGGGGATGATTGCAGGGGAAAGATAAATGCCGGGACAATAAATTTTTTTTTTGAAAAAGAGACTGAAAAGTGATTAGAAAAATGACAGAAACTTCCATCAACCCAGTGGCAGCAGCAGGCAGTCATCCCACTCTGTGTTTTTTTTTGTTTTTTTGCGTTTCCCTAACAATGCCAGCTCATACTGTAGCTGCGCAGTGCAAGCCTCACAGATCATCAGCGGTTCATGCTAGAAGGTAAACATTTACATTTAGCCCCTCAGCCAGGGCTATTATCCAGAGCGACTTACAAAGAAACGAGTGCAAAGTGCATCTAATAAAGTTCCAGGAACAACAGAGCACACCAAACACAGCCAGCCACATCTGAACGTGCGTCGGTTCTCGGCACGTTGCTGTGATAACTGCCACTGTAAATACATTAGTACTTAATGTTTACTGTAGCTCCTGTGACGTACGCCGGATCCATATTTAATTAGCGTCAATCATCGCTGTCCTCTGTAACAAACAAAAGGCGCAAGCATTTATTTCTTTATAGCGTGGTGGTGAACAAAAGTGCGTGTCATTTGGGGATTTACTGCATGCATTTATATACAGAGACACACATGGAAGCGAGGCGGGCGTTGGCAGTACCAGAGAAGTTAATCTCTAAGGATGTCAGGCTGGGCAGGAGTCGACCAGGAGGTGACATCAAATACACTGAGACCAAAACCACCATAATGGGTCCAATTAGAATGGCACACACATGGGAGATACGGGAGGGTTAGTGGAGACTTGGCACTTGATTCTAGAATGTTCCTATCTCTGCTTGGGAAAGGTGGTTCCTTTATGAACTAGGACAGTCTTTCTACTGGCCAGTATGGATTGTAAACACAACTTGTGCATGGCAGTGCACGTGTGGTGGTTTATTGTTTTTTGGGAGAAGAGTGTGGGGTCTGTCCTGGTCAATGCTTATTTCCAGCATAGGATCATTTCAGTATTTTCCTGAGGTTTCATAAAATGCAGGCAGTCTTTGCTCTTACCCATGAGCCCATTTACCCTTTATGTTGGATCTCCCAACAAAACAAGCTTATACCAGAAATATCATATTGCATATTCTGAAGCCATACAAATACACAACCATAGGCACTGAGGGCCTCTGACAATTTTTAAACGGTGAGATTTCAACAAGGAAGCAGAAGAATTATCAGACGTCAGCACTGACCTTTAAAGAGACAACCATTCAAAAGCTTCTCCTCAGATGTAAAATCATTTTACATCTCTGTAATGTAACAAGTGAATTGGTCAGATATCCCTATTTAACTGTTTAAGAGTTAAGGACACTGACCCCAAACCTGCAAGTTCACAAGATACAGATGTTCCCTTAGTGTGGATGTTGGCTCTCCTTAGTGGAGGATGCTTGATTAGTTTTTGGATCTCCCCTCACTTTGACTTTTTAAATTCCACAACTTATGTATCCATATATTTTAAAAATGCATACATTACAATATAAAGAGGAACCTGGTTATCACCCATTTTAAAAAATCATTGTCGAAAAGTATTTACGCCTCTGGATATTTTTGCTATTTCTTGCTAAATATTAAACTAATTATTATAGTATACAGAAATAAAACAACCTTATAGATCCTGCTGAGTTCCTCCTTCGCTGCTCTCCTGGTCTGCCGATGGAACAGCACACCATCTCTTCCATGGCATGGATTCTCACCAATGTCGAATGAACGCACAGCTGCACTGCATGTTTCGACTTGTGAAAAAAAAAAACACACAAGTTGCCAGCGCTAATGCGATTAGGGAGAGGCTTTCAAAGTGAAATGGACCCGTGGGGCTAGATTGGAATCCCGAAGTAGGAGAGCGGCGCGAAAGCGGCCCGAAGGCCCGCACGCTCTCCCCCGTGAACCCTGGCGACGCTGGGGCGCTCCGGGGACGCTGTGTGGCCTATGCTGATAGCGCTGTGCATCTCACCTGAACCTGGGCCCTTTTCACCGTGCCCGCGATCGATTGCCTTCCTTTGCCTTTGCGAAATACCGCCCGGGAGCAGCTTTGCGTTGCCCTGCTGAGCAGTTCGTTTTGCCACGGGTTGGGTGTCTCTGTGTAGAATTGGCGTAGCTGACGCCTGATAGGTGATATTCCACCCAATCGCTTTAATTAAAGAAGGAAATAAATAGCTGCACCTCACTATAAGTAGAATTGGTTGAATATAGAATATGAATATGCTTCCATTATTTTTAACATAATCGTGGCATACACTACTGTATGTGCTCTAGGTTACGGGGGAGCTCCGTCTAAACACCATAAATACTTCGCATTTAACTTGACTTATTGGAGATGTAGGAGATAAAGTATATCTTATTGTATATTTTATGGATTAATGTGAGTCACAAAATCTGATCGCTTCCTACTCCCATTAAACAGTGTGGTAACAGAGAGTGAGGGGAGAAAACACATTTTATCCGATCTCGTTTCATTCTCTGTGAAGCTTCAGTCTGAGCTCCGCCCTCCAAATCATTCACCACATCCTCAGTAGTGTAAATGAATAGGAAATCTAATTTTGGTTGTCAGACATCATGGTGATCAAATTGTTCTATTTCTTCGAGGCGGGCGTATTCTATCGAAAACATCAGTGGCCAAAGCCTTCTCTGGATTTGGCTGATAACAACGTGTGATAACAACGTGACTGACAGTAAATGCTAGCAATTTATTTGTCATTTAATAATTAACCTGTGAGCAACCTGTGAGTAAAGTACGCAATTTTGTGCACTTGTAGGTAGTGAAAGGTCATGAAAATTTCATTAAAGGTCATTGAAAAGTCATGGAAAAGTTTTGAAATCTTGTCAGTGAAAAGGGGTGAGAACCCTGCCTTTAAACTGAAAGGATAGACTTATCGGAACACATCATGCAATTGGTAACTGGTGAAATTTCTGTGGATGAAATGTGGTAAATTAAATTTTAAAAATGTACTAAAATTAACCAATCAACAAGAGCTTAGACATGACATAGCTATGACCAAAAAGGGGGTGTGTCCTCCATCATGTGTATTATAATAATAATGTTATATGATTATATAATTTCTGTCAGAAACTGCTTGTTTGCATTTATGTTCATAGATTTTCTGTCTAAGCATTAAAAGTCTCACGGCTTTTGTTTAGATAGACAGCAGTGAGTTTAACCACTTACCTCTTAAGCAATTACTTCTCCTCTGTAAGCCAATAAACATGCCTAGGAAATCTGTACATGTACATAGAGTTCCCTAAGATTTGCTACAAATGTATTGCTGCCTCTCAGTGGAGAAATGAGGAATTACACTTTGATCCGATTTCTGTGCGATTGATATTGACATGATTTGTAGTGGGTGAGTGTTTCGCCTGCAAAGGATCCCTTAACTGGGTCACATTAAATTATTCTATGATCTTTATTCTGGTTTAATTTATGGAAAAAATAATGGTCCACATGATCTTACACAGCTGGGATCTCTATTTTAGCAGTAACATTACAAGACAAAACATGGCTTTGAATAAAATGGAAAAAAACACGAGGTCTCTCTGTGTTGTATTTCACAGCTCTCTCTGCAGCTGCCGTTTGAGTGGGTTTCTTTCCCTTCTCTTTTGACCCTGTCTAAGCTGATTGCCTGATGCATATTGCACCTTTAGTGGCCTGCAGCAGGGAGATGACCTAAATGTGCTTTCTTGACGGGAACGTGCACCACAGAACTCTAGAGAAGGGGGAGAGCCATGGGTCAAATCTGTCTCTTTCTCTCTCTCTCTCTCTCTCTCTCAGTCTCCCTCATCGCCACGACAACAGTGCGTTTGACCCTCTTTGCAGTTGGCCCCTCCCGAGATAAGACCCACGCCACTCGATTGCACTTTGACCCCGTGACCCTTTTCGTCCCTGAGCCCCCGCCCCTTCCCCCAACCCCCTCACCAACGCCCTCACTACCCCCACCTGTGTTGGTTCTTCTGCGATAAATCACTGCCATACTCGATGAAAAGATAAAGAGCCTTTTGAACTACTTATAATCAACAAGCCAGGACAAGTCACATCTAGTCCTGGATGTCTTATCAGTGAGAGTGTTCAGCTGGATGCCAGCAGGCAAGGCTTACGCCCCTAAGGGTGATATTGTATAATACATTAAGATTTATTGAAATCAATATGTCTGTGGAAAATAGGAATTACATAATCAATCTTCCCAGCAAACAGACAGCATATTATAGAATTACATAATGACACAATGACATAATGACACAGGGGTTGTGCATATTGATTTAATTGCTCAGCCCTAAATATTTCCAAATTCATGAGAACAGAATGATTGGCCCTAAAACATGTTTATAAACAGATACATAATATGTTCACAGGAACATTTTTTCCTGTGTGAGAGATTGTAGGCACTATAGTAACTGCAACTGAGGAGTGAGCATATCTATCCAATATGGTGGATACCAGTAATCTCTTTGGAGATATTCAAAAACAGAAGCAAAGAAAACTATTGAATAATTACTTGTTGTATTTTTAGGAAAATGAAGACTAAACCTAATTTGTTTCATATTTGTATTGCAACAAATGTATGGTCTTGTGTGTCTTCCTCAAATTGCCCACCAGAGGGACTCAGAGAATAATACAAAAATCTTTCAGTTAGGCAATATAAGCAAGTCAATTGGAAAAAGTTCATGGATATTTTCAGCATAAAAGACATTTTTTGAAAGCAAAACATATTCACTGGATGGCACTTTTTAGGGAAGGGACAATTTGCAGTTTTGATTGCGTTTCACAAAATTTATAGTATGCATAACTGTATTTTAATAGTCATTTGTCTTACCGTTTAGGAATGGAGTTTCGGTGGTTCAAGGACATTTTTTTGGATCAAGCTTCATTTTTTTGACCCTGGCATCAATGGTGGATAAACAGCTTTGGCAATGCTCTGGAAGGACGTACTGGCCTGAATAATGGGAGTTTATGGTATCTATATAGATACTGTTTTATAATCTAGATCTATATTTCTATATCTATGTATAGGTATTTCTATGTATCTGTATAGAAGATTACAAACGTCAACATAAATATTTGAGTTATTTCCCCATGTGATACTTGGAGTATTTTCTGAGTGTGCCTGATTTACGGGACTCTTTTGTGCTGCTGAGGAGTTGCAGAGGTGAGCGTGGGAGATTTGATGGTGTGTAGGATGCCCGTGACATAACGTGCACTACACAAGATAGTTATGCTACAGCCGCTGTTACTGCGAAATCAGAAACATGCATGTTCGCAGAGCTATTTAAAGACACGGCTCATTTTAACCAAATTGGAATTTTTTCCCCCTAGACAAGACAGATCATACCCAATAGAGAATGCATTGCTTTTCACCATTAATCAATGAGCACTTCTTCACTTTACTCCTCTGAAGAATGCCAGCTGCGATTTCTATTTTGAGAGAGTCTTTTCTCATTTTGACCTACTTATTTGGTTCGGCACGATCTTCATTACCTTCTGAACAAGAAGCCAACTGAGGCTTCTTGTTTACGGTTAAAGGACAAATTGGCACTGGTGCAGGCATTAGAGGTCAGTAATCACTAATACGACCTGAGCCGCTGTGAAACCCACAAGGGCAATCTGATGCACGTGTTATCTGTGTGTGAAAGTGAATAAGCAGGAACTGAGAGTCAGGAGTGTCAATGATACATAATGAAGCAACAAACTACTGCTATGTAGCAATTTCACTTTTTGACACTGGCATACTGTCAACTCCATTGAAGCGAAGTTGCAGTTGATATAGAAATATTGAATAAAACAGTGCATAGTACTTGTATGTATACTTTCAACTGCGCGTAGTATCTCTAAAACAGCTCCATACTCTCTTTACCAACAGTACAACCCGCGTACTATGAAGGTCTCATTGTGAAGAGACAACGTTCCATTGTGCAGTTTGAACAACAGAAATGTTTGAATCTGAATTTCATCTCTCCGTTCCATGATGTCCCTTATCGTTTGTGCCCCTCTCTTTCTCCAGCGAGAATACCCCCCCCCCCCCCCACCCCTTTGCTGTGTGTGCAGAGTCACGGTCACGCAACACTGGCCTCCGCAGCCCTGTGTGTGGCTGAGCAGAGTGCCCTTACATCCCAATAAAACCAAAGGCTCTGTTGCTCCATATGCTAGAAGAATACAGGGTTTCACATGCGCGTGTAGATAGTCTGTATATTGCTGTGTGCTTTGGCTGTCTGTGCTCAGTACAGATATGCTTTGTCTCTGCACTGTTTTTTTTGGCCAGTATGTGTTGGTTATATTTCAGATTGATATTTTACTATTAAAAAAATGTGCTTTTATTGTCTCGTAATAAAACTTCCAATGTCATTAATTTGCCATTCAGATATCAAATCTCAATTAGGTTTCTCTCCCTGCCAGTCCATTTGAAGCAGGTTTATTTTTTAAAAATGTGTAATGTATCCTAGTTTCCCTTTTTGGGAAAAGGTGTGAGCGTCCAAACGGAGAGTAGGGTGTTTTCATGTAGATAAAAAAGGTCAGGCACACGTGTCCACCGCTGGCAGGATGCCGCGAGTGAAGGTGAAATGAACCCACTGAATACCCATCCCGCTGGCGGCGGGCCCAGGGCTCTCTGACACGGTGCCTCGATTTCTTTGTAGTGGTGCGGTGGGCTTGTTTACATAGCTCCCGCTCGAGAGCTTGTCTATACGTCTCATGATGCGCAGAGTCATCATTTCGGAAGGAGACAGGCGCTAATGGTGTGGGTCTGTTTCCCCTTCTCCCTCATGGGCGGGACCCCTGTGCTGGTGGGCGGAGACTCGCTGGCGCTGACAAGTCAGTGGCTGGTGGCTCATCAGAGCGCTCTGTCAGTGTACCAGCTGAGGCCAACTGCCTGTGGGCCCCTGTGTGTGCAGGTCTACTGTGTGCTCTGGGGTGAGATGTGGAGTGCGGGGTGTGTGTGTGTGTGGGGGGGGGGGGTTATGCTGCATGGGGAGGGGGGAGGGAGGAGGGGAGAGAGCGTCGCCATGACGCCCACGCTCACACAGCTGCGGCATACGGGACGCAGCACGAGACGCCGCGCCGTGCCGAAACGGGCAGTCTCAGCACATTTCCTTGCTCCCATTTTAACTTTTCTCTGATACCCCCCCTACCCATCTGATCTGAGGACTGAATTCATGTGTGTTTACATTGTGATTTTAATTGGGCACCCTGTATCCACCATTGCTCAAAAGTAGCAGCCTACAGCAAAGCTCAAAGTTATTTTCTATACACACATGACCTTGTAATACAGTATTAATGAGTATTTCTGCTGATAAATTATTGAAATATTATTCCATAATGACACCATTGAAAACACATCCTTACTTCTTATTTCTTTCACTCTCCGTGCTGATGTGACCATGTAGTAGCTGTCTGTGTGTCTTTGCGTTTTTGTGTGTGCGTGTGCGTATGTGTGTGTTTGTGAGTGTGTGTGTGTGTGTCAGAGAGAGAGAGAGGAGACAGAGAGAGGAGAGAGAGAGAGAGAGAGAGAGAAGTGTAGGAGCACTCATCCATGCCATTGCATCAACACTTTCATACATCTAAATAACCATCTTGTCGTTTGGTTATCTATCCTGCAGGGCATCACAGAAGTTTCATCAAACAGACAGTCACCCATAGAAAAATTCCTACTGGCAGGGTCAGTTCAGCGCAAGATTTGTGCGGGGCAGTGTGTTCATTGCAGAATTTTTATGATGTTCCTCTAGTTCTCGATGTTCCGATAGCAGAGCTGTCTATCTCCTCGCTGGCTCAGCTCTCACCCCTCTCGTCCTCAGCTGGAATAGCTCCCTACCCATGGGACAGAGGCGAGGGCCAGAGCCAGATCAGAGCCCCTGAGAAAATGTCCAGCCCCTTTCGGAGATGCGTGTGCAGTCACCATTCAGCCTGGAGGCACATCTTCCTGTTTAATCTACACCAACCCAAGATCTTAAAAGCCATTAGGCCCGTGATAGCTTTAAGCACCCTAAAGCCGCCAGCCACGTTATCCTTAGAAGATTTCCCAGTAATACGGCTTCCTCATTGAAGTACAATGAGAACACCAGTTTCTCTCATAATTCCGCAGTATCTGCTGTTGGAAGGTGAGAGACAGGTCATTTATTCCTCTTTGATCGTCAGTCCTAAAAGAAAACTAATCTTCACCCCTCCGGTAATGACATGTAATGTTTTCATATTCGTGTAGATTTGGAGGGGAGACTTTTATTGAATTGTACCGTAATGTTTTTCATTGTTTGAGGAAACTATTTATCATTTGTTTCTTTCTCCCCATTTCAGCATTTATTTTTCCTATTTTGCGGTATATTTGGTGGGATCTCCTGCATACCTGTATTTGTTTTAAAACATTTTGGTTTTCCTACCGCCCCACATCCACCTCCCAACACCCACTGAAAAAAAGAAAAAGAAACAAAAGTTCCTTCTGCCTAGCAACAAAAATGAAATTCGGGTTCAACGTGACGCTTGGTGATGCATGATGGGGAACTGGCATTGGTCACGTGACGCTGGTGTTTGTGGTGCATGCGTGAAGGGATTTCACGTTGGTTTCTCTTATGGCTCTTATGTCTTGCTCCTACCGAGCTCTCTCTCCCCCTCACGTATTTTAGCGCGTTCGCGGGAGCCTGTCTGTGCCGTCCGCTCACAGACACCCATGCTACAGCAAAGCAGGCGTCCGCTGAGAGCGTTTTACGCACGCCATTAATATTCAGCAACTGCAGTCTCCCACCATGAGCTCAATGTGCCAAAATACGTTTAAATTTCACGTAAAGCCCATGTCAGTACAAATGTTTAATGTTTTTTTTCCGTGATCAAGACGCCAAAATTTTTTTTTTGTTTTTAAAAGATCAACCGTCAATATTGCTGCTTTTCAACACATTTCAGCTGTCCTCCTCACAATGATCTATTAAGTGTGTAACAAAAAAAGGTCGTCCTTACCCTCTGTAGTCCTTCAACATTTCTCAAAACGGCGTCAGCCTTCAAATGTATATAATAAAGACCACAGCACTGGGGTGGGAATTGGGAAAATCGTACTGCAGCAAAAAAGGGCAGAAAAATATATTCCTTTCTTACTTTTTTTTTCTTCTAGTATCAGCAGTTTATGGGAGAGCAGGACTGTCATTGGTAGGTTTCTTAGTGGCATGTCACCATCGCTGTTAAACCCATGTAGCAATTTACTCGGCAGCGGGAGGATGGGGAAAGGGCTCAGCGCACGTATGACAGTATCGTCAGTTCATTACTGACAGGCGCCCACCCCTCTCTACCACCCCCACCCCACCTCCCCCCCTCCTCCTCCCTTGCCTCACATGCTGATCCGCACAGAAGCACCATCAGGAGCATCCCCCTCCCTCGTCCCTCTCCTCACTTCCAGCTGGTGGTAAAAGGATGCAGGCGTGAGCGAGCGCAGGCGCCCCGTCCCAGCTGCCTCTCTCAATACGTCCACGCTCGCGCTCCAGACCGGCTGCGCTCCGTCCGTCCGCTCAAGGGGGGGAACGGGGGTTTCAGGTACGGGCATGAAGGGATCGGCCAAAAAGAGGATGCGGTTTCCCTAGAAACTGGTTGCGCGCAGCTCCTGCCGCGGTGATGCTAGCCCCCAGCCTCTCTCTCTCCTGGGCCAGTGCGCAACGGAAGACGTGAAGAGAGGGGGTCTCTGTGTTTTTGTTTTGTGTTTGTCTCTCTCTTCACCACTGCCCCCCCCTCCTCTCTGTCTCTTCCCTCCTGCTCCCGTGCTCAGAAGGATCATCACCTTTCTTTTTTTTTTTTTTTTGGCGCACGTCGCCCCCCCTTGCTTGTCCCATTGTTTCTGAGGGATATCTGACAGTAGCCTTTAAACTATGGCTCATGCAGCCTCCCAGCTGAAGAAGAAAGCGGATTTAGACATCACTGCAGCCGAGGAGGAGAAAGACAAGAAGAGGAAGCCCAGGAAACGGTCCCGGGATCCCAAGAAAAAGGTAGAGAGGGAGCGCTGCATTCCTTTGTCTTGGTTTTTTTTTTTTTTGACACCGGCAGGCACGCTGGGTGGGCTTTCGCCAGGGGGGCACAAGGCACGGGGGCCAGGCTCCCAGATCTCTTTGTCTGGGGGAGGGGGTTAACGTGCTCTCTCGCATTTAACCCCCCCGTCCCGCGTCGTGGAGGAATTTCACCTGTTTAGAGAGCGGCTCGTTGGGCTGCAGTGATGGTGCAATGTTAGGCTTATTTATAGGGCAAGCATGTGCCTCTGAAGCAAGGCATCTGCTTTGACTGGTGATTGAAACACAAACGGTCTTTCATTGAATTTGTTTTGCAGAAATACATGCAGTGTGTGTATGTCTTTTGCCCATGTTTTTTTGATAATAGTTTTTAACCATATTTACTTGGATAATTTTCTGTTCCTCCACATGCATACTGTATGTATGTTCCAGGGAACGTATCATATTGATAACGTAACAATGGACATGTAAGGTTAGGCTTGGGATTAGGTTTTTCCTATTACGTTCTATTGTCTTTGACTACTAGCCATGTATGTTGGTTTAATCAACTTGATGGATATATTTTCATTTGCACTCTACCTGCTACCTGCATTCTTCAGTAATCTAGTATTGTGTGTTTTTTAACCTTACCTGAACTGTTGTCTTTGCTTTCCTTTTGTAAATTGAATAATGCATGGATGACATTAAGGAGGGAGTAGCATTAAGCCACTTATTGATTGGATTTGGAGGTACGGTGCAGGCACACTTGACTAAAACAATCATTTTCCGAGCTCTCATATGGCATGTCGTTCATCATGATCCGCTGGTAATATGGTGAAGAAGCTGTAGGCTTCTCCAGCTCTCTGTGTTCCCTGATTTCCGCAGGGAGGGAGAGAGAGAGGGTGAGGGAGAGAAAGAGAGAGAGTGAGGGAGAGAGAGAAAGAGAGAGCTGCCTAGACTTTGCTAGACTGCTGGACTTTTCAGAAGGTCCCCTTGTCTCCTGCTCATCTTCTAGCATCTGACGTACCTGCCGCCAAGCACGGCAGCCGTTATTCCTTGCTGTTCCCGTTGTCTGGTGCCACTGCTCGTCTGAAACTGCTGAAATGCTCCTTCATCTGCTGTCACCTGGGACAGATGGGAGGCAAGCGGAACGGGTTGTGTCAGGACGTTTCCGCTTTGCTTCATGTTTTAGCAGCAGTGATCGTTTCTCCTGAATTTTCACTGTACTGTGTGTTCTCTCCCGCTGCATCCATCTTTAAGGACTATGTACCACATCCCAAAAAAAGGGGGTGGTAAGGTGAGGAAAGATGGAGCTGAGCCTCTGTTTTTATACACTCTGTTTTATTCTTTATACGTGAAACAAAGCGGAGAGAGAGAGAGAGAGAGAGAGAGAGAGAGAGAGAGAGAGAGAGAGACAGAGAGAAGGTCTGCATACAATACATATTCAAGCCAAAACCACTTTGAATGTTTCATAAATGTTTTTGCTCAATTCATGTGGCTCTGACATCTCAGTATTAATTGTGTGGAGTAAAACTCTTTGATCATGAGGCAAATTGCTACTGGGTGAGAGAGAATAACAGTCACTTTAGGCATGCAAAGACAATAGCCGGGTGTGTATTGTGTCAGCATCCACTCAGCTCCACCTTCCTCTAATAAAGATGGAGGTTAATTCATTCTCCACTCATGCATATCTAAGGTAATTGCGTAGCTATTGTTAAACCCCTAAGTAGAATGCAATTACCATGAAGATGCTGGTAGGACTTTGAAAGACTTGTCTGCTCTCTGATGATCTCAGCTTCCACATGCTGTGGAAAGTGTATGAATTACAATCACAAAATGAATTACATTAGGGCTCACTGTCACCTTTATATTTCTAATTATTTCAGCTAAATGAAAAGCTGGTTGTATTCATCATAACAATTAAAAGCAAGACGATGTCTCACATAGCCAAACAGAGAACGCAAATGACAAATTCTTCAATGGAAAGAGTTACAGCTGGAAAAAAAAGCAGTGACTGTCACAGTATTGATACACACTGTCCCACAAGTAGCCTGGCTGTGTCTGTGTGGCCCCAGCGGACTGGAGGAGGGGGCGGTGGCGGCGTTGACCCGCAGAAAACCCTCATCAGTCAAGGACCGGCTATCTGTCCTTCACACTCAGCCGTAATGAGCTTGGTGTAGCAGGTGCGGGCTCCACCGCAGACGATGGAGAAAGCGAGGCGGCGTGTTGCGTTCTCAGCGATGTCTACCGATCGCACTAGCCATGCAGAGAGATCGGCCGCGATTGCATTAACATCGATGCAGGAGGCGTGCGACGGACAAGGCTTTCCAGTAAAGCAGTGGTCAGGGGAGGATGGCGTTTATTGATCACTGAACAGTCTGAGCTCTCTGTTCTGTGGGAGCTGACGGTGACTTGGTCTTAAAGGGGTGAGCACAAGGAGCATGTGAATCTGCTCTGGGCGCGGTGATCAATAAGAAATCAGGCAGAAAAGTGCCCCAGGCAGAAAAGTGACTTCTAGAACCTTGAACATCACATACAGCTAAAAAAACTGGTATGACTTTCTCACATGCTTCCCAGAGGTGATTTGAAGGTGAGAGGAGTCCTGCCTCACTGCCTGTTGTTGCGGAACACAGAGGTGCAAAACGGAATTGATTGCAGGTTTACACAGCAGATATGACGTAGATGCTCGTATCATGGGTTGGGCAGCGTCAGGCTGCAAGAAGCCAAATCTAGCTGTTGCTGCAGACTCCGAGGATGTTGGCCGTCTTCCTCAATGTCAGACAGACAAAAATCCATACTACGGTCTTGGTGGCAGCGTGGTCTCGCTGCCACTGTGTACGCCTCTGTTTAGCCTAAGCAAACAGAAACAGAGGCAAGAGTGGAAGCACGGTGCACATGCTAACAGTAGGTTTCCCTGGGCAGACAAAAGCCTGTGCCATTCCTCCAGGTCACCCCTAAAGATACTCCGCTGGAAGCAGGCCCTGACCTAGTGACAGAACAAAAGCTCTTTTTTGTTGTTTGTGCTGGAGTATCATTTTTTCTTAATGACATGTCTTTTCTCCAGAAGTTGACCTTACAGTATTTTTTTTTTTTTTTTAAAAAGCTACATATTGCCATGTCATAGCTGTGGTTTCTCTATTCTCATTTGTCAAAGATTTCACACATGAACTATGTTAAGCTCACAGGGCTCTGTGTGCATGACATCCTTGCAAAAATCTTTGTTGGGACTATTGAAAACCCTTGCAGAATCCTAAAGACAGTTAGATCAATCTGACAGTTAAAGGGCCTTTTCTGCAGGAGAGTTTTTAGAAGGACAGCAAATTATTGGTAGACTGTACAGAAGTCCTAATTGCGATAGTTTAGTATAGTCCATGTTGCATTTCAGCGGGAAGCAAATTAATTTTATTAATTAATTGATCAGTCAGATTTGGGCTTGCTGGCCTGTTTTAATGGACTTGACTACATAGAAATAATCAAGTTTTTTTCAGCTTTTTAATGCTGGACTCTAGAGCTGGGTCATACTATCATGTCTTTGTGACTTTCTGGCGAATGGAAGTGGATGTTCCTATTGTATTGCTATTTTGCAGTGTACAGTTAACGGTGTGGTGGATAGGCACTGTTCCACTGATGGAGTAGTGAAGTGTGTGATAGCAGTTACAGCTTTTTTGTTGACTGTTGCATATTCCAATGAGTACATTACTCAAGATACATCAGACACATTATATTACATAACTTCTGTAAGTGCAGGAACTGCAGTTGCTGTCTCTGTTAATGCACAAAAACGTTTTTTTTAAAGGAAGCAGTGCTGAATAGAAAGCTGTTTGAGCTCATGATCAAAGTATATTGAGTTTCAGCATCTCAGATTCGCAGACAGATGTTTCTCACCAGATTTTTTGAAGTGTTCATCATGATGATTAATCACTAGCATAATAATAGTTTGCTTTTTGCATCAAAAGTCTCAGGCAACAAAAAAGCGCAACACTGGAAATATCACTTTCAGACCAAAATAGCCACGGCCTTACTGTGAAAGTTGTTTTACTACCACTGTGTTGGACTTCACTGCTAGTAGGCAGCAGGCGCACGGGTGGGTGTGGACCTCAGTCATCGAAGCCTTCTGCATTCTGGGCTCCTCCAAATTGTGAACCACTTGAACATAAAGTTCTGTCATTGTCCGCGGAATCGTGACTGAGCGAGCCGACTCCCCTGGTGTGAATCTGCCCGTCACTGCTCCCCGTTGACAGCAAACAGAGGGCTTGTTTGTCCTTGCCGGCTGTAATGAGCCCTCTGTGAATATACAGAAGCAAGGTTCAAGGCCACGTTTAGGGCTGCCCCCCAGAGGAGAGGCACAACTCAAAAGTGAATGGAGTGGCTGTCCTCAAAGCAGACAGCATTATGATGGATGTGACGAGATCCTTTCACTGTTGCTGTACAGGTGCTAGGTCTATTTAAGTATCTGTGCAGCATTTGTGTCTTAATGGGGATAATGGCAGACCGTAGGATAACCAGGGTGTGACTGGTAATCCAGCTTGCTGGTTCTCCACTCATATTACTTGCTTTGTGCTTCATTCCTTTGGTACTCACTGAGATATTTTAGAAGTATACAGCCTGATTTACCATGGGGAAGAAAATGCCTAGCTAATTGGCAAAAGAGATTTTAATTTCTGCAAAACAATAATTCAGCTGTGTCAGAGAACAGGCAAGGCAGTTAATGTTCCTCCTTTGACTGTGTGCAGCTATAATGAATTACCCTCAGCACAGCACTCTTTGCTGTGGAAACAGAACCAGAGAGCTTTGATGTCTGCTCTGCAGTGCAGTTACTGAGAGAGGAAACATTTCTGCTGGTGAGAATACAGGATTAGTATGAAAATAGTAATAGGAAATTGCAGCAGGCTTGGTCGTGATGATGGTAAAGACCTGACAATGTGGAAACTGCCTGTCCTAGCGCACATCCTCAGCATGCAATGAGGGTTAAGTGAACTGAGGATAGGAGAAGGTTTTAGGGGTGTGGGGTCGGGGGGGGGGGTGTGCGGGTGGCATCAAGGAGAAGAATCTCCCGCTGTAAATTAATTTGGGGACGAGTCTTGCCTTTCATCTGCAGCTACACGCCTCCTCCACCCCCTCTCCCCCTGTAGCTCTTTCTCTCTCTCACTCTCTCCCTCTTTATCCCTTTCTCTCTCTCTCTCTACCTCTTTCTGTCTCTCCCTCCCTCTCTGTCCCTCTCTCTCCCTCTTTCTGTTTCACTCTCTGTCTCTCTCCCTTTCTACATTTCTCTCTCTCCCTCTCTCTGTGTCTCTTCCCCAGTCTCTCTCTCCCCCTGCTCTCTCTCTCTCCCTCTCTCTGTGTCTCTTCCCCAGTCTCTCTCTCCCCCTGCTCTCTCTCTCTCCCAAGCACAGCATTGTGCGTTGTTCATCACCCACCTCTCCGCTCTGCCGCTTCTACCGCCGCTTTCCTACAGGACTGGGGGGTGGGGCATCGTTCCACACCCACCCTAACTGGTCCCCCACTCCCCCCACAACCAACACCCCCCACCCCCACCCCATCCCCAAACACGCCACGCTCCTACATTAATCCCTTGCCACTTATTAAGGCCAGGCCTCATTTTTCAGGCTCCCAAAAGCCCATCCCCCTTCCTCCAGTTCCTATTGTGTATGGAACGCGGCGCACCCCCACCCCCACCCCCACCCCCGTACCCCTCTCCCTCTCCCCCATATTACCCCGCACACTGGCATTGTGCTCCTGCTTGCCGGAATTCTCTTTTCAGTGACTTGATGTCGAGTCTGCGCGTAATTCATTCTCCCTGCCCTGCCCTTCACATGCACCTTCGTTTGTACGGCTTAGATTTCTGTGATTTGTGCGATTGCTCTGGTGTGTTGCTCTGGACTTCATATGGAAAGCCCAAATCGTAAATCCTGCAGAATGAATCAATAAGATGAATGCCTATTGTTTGTGCTGTTAAAAAGCAGCAAAAATATAGTCATAGCAATTATTCTCTGTAGGCAGCACCAACATTTAAATAATCAAATACGTGGTTCAGTGATGGTTCAAGGAGGACATGAGGCGTCATTTGGAGATTAGGGAAAGGAACACACGGCGCACCCTGGCTGCCTCCCAGCAGCACAATCTGATCCGGCCCTCATGACGGCTGCTCGCCAGCACGCCTCCACGTGATAGGCTGAGAGTATAGCGAGGACGTTTATGTGTAAATCGATGGCAATCACGGCGCCGAGGCTCTGACCAACGCAAATAGATGAAGCCTCTTCCTCAGGGTATCGACTGGCCGGCGCAGTGAGACAAAGGGACAAAGAAAGAGTCCCTCCTCTCTCCTCCGGCGGACCAGGGGGCCAATACACGAGCCCTCCAGCGCTCCCGCGGGATCCCAAACTCATCTTCCAGAGGACATCTCGCTCCCGGTCCACTTTTTTTGTGGCGCAAATCAGTGCCAAAAACCTAGCCGCTGCGCAGGTCAGACTGTTTAAGACTGACGTGAGACGTCCCCTCTCACGAGCGGAGTGATCGGAGGGATCAAAGAGCAGACTGCTACGCCACGTGACAACGTTTTCCCCTCCCGCCTCTGTCTGCAGTGTCATTTATGAGGCTGCTTCAGCGAGAGACCTAAAGCGCGGCGTTCTTTGTGTGGGAGCCGAAATCACTCCGTTGACGTAGTGTTACAAGACGCGGTGCTGCCTGCTGCTCCCTCCACACTCGCTGATAGCAGGTGGAAATAAAATGGCAGACACTACTGTATTGATGCGAAACGGCTGGCAGAGAATGACGGGTGTATTTTCCCTGGAAGAATGTCAAGGGTGGATGGGGAGTTTTTATTTGGTCTGGGTGCGTCTCTCTGTCAGCTCTTGGAAAGTGGCTACCCTGACAAAGAAATGAACACATCCTAAAATGTTTGATTTATAAAACACAAGAAATACAGGATTTTGTTATTGTTCTGTCTTTATTAGGTGTTCAGGGCCCCTGTTGGTCTGTTTTGTTACACAGCAACGTATTACCATATTTTTGGCTGTCACTGGAATTACATTAAGGGAGTAAATGGATGCAGAGATTATCACCTTTAATCCATTTTATCAGAGGGAACTGCTGAGATTTCTTATAATCTCAGTTCATTGACTCTTCAGTGTGGAACACCTGTGTTATTTCACCAGGTGGGAGTGTAGCATAGTGGTTAAGGAGCAGGACTTGTAGCTGAAAGGTTGCTGGTTCAATTCCCCACTGTGGCACTGCTGCTGTACCCTTGGGCAAATTACATAACCCACAACTGCCTTAGCAAGTATCCAGCTGTAGAAATGGATAACATTGTGGAAAAAAAACTGTCACCTATGTAAATCACTCTGTATAACAGTGTCTGCTAAATGCCAATAATGTAATGTAATTTCCTCATAGTTAAGCTCTGATCTAGAGTGAGAAGGTACTTAGTGGTACAGAAGGTATCTTACAGTCTGACTTAAATAAAAGCACCCCTGTCTGCTGCACTAGTGGAGTAGTATTGCCTGTCAAAGGTAGGAAAGAAGGTAACGGTAGCACAAAAGGTTCAGTTCATCACCAACATGGATATCCACAGCTTACCCGCGTGTCTGCCACTGCATCTAATGTCACAAGGCATTGTGGGTAATTACCTTTGTGATGAATTATAGAATGATTGCTCCTTTCAAAACATGCGGAGGAGCATCGCAAATCTGCCTTCTTGTCTGCGTGGCCTCTGGCAGGGTGGAAATACAGCTCTGTGATTGGGCGAAATAATGGGTGGCTGTTCTTTTGCTCCAATCCTGTGACGGGAGAGGGGCAGTCCACGCCAACGCTGTTCCACACACAGAAGGTGGGAGTGAGCAAGCTGTGGAGTCAACACGACATATACATCTCTGAGGAAATTCGGCACACTGCAGGGGCTTCGGTTTGCACCCTGAACATGGTGTTAGCATTCAGAAACTGGGACCCTTATGTGTGGATTTTTGCTCAGTAACTGTGACTTGAAGAGAAACATGATTTCTTTGTGTGTGTGACTTCGATCTTGCCCACATAAATACAAGGAAAGCAATAATTAAGCCCCTGGGACTGCCTAAGATTTAAACAGAATCATTATTATAAATATATTCCATGGCACCGGGATCCTCCCAATGCAATCTCATAATGAAATTCAGAGATGCTATCTTTTGCGCTTTCTGTGGCAGTGTTTAGGCTGAGGCTGTCACAACAGCGTCTGTGGATAAACACTACTCCCCCACTCCCGTTCACTTCCACCGCCTCCCCCACACAGCCAAACGCTCCGTGTAAGGAGCTTGTGTCTGAGGATTCCTTCTCTTTGATTTATCAAGCAGCTCTTGGACCGCGACCACCTATTGCCCCGTCTTAAGCCTGCATGTGCAGCTCATTTGCTCTGTAGGCTAATGAAAAGGGTAAACCTGGTATCTGCATGACAGTAGTGCAGGTGACGATAAAGAAGAAATCTGCAGCGACCCGTTGCATGCGCTGGCCCTCTGAGCGGTGTTGTGATGCAGACGCAGGTACCGAGCTGTCAGCGCCCAAAGCGAGCCGGGCGCAAGGCAGCGAGCACTTCAGCGTTGAGGCCGCTCATGGTGTCCGTGCAGATGGCCAGGGCTCAGGAGCGGCAGTGAGGCCTTGAGCCTCCCGGAGGACGCTCTGAAGGTGAGCGGGGAGCAGCAGTGGACGCCGGCTGCCTGACTGTGACGATAATTCATGTGGAGCGTGGTTTTATGTGAAGCCCTCTGATTTATTCCTACCCCCCCTCCCCCCCGCGCCCCCCCCACACCCACCAGCTCTGGCTGGGGAGGGCCTGGTTGCCAGGTATTTGTGGCAGGTCCACACCGCTGCTCTGCGTGCATTATGCTGAGCTGGGAAAAAAGAGAGGGCAGGCTTGGCCTAATTTTCCTGGCTTATCCTGCCCTCCAAGCTGTCAGTCCTTAGAGAAAGCAATTCCTTGGGCATTTGAGCTCCATCTCTCATGCACAAAAGTACATGTACATAACCTGGTGATGTAGGGGGGGATGCTCTATGTCTGAGTGATGTGTACCGTGTAACATGAGTGTGGTTGCCTTGTTTGTTATCAGGTTGTCACAATATTAGTACCTCAAATGCTTACACATTGCTGCGCTGCACCAAAATAACATGATGACTTCCCAGGACTCATCATCATTTTGGGGAACAAGATGAGACTGTAAAAAGATATTAGAGAAGTCTCAAGTCCCATGCCCCCAGGCAGTGCACTGATTACATATTAAGTCTGCTGAAATAGGATATACATACTTGCGGTGATGCTGCACAAAGCCGTAGCTCTCAGGACGCTGTCAGCTCCCTGCTCTCTGCTCACGGCTGTGCTCTCAGGCTCCTCTGTTTTCGAGTACAGTCTGTGCTCTTTATCCCGAGGACAGCGTGGCTCTCCTCGCTCTGCGTGTGCTTTCTGTAGCAACCGTTTCCAATGCAGCGGTCCCCACGGCGCTTGCGTGTATTTACATTGCCGTGGTTGGCGTTACGCACTTCACCTCTCGGAATCACCTCCGCCTCACGCTTGGCGGACGGACAGGAGAGCATTTGTTTGATATCGATTCCATCTCGGGTGTCTTCCTGGCATTACGGTGACTCGGGGGCTGAGTGGATTATGAGGCTGTGAGTGGAACGCCAGGGGGGTGGGGGGGTGGCTGCAGGAGCGGCTGCTCTTGTCACGCGGCACAGTGGAAATGCGGGGCGGGTTTGATTTCACTCCTCCTCCAGTTCCAGGGGACATCAGCGGGGGAAAACAGCATCGCGGGGTGATGTTCAGCTGCGCAACCGGCAGGCACACGCTTCGCCCCGGAGGGGTCAGAGTCCGGGGCCCGTCTCGTTACAGACGACGCTGCCAGTACCGTGAGATCTGCGGTAACGAGGCAGGGGGCCTGCACTCTCCTGCACTTCGCTACCTGCCCGTGGCTCTTCCTGCGTCAGCTCCTGTCAGAGATGTCTTGAAAGAAATGGATGTTCACGTACCGCTAAATTTACCGTTGCACAAAAATAGGTCATGCCAGGGCCTATCATGTGGTTCTCTGTATGTTCTCTCAGTGTGATGAATTACAATCTCACACACACATGTGCACACACACACACACATACACACACTCACACACACGCAGGGTATGTATATGTGTGCATGTATGTATGTTACTTACTGAGATTTATCACACTGAGAGAACATGCAGAGAGGTCTATATATCTATGCAGTATTCAGTGACAGGTCAAATGATTTATGTAGTAACATGTCACTACTTTCAATCTGTACATGGCAAAACATAACCACCCCAGTGACTGACTGTGGATGACATGTTTTCACGTTGTTCTTGATACCCACTGCTCAGTTGCATTTTGTGCTGTCTCATTTTCTTTGTGTTTGCATAAAATCTTATTTTTATGCCAGGACTTTTTCAAGGAGTGTGGCATTATGGCACTGTGTGAAGCTGCCCTCTTCTGAAATGAGACTCCGGAGTAGAAGCCAATATTCACATGAAGCTGGACCTGTTTTATTGTCAAGGATTTTTTTTTTCTTAACAACAAGCACTATTATTGTGACTGTATTTTCCCAATGCGGCTCTCGTGTTTCAAAATCGACCCAAGATGGCTTTACAGTAATGGCAGACTTGGTAGTGTTTTACCGCGCAACAGACTGTCCTGAGAAGCTAATGCCTTGGCCACTTCTAAGACAGTCTAAAAACAGAAGGAACAGCAGGGTAGGATTGGTCTGTTCGGCTGAGACAGAGAGACAGGCTTGCTGCTATGGCCAGTCTCAGTGTATTCCTGTTCACAACCAAAGCTGCTCTAGTCAGGGTTTTAACTGTCCACTGTCCACCAACTGGTTCAGCTTGGCAGATTGATTTTAGAAATGCATGAGGCTCGCAAAGCTGATGAGCTGTGTCATTGCTTGCAGCAACAACACTTGCTCTGAACTGCGTATAAACCCAAACTACCTTTGGCACAAACAGAAGAGTAAGGCACCCTACTCCTTGATCATTTGCATACTAATAATTCTGGTCTGCATGTGTCCTGTACCATTTGGATAATAAATGTGTGGCATTTACTGCAGAAGTCCATCAAATACTGGTTTTATTATGAATGTACTAGTCTGTAAATGATACCCACATGGATCACTTGCAGCAATACTTAACAGACTGGTGGCCTTTTATTAAACCACGTTTGCCCGCTGCATCTCAACTTGGATTCTTTTTTTATTTTTTTTAAACTGTTTAATCAATCCAGTCTGAATCATTTAGTTTGAATGAGACGAAGGCTGGATCTGTGGTTGACGTATCCCTGTTTTGCTTTTACCCATCTGTTATTGTTCCGTTTTTGCAGACGAAAATCCGCATTTTAAAAAAGTGCGACCGGGATCGTGATCAGCGTGCTGTGAAATCGCGAGGCGCTGATGGAGAGCTGAAGTGGGAGGTGAACCGTAAGAGGTCCATCTGTGAGCTCTTAGGGGCCGCGCTTTCGAACACATGTAGTTGTTTTTGATGCACAATTTATTAATTTAAACACATTCAAACAAAGGGCGCTCAAGGAAACGTGCTCAGACAACGCAGGTCTGTTGCTGGAAAAATCAGACCAAACGTGATCTGTTTGTTTTCAGCAATAGCCCCTAGTAATACTTTAATCGGAACGAATGTCAGTGCTCTCCCTTTAAATTTAGCATGATATTCACTGTAAAGAGACTGGGTCATAAAGGCTGCAAGGCTTACACTCTCCTTTGTGGTAACAGCCTGGACAGGGAAGGGTCGCGGAAACTAGGCGGGTTCTTATTTTTTGGTGTCTTTGTGAGACAATGGCTTGCCATGGGGAGGTGAGGGGACAGATGGCCAGCCAATCATCTGCTCTATAGTAGCAGAAGTAATATATTATGTGCCAGCTTTATTGATCAGAATGATCTTTAAGTCAATCAGGTCATTGTGGAAGACCACGCGATAAGGACAAAATGCAAATTGAAAATGGTAATTTAATTATGAACTCTAGAAGAGGTCTTAGGGGAGCACATTAGTATTTATTTGCTTTGCATATACCCGTAATTGAGGGCAAGTTATGTAGTTTACATGAAATTCTTTTGTATATTTATTGTGGTAGCTCAGGTTTAGCACCTTGCTCAAGAGGACAACAGCATTAGTCTATCAAGGATATTGGCTTGAAATCTTCTCATCATTATATTACATTGCATTATTGATCATGACTTGAACATTAGAGCACACTGCTGAAGAATTACATCAGATTAACTAAGAAAACAGAAATGTTTTTTTTTTGCAACAATAGTCATAGTCATATGTACTGATTTAGATGTAAACAATGAAAGTAGCAGGAACATTGGGTTACTCATCTGAAGTAAAGCAATATCACAAGTCTTTCTTGTATGTTATCGATGGGGATTAAGCCAGCATTGCAGGTCCTCTTTGTATTTTATCATTGGCATTTCATTTCATTTTTTGGAGAGGCATTTGTTTCAAGATTGTAAATCTATTTCAGCTTGGCAGGTCTTCTAAAATTATTTTTGCCATCTCAAAAAAGACGAAAGTCTGGCCTTCCAGTGGGGAAAAGCAGAAAGTCTCATCAAATGGTCTGAGTTTCATTCCCTTTTTTTTCTCCTTTTAATAAACTTTCGAACTCTGTATACTATAGTATACTAGAATACTATTAAAGGGGTCTAACGGAAAAGACTAATTCTGTTTTATTCAATTCCAAATTATTTTCCCTGTGGTGACTAGCAGACACTTGCACAAATAAGAGAGAGGATTGATACTATCATGTGGGAAACCAAAGGTAGTGAATGGTGTGTCAGGTTCCAGCAAAGACAAACCTGCCGGAATGGAGTGATAGCATAGAAGTTATGTTTTAATGAGAAAATATCACCCATTAATTCAGTGGCAGAACTGAAAGGAGCCCAACAGTCTTAAGTGCTGCAGTTAATGAGCTTGTGTGGCCTTTTGCCAGCATTACTGGCTCTTAAACAAATACAAGGAGTTGTAAACATGTTAAGAAGTGGAAGAAGTGGAATACATGGTCAGAACCACTGAGCTTGCACCCGCCCGTGGATTATGATCTGTCATATTACCAGGCATTAAATCCTGCAGGGTGCTGGGGCTTTAGTGGATAATTATTTAATTAGGGTGATGCAGCAGCTTAGCATACACTGTTGCTGTCTCTGCATGCTAACCTTGCCACACACAGGGTTTTACAGTCTCATATGACTATGGCAGCAGGGCAGCAGTGTAGCATAGCAGAAAGGAGCAGGGCTTGTGACCGAAAGGTTGCTGGTTTGGTTCCCTGCTGGGGTACTGCTGCTGTACCCTTGGGTGAGGTACCTAACCCAGAATGGTATCAGTAAATATCCAGCTGTATAAATGGATAACATGTAAAAACTGTAACCTACAGTATATAAGTTACTCTGGATGACAATAATGTAATGTGAGTGCAATTTGTTTGTCTGGATTTACGTTATGTTCGTCTCTTCAAACTGCACCTCATTTCCCCATCCTAGTGTGGTCTTGTTGCCTTTTTATGTAATTTTTATACCTTGTAGCTTTGTTGCATGTAGTTTTATTTCTGTAATTTTGTTGTTTTTCATTCTCGTAATAATGGAGACAAAATGTAAATGTAAATGTTGAGCACATCTGTCAGATTGTTTTTGAAACCAAGTTTTTGAAACTCATTCAGTGGATACAGCATGGATATGTGTACACATTGTACACTTAATTAAATTTCATTAATGCAAATGTTAATCTTGAGGAAACGCCATTTGTGCCTTGTGCACAATAGTGCCCTTCAAAGGTGGTCCTCTGCTATGACACGCCCGCAGTTTTTTTTTTTTCCTTTAAGGTTATATTCAGGTTTGAATTTATAATTTATGTCTTTAATGTTCGTGCTCTAGATGAGCAGCTGTCAAGGAGATAGTGAAGCAAAAATTGAAGTAAAAAGATGAATGAACTAGTTTTAAGTTGCGATGGCCCCCACCCCTTTCCTGCAGACGAAACGTTGGTGGAATTGTCGGTGGACGCACACGGGTCTAACTTATTCATGACTCCTGGTCCAGCACTGTCAGAAGCCATTAGGCTGCTGGGAGATTGAAGGGTGGCCGTGCCGGCTGGAGACGCGGCTGACGCCGTTCGCCAGATGAAGGCTCTGGACCCGTCCCACTCTGGCACCGGGAACTGACCCCCATCCACATAGCGCAACCCCCCACAGTGGCACTCGCATCCCCATAGTCTGATGGACAACTGCATGGAGTGGGATGAAGGAGATGGGGGGGGGGTTGGTTGGAATTCAACCAATGCAAATCCAGAGATCACATATGGTTGGAATGTGATGGCAGTTTGCTAGCGTGTTCAAACAAGCAGTGTGAGCACATAAATATGTAATTACTGTGTGGTTTTTGATCTGGGAGAGAATGGAAGATTGTTGTAAGTTGCCCAGTCAGTCAAACCTCTTCAGTGTTCTTAGCTCCATGAAGACCTTTTTAGTCACCCTATTAGATGGTTGTCAGAGAGGCTCTCAGATAAATTGGTGGCAAGCTGAGTCACAGCATGACTCCTACTGTAATGTCTACCTCATCATCATATCATCATAACATATCATATTGATGCTCTGTGGCCACAAGGCAGAGTTAGACAGAGGCACTGGTTAGCCCAGGAGAATGTTGTGTTCGGACACTACTTCTTGTGTGTGAAAGATTTAAATGGTTTAAATGACTAACATGGTTGTGAATGAGTAATGCTGTTTGTGTGTGGATGGACATGGAAGCTGAAATGATGCGGTTATTTTATATTTCATTCAGAGACATGACAGCTTGTGAGAGGATTCAGAGTAGAATAGGAGTAGATAGCAGCAGTAGTTATAGTAGTTGAAAGAGTGAGACTAGTACTATTTTGCATGTGTGAGTAGAAGTGTGTATGTTCGCCCCTTGTGCCTGATGTGTGATTGTCTGAATCCAGGACACTGGCCCCGTTCCTGAGCGCACTGACACCCCTGTATTGGGGGGGTCCCTGTACCCCAAAACTAATTTGCGATTCTGGCTTTAAACCCAAGTGCGACAGCAGTTGCAGACAGAACGGCAGGGCTCAGGAGAGCTTGCTGCAGATCTGTTCCAGGTGCCCCATCTGTACAGAGGATGGCAGGATGGGGGGACCGCGGAGGAGAGGGTGGGGGTGGGGGGGTGTACATCTGGATCTCCACACCACACTGTGCTGCTGCAACACGCTGATCAGACAAAGCCAGAGCCCTGATGCTACGCTCTCCTCTGCTATCTCTCCAGTCGCTGTGTGCTCCTGTGAGGTGTGATAATGAAGATGGTGGTGATGCCATTTTTACTGAACATATCGAACTCTTAGCTCGTTCTGCATCCTGTGTGGAAACTGGCTCTCGGGGAGTTTGTCCTTGTTTTAATCTGGCTTGGATGTTAATGTGCATGCAGGCCGTTCTGAAATATTAAAAATTTATGTACTTTTTTACATTGCGATTTGTTTGACCTTTTCCATTAATTTTCCATCAAATTCTAGACAGATGAATGCATCACTAAGAAAAGCTTTCCTTTTGTTGACCTACCACAAAATTATCAGTGCGAACACCAAGTTTGTTTTTATACTACACTTGTCCACGTTATATCCTGTGGCCTTACATTCCTTTTGAAAGTATTTCTCATTACATTACATTATTGGCATTTAGCAGATGCTCTTATCAAGAGTGATTTACATCAGTTGCAGTGTTTTTTTTTTTTTATACACGTTATCCGTTTGTATGGTGGGTTAAGTACTTTGCCCACGGGTACAGCAGCAGTGCCCTAGTGGGGAATTGAACTAGCAACCTTTCCGTTATAAGGCTTGCTTCTTAACCACTGTGCTACACTGCTGCCCCACTCAGCAACTGGAGTTTAAAATTCCTCTCCCGAGTCTGTACTGTGGCATTAAGACAGAAACATCGGCACCCATTGGCCAGAGTGAAAAGGCCAGGGCTGAGCTGCCAGCCAATCACATGTGTGGCACATGGGGAGCGTGTATGCGCCACCGCCACTGCTGCGACAGCAGATACTGCACTGGCAAACAGCTCGTGACGGGAAGGGAAATGGCTGCGGCGTACAGAGCCACCAGTCCTGGTGACAGTGTTATGTTAATTTCTCTCCACTAGGGTCTGATGTAAGACCACTGATTTGATTCCTGACCCCCCCCACCCAGAGAGCCGCTTGCTGTTTCACTGTGCTCAGCACTCCTGTGGGTCCCACCCGCTCCACATCCTGCACACCAAACACACTCCCTCTTCACTCTCGCAACACATTATTTGCTTAGCAGACGTTCTTTTCCAGAGAGAATTGCATAGCTTGCATACGGTCCATATTTACAGCTGGATATTTACAGAAGCAATAGGGGCCTGGGTGCCTTGTTCAACAGTACAGGGAACAAGAGGGAACAACAGCAGTGCCCCACATGGAGACTGAACTGGCCTCCTCTGGGTTGAAAGGCTTTCCCCTTACCACTACACCCCAGCTGGAAACCAAGCAGACCCCTCGCTGTAACGCAGACTTAAAATGAAGTGATAAAAATAAATACATAACATGGTCCACATCGTGAAAGAAAAGGCAACGAAACATATTCCCTCCCCCCACTCCGCAGAGACTGTACCCCCTGGATTGAGAAAAGCAACACATTTTAAAGCAACAGGATTCGTAACAACTGAAGCTGAAGACCTGTTATTGAAAAACCGCTTACAGGGTGCATGTAGAAACTGAATTCCATAGTAGGTGAAGACTAAATAGAAGGTTGGATGGTTCTGTGTCATTGCTCTCAGCATGGGAATCGGCCTGTGAAGAGACGGAAGGCCATGGGTCAGTATATCAAGTGTCCACTGAAGCCCAGCTTATTGATTGGCTGAATTAATGAAGCCGCGACCTTATACGGCAGTCCCCACAGGGAGGCAGCTCGGGTCATTTGATGAAAGGGGCACATATTTTAAAGGGGGGGTGGGGGTGGGGGTGTTCGAGTGGCTGTCGAAGGAGGCGTGTGATACCAAGGAAAGGGAGGAACGCTGGAACGACTGCAAACGGATCGTCAGCCTGATCGCGAAATCGGCGTGCATGTTTCACACAAAAACAGGTGTGCGTGCTAGGGTGTGGGTAACCCAGAGCCCGGGACAGTGACAGCGCTTTTAAAAGCGGCGCGATTCGTATGGGGCGGCCTCCGCCAATGCCGCCCGCGCGCCAGTGCAACCAGCAGATGGAACAAAGGAACGGGGGACCGACCCAGCCGCCACGGCTTCCAGATCGCGGCGGTTGCTCACACAAGCACACCCACATGCCTCCTCAGCTCCCCCCGCCCCACCCCATACTCCAGCCATGTGGAAAATGAGTTTGGCGAGCGCGGTGCCATTATTTCACATGTTCAGTTCAATCTGCTCGTAGCTAATATGCTAGATTGGGTAATGCAGGAGGTGCGCCGAAAACACAGGAACAGACAAATTGGCTTGATTGAGAGGCTTATATCCTTAATATGCCATTTAATTCTCCCGTTAGGCTTACACTGGTCTTGACACTCGTCCTGGCTGTCAGATATGTTTTCTCTTGTGTTCTCCCCTGCGTCTACGAATCATTTGTCTATTATGTCCTTGATGGCAATTTATATGAGTTTGTGTGCATGTGTGCTTGTGTCTTTCTTTTCGGGACGATGTTGGGGGTAGCCTGCATCGTCAAGGTATCAGCAATCTTTGTTTCTCGGATTGATATTGATTTCCCATCCCACATTGTTGATTTATTGACACCAGCCAACGCCCCCGTGGTCACAACATGTCACTAGGAGCCATCTCAAATATCTATAGAGATTTAATGGCACCCTTTTAAGATGATGTTAGATCAAAACATGAAGTTTTGTAAGACGCATAAAATCCAGAACACATTTTGTCACAATAGAATATCTGGATTGATACAGTACATATTCATAATTTATACATAATTTGACTGACTTAAATTATACACTTTAACATGATGCAAATATATGAAACATGTCCTCTGTGTTGCCTAAATTGAATTATAAGTATTTTAAAAACCAAATATATTTTGCTCCTTATCTTACATTGCATTTAATTCAATAAAACAGTATTTTGTATGTGAAATCACATATCTCACTCACTCACTCTGTCATGTCGGAACATGTCTAAACACATTTGTGTAATTCTGCTTTGGAATATCCTCTCAGAATAATTCTAAAATTTTCAAATGCATTCTGAAAATCTACGCAATTTCAGTTATTCTTACTAATTTAACAATTAATCAGAGTTCTCAATCTACATGCTGAAAAGATAGCTGTAACTAATTGTCATCACCAGTCTAGTGATCTTTTCAGTGTGTATTTGTTGAAATTCCCTTTTTTAGCAATGATGGCTTTTTTTTGAACATGCAAAGCCAGGGATCCCAGACGCTGTCGATCAAGTGGGTGGGAATGAATGAAGTGGATCCTAGATTCTCCAGCTCCTTTTTCAGGCCTTCCGTCTCCTCTGCAGCAGCGAGGGTTCCATTGCTATGGTTACGCCACACTTCTGAAGAGATCAGAGAGCTGGCGGTCCATCGCTCGTGTGTCCCACTGCATCTTTGGATAATCCCGTGCGCTTTTAAAGCAGACATTTTGTCACCCAGAATGCAGCTGAAGGAAGGGGGGGGGGGGGGGGGGGCACCTTTCAGCAATATGACTGGCGCAAATATTGCTCAATCGGAAACCGCCAGCTAGCGCATGTGCTGCTTTGTGTTTGTGGTTGTTTGTTGTGTCAGAATTACTATGCAGGCAGAGACAGTGTGGTGGGATGCTCTTAACGTGCTACTGCATAACAGAGCTGGGAGATTTGCAGTGTGTTCAAAGAGTGCGGGCACAATGCAGCACTGACGAAGCGTAGATGCCTTACACAGATTTATCTTTACCTTTAAGGGCAAGTTACAACAGTATAATGATCAAATTGAATAACAGTGACATTAGAAACAATAAGTTCATTTCCTCTCATCTGGTGTTAGCTAAATAAGTAGCCTTTGGAGACGACCTTTGTTTTTAAATAAAATTTAATTTACCATTGCACAACAAAGTATTGCACAGGCTACCTTCAGTTAGAGTGTGATGCCATCAGTTGTGCAGTCTTCGTCTTTATCTGTGCTGTCATCAGAGCTGGCGGGTCTGGAAGCCTAGAATTCAAACCATTTTAACGGATGCGTAATATGTTTCAGAGAGAAAATTAACCATGTAGGAGTTATATGTGATCCTTCTGAGCCCTGATGTTAATTTAAATTTGGAATGGAATGAATTTGGATGTGTTTTGTAACCTACAATATAATGTAAAGTGGTCACAGAATCATCCATTGCTAAGTTCTGTTTGGCCAGGTCTCACTCAGAACAGAACCATTCAGGATGGAATTTCACCCACGTCTCCTCGTCAGTAAGCGTGACAGGCAATGTAGGGTGACAGATTAATCAGGTCATGACCCCTGACACCATTATGTTGCTAACCTGTAGAAGGGAAACATCCAAATGACATCTTGCAAGACATTTTCAGATTCGTGTTTTAGTTCAAATAATTAAAATTAAATTAATTAAAATAATGAAAACGTTTTAGGTACGTCTAGCCTTACCATGACCCCAAGTGGACTTGCAACTTTTACTCCTTAAAATTCAGTACTGTTCATTAACGTACAAAGTAGCAAGTATCCAACAAACATTGTAGAGCACTGGGTGCTGTTCCCAGTACTTAAACCAATTATTATTCGCACTAATTCAGTGTGTGTAAGGTGCTCACCATTTCAGTTATATGCAAGCAGTGAGCATTTCTCAGTCCAATGAAAAAGGAAATTATCAGGGCCCTTAAACCCCCAGTCACCCCATAGCAAAAGTAGCCCTCCTGCAAATATTACATGTTGAAAATGCACCTGAGATAAAGACAGCAGATAAAGCCCTGATAATCAGGATAAGTGTTTCTCATGTAAACAAGTAGAGCCATAGGTGAATGTCAAGTTAAGAGTTTTGTGTTGTGCAGGTGACCTCCTGGTCAACCAGGGTCCCAAACCATGCTAAGGTTTGCTTCTGTAAAGTTTCCCCCTATATGTAAGCTTCTTTTTTTAAAAAAAAAAAAAGCACGCAAACAGCTCGGTCATTTGAGATTGAATGTGGCCTCAGTTACAGTCTGTTGGGGGCCCTGACAAAATGGGTTTCAGTCTTTTATCCTCAGGTTTGGTTGCACACTGTCATTGCCTTATGTCTTAATGCAAAGTGTATCACATGTTTTGGCAGGCAGTGTGTAGTCACTTATAGGTCTGTTGACTTGGCTTGAACAGTCAAAATCACTCGGGCCAAGCTGAAATGGCTCCCGAACTCGAAAGTTAATTCATTATCGTCCTCATCGATTCAACGAATCAGGCCCGCGGCCGAGCGAGAGCGTAATTTATGGCGTCATCAAGACAACTCAGAGAAGCCTGGTGGTCCAGCTCTGGAGCTCTGGAGCGCTGGCCGCAGACCCACGGAGACTGCAGCGCTCCTAATGCCAGGGGGAAATGCACCCAAATCCCGCTAAGCTGGGCCAGTTGACTTTGCGTGCGGCTCCCCTGGCATGGCTGATTTGCTCCTAATAGCGGCGGGTGCCTGAAAGAGCCAGGCTGGCTGTGGACTGCATTGTGGGGAAAAAGAGCTGATAAGCAGCATGACAATAAGGCTCGCGCAGGACAGATTCCAGGCAGGGAGGCCGGCGGGGCCTTTGCAAAGCATCTGATTCCTGCTGCTATTTCGGTCCCCTGCTGCATATCATGATTACATGCACCCCTGAGTGACTAGAGCCTACAAATATGGTAAGTCAGGGAGCGATCCCGCGCTGGGACACTGTTTCGCCACGGTGGTGCTGGGGGGTGGGAAAGCCGCAGGGGCACTAGCCACTCGCCGTTGCTGACAGGGGGAGGCTGAGTCGGGCTCGCTTTGCGAGATCAAGGGAGCGTCCTCCGTTCGCTACTTTCAGGGGGAGAGAAAAGATTAGCACCGGAACTCCTGTTTACTTTTCCTCCCGGCAGGTATTTTTAGTCCTGACATAATGTCCCCGTCCACTTCCCAATCCCAGTGCTAGCTAATTGAACGCTCGGGTTTCACTCTCGACTGCAGGGGAAAAATGGCAGTGGAGGAGGGAGCAGAGGTCTCAGCTCCAGTAAGTGCTTCTTTCAAATCCTTTTACCTTCGCGGTCAGCGCCGCGGCTAATTTGTTTGAGCGCTGGCCGTACGGACCTGGGCTTTGCGGTTTTCATTGACTTATTACGGGAGGGCAGAGGATTGAGAGATGTAACCGCTGCAGACTATTGCACGGTCAGTTGTTTACGGGGCGTGGATGTAACATGACTGCATTGTGTTGCCGCATTGTCTGCATGGGGGAAGGCATTTCGGCTGGTCGGAGGGATGTGGGGAAAGCCTCAGAGAGACTACCAGTGCTCTGCATTTCGTTGTTAGTTTAAACTGGTTTCAAAAGACTTAGGGCGCTTCTACTGTGTCTTGCAAGCCACCTGACCTTCTATATAATATGGCAGGCGGGTGGTGGGGTTGAACATTCCGGCAGCTGAAAAGGTGCATGTCCGAAACATACCCACAGTAGGAGGACTCTGTCATTTTGTATCTTGCTGTGACTGTGATCATCTCATAGACCTTCAGCAGGAGGGGAAGGGGGATCATTCTTGGGAGGTTCTGGAGGGTCAGGGAAGGTACGAGATGAGAATACAGCAGACGGTCAAATAGGAAGATTTCCTGCCCTCCCAGATCCCCACTGTGTGTGGAGCATGTGCTGACCTTGAGAAAGCCCCCGCTGGGGGGGGTTTCACAGTGCTGATTCCCCTTCATATGTACCAGATGCATGACATTAGCAGATAAATCTGTATATTCTCACTGTGTTCCTGCGGTGAGGAGATCTAAACAAGCAGGCAAATGTGTAACCGCTCATTCTTACTATATAGATGTCCCATTTGCATGTAGGGTTTTTTCATGTATGTGTGAGGATAGTATATGTTGAATGGCAAATACATGGTCGATCAAAAATAAAGGAGCTGGGGCCTCAGAACAAGTGCCTTGCCTTCCCGTTATTTCCCCACTGTTGGATGTCTCTATGTCTAAAAATATTCATTGATTAATATCTTTATTGCACTGTTCTGTCTGGAGATTTAAGGAGATGTTATGGTACCCTTACATGTGTGCTGTAACATTTCTTTTATTTCATGATGAATATTTCTATTCGAATTATTGGGTATATTGGTACCTGTACAGAACAGCTCTGGGACTTGACATACCCTCTCGTACTGCCTAGCTATTTCCAGTATGTGTGACAGCTAACCCTGCAATGCTAGGACTGCCCTGCTAGTCATAAATGAGGAACTGTATTTGCTGGTTGTTTTTGACTGAGCTCAGCATCTCAAGGAATCATGATTCTTCACAAAAGTGACTGTGGGCTGCACACTTTGAGTGACAGATCATTTAATCCTTGTCAGAGTAGAAGCTGCACCTCATTTCAACGCACGATCACTCACTGTAGCCTAACTGAAGGAAATTGATACAAGCCCTTTGATTTCCCATCTTGGGAAATGTGTATTTAACTAAGGACAGCTTCAGCCACATGAAGCCAGTTGGATATGTTCTGTTGAAGCCTCCCTTATGATAAGGCGTCTTGGGTGTCACTGGTTTTGGGTTACCAACATGCGAGGACTTGTCCAGCAAATGCAGTTGGATCAGCCAACCTAGCCTATGAATGTAAACACAGATGACAAAGGACCAACGGCCGCCGAGCTCCACCTCGACGTCGCAGCACGTTCCGCGGCCACACACACACCCCCGATTGTTTGCTCAGGCCCTGCTGCGTGCGGCTCAAATCCTTATCTCAACACTCTCTCGCTGCGGGGATTAAAAAGGCCGTGTGTGTGATGTGCTGTGTCAGTCAACACCTTTTCTCTGTGGGCTTAACGTGTGGCCCCCAGAGTCTCTCCCTCCGGCCGCACACATTATGAACTGGGACAATGATCCGTAATCTCTGCACGGGGCTCTCATCACAGAGACCCCCCAGTGCCAGTAAAGTTCAGCGGAGATGCAGGTTTTTTTGGGGAGCGGCATAAAGGGAGGCATGTTGCTGGGTGGACTGCCAGATAACCGCTGGGGCCCCATGGCTGCAATAATGAAATTACTCCTTTGGGAATAGCGTGTGTGTGTTTTTCATATATTTACAGTGACGACTGATACACAGAGGTATAACAGACAGGGACACATGGAGGTCTACGGATGCAGGCTGGCCGTGAGAGCATGCCCAAAGAGCCAGGGTCCTATGATGTACAGGATCTCTGCAATAAAGTCAGCATGGCCACAGACATTGTATACATTATGCTCTGAGATCTCCTTTCTTTGGTAAACATCCCTTGCCTGCAATAGCAGGCGATCTGTTGAGTGTGGCCCTTATCCAGGAAATCAAAGGCTTAGTATGAGCATATGGTGAATAAGGGGAGATTTCATATTAAGTCACAGAATGGGTATGGTGGTTGTTTGCAGTGAAACTGAGATGACCCGGTTCATCTCTGTAGAGCTGCAAAGGAATAGGGGACATGCTCACTGTAAACAACTGCAAACAATGTGAGAGGTCAGACAAACTCTGAGTCACTGAATTTCATAGTCTTAGTACTATACCCTCAGGTCAGATACACACAACTCTGCTTTCAGAAACAAACAAACAAAAATAATGGAAAAGTCAATTGCCATCTTTGTCTTAAGGGATGGTGGAGGCTTTGGTAGGCCTTTTTTGCCCGCATCACATCTTTAGTGGTTTCACTATGATTGTGCCATCCATTTTAATAGTACTGATATAGATCATTCTCAGAAGGCTGGAGTGGAGGGGCTTGGAAAGTCTCTCTTTTGAAAGCCCATTCACTCTCTGTTTGGCTCGTCTGTGGTCCACTGCCCCACTGTCTGTAATAAATGCTTTGTTCTGTGACTCCGGGACAGGTAAGCTCTGTCTCCTGGCAGTGTTCCGGGGGCTGATGCTGATGGTGGCTGCAGATAAAAGTGACAATACTCCCGCTACTGGCCTCACAATGCCTCGGTCTGCCCGTTAAGCACCAGCTGAGGTCATTACGGGAAGCTTTACTGTAAACCGCCTCGTTCAAGCAACAGCTTTTTGGGGAATGGATGCCTTACTGTATTTGCTGACTTACCGACTGAACAAAAAGCTCTGAAAACAATAGTATTGGAACAAACCTATGAGATCAATCAAGCCATATCGAGAATGGTGTGCCTGATGACAGAATGGCACAGTTTACCTTTTTATTGATTCAATTTGTCATTGAGCAACTGATCTTTAGGCACTGAGGAGTGAAATGGTGAACATTCCAGGGGGAAAAGACCTATTATCAGGGGTCTGAGCCTCATGTCTGCCCCCTACTGGCAGTTAGAATGATAACAGTCCCAAGAGAGATCCAGTAACAGTGATGGTGTGAAGAGTAAGCAGGGGTTAGGGGCAGAGAGGCAGTTGAACCTTTTAAGCATGTGGAAAAGGCATGTGGCAGTGCAGTGGGATCCTTCACAGAAATGTCCCATTACAGAATTCTACAGTAAATTTGCCATGCATTTTAATAAAAGTGGTCCTCTTTTGTAAGGGATGATGGAGAAATGTTGCATTGCAGTTTGGTTGTATAATTTTTATTTGGAACTTTTGCATGTTATTTTTGAACACACTCCACTATAGATACAACGTACGGCCAACACTCATATGTCCCTTTTAAATTATGAATAAGCAGGCTTCCCTTTGCAGTGGGCTGTCGGTGGGTGTGTCTCTCTCCGAGGTTCGTTTATTTGATAATTCCCCTAGATGTTCTCTTGTATTAGATTCTTCTCCGTTCCCAATGCTTCTGTAAAAATGAGGCGAAAGGTAGTAACAGGATCTGCTGGTATGTGACGCCAGTCCCTGGCAGGAGGTTATTTTTGGTCAGGTCCAGGCCGCCGGCCCCAGCAGTTTGGTGAGAGCACTTGTGTGCTGTGTGTGTGTGCCTGTGTGTGTCTGCATGCTGCAGCCATGGGTGTGTCAGGGAGCATCACGACACTACGGCATTGCAGCAAGAGCAACGCCCATCAAATCCCCCCCCACCCCCCACCACACCATCACCCGCCCCCGCCTTCCTTCCTCCCTCCCTCCCTCCCTCCCTTTCATAACGGAGTAAGATGCCCTGCCAGAGCACTCCAGACACGGCCACGCCTTTTCACGGACGCTGACGCATCTGAGTGTCTTAATGTGCTTGCCTTGCACTACAGTGCAGTAAATTAGCCATGCCTTTCATTTACTATTGCATTTTAATCAGATGTTAGCGGCCAAGTCGCGTGGTCCCCTTTTCTGTGGAGGTGATGTGGTCTCTTCCTTACAACCTGCAGCTGAACGCATGTACTGTATGCCAGGTTTCTTTATCACTTATTGTTATTTGCATGTAGGAAGTGACTGCAGGGACTCGCCATGAGCCTCTCTACAGCAGATATTCGGGAAATATGCGTAGCCGGGGTGGAAGTGATTTAATTGAATATTTAATCTGAGACTTTGGGTAACATTACAGAGAAATCAGAGCCTCTCCCTTAATTATCAAAAGTCTGGAGATTATGACATCCAATTTCCTTGGTCTCATATTCGGCATTAATGTCAATTAATCTTATTCCTTCAGGCTCAATCCACTGCTCTCTTTAACTCATTTCTCCCCACTTTTTAATTTGTAATGATAAATCTTTTTTTTCAAAGCAGTTTCTCTTTTCTTTTTAATTCTGTGGTACCATATTTGACACATTTCAACGGACATGGAGACGTTGCCAGGGTGAATTTAACGTGGTCAATTTTAACCGTGCTGTCAATGTATGGAAATGCTTCTGGGGTCAAAGGTGACCTGCTTGCAATCCGGGCGGTCCTGCTCTGACCCTGCAGGTGCTGTGTCAGCCTTAGGGATGCAGAAGAATTCAGGGGCCCTTAACATTACAGATTAATTTCCGTGTCCCAGGATACAACGGCAATGATTATGTCCTGACATTAAAGCGAATCAGATGTGAGAGCAGCTACTGACAGCTCTCCACTCTGAGGGAGGACAGATCTCCAGGGCTTCTGTCCCGTTACATAACGCCAAACAGCTGCCGTGTGGAGCGGGACTGCGTGCTCGCCTGACCGTGTGCACACGTTTGCACTCCCATGTATGCGCCGGGCTCATCTGGGAAAACACCAACCTAAAAGATGGCTCTTTTTAATTTTTTTTGCATTGGAATTCTGGGAGAGGCACTGTGGGTTTTTGGAGCAAATTGTTTGATTGTTTGCCACACCTGTGTAGGTTCAGTCCCGTCCCCATGACACAATTTACGGTGATGACCTTCAAGGGAAAAAGCAAATGATCAGTTTATAAATATCATGGTTGCCCATATTTCTGTGTGTTGTTTTCTCCTCACCTCATGCAGAAACACTACTCGGGTGTTCAAATTGTCTCAGGTTTTTGCCATTGAAGTCCTTATTCTGAGTGATTCTTGATACTGGAAACGCATTTTATCTGAATAAGGCAAGTAAAAGTAGGCAGGGCAAGTCATTTAACGCCTAGCCCAGATAAATGAAATTACAGCCTGTATCAGCCTGCCAGTGGTGGAGTGGAGCCAGTGAGCAAAGCCTTCAAATAGAAAGGGCAAGGTTATCCAGTGGATCAAGACAAAGTGACCAGAATAGCCGAGGCCCACCACGTCTGTCTATCCTCTGCAGCACTTGTCAATTAGAGAGGCACAGGAGTAAGAAGAAAGCTGGCAGTTGGCTTCAAACCCAGACAGCGGTGAGTTAGGACACAGAGTGACTTTAATGACACATTCTTGCTTGTGTTCGAATAAAAGAAAAAATAACGAATTTCTGTGCCTCCTCTCGGTATTCCCTCCATCAGGTCCCCAGGGCCAGTTCTCCCTCTGTATGGCTGGTTGAGTTTGGATGATTGCCTGGTTGGTTGGAGTTAACTCTTCTTCGGTTGGCTGGCTTTCAAGCCTTAAGCTTGAAGGAAAAGGGTTCTTCCTTGTGGCGAAGTTCGCCCGGGCAAAGCTGCGCTTGCTAAAAGCTAATGCCATGGAATTCCTCCCTCAGGCCTGGGGAGATGATACAAGCAGCCTCTCTCAGGCGTCTCCTCCAATCCTGACATTTTCGCGTCCTCCCCAGCACCCCAACAGCATCTCACATAATCAACACCATAATCAGAAGCTATCCTATTGCGTTGGTGTGTCTGTTTACAACAGATATTAAATAACCACTCACGCAGGCAAGTAAACAAACAGCTGGCCTGGGGAAAGCACATTGCTCACCGTGACACTCTCAAAAATAAGGTCCCCTGCTTATTCGTCTTTTTTTTTTTTTTCAAAAAGAAAAAAAGAAGGCAAAGCAGTGAGAGTTTGGGCTGAGGTCCAGTGGTAGCGTTAGCATGGCCTGTCTGCTGCAGGGTGAGTGGGAGTACATTCTGTTCACCAGGATCCCTCTTATCATCAGAGATGGTGGGGGGGGGGGGGCTCTGTGGCTACAACATTGTGCAGGACACTGTCTACTCCTCTGTACACTCACATTCCTTACAGTCTCGTCTGGTTCTTTCCCTTAAAACCGTGTAACCCCTCAGGCCACACAGGGCTTCATCTTAAAGATTGGTTGTCATTATAGATGTGATGATCATTTTTTCTATTCATACACAAACTGCTTTTGCTATTTTCAGCAAGCATGATGTCTTGTAGCTATAAATATGGGTGATATATATATACATAAAATCAATATAATAATATATGTAATTATGTACACAAATAAGATATTTTGATTACGTTTGCAAATCAAAGTTTAATTGCTATTGTACTGTAGTTTTCATTCGCATTGAGGTACAGATTTAGTTCACAGCTCAGTTCGGTTCACCCTGTGTGAGAAACAGCAGGCTGTTTCATTTTAGAATAAATGCAGTCACAGTAACATGGGGAACAGTAATAAACCAGCCAGTGTGTACTAAATACATCAGTGTGGTCGTATGATAAATATACCAGTGTGTACCACATATTTCTGTTACATAGACTTCAGCTTCTGCGATTTACTGCTTAGAGAGCGGAGGCAGAAGTCTGAAAACTTTTCAGGAGTGCGTCATCTGACATTCTGGCTCTGGCTGTGCTGTTCAAGAACTGATGCAGCTATGGGTTCCAAGGTCTCTGTACCATATGCCTTTGTTGGAGAGTTGAAAAAGATGCTTTGGCAAAGTACATTCAACGGGTCTTTTGTTTCGCAGTCTGACAGCAATGCCAGTTACCTACGGGCAGCCCGGGCTGGGAACTTGGAGAAGGCCCTTGACTACCTGAAGACAGGGGTCGACATCAACATCTGCAACCAGGTCAGAAAGCCTTGTCTCACTGCATTCTCTTTGTAGGGCAGTGGACGTGCTGTTCTGCACCACAAACAATCAAACTGAATCTCAACTTACTTTTCAGCTTGGATAATAACAAGTTAGGTATTTTTAGAACCATTCTTTATTTATGACACGACAGGCTTTTCGATGGAGCTGTTTACAGCTGGCAGTCCATTTGGGACTATTATATAATGTCATACGCAAAATTATATATGTATTATTTGTGATATTTAGCTTGTGCAATGTGGGAAGACACACAAAGTGTTAAACAGCATTGTGGACGCAAATTAGAAGAATCCTAAGAATAGCAAGAACATGGAAAAAAAATCAACAAAGTAAAAACTAAATTCCTAATTCACTGCCCTTAAGATAAGTGAGAAGATAGTGGGCAGCAACAACCAAATCTATTATATTATTAGCATTAATGTTAAAATGTTGTTCTTGAGGCCATTATATGGGTTAACCTGTCAGAAAAGTTACAGGCCCTAGTCAGTGCCATCAAGAGTTGACATCTTTTTTAGGTAATGTTCTTCCTTAGAAGCTGGGCTTTGTTACACAGTGCTGATGGTTTGATATACAGTGTTAATGCCTCTGCAAACCCTCAATGTATCTCTCTTTCTCTCTCTCTGTCTTTCTACAGAATGGGCTGAACGCTCTTCATCTCGCCTCTAAAGAGGGCCACGTGGAGGTGGTTGCCGAGCTCATAAAGCTTGGAGCCAACGTTGACGCGGCGACGAAGGTGAACCCCCCCCAGTTCCTTTCTGCCTAATTGGAGAGCTGCAGAGCTCTGGAGGGTTTGCCGGGAGAACCCTAATTCATGAGGGGTCCGTCCCCCCAGAACGCCTCCGTAATGACACCACACTTAATGACGCTGACCCGCAATGGAGCCCTGCACAGCTGCTCCAGGATGGCGCTGCTGTGTCAGGGGAATCGCAAAAGTCACATTGCTCAGTGTGATTAATGGCACACAGAACGCAAAGCCAACCTATGCATGGCAGGGGCTGGATTCACCTATACATTTTCTTAGATACAGCAAGTGCATTTGTAATTTACAGTGCGTATATATATGATCAAAAGCACATGTAAGGCAGGTTTAGTGTATGGAAAAATGCATACATGTAAACATATGCAGTGATGCCTGGACCACATTTCTCCTTTTCACGAAATGATTATAAAACACGTGATTGTAGCTTCTGCATCTCCTGTCTGTTTAAGAATACTGTTTATGTAATCGCATTATGGCTAAATGAAACGCTACGGAGAGAGAAAATCTCATTTAAGCCCTCAGTTTCAGTGAATGCTATCCTTACATTGCTCACTGTTGGGAATAATGATAACCTTCACCAGTGTGTTTTCCTTACCTTTTATATACCGCAAATCCATACACACAACAACCACCCCCAATCTCTCCCTGGTCTCAGTTCTCAGGGTTGCACATTGTAACTGTGAACATAAAAAACATTAAAGAACAGAGCTGTGGATTGCACTTTTAGGGTTACAGTGGGTCACATTGTCAGTAATCTATTGTCAGAAAGAATATCTGTGTTGTATGGAATGATGTTTGTTCCTACACTGCTATACATAGGCTCTTCATATATATTGCTCAGGCATGTGCCACTGTATTGTGCAATGCCCAAACCAACAGTGAGCCAATCACGTGGTCAGCAAATATGTGTGCGTCTACAGGCACGCGTTTGTCTGAATGTGTTTATCGTGTATAAAGAGAAGCATGCTAAATTGTTTACGGTAATAAGCATCTCAGGAACGAGCGGTGTATAAATAGAGGGGGGTATCGGAAGTGCGGCTTGGTTTGGAGGCAGGGCCGCGCACCCGGATGGAAAGGCGAAGCAGCTGGTCCACAGGAGGACGGGGCAGTGTGGGGTGGGGGGGTGGAGTGCTGGCAAGTGTACAGTGCATTATCCAACTTCCTTTCATGTCTCTCCTAATCCAGAAAGGAAACACCGCTCTGCATATAGCCTCGCTCGCGGGGCAAACGGACGTGGTGAAGGAGCTGGTGACGAACGGAGCCAACGTCAACGCGCAGTCTCAGGTGAGGGAACGCGCCTCCTCCTCCCGGCGTGAGTGACATCAAACCTCGCTCGCTCGCGTCGTGGAGAAGGGGTGGGGCAGTTTTCCACCGGAATGGCACGGCGATCAGTCTCCCGCCTTACCTTTGGCCCACACAGTTTAACTATGTGACGTGTATGCGAGGTGTGTGGGTGTGGGTTGATGTACAGGGAATGCTGCTGTTCCTCCTTTCAAACGCTGCCTGTGTTGGAGTCCTCTGAGAGCCCGAGCGGCGTGTCTGTGGACCCGAAAGATCAGCAGGAACTGCTGACAGGGCAGCAGGGTGTGTCAGTGTGCACCACATGGCGCCTGGGGGGACCTTGTGAGATTACTCACTACTCTCCACGGCGGTCTAACAGTCAGCACTCCTGACACATACAAAATGCTCAGCACATACACAGCACATGTACAGCGTACATATACAATACATGCACAGCTCATACGCAGTAATAAAACCGTGCACGCGTAGCACTTACCTGGCAACGCACAGAGCAAACACACAGCCCGCAGACCCGCGAATCAATGCTGATTCTTTTGCGAAATGATTGATTCCTGCTAGGTTGCCCTTTGACCCGCTGTTGAAAGCGTCACGGGAGCACTAAGACGGTGCATATGTGCACGTGCCTCGTTGCGTCTGGTGCTCCAGCGTGCGTGGCCTCGGAGAAAGCAGCTCAAATGGACGCCTCGGCGATCAGGTGGCTGCCGTATCGCTAACTGCATTGTTACGTGGTCAGCATGACTGATGAAGCGCAGCCCCTGTGAGAGAGAGTGTGTGGATTCCTAATCAGGCCTGTCGTGACGTGACTGTGTGTGTGTATCTCTCACACACACACACACACACACACACACACACACGACAGCGGAGACTCGCGTGCGTGGCACCCTGTGTTTTTAGACCCAGAAGGGTTTCTGAGATGTTTGATGAAAAGCACTGCATTTACCAGGGAGCACGGGGCTACAGCATAGTAACACAGGGAAGGTTCACTGGCAGACAACCAGCGCTGCCTGCAGAATTTCCACCAATCACATTCTGCAGAAGGATGGTGAGATTTTGCAATTGGGTGATAAGCACTAGACTAGAATCAGTTATGCAAACATTAATCCACCCTGACCGAAATGGCTTTATTGAAGGAAGACAGGCTTCAGGCTTCGGTGCTATTTAATGCGTCTTCCCCAGAGATTCATAATGCTGTGGACTCTGAGAAGGCATCTGACAGAGTCAGCTGGCCATTCCTTGGAGCAATTGCTTCGGGGAAACATTTATCAAATGGGACACTGATACTTCTCTCATCTTCAATGACATCAGTTATCAGAAAGGGCATTATCCCAGAACCGTTTATATCACACTTAGCATCACGTGGCAGAGCTGCCCTCTCTCACCTCTGCTCTTTTCAATATTCATCGAGTCATTCATGCTGGCTGTTCGTCTGAATGCCTCACAAATAGGATTTAAATCACGGGTGATGCACCACAGAATCATTTCAAATGCACATATTGTCCTCCTTTTTCTACATTACCCACATATTATCCTCCCATCACGTCTTGACATCATTAGGAAATATCTCAGCATCAATTATTCCTGTTCAGGAATAATTCCATTAAATATGTTTCGCTGGAAAACACTGGTCCACACCTTTCATTTTAGATGATGGAGCACAGAGGGTTTCAAATACTGAAGAATATAAATCACTGCAAACCTCTGTGAACTAAACCATTTCTTACAGTGCCTAACTGCAGACCTCAAGAGATTCTACAGACTCCCTGTTTCAATGATGGATAGAATAACAAAATAAGACTGGTCTGAATGAACACTTGGCCCAAGATTAATGACTTATTTACAATGAGACCACTCATCTCTGAACCATACTGCCTCACAATGCTGGGTGACATAAGAAATTAATTTTTATTTAAAACATAAGACCCCAACCCTCCAGAGAAACAAAACATATGCAGGCCCACCCCTGATGGCAATATTCATAATATACTGCATTGTCTTGCAATTACAGTTCATCCTTAAATGGTTCCAAGAAGAGCCAGACAACATCCCCCTCTGGCTAGAAACCCAACATACTCCCCCTCCCACAAAGAAATTTACCATTTATGGGCTATAATATCAAGGGACCGAAACGCTCTAGCAACCCATGGGTTTCTGCACCTTTGTAAACGCATGTATGTGTTTTTCATTTTGACAATCAACATTGAAAAAAAATGGTCAGATTTTAATGAACCAGTCAAAGCTAACAACAACGCTTGCGTTCAGTCCTTACAATGGTTAAACCCATTGACTGATTTTGTCAAATTCAAAAAGACAATAATGACCCTATGAGACAGTATGAGCTAGAAATTGAGCTGAAAACTGTACTTCTACAAAAAACAACCAGCCCTTTGTATAGTGACTGTCTAAGGAGATGCACTTCTGTGTTCCAACTCTAAGCAAATTCCAGCTCCTTTGTCATTAGCTGTGTTCATTGCTACTTTGAGAGACTACCCCCTAGTCTCACCCTAGGATGTTCAAAAGCGCTCTTTATTAATTAAGCACTGCAGAGCTTGCTTTCAGAAGCCCTCCTCCTTATTTTTTCTGTAATTGCCCGATGCACTGTATTCAAGCAGTACCACATGTTGATGCATTAGCCTTGACTCCTCAGGCCCCTGGCTCTTGATCTAATTGCACCTCATGTTGATGAATATGCACTGGGTGCTAATGATAACCCAGACAGCCTGTGGGGACTGTCTGGTCCTGGCTGGGCCTTACATTCCTTCAGCAATAGTGTGATGAGCGCTGAGTATCTTCCATCACCTGCAAGCAGAGACACACTGTAGGCATTTGTTTTTGCGTTGCCATTGTTTATACATATGATCCTACAAGGAAACGCGCTGATAACGTGACAACGTGCTATCTGGCAAATATCCAAGCAGGATTCGCTGTTAGGTTTTTGCTGTGGCAGCGTTTTGTGTTTTTTCGAGCGCAGGTGGGGAGCTTTTTGATTTTCCCAGCCCTGTCTGAATCTGAGCTCTACAGCATTTACATGGACAGGTACCTGTAGAGGTGATCAATGAAACACAAAGAATACTGAATACATGAAACACAGTGATCTCTCCCCCTGCCATGGACCCTTGTGGTTTTTCACTGACCATCTCTCCCACACACTGGGTATCGGTGTAGTAATACCTGAAGGGGTCAGGTATTAGAGCACTGATCCCCGCATTTCTGTTTGTCTCATATTTTCGGCTGAATGCGAGGGGTGAGCAAAAACCCTGCCAAGGCGTTTTCTCCCAATAGTAATACGCACTACTCTAATATCATATCCAAGTGTCGTCTCTTTTTCCTCTCATATTTAGCTGACAAAATGTCTGTGTTTGAATAATATGTATAATATGTGCATGTGTTTTTAGGTCTGGGGATTTCATAGGAGGCCCACTGTGTGTTTTATGTTGTATTTACCTTTTAATTAGACTACCGGAGTTCTATGAAATGACAAATTTCTGCAGGTTAACATGCACGTATCAACTGTGTCATGTACTCTATATAGAATGTGATGGGTATAGTATAGGTAGTATTGCAGTTTTACCATGATATATTTGATGTATATGATAAAATCACATATATGGAAGGATCTGTTTTTTAAATCACAGATATTTTGACTTCTGCATATGTTCAAATGAGTTAGTTTCCCCCTCATATTTTGTCATATCTTAAGTTATTATTATGATAATTTGGGGGTTTTCCATTATTGCCCAAGTTTTGCCCATGTTTGGCTATATGTTTCATAATGTCAGAATGTCAAATGGCAGAATACATAAGCACTTCAGAATTTGTGTGAGGTGCTGAAAACAGTATAACTGTGAATAATAAAACTCACACACTTTTCCACGCTCATCTGATTTATTGAACAATATGTGAGGCCTGTGTTAATTTTTCAACCCTACATGGTTCTGTGTCGCCTAAAAGTAATGAGCCATATGCTGTAATGGTATTTCCCATTTGGCGGTATATGGTCATAGCAGGATTGAAAATACAGGGGAGTGAATTGAGGTTTTCCTTTTTGCGCCCTGCAGAATGGCTTTACTCCACTGTACATGGCTGCTCAGGAGAACCACCTGGAGGTGGTCAGATTCCTCCTGGATAATGGCTCCAGTCAGAGCATCGCCACTGAGGTGAGTGACCCTCTCTCCTGGCTAGCAACACAGAGGACACTCATTTACGTTTGTTAAGGTCAGCTGATCTGAACCAGGGTTTCAACTTCCAATGCTAATTCTACAGCATATTTGTTGTGGTTGATTTTTTTAAAAATGCATATTGGGATTTTCTCTGAAAAAATAATCTGTGTTTTTCCATACAAATATTTTTTACGGCTATGTGTATATCTAATATAGACAATATTCACACACAATGATGATCCAACAGCTAGTTAGCTAACATCATATGTGCCATCTGATTTATTCATCATTATAAATCATTCATATGTTATTATATTAATATATACATAAATCATTTTTAGATATTCTTTCAGAATGTCTCCATTGATTTTAGCTTCCAGGCATTCCCAGGTTTTGGTTTGGCAGCATCATGTATTAATATGGATGTGTGTCTATTGGACCTTGACCTTCATTAGAAGTTTTCAAGAAAATGTCAGTTGTTATTTTAATATGACCCCTAGAGAGTGTGTGATGGGATTTACAATGCACACAGAAAGCCCATGGGTCATATAAGGCTGAATTATAGTTGCTTGGTGTGTCTCTCTAATACAGCTAAAGACTGAACTTCATTTAAAAAGTGAAATACAAAAACAGCTGGGCCAAACTAACAAGTACTGTAAGAGCAGCATTAGTTTACATTTTAACTACGCAATGAGGGTTATAGAAACACTGCAAACATTTGCTTGCATGTTTTGAAGGCAAAAAATGCTGCTCTTACAGTACTTTAGTTAGTTAGTTTGGCCCAGCTGTTTTTGCATTTCACTTTTTAAATGAAGCTCAGTCTTTAGCTGTATTAGAGGTAGACAAAAGTGGCATTAATCTAATTTAATCGAATTTAATGCATTAAAATACCTATACAATTGCAATTTATTATTATTATTAGTAGTAGTAATTAGTATTATTATTATTAGTATTACCTTTATTCCTTTAATGAACAAGGATTACTGTGCTGTTTAATAGAGGAGGTCTTCTGGGGTTTAAAGCAGTTAAGCACTGACTTTGCTTTTCTGTGGCATGCTGGGGAAGTATTGTTTTGTGTTTTCCTAATTGAAAGAGGGCAGAGAATGTGATGCAAACATCTGCCAGCAGGCTGGCAGGATCACTCATTAATGAATGTCTCTGCCCACCAGCTGGTACAGGGCAGAATGTTCTAGTAGTGAAACGTGCTCCACCCTTTTCCTTTCCTTTTCCTCCGGTGGGGGGGGGTTTCACATGGTCATCTAGAGGAGATATTCACCTGCCAGACGCTATGCGATTCCCTCACCCGGCAGCCGATTCCGAGCCCCCTGTCCCCCCGGTGTCTGACGGTGTCGGGAGTGGAGGCACGGGGCAGTGTGCCACAGACTCCTCCGGCGCGGTGAAACGACCTTGTGGAGGTCTGCGATAATAGAATTTCATTTCCCCGGTCCCGGCGCCGGGCAGGATTTACACTGAAGGGGCACCGAGGAGCTGTGCCGTAACGAACGGCCGATGCATAGAATGCGCCAGAGCCCACGGAGAAGGCGCAGTGTGGGCCGGCCCTGCTCGGGAGCCGTCCTTGAGAATATACGAGACTACTGTGCAGCCGCTGCTCAGCCGGTCTGAATTATGCATGATGGAGAATATATCCATGTTTGAAGTCACTCCGGTCGGTTAATAATTCATAATCCGCGGGCAGGGTTCTAATAAAAATGCTATCTCGTGGCATGAAAAAAGATCAAAAAAGACGAATTCTGTGCACATGCAATCGGTTATAATGTAGAGAACAGAACATTAATAGCCAGGCTTAATAAAGAGAATAGAGATCACTCGATTATTTAGTTTGACATTTTTTGCATGGTAACTTAAGCCTTGTCACTAAATAATAATTAATTCTGTATAATAATGCTGTGCCCTTTCTTTGATAATTTCCCCAAAGCTGCTATAATAGATAATGTAAATCACATTGTTGGTCTTTCACTGATTTGCACCTTTTTTAAAGGGCGTTCATTGAATGTGTATTTTGTCTGGTTTAAAGTAGTCAATGCATACTTTTTTTTTACATTTCGATTCCATCTTATTACTGAAAGAGCCATTTTCAAGGAATAGAGCATATTTATGTCAGTAAGGGCATAAATATCCTTTCATCCTTCAGACACAAGTTTTCCTTATTAAATATCACATGTCTCTCCCAAGGATAGTTAAATTCATAGTTTAAGTTGTCATCAAAGATAGTGCTTGAGGAAATAAACCATTGCAGATTCACAGAAAGCACATTGGACTTGAAACATATCATGTCCATTAGGTTGGATTTGGATTTGAAATTCGAATAAATTGAAATCAGTTGGTGAACATTATTTTAGTTAATGACCGAAATTCATGGTGTTTGTAGGCATTCCTTAAAGAAATGATACTTTAACCTCATGCTAATGCAGGCTACAGAGGCTCTGTAAACTGTACAGTTCCATCAGACCAAGTGTGAATTAGCAGGTGTATCACTATGCAGCGGGGCTGGTGGGAGTGTTGTGGGTCTTTGGGAGAGGGGTGTTGTAATTGCGCTCCGTCCCCTGCTCCCCTCCGCAGGATGGCTTCACCCCCCTGGCGGTGGCTCTGCAGCAGGGGCACGACCAGGTGGTGTCCCTGCTCCTGGAGAACGACACCAAGGGCAAGGTTCGGCTACCTGCCCTCCACATCGCTGCCCGCAAGGACGACACCAAGGCGGCCGCCCTGCTCCTGCAGAACGACCACAACGCAGACGTGGAGTCCAAGGTTCGACCGCCTCCCCTCATTCCCCTCAATAACTCCCCTTACCGGGGGTTTCATCCTAGTTTCTGTTTTTAACTCGATGGTGCTGGATGAGAGCATACAGTAGATTCAGACAAAGTGGTTCTCAGAAAGGTACACAAACTTGTGTGTATTATATCAGTTAACTTACAGGTATGTTTATGACTACAACTAACAAAGATGCCTTTAATCATCCAAAACTTGGTTCTTATTGAGGAGAGAGGATCTTTTAGATGTTCATTACCAGAGAAATCTTTGTGCAGGAAATATCTGTTACATTAGTCCTAGTTGCTGCTCACAGTGATGTGACAGATTCGCAGGTGGCGTAGTTGAGCAGATGATGAAATGAGTTGCAAGAAAACCACAGATGTACTGTTGTTTTTTTTCTACAGTAGTTATAGCTTTTGTTATAACCCTGTTGGCATTATACATTTAATTCAACAGTACAAACACTCGCGTGGATGAACCGAGCTAACAGATGAGCACAGACGAAGTGGAAAAAAAAAAACGAATGCTATTTCAACAGACAGGAATGCACCATCCAGTTGAGCTTCGTTGTGTTTTGTTGTGTTTGTCCTTGCGACCCCTCCTACCATGTAGCCATCCTATAGCTTGGTGCTCCCATTGTGACGTTGTGTACACTAACAGTCCATTCTCTCTTCTCTTGGCTGGTGGTTGTGCACCCGTAGATGATGGTGAATAGAACAACGGAGGTATATATGTATACGCTGTACTTTACGCACTCCGCGCACTCCCATGTCCTAGTGCTGCTGCCGCTGCCTCATCTCTGTCTTCTGTTTATGCATTGCTTCTTCTCTACTTCTGTTAGACATGTGCTTTTAACTGGGGAATGTAGCACGTACAGTATTATCAATACTGTCAAAGGCCCAGGCCCAGATTCAATCTAACAGCCAATGAGCTCTGTCCTTAATGTGTTGTGTAGCATGTCTGTGCGTATGCAACATCCTGAATTGAGCAGTTGTTTAAATTAATATTTTATAACTATGAAAAAAATGTTACACTTTCTTAAATAAGTTACAAGAAGTATAAAGAAAAAAGCCATTTGCAGTCATATTGAACCTGGGCCAGAAACCAAAGATATCTGCAGCTGAAGGTTCGGCTTCCTGTACCAAAAGAAAAGTAAATTTGTCTCTAAATTTTATTAGCCACATGAACTTACACATTTATGGGAGAAGGGCCGAGGTCTATCTGTAAGATTGGAGTGGTGGGTTTGCATACCCCAGCAACGGCCAGTCGCGTGGAGGTACTGTGTGGTGTGTCAAGGAACCCGACCACCCAGCTGCAGAGGGCTTGTCTGCTAGTCACCGGTCTGCCTCAAGGCCTAAATTCTCAGGCTTGTGCATGACACTTCCCCCCCTTGCAGGTGTCAGCGAAATGAAGGGCTCCTAATGACCGCGAGACATGTAGTCTGCTCAGAACTGTTTGTTTTACTTCACCACAGTCAGCATGGCTGCTAGGCTCGCTCCAGCATTAGTAGATGCACATAGTTTCTCATAAGAGTCTTGGGGGCACTGCGCCCATGGCAATGCATGATATCAGCCAAAACAAAATATTAACAACTGAAAATGAAAACGAGCTTAAAAACCACTTGCACAGTATTACAACCTAATGGAATTTTTTCTAGAAAGAAAATTCTGGGTTGCCTCACTGGCCCATCTAAAATCTTGAGACCTGAGACTTGTATTGAGACCTGTAAAGCACACAGATTATAGCTGTAGATTTACAACTGATAGGTAATGACTATTCATATTATGAGGTTCATTTATTATTTAGATCCCCACCCTTATTGAATTCATTCTGAGCTCTATCAGTGAATATGACTGTTATATAAATCCCATCCTCCAGTGGTTTATGATAGGGATAATTCCTTCCAAGCTGCTGGTGTTCATACATACTTGCAGATTTAAAAGAATACGGAAACGAGAATAGAAACACCACCTGCTTTGGAATGGATTATCAAATGATCGTATCCAGTTCTCATCCACCTTCAGAATTAGGTCGAAATGATGACACTTGGTTTTACTATGGCATGAGTGCTGATCTAAAATAACTGTTCACAGTGTAATCCAGATTCACTAAAACAAAACTAACACCCATTAACCCACATCTCAGAGATTTCTGAATAATCACATTGGCCTTAAAACAATTTATTAAACAATGTTATTATTATACTTTGTTATAGTTCTGATCTTCATTGGGATTCAGTGTAATGCTGCAAGACCTGAAAATCGTTTTTACATGACACACTACATCTGAGTATACCTGTCTCTTACATTCCCTGCTCATAAGCTAGATGAATAGATACTTTGCAAGCATTAAGAATAGTAAATGAATTAAAATTAATAGAAAATTAGCTCAAATTGATCTGGTTGTACGCTGGCCTTATTTCACATTTTTCACCCAGTGGCATTGTCACAGTTACAGGTTGGTGCTGATACCAGCCCTTGTGAGCATGAATTGCTGAGCTACCGTGGAACGAAATGCTTTCCAAGCCAAAGAAGTTCAGACCTTTTAAAAAAGCCACTGCAGGACTCCACTATTTTGTCCAGTCTGAGAGGTGGATTATGCACACACGGCTGATTGAAGTCATATCCCGTTGTCCCCAGGAAGTGCTCCTGACACTACTCAAAAGTATTTTATGCTCCTTAGGCTGTGCTTACGTGATTGATGGTGACCAGTGGGGAGTCTGGCTTGCGCTACAGCACCTCTGACAGCAGTAGAACCTTGTGCGATTGTGTATGAGGTTGCGGGCTTTTAGTCCTCACAGCCTGCTGTGGCTGACTGCACTTGTGTCGTCTGCTTTGTCTCCCCCCCCCCACAGAGTGGCTTCACCCCCCTTCACATTGCCGCGCACTACGGCAACATCAACGTGGCCACGCTGCTGCTGAACCGCGGGGCGGCGGTGGACTTCAAGGCGAGGGTAAGGCCTGCTCTTTCCAACCAGCTCCTGAGTATGATGGGTGAACCCGGCCTCAAAACCCAGCTCTCCCCAGTGAGCCCCCAGTCCTGCATCACAGTTAGTGTTTAAGGGGAATCCCAGTCGAAATCTGCAATTTGATATGAATAACGATACGCATGGATGTGTACAGAGTGATTTCTCGGATGTCACTGGACTATTAGAGCTCATCACTGAAGTCAGTTTCTCCTTCTATCTGAAATCTGAGCAGGTCGTTCTTCCTACACAGGTAAATACACTTACTTAAATACACCGACAATGCGACTGCGATCTGTACAGTGTGAAACAGGGACAGATCTTTGCCCTTTTCTGGTTCCAGCACAGCAGTGGAAAAAGGGCAAGTGTGGTCAGGATTAGGATCGGGGCCAGCGAGGTGCTGGCGAGAGACGCCTGCACGCGTGCTTGCACACATAACACATGCGCACTCGTGCAGGCACGCACACACACACTCATATACAGAGTCCAGACCTGACTGGCAAGGCCTTCTGCTTCTTCCTGCCTCTCCCGGCTCTATATGAAATATGACCACACGGATTAAGATGGAATGCGGGACAGCGTTTCAGAGGAATGTCCCTGGCCCGCTGTGCGCGTCGGGGCATCCCGGCTCTGCTGAACGGTTTCCGCGGCGCTGACGAGCGTATTGGGGTATACCTTTCGCCAGGCAGTGAAATATGAGAGGAAGCAGTAAGCCTGTCCTACACGGGAACACCATGCCTGAGAAACCCGCTCCTATGTTTGACACTCTCTGGGGAGGGGGGTAAGAATATGTGTCCCTGTCAATTCAAGTACACAAATATGTGCTGCTTTCACACAAAAGAAGTCAGGCAGCTTCCTTGTGCTCTATCGGAAAGGCATAATGAAAAATCTCTCAGAAACAGTTACAAAACGTTTTACTGCTTCCTAAACACACAAATGTATGTCATGTGTGCTTTCATGCTTGCTACAATAGTACAGTACCCACCTAAACAAAGGGATCAGGTTGCAGCTGTTTGTCCAACTCGTGATGGTTGAAAATGTGGGGAAGAGAAAAAGCACATACTGTGACTGGAATAGATGGTACATGGTGAGGTAACGGTAAAATGGCAGACGGATATGGTAAGCCGTCGCTAGAGGGTGTTGTTACTCAATGTCAGTTCCCAGTTTCAGTTCAGAGTCCATTTCCAAACCTATATTCAAGGCAGATTTGAACAGTTCAGACTGAGACCTGCTAATGAATGGCAAAATGGTCAGTCTATATTTTTCAAAGGGGACTACAGAGCAAACACATCTGCCACACATAATGATGGTAATCTTTTTAGATATTAGTTGTTACCTTGTGTATGTACAGGGTGTTGATGCCACAGCGTTGTTGAATGAAAGAACACGGACAGTGATGAGATCTGTGGTAGTCACACACCAACAGTACAGTACAATGGAGTAAGCAATAGCATAGAGTAAGTAAGATTACAGACATGGGGCAATGCAAACTATTTCACAGCACATTATGAACATGTGAGTTAATTCTTCTGACCTGGTAGTCTCTCATATTAGTTTTTCTTTCTCTCTTCTATTCACTTCCTTCATTTCTCCTGTCTCCTATTGATTTTAACATTTTTGTGTAAATTAATAGGCAAAAATTAATAACAGTGGAATTGAGGAAGGATACAGATTAGAAGCAGTTAGTCTGGGTCCGGGGCCGTGGCAGGAGCATTCTGAATGACCGTTGAAGTATTAAGAACCTCATTTTAAATCTCATAGCATGTCACGTCTTAGTACTGTGCTCTCGCCTCTCGCTCTCCTCTGCAGAATGACATCACGCCTTTGCATGTCGCGTCAAAGAGAGGAAACGGAAACATGGTCAAACTCCTGCTGGAACGTGGAGCCAAAATCGATGCCAAAACCAAGGTGAGACCCCTCTGTGCTTCTGTGGACTGCCAGGTGCTGTGCTAAAAGAGACCTGCACTGCAGAGAGATATGTTATTCCTCCACGCATATGGCCACGAAAAGGTAGTCCGCCAGATCTTCACAAATGTAACACAGGCACAGACACGTCCTAGCTTCCTTAAGTAAACTTTGATCAAGCAGATAAGTAGCAGCTCTGGAGCAGGGTGTTTTTAGGACCCGTTTTTAAAATAAACCATCTAAATCATACGAATCATGTTACTGGATTGTGAATGATGTCATCGTCACCCTTGCAGGCAAGCACAGGGAGGGCACGCATCTCTGGGCTTCCCCATGCTGCACCTCTCTATCACACTGCAACATATTTCCCCAGGCAGATGTCACTGCGTTTGCAAATAAAAAGTGGATACATCATGTAATCTGATACTGTAGGGTATGTTTTAGTTACTTGGAAAACAGCAACAATGTATGTCATTTCGACGGGGAGCATATGTTTGATATTAGAACTGCGTGGCAATTATGTGCAGCTGTCCAATGAATTTATTTTTTTCCAAATGTAATCTGGAAGACATAAAACCCACGTATGGAACGTGGCTGTCTCTAGGTCAGATTTTGGCAGTGCAGACGCTTAAGCATTAATGAAGAGGAAAACAGTGCCATAAGTTTGATGCATTCTCTAATGGATTCCTTTCATCGGTTTGGACATGTAATGCTCCTGTATATTTCTCTGAGACACTCTGGAGAGAATAAAATTATTAGAAGCTAAGAGTCATTTAGTCTGTTAGTGAATTCATTTTTGTATGAATGTGCCTCTGGCACTTCTTGGAGGATATCTTTTCTCAAAGTAAGCTGTAGTATAAAGTATAGTATAAAGTATAGTATAAAGTATTATGTAGGCTACACAATAAAGTATTGTGTAGCCTACATAATGCCTGCATATAAGACCTTAAGACATCATAAAGCATGACACTACCATTTTTAGTTTTGATAGGCCCTTCAGAAGACAATTTTAGGTACCTATCATTTCACATATTTGTTGTCATAATCAAAAATGACTTTGTTGAAGGCATAAATAACCAGCTTTATGAAGTAGTATAAAGGTGTGGATGCTGTATAATGTTGCACTTCAATTCAGTTATTACAGCAGTTTTTCTTGGCATTAATATTATGATGAATACATCACCCTTTTATGCTACTTGTAATGGTACTTGTAATGTGTCTTAAAAACGATAAATAAGGTTCCAGTAAAACGGAAGTTAATCGAATATTACAGCCCTGGCTTACACTTTGGTGTGCGCTTGCTAAGTAGATTTTTCTTAATGGACGAAAACTGTGTGCTCTTGCTGCTGTTGACCATGGTTTGCCTGCAGGATGGACTGACCCCTTTACACTGTGGCGCAAGGAGTGGTCATGAGCAAGTGGTGGAGATGCTTCTCGACCGCGGAGCCCCAATCCTGTCCAAAACGAAGGTATCGCTGCCATGTCTGCATGAAGAGATACGTGCAGCACGCTGCCTACTGTTTCAGTCATCAGAAATGCTCTTCATTAAAGAGGTGTCCGAGACAGTGTTTCAACAGCAAGGTCTTTGTGAAATCACTGCTGCGTTCCTCAGTGTTAGAGACATATTCCCTCAAGAGTGGTCAGACCAGGATAAAAGCCAAGTGTGGCGTAAACTGGCCAGAGGGGCCAGAAAATAAGTTGGAATGTGCATAAAGCCCTCTCTTACACAAGAAAAGACGGCACTGCTTAATTGTATACAAATAGAAGCTGCTAACAAATAGCGGTAAACAGTACTGACCTGCCCTTCCTGCAGTCACGCCACGTAAATGTTTTGCCATCGGTTGCTTGGTGACATATGTCTGTTTTCGCAGTCTTCTGAAAGAGCCTGTTACTTGTATGCAGTGGAGGTTCATTGGATTGGAGGAAGATGATATTCACAGCTAGCATTATTTCCAGCACTTGTTTTGCAGGAGACTAACCAAGCTGTTAATATTAACTCAAATTGGGATACGTTTTTCAAACGCAATTTTAGTAGCATGCCGTCCTAGGCCTTCCTAGATACACTAAGATTAGCTGGCGGGCAGCTAGCTCTCCCTCATATCCATCCGGTGGCTAAAGCAAATATGCCTGACTTGAACATACTGTAGCTCCTCATTTGTGTAAGGGATGGAGAGGGGAGAGGGTCTTTCAGAATTAAATTACTTCTTCAAGATGTGATGGCTGACGTCCTCCGTTGTTGCATTTGAGTGTTCTAGTTGGTTTCATTAGAGCATGGTGTGTGGGCAGGTCCGTGTACCCACCCCTCTGTGTGTGTATTTACTGACCCTTCATACCAATGAATAATACAATGACTGTCTTGCATGAAATTGCCTGAAGCAAATTTCCCAGTACTCTGAGACGGTCAGAAGTTTTTTTCACATTAAAGACTTTTTTGTGCTTTAATGCTTTGTGCTTTTTAAGTTCATGGGTCAAACTGCAGAGGAATATCCCTTTGACGTTCATGGTATAATTTAAAATCATATAAAAACCCCTGGAGTGGCTCTTAAGAATGTCTACTAACTGTTGCACCCTTTGCCATTAGAACATCTGTCATTGCAGTTATCATTATCTTACATGTGAGATGGGGTGGAAATCCTTCCTGAAAGTGCACATCAGTGCATCAGTCAAACAGCTTCCATGTGCATGAAAGTGTGAAAAACTATGACATTGCGTTGCTTACATTGTCTTGCTGAGACTTTATCAGTGGTTTCCTTAATCCTGTGACCAAGTACACAGGCATTTGAGTTTAAGGTGAAAATATATTTGCTTTTTGTAACTGAGGTTTTTTTTTTGGACCTACCAATAATTCTCACTTGTTGATTAAACAAAGCGCAAACACACCAATTACCAGTCAGACTGCCTTGATGTCCTTCCTGTAGCTCGTTTCAGGAGGATAATGTCGCGGATGTAATCTTACACAATCTTAATGTCTGCCTTCCGCAGAATGGGCTGTCTCCCCTGCACATGGCCACCCAGGGAGACCACCTGAACTGTGTCCAGCTCCTGCTCCATCACGATGTGCCTGTGGACGACGTCACCAACGACTACCTGACGGCGCTGCATGTGGCGGCCCACTGCGGCCACTACAAGGTGGCCAAGGTCATCGTGGACAAGAAGGCCAACCCCAACGCCAAAGCGCTGGTGAGCCTGAGTCAGGGTGGGGACGTGAGGGCTTCCGGCTGAGGTGAAGTGCATTACACGCTACAGATCTTTCAGTCATTTTTTTTTAGTCTTAGTCACCCTGTAGAAACTTCCCCTTTATGCTGCTAAAATTGAAAGCCTTTTCATACCACATTAAATGCAGTGCTTTGCCCTTCGCTGTGTCAGAAGTCAATCTGACAAGTTTGCAGTTACTGAAATAGCCGCTTAACAGAGGAAATCATAGAGTGGTGCAGTGCAATCTTGCTGATTTCTTCAGCTCTCTTTCACTCTCAGAAGCTAAAAGGTTAATAAAAAGGCTGGCTTGGCAGGAGGACAGTGAGTATACTGTCATGGTCTTTAGTAATTGGAACAATATGGGCGTGTCTCAAAATGTAGAAAAAAAAATAAGGGAAGAAACAAAGAGGAAACAGTGAAGAAACTGGGCTTTGCCAAAACCTCAAAGTAAGCCGTGCTGAGACGGCTACATAATTCCGTTGAAAGTAATGCTTTGTTAAGTCCCACACATGTTTATTTGGTTATCTGAACTGGCAGAGGGAAGGTCTGTGTTCCAGGGCCTGCTTTGCACGTTTAGACTCTGCCAAAAAATATCTAAAGTGTAGTTGCATGTTTTATTTTTAGAATGGTTTTACACCACTTCACATTGCTTGCAAGAAGAACCGGATTAAAGTGATGGAGCTGCTGCTGAAACATGGAGCGTCGATTCAGGCTGTGACTGAGGTAGGAGAGAGAGACCGAATGCTTGCTTTTCTGTCTTACTGTACGGCACCGGGATGAGCTTAACGTGCTCTCCCCCCATTCAGTGCTGAAACCGTTAACAGAATGTCACCTCTCTTGTATTTATTAGATCATAAGCTTTGTATTGAATGAATGATTTTTTTCATGTAAGTAATATTAAGTTTTCCAAAAATTTCTGAAGTTCTGGAAGAGTTGAAACTTTGCGTAGGTTTATCCATTTACAAAACCCCCCGGAAAGTGAGATACGGTTTCTCATTCATTCACTGTGGTCACAGCATGATTGGTTCTGTGACGGGAGAATATGATGAAGTATCAGTTAAAATGTTGTGTCTGGGTGCTGTTTCTTGTGAGCCGGCTCTTCCCACGTGTCAGAGGTGAATGTTTTTGTCTCTGTTGCAGTCGGGCTTGACACCAATTCATGTGGCCGCTTTCATGGGACACGAAAACATTGTGACTCAGTTGATGAATCACGGAGCTTCGCCAAACACAACCAACGTGGTGAGTTCTGAAAACTTCTTTTTTTTTTGTCTCCAGCCCACAACCGTCCCCCCAACCCCAGCACCCCCTCCCTCCCGGTGTGTGCCCCAAAGGCACAGACAAGCGCAGACAGATAATCACAAGACCATTTGATATTGTCAAAGCAAGAAACTGGAAAGAGTTTCAGAGCTTCGGCTCCTCCCCTCGGGGCTCATTCCTCCTGTTTGAAACTTGACATGTACAGTACCAGTGCTCCCCTTTGAAGGTTTCGTTTCACGCTACCATTTTCGTGTGGCAAAAAACTTTTTCGGTAATGACAGGATCCCGTTTTTTTTTGTCACAGAATATCTGATCTCAGGTTGTGCTTCACAAACAGTAATTACAGGGAGTTCCTGCCTGGACTACAGTAAGACCATAATCACGTTCTTTTCCAAAGTGCTTGGTCGTTGGTGGGACTTAACTGCTCCACTGTTGTTGCCGTAGAAACATGACTTCAGCTTTGTTGTAGTGGGGCCAGAGCTCTGCCTCTCATTCCAGCAGTCATAACAAAGCAGGCAGACAGTATGGAGAGAGGGGCCGGCCCTGATGAATGGCCTGTGGGAACAAAGGATCTGTGTTGTAGCGTATTTGTACCTTTCCAGACCCTCTCTTTCTGTGTTCCAGAGGGGAGAGACCGCACTCCACATGGCAGCCAGGGCTGGGCAAGCCGATGTCGTGAAGTACCTGGTGCAGAACGGGGCCCTGGTGGAAGCGAAGGCCAAGGTAAGATGACTTTGTGTCAGTTTGTGATGAATGAAACGGTAGATTAATGAGGTCTAGACCTCCAGAGAACCCAACTGTATGGGCATGGTGGGGGATTTACACTGTAGAATTAGTTGCTGTTTCAAATGCAGAATTTTGCATGGGTTTTTTTTAGATCACTACCATTTGTATCAAAGACATAAGCAGAATGTAAATTTTGTACATGTTAAAAGACTCTTAATACAAAAGGGACCTGGTTGTGACCTATTGTATAATGAAAAGGCTACTCTACCTGTACTGGAAATGTAAACAAACAGTCTATACTCACTTTACTTTGTCACAGGAAAAAAGTGATGGTCTGGAGCAGTCTGTTGTGGCATTTGTTGGTGACGTGTGGTGCGCAGTTTTGGTCAGGGTGGTGTAGGACCTGTTATGTAAATTGGGATGGCTGTGAGGGTGGTGTGGCCTGCCATCTCACGTGCGCCCATCTGAATGCCAATCCCGCAGGATGACCAGACGCCGCTGCACATCTCCAGCCGGCTGGGGAAGCCGGACATCGTCCAGCAGCTGCTGCAGCACGGGGCGTCGCCCGACGCCTCCACCACCTCGGGGTACACCCCCCTGCACCTGGCGGCCCGCGAGGGGCACGAGGACGTGGCATCTGTGCTGCTGGAGCACGGCGCCTCGCTCTCCGTCACCACCAAGGTCAGTGGGACCACCCTTGTCACCCCCTGGGGGTTCTCCCGCTGTCAAAGTGTCTCTGGGGGGACGAATGTCTGGGAGTGGCCGTGTGGTGATGGGGAGGGCTAGCTGTGGGCGTGGGCTGGAGACATACTCTTCCTGAAATCATTTGCAGCCGTTCATTAAGCTCCTAATAACCCTGAGAGGAGAAAAGCACTTTGGAAGCCTCAAGTTCACCAAGCTGATTTTTCATTAAATGAATTCCAAGACTGCAGTGTTGCCACTTGTAATAGCAGTAGTAGCAGGGTACAAGGCTACGTTAGATACAGCGTTGGAATGTGTTGTTTCCCGTATGAGTTTGAATCTGTGATTTTTGTCAATATCACTCGATTCATAGTGTTTGGGAAGGTTTTGTTTTTCTGCCTACAAGCTATGCCTCTCACATTTCTTCATGTACATGTTCATTCACAGTCAGACACAAAATATTTGGAAAATTGTTGGCACTGTGGTTTTGATAGTTTGGATAGGCTATTCACACATTTGCTGCTTTTAGGAGTTCTGCGTTATGATAACTCACCACATGGTTCCAATTCAAAAGAGAAGCCAGTAGTCTACGTATGTATGTATCAGCAGTTGTATAGGCCACAGAACAAAGACAGACATGTGAACAGCATGAACTAGCTGTGGGAGGGATGCTGACACAGTGAGTGTCCGTCTGCACATGTGCTTGTGAGTGTGTGTGTGTGTGTGTGTGTGTGTGCATGTTATGTGTATGTATGTGTACTTGCATGGAGAGGGTTGGAGGTGGGATAGTGTAAGAGAGGAAGTATTTAGTGGTGTAAGTGTGTATTTGTGTGTATGTTTGTACATGTCCGTACCTCCATGTGTGTGAGAGAATGAGTATGGCAGTGTACTTGTGTGTGTGTCCATCTGTGTGTATACCTGAGAGAAACAAAGAGAGGGATGGAAAGAGGAAAAGACAGAATGAGATTGAAAGACTGAGGGAGAGACAGAGAACGTGTGTGTGTGTGTGTGTGTGTGTATGTGTATGTGTATGTGTGTGTGTGTGTGTGTGTGTGTGTGTGTGTGTGTGTGTGTGTGTGTGTATGTGTGTGTGTATGTGTGTGTGTTGGGTAGAGCTGTAGTCTGACTGCTCTGCAGTGGTGTGTTCTCCTGGAAGGTGACCCTTGTCTGAGGATCAGATTAATGAGGGGTAAACCTGGCAGTGACCACGCGCACGCACACACGCACACACAAACTGACACACAGCTTGAAACATCTGTCAGGAGGCAGTCCCCTGTGCTGGAGCTGATTAAAAGAGAGCACCACAGACGGCTGTCCGTGAAGATGACATCACACTGCAGGGGAAGCAAGCGATGAACCCTGCTGCACGCTTTTATACGGGAGAGGGGGAACCGGGCCGGCTTTTAGCGCTGCTATGACAGACAGACCACTTTCCCTCATTCTCTGCTGTGAAGGCACGCATTCCCCTCGAACATTACATTAACCAGGCCATGTGTTACGCCATGGGAGTCAGATTGATTCGTAATGTATTCCATGTGTAAACATTACCTAATGTTTCAAATCTCTTCCCATGATGAGGAGACCGGTGTGTGTGCCAAGATCAAAATCAAAGATTGACTGCCCTCCACATCCATTTGAGCATGGCAGTGAAGAATTAAAAAAAAGTCACGTCATTCTGTATACTACATGATGATATATGTTATCTCATATATATAACATTATGCTAAATGTCTTGACATGACAGAGCGGGGTCTGGTTACTGTCTTTAGTGACGGTAGAATACACAGGAAATGCTTTACTGCTTTCAAGCTCCAGTATCTCAAATACCGTGGGAGGAGCCAGGCTGCCTTCATGAGAACTCTGCTTTGTTAGGTCTCCTCTGTGGTGTGCCTCCCTTTTATTGAGAGGCGTTAATTTACCGCCTCTTTCGTGTGGGAGCAACACAATGTAAAACAGGTCACAGGTCTGTGTTGCCTAACAGAAGTAAACACCACCGAGCAGCAGTGTTCTAGGTTATCTCACTGATTGTCTTTGGTACTGTTGTATTATTCTAATATTACATTAACCATTAGCCATTAAGAGGCATGCTTTCTAACATATATCATATCGTGAAGGCTGTTTGTAAGATCCCTTTCTTTTCCTAGTTTCTTTTGTGCCTTGGGTTTATAGGCTCTCACTGTGATGTATCATGTTGTCCTTACAGAAAGGGTTCACCCCTCTACACGTGGCAGCTAAATATGGGAAGATTGAAGTGGCTAATCTGCTCCTCCAGAAGAGCGCGCCCCCAGACGCAGCCGGAAAGGTAGAGAATGAGGAACCCAGAAACCAGGGCACAGAACCTCCTCAGTACCAGACCGAGGAAGCGATCAGAAGGGGAGTGGGACCATAGAAAAGTCTGTGTCGTTAATAGGATTAGAATGTTTCTTTTAAAAATTACACACTCTGATATTTATTTGTACATTTGAATTTAATTATATGACAATTTCATAATCATTCAATGTTGTATTTAAAAAAAAAAACGTATTTTAAGATATGGGTGGCAGAGCAGTATCATCTCTGTGATATATGAGGAGTATTTTTACTACACTGTCTAATCTACCCCTCTCTTTCCGAGAACTGGGCACAGGCTGTGGAGGGAATTGATGTGCTTCTCACTCCGTAGGTCTCCACTTACACAGTAATTGCTGGAAGCAATTTTAGCTGGTCTCAGAGCTTCTAACTGCAAGTTAGAAACATGAGCTAAGTGCAAGGAGACAAATGGATTTAGCCCTAAAAATAAAAAAAAAGTTCTCCCAAGCCTGATGTCCTTTTGAATCAGATAAACATATTAACATCCACTATCCCTTGTCATAACTGCTGTGGGTTTTGAGTCCAGTTTTAAGGGTGAAAACACAACATTTTTTTCTCTTTGTCTATGTGGACCACATCTCTAGTTTTGATATTTATAAGTGTATGATATATTTTTCAAAGGATTTGGGCAAATTAACATTTGATTCACAGAACTGCAGAACTACTGCTCTTGACACAAGGTTAGTCCTGCATCTCCCTTTGTGGGTGGAGTCATGATTCAGACAGCAGGTCCTTCTTAAAGAGACGGTACTCCCAGATAAATATGACTGCACCCATGTATAATTCCTCTCTTGCCTGTGTAAAGGTCCAAGCATTGCATACTAAAACTAAACTTTAGTTCTCATTACCACTTCTTTCTGACTACTAGCCTCTAATGTGACGCCCAGTGCTAGGGTATCTATGAAGTGTTGCAGTAAACACAAACTCAGTTGTATTTGAAAATGTACTCGTGTGTAATAATTTGTTAAATTTGTAGACAGTCTAATATGTACAGCTTTACACCACTACTTTTACAAAACTTTGTGGCTCATCCTCACAGCTTTGTGTCTGTCTAGTGTCCGTCTCAGTTTTCTCCACCCACTTACGGAGTCTCCGCATGTGTTTTTAGAGTGGTCTAACCCCACTGCATGTCGCCGCGCACTACGATAACCAGAAAGTGGCACTTCTCCTACTGGACCAGGGAGCGTCTCCACATGCAGCTGCCAAGGTACCGGTGCACGACCAGAGCTCATCTCCCTTCTCACCACCTCATCTTCACCGTCCGCCATTGTGACACGTTCATGTTGCTTAGCGACCCAAGATCATAGGTGCAGTGGTGCCATAGTCCAGTTCGTCCACCACCCCTCCTCCCTCTCCCCTCGCCTTTTCCTTAGATTGCTTTGACACGCGCTTCCCTTGAGGAGCCCTGAAAATAATAAGCCAACATTTCTTGGAAAAAACGGAACAAACAAACAGGAAAAAAACCCTGAAGTACTATCACAAACTGGCCATCACAAACCAATTACTGGCTCTTGTCTGCAGCCTGTTTGCTGTTTCTGTTTGGCGTTTGTTTTTTTTCGTACAATAGTCCTTGGACACATGTCTTTTGACTAAGTGGATAATTTAGTGTAATTGGGTAATTAACTGTCAGAGCTGCAGGCAGCGGAGTAGTGCGTTTGATGGTCGAGGGATGGGAGGCGATTCCGCCAAAGGGGCGCAGGGAGGCTTGCATTGACGAACAGAACTTGTGACAAGTTAGATTCAGTCCCCTTCCAACAAGCTATCTCCTGAGGCATGGTCCGCAGCCGCGGCTCATAGAAACTCTGAAGAGTTCACTGCTAAAATGACACGGGAAACTGAAAACACCCCGCGTCTCAACCAGGATGCCTTTGACCGCGTTTAATTGAGCGACTCCGCCAAGGGCTGTAAAAGGAGAGCGATGACATGGTGGGAGGAAGGCTGATCTCATTTCGAATTAACGTTTTTTTTTATTTTCAAGAGGGAGCCCACGGATTGGGTACGCTCATGATCCAGATGACAATCTCTGGCTGGATGCATGCCTTAAGCTTTCATTGCTCCATGTCTGAAGGGTGAAGCAAGGCCACATGAAGGCATTTAGCCTCCTCCTGCTTTTTTTTTTTTTTGCTTTTGTGCCAAGGGGTGCAGTGTGATCCCGAAGCAAACACGGTGACCTAGTTACAGCCTTTGTTTCCCCCCTCCCGTGACAAGCAATTACTGCACCAGTTTGGACCGGGCTAGTGACGTGAGGCTGGGCAGACCACTTTCCAGTCTGTGACATCACTGTTGGCTGGCCCCAGCATCAACTGACATTTGAAAATTGGTCTTTTTGGAGTCTTCCAAACCTCACTCTTTTTTTTGGTTGGGGGGGGGGGGGGGGGGGGGGGGGGGGGTGGGAAGGGGGGAGAGTGGGTTGCATCTAATTACTTTGCATTTTTTTATGTTTCCAGTGTAAGTACTGTATGGTTGTTGCTGTTTTGGAAATCTAATAAATCTGAGAGCTACGGCCGTGGTGGTTGGCGAGGGAGTGTCTGAATCACACTGCGGGGGGAAAAGTGGCTAAATGTATTTCACAGCTGTGTGTCTTCTGGATTCACTACTTATGGAGGGAAGCATAAAACTGTCTAAAGAAGCAGGGCTCCCTCCCAGTAATGGCGGACAGAAAAAAGCAGCTTATTTCCCTCATTTTTCAGCACAAACAGGATCTGATGTTAGTGTTCGTCATCTGCTTTATTTGATTCAAGTCATGAAATGTAAAGAAACATAAAGACCTGACATTTATTCATTTAAAATAAAAACGTTTGTTTTCTGCCTTCCGCCCATTTACAATTTAAATTTATTGATGGCATTTGTGGTCAAAGTTTCCATAGTGTTATTTTAAGTATTTAAAGGCATTTTTTTTCAACGTGTGAAATGTACATGTTGTGGATATGGCTACGAGTGCCCACCCATAGAAGGCTTCCATTTGAGAATCATTGTCTTTCCCTGGCATCCAGCCCGTCCCCCTTCCCTGCTCATGATGTCTCCTGATTCTCTCATCCATCCCATAATGCCTGAATAGATAGGAGCAGTGTGCTGCATCATTATCCCCATATCTCTGTCTCAATGTCATTGTCTTCTCTAGCTTCCTGGTTTAATTACCATTTTTGCCTCACCTTCACCAGAGTATAAGCCTTTGAAGGTCTCCAGGGAAACTGGCTGAGAATTCCAGAATGAGGCTTTGCTGTACTCCAACAAAGACAGTGTTTATTAACTTTCCCTTACAATACACGTACAAGTCAGTGGCAAAACACTTCGTTATTTGCCACCACTGTTAGTTTTTTGTAAAGAAAAATGATCAATAGGTTACCACATGGTTATTGTGTATATCCAATTGGAACTTGAAATTAATTGCACCGTGTCATGGAAATAGTCTATAAATATTGGAATATTCACCCTAGGGTAAGTTTTTAGCTTTGCATACCAAATCAATGGCCCTCATAAGGATGATTTGTAAATGCTTGGTATGTCTAGCAACACAGAGGGTTGGTTTTATCGCTCAGGCCTCTGCACCGCAGATCTATTTGAACATGCAGCGGTTGCCTTAAAAAGCGGGCGGCCCAGAGATCAGAATGGTCGCTGAGTGTTTTCCCTGTCGGTGTGCTTGCAGAATGGCTACACTCCTCTGCACATCGCTGCCAAAAAGAACCAGATGGACATCGCCACCACTCTCCTGGAGTACGGCGCCGACACCAATGCTGTCACCAGGCAGGGCATCAGCCCCGTGCACCTGGCCGCGCAGGAAGGCAATGTGGACATGGTGTCCCTGCTGCTGGCTCGGAACGCCGACGTTCACCTGGGCAACAAAGTGAGGACACCTGTGCAACTAGGGTTAGGGGTAGGGTGGCACCTACCATGCTGGATCCAAGGCAGATTGCATGTTGTCTAGTCATACAGCTGGATAAGTCTGAAGTGATTACAGTGAACGTGAAATACCTTGCAAGGCCTGTATTACATTACATTTACATTACATTAATTTAGCAGACGCTCTCAGAGAGCAGAGCAACTTCCAGCACAAAAGAACAGACGTGTATCCATTCAAATTGAATGACCAACAGTGTCAGACTCATCTATATGGGAAATAGGCCTGTAACTTCCAAGGTAAACACCCATTTGATAACAGATTTAGTTTAGTGCATTTTAATTAATGACTGTTAAAACAGGTCATGGTGATTCCATTTGCAGAAAACGACAAAGTTGCTGAAGGTCCCTTTTTCACACCGGAGCAGTATGTTTTAAATGCTGTTGCTGCTCGAGTATCAGCTGGCAGCAGTTATATTTCACAGCTTGTTTTGCTTGCTGTAGCAAAGAATTGCGCAAGTATTGCACTGCTCTTAGCAGTGATACATTGACTTTTGATTGTTTCTGTAGCTTTATTCTCTGTTTTTCATTCAGACTGTAAAAATATCCATGTGGATTTGCATGCGTGAATGATCAATTTTTCATTTTTGTATTTATGACACTGTGTGGGATTTTGTGTTGTTTCTTACTGTGTTTATTTATAAGTTGGCTTATACTGTGTACTGTGAAATGAATTGTCCATTAGGGACAGAAAATATTTATTGAAGTAAATTAAACTGAGAAGAAACAACGTTACTGATTCATGTAGATCACAGGCAGGCACTTCCTCCCCCTTAAGACTGCCAGGAATATAATGGATGACTACTCGTGTCTCTTTCAGAGCGGCCTGACTCCTCTCCACTTAGCTGCCCAGGAGGACAAAGTGAACGTGGCAGAGGTTCTGGTCAATCAGGGGGCAGTCATTGACCCCGAAACAAAGGTAAAGGTCACGGCGCTTTCTCATGGGCTGCAGACAAAGCCCTCAGACGATATTCATCCGCTTCTGAAACCCTCCCACCGTGTTTTTGTGTTGTACATAGAAATTAGAAATTGTAAATTACTTACATGCTCGCTAAGCAATTCAGTGTTCTGTGGGAGACAAGTGGGGCCCTTTATTTTGAAAAGAATAATCTCTATTTCAATATTAAAATGGTGTTTTTAAATCCATGGCACAAAGGAAGCTGCGCAGACATTTTGGCCAACTCTGTAATCTAGTGGCGGATGGCTTGAGAGATCTGATATTTTTATAAAATACCTAAGAACCTACTGTTTGTATCTGGGTGTGTGTGTGTGTGTGTGTGTGTGTGTGCTCACGTACCTATGTATGTGTGCGGCACCAAACAGGAAGCCGCATGACCGTGTAATCAGCCCTGCATGAATAATGGATAGGGGGTTGCGCCTTGGCGGGCCGAATTGTGTGAGGGTGGCTGGTGTGGATTTTGTCTGTGGGTGAAATAAGGTCTGCGGCTGAGAGGATCCGCCAGCGGAGAGTGTGTGTGCAGTGCCACCCCCCCCCCCCCCCCCCCCCCCACACCACCCCACAGCTGGGCCTGTCCTGCGACACAGACATCTGCACTCCCCCACCCCTCCTGCCCGGCAGCCCCGGCCTGCCCGCTCACGCCTCACTGCAGGCTACTCATGTAGAAACAGACCTGCAGGGGCTCAAGGTCACGCAGCAGGGGAAACGCCATGGTGTGTCTCTGTCACTGAGCACGAGCGGGGCTGACATGAGGCACAGAGATCAATACCGGGCAGAGCGAGGCACATGCAACACGTTCACTTCAGCATGGTGAATGTTTTGTGGTTGTGCCACACAATTCTGTATTTTGTGTTCCCCTTGTATGGCTAAATAAGAGATTGGATGTAAAACTTACTGATAAATATCTTACAGAAACTAAAGGATTACAAAAAGCTGAGTTGGGGTCAATTTTGATACAAGGTATATGCAAGAATTTAAAATATCAGCAGAAAGGAAAGCACACAGGTCATTTTTTTTTTTTTGGCTCTGACAGATGGGATACACTCCACTGCACGTGGCCAGTCACTACGGAAACGTGAAGATGGTGAACTTCCTCTTACAGCACCAGGCTAAAGTCAATGCCAAAACAAAGGTAAAAAAAAAGCACATGTCACTTTCTTTATTCGTATTCATCTGAGTGCTGGTGTACTGGACTGTGTGTGTGTTTGTGTGCTCGTGTGTGTGTGTGTCTGTGTGTGTGTGGTATATGTGTGTGTTGTGTGTGTGTGTCTGTGTGTGTGTGTGTGTGTGTGAGGTGTTCTGACTGGCGCGCTGTCTCTGCAGAATGGGTACACCCCTCTCCATCAGGCGGCACAGCAGGGCCACACCCACATCATTAACATGCTGCTGCAGCACGGCGCCTCGCCCAATGAGCTGACTGTGGTGAGTGTGAGGGGGAGTGGGGGGGAGATGTGCTGAGCTCAGGCTCTCTGAGGAAGGGCTCAGGCACCAGGACAGAGGCAGGGGCTGGAATGGCAGCCACACATTCCGTTCCACACCCAGCCCCATACAGTGTGCAACACATGCTACACACTGTGCTCTACATGCTAATACACACCCATCACATCACATTACGTTATTGTCATTTAGCAGATGCTCTTATCCGCTGCGGCTTACAATTTTTACATGTTATTCCTTTACACAGCTGAATATCTAGTGAGGCAGTTGTGGGTTACGTTCCTTGCCCAAGGGTAGAGCAGCAGTGAATACAGCAGGGAATTGAACTGGCAACCTTTTAGGCACAAGCCCTGTACCTTACCACGATGCTACACTGCATCCACACGGCTGCACACGTTGTTACCTGCACCGTCACACTGTCACACACACTGTTGTACAGGCATTCACACATACAGTTACACAATAGTGATCCACATGCTGTCACTACGTAGTTATACATGCTACATGATGTCACACACCCTGTTACACTCCTCTTCATGCTGTCTCACTCACTTTAATATGCTACACCGGGGTACTTTTTAGCAGAAAAATAGGTAAAAGTGGATGGAAGCTTCAAATCAGCTGGTAAAATATAGTCTATATTACAGTATTTACTATTCATAAATGTCAGATTAGATTTAGGATAGATTCAGATTTGGTTTGGAGGGCTGTTTTATGACACTTTGAGACCAACATGAAGCAAAGGCACCTGAGTCAGTCTGTGTCTCACCTGTCCACAGAATGGAAACACCGCCTTGTCCATTGCAAGGAGGCTGGGCTACATCTCTGTTGTGGACACGCTGAAGGTGGTGACGGAGGAAACACTGACCACCATGGTAGGACCCTGTGTCATTTCCCGCTTGCATGCTGTATAATGGAACATGATGCTTCTGAAACAAAGGTTACTTGCTGGAAAGAGCACGGGCTCTTATGAATGAGGTGTAGATGAAGAAATAAAATGAAAGCCATCGTATAATGTCTCACATAAAATCCTGCTCCATATGCATTTGTCTACTCTAAATGTATCCATAAAACTCATTGGAAACATAAAAGCCAGCCAGATGAAGTGTCCGTGTGTTTAAGGTCTTATTTGCATTTATTATCCAGGGTATGTAAAACTGTGAAAATGCAAAGTTTTTATTCAAATGCATTTGAGCAGTGGTAGCATTGAACGGTACCATTCCTCAATCACGCAAACCGGATTAAATTTGTCTTTTAAGAGGTATCTAATTGGCAATTGTTTTGCACGTTCAACCAGGCACTCTTAGACTTTTTTAGAAACCCCAAAAAATTACTTTCAAACCACATATTGATTAAAAAAAGTATGAGTAAAGTAATGACACTTTTTATATAGCATGAACCTGGGTGTCTTTCAAAGACAGAGCAGAGATATAGAACCACAGAACTCAGCGTTATTGTTTACTTGTTTTTATTTAAGATTTAAGATTCTATTGAAGTTTCGAGGATTCAAACAGCCCTGAGCTGTGCCACTGTTCTCTGGAGTTTTGGCATTGGAAGACACAAGAGATTAATCCTTCCACAGTAGCGCAAGCACAAGTCCTTGGGAACCATGAGGACACTGTCAAATCATGCATTTTGCATCCAATTCATCTTCGTGTTTTTTACTTTCAACAGACTGTGACAGAAAAACATAAGATGAATGTCCCCGAAACAATGAACGAGGTCCTTGACATGTCAGATGATGAAGGTAAGAGTTTACACAATTGATTCTTGTACTGCCCTTCTGTTATTTCCATTACAGTTTATACTTTTTGTCTTGCAGGTGTTATAAATGAATGTTAAGATTTAAATAACTGTAACGTTGTCACTGACTTGGTTTGTTTTTGATAATCTGCATACGTTATATCTGTGAATGAATTTTAATTTATCATTGTCATTTCTTTAACACACTATTTATTCGAATTACACAGTTCGTAGGGGAAATGTACCCGAAATGATCAATGAAGACTATATTTCAGATGTTGAAGAAGGTATTTGGCCCATTTTTTTATGCTGTGGTCTTTTGCAGACGTGAAAAATTCCCCTTTCCTCACTGTGTCAAAACTAACCAACTTTCTATCTGTCAAATGCTTTGTTGTCATGGATCCTATATTTTCTGCTTTGGTATGTGTGGAATATGCCTTCATTTTCGTTGCTATGTGCACTATTGGATATGGAATATTTGGATATGCAAAGTTCTCCCGCTTTTGTGTGCGCTGATCTGATCTTTTCTTGTGTTTTCTGTTTTTTTGGGATTATGTAATTAAGGATATTGAAATTTTGTGCACGTAGGCATACAGTAAACATTGTCTCAATAGCTAAGGAGGCGTCTTTTATGTGCAGGTTTTTAAAGAGCTCTGCCTTTACACAACGTTGAGCTTTCTTATGTTTGGTTACAAGGGCTTTTCACCATTTCGTATTTCAGCACAGAGTTTGACCTTTGCGTGGATAGCCGCCATGTTTATACTGAAAGAAGTGGGGTTTTCAATAGCTATGCAGATTCTATTCACTCAGTGCCAAAGCTAGTGTTGCAATGGAATCACACGGTGTACTGATTGTGGGTTTTAATAGAAAGGTTTTAAATGATAACCATATCCACAAAGGTTGGAGTGTTCCCCTTTATGATTACACAGATAATAGCTCACGTCTACCATATGTCTTAAACGTACCCTGTTCCCTCACAGCAGATGATGTGCAACATCGATTGGATGGAGGACATTTATCTGCTCACATTCGACCACAAGGATGAAAGACGTCTTGGGTTATTCACTTGTGATTGAAATGTTAGAATCGCTCCTTTGAAATTGCTTTATTGGATCCTGACTAAGTCAGCTACAGAATGAGAATGAAGTGAACGAGCACTGTCAGAAAGAAAGATTATTTGTGTTTGCTGGACACACACTTGCCGAAAATGAGCGGATTTGCAGGGATAATGTTGTAGAATTTATCTGGACTCTCATGTGTAAATGTCGGTAATGGTGCATTAAGAGATTTTTGCATTCTGACAGGTGATTCAGTTAGCACACAGCCTTTAAAGATATTGTTGCATGCAGTTGAAGGGACAGTTCTTAGTTTGCTTACGGTGTGTCAGTGAGGTAACTTTAGAGGCTGGTGTGAAGTTACCAGATCAGCTGATACTCCTGAATATTCCAAGATTCCACTGACATGACTGAGAGGAGTGGTTCTCCCTTGAGCTTGTTGGCTCATAGTGACTGCAGGACTGGCTTAGCTTGATGTCTTCATTTATTCTAATTAATTTCATAAGTGTATCTTCTTTTGTAGATGGCACCTTGTTAAAGTGTACTTTCCCTCCTGTTGTTCAGAACAACAGGTAACTGGTGCATTCACATCGCCAGTGTAAGACATTGAAGACTTTTGGATGTTGCCAGATTGGCCCTAGTCTGATGGCTGACATTGCATGATTTCCTAACAACACCTTTTTACTTATGACATTGAGGCATTCTTTTCTTGTCCTGAATGCAGTTGAGCTGAGGTTAGGTTTGAGCTCCCCGAATTAGTGCTGTTTCCCTGCCCTGTTGCCATGAGAGATGCTGCCATGTCTATTTTGCGGCACTCTCTGGTTCTGCCAAAGATATGAAAGAAGAGGCTGAATCATTTCCGTGGTGTGAATTCATGTGTATATAAGTGATGAGCTAGGTTTTCAGTGTTAGGTATTTGCAAAGTTTCACATTTTAAAGTCGTTAAAACTTCTTCGTCCTTAAGATGCTTTGGGTATTCTGGCCATTTGGTGTTTAATGTAGCTGAAAGCAGTGGAGACCATTGTTTTCCTGCAGGAGAGTGAGAGTTTGTCAGTATTGCAACTGCAGCTGCCAAAGGAAGGACGAATAAATGTTTTTCAGCAGAGTTTAGATCCTTCCAGTTGAAGTGCAGCCACATACACACACTGCCCCCCAAATAAAGTGCAGGGTCAGCCTGGTTGTCCTTCAGAGTGCCTTTTTCTCTCATTTGTAGCTGTTTTATTCATCTGTCGCCAGAAGGGCTCTTTGTTAACCGGCTGGTTGCGAGTGTCAAATTACAGAGCACACCTAAGAATCACCACCATTAACATACAAATAAGTCCTCTCTGCCTTTGTGTTGCGCCCCGGCTGGGTTTACCGGGCCGCTAGAGCTGGGGACGTTTCAAATCCAATCAGAAGGAGCTTTTTGTGAGGCTGCCCAAAAGTATTACCTCGCTCAGTCGTGACCTCGGACGGCTCGCGAGTTTAAACCTGTTTCACGGCGATGTGCACCAGAGCCCCGCTCAGTCTGAACTTTGTTTGCGGCAGGAGAGATAGCGGCGAGAGGAGCAGGACGCGTCAGGTGCAGCAGTCGGCGGAGCCGGGCTGCTCGGTGCTCCTGGACCAGGACCACGCATGACCCACCGGGATTAGATTAATTTGTGTCTTGTCGGATTAATCTGGGGAAAGGACCTGTCTCGAGGACCGACCCCGAACCCGCAGGAGGAATTATAAAGCAAATAACAACAAAAAAGGAATAAGATAAGACTGGTGACAAGAAATGGCTGCACAACTATGTAAGAGTCACACGTTTGAAACGGCTGCTATTCCGGTCTTTTTGTACTCAGTTTCTTGTACGAGAGGGTATCTTGGCGGATGATTTGCTGCCCAAAATAATAATTGCATACCCATGGACAGCGGAGGCGGGAGAAAGCGGATCTGTTTGTGTGTGCAAGCGAGAGAAAACCGTGAGCTCGGAAACTCTGCAGACAGCAGAGGTCTCGTCTGACAGCAAAAAAAAATATTACTCAGCTTTCCGTGTGGCGTAGTAACTTTTTTTTATTTTTTTGGACGAAGGAGCAGTTTTTGAATGGAAGTACTTGCGAGGAATGCGAGAGGATTAGGTTGGTAAAAAGTGTAGCGGGATCTCGAGGAGGGAAAGCGGAGCTGGAGTTTGGCTGGGGTTGGCCCGAGGGGGAGGGGTCGCGGTGGAGAGGAGCAGCGGGGGGACATTGGACGGGGAGCGGGGGACGGGTGCCGCTTTGTCGCTGCTGGAATGCTGTTTTTCCCCCCTCGCTGACGTGCACTCGCGCTCGATCCCACTCTTTTTTAACCCTTTCCCGCTTCTTTGGCTGCTTTTGATTGTAAAGTAACAACTCAACTGTTTCTCCAGGACAACAACAGCAAATTAATTCCTGCTGTGCTCAAAAACATTTGAGCGATACAGTATGAGTGTAGATTGTATGTGTGTTTGTTAAGGTGTTTTTTGGAAAAAAAAAAACCCTGCTAAAACTTTTCTCTGGCTGTCATTCTGAAAGCAAATTCAATCTTGTGCAGCTGCTGTGTAGCTCGTGAGCGGTTTGACACTTAGTGGGGTGGGTGGCTGGGCTGTTGGAAAAAGGCCTATGGGATGGTTTTAGATGACATCGATTGCTTTTCAAAGGCCCCCGACTGGACGCTGGTGTGCTGGAGGTTGGTGTGAGAGCTGCAGCTGGAGGCCTCCGTTTCCTCTGCCCTAAAATAACACTCGGTGCTCTCTGTCAGGTGAGGATGCAATGACCGGCGACACTGACAAATACCTCGGGCCCCAGGACCTGAGGGAGTTAGGGGACGACTCGCTTCCACAGGAGGGATACATGGGCTTCAGCATTACGGCTCGATCGGCCAGGTAATGTGATCCTTCCATATGCTGTCTGCGGGGATACACTAGCCTCTGCCAACTTTCTGCGGACTATACATACACCACTGTACATCACTATGACAAAAATGTGCACAGTGTCTACATTCAGATGTCACTATTTTGAAACGTACCGCCTGGTTGCTGTCATAAACACGGCATTAGATATGTGTATAATGTTAACTAATGTTGGAAAGTGGACAGCAGCTTATTAGTGGAGCGTTTTGTTTTAAAATGTATTCATTCCGTCAGTTTTGATGATGTCTGAAACAGGTTTACAAGAGTCAGTGCAGTTACGGTCACAATAGATTCGGAGAAAAATTCTAAATTGATTTAAAAGTAAATAAATTAAATAAAATAAGCAGAGTTAAACGGGAAGCTAGCAGCTCCATGGAAATGCATCATCTTATAGGACTATGTATTCTACAGTGTGTGGCAACTGCTGAATTGTGGAGATGCATGAATTAGATCACAACAATAACAGTCGGCGGGGGGGGGGTGCTGGTGACTGAGCAACAATGAGCTGGCTGTTGATGGATCATGAAAAAGAAAAAAAAAATCACCAAACTGCTGGCTCTGCACTAATCTCTATATTGGTTGCAAGGCTTAGCCAATGTTTGTGTGCGGAATTAGTGCTGCTTGTCACTGGTTCTAACAGTTGGCACTGCTGAGGTTCAGATAGTGGCTAATGTTTAACCTACATGTCTGCACCCTGAGGGCATTTTCCCCTTGACATAAAGAAAGTTTGACAGTACTGAATATTCAGTCCATGTACAGTATATGTCGGCTGGATGAAACTGGAACGGCGTTCAATATCTTTGAAAGTGCCCCAGGCATCAAGTTCTGCTACACACAATGTGTGTTTATTAGGTGTGATCAGAACTAGACTTGCACCAAAACATTCCTTTTGAGTTTCTTAGAATGCACATAACTACATTGGTTAATAAAATCTAATGTACAGTATATGTAAAGGCATTGCTTTGAATAGTGATGGCCTAAGAGGAAAAAAAAAATATTGCTTATTTTTAATCTAATTGCAATGCCCTCTGTGCTTTGAGTGACAAATCTAAACAATTACTACTTTTGTCATTTCTTAGATATTGCAAGTTTGGAACTCACAGAAAGGAATGTTTGAAATAAAAAATAAAAAAAAATTGGTGCCTGGTGAAAGTGCATTTGTTGTCAGATTGAATGTAACCCTAAGCGATACTGTCTAACACCGTGGCTGGAAATGCCAGGGTCCATGAATTCGTGGTTTTGAGATGAAATCATTCCTGTTCAATGCTTGGCGCCTTTCCTTTCTTTTCCTTTCCTTTGCGTTCTCCAGCATCAGCCAAAGTCAGCTTGCATGTTACGCCTCCGGGCAGGGACTGCGCTCCCTCCGCAGGTGTTAATCTGCGGCTCCTGACTGTAGGCACGATGTGCCGCCGCCACCCCGGGAGCGCAGTGCCGTCCCGAAGCGTAACGCATGCAACTGCAGTGCGCCAGCGCCAGTGTCATTAAAACCACAGCATTTCTGCTTTGTCCTCCTCTGATTTGTTGCTCTCAATATCTTCTTCCTTTCTTTTCTTTTTTTTCCTCCCACTTTCCACAATTTCTTGCCATAGCCCTAAAGTCAGGTAAGAGGGAGTGACACGTTCATGGCCATAGACATCGGTTTAGCCCCCTTCCCCCACCACCACCATCACGACTTCATTGAAACATTGTCTCGTGGCCTGTGTTGCATTTGCTGCTGCTCGTTCTGTGTAGAAATAATTTTGGCTCGCTACTTTTTAAAACTTTTACAGAGACTCTGCTTATGAACAAAGGAAACATTCCAACTTTCTCACCTTCTTTAGGTGGTGAGGAAGCAGGAAATGGTACTAATTATTTCATGTTGTAAAAAAAAAAACATGAAAATGCCAGCGTGCTGTGTTTGAATAGCTTAGCAGCAGTTATTAGCTTTTGTGCTTGGTGTGAACAGTCAAGGTGATGCATCCTATAGCATTGTTTCTGCTGTGAAGTACCACTTTATGTAGCTTCCAGGGATCAATCGATCAATGACTGATTTGTCTGGTCCAGCGTACTCAGGAAAAATGCCCCTTTACAAGCGTTGCATGTTTACACTCAATGCTTTTGATGTTTAAACAATTCGATTGAATTAGCTTTTGAGAATGATTGCAGCAATAGGGAAATAACTACCCCTACCACCACAGCAATGGATACATCATGGAGAAAAGAATGTTTGATTTTGCTTAACAAACAGCCAGTCTTGCTCTGACCAGACGTGGCTGACGAATGCCTTGAGTATACGGAACATACCACAGAGTATTAAACTATGCAGGTATTTTTTGTCACACCCATTTTTTCGTCTTAAATTGAAACCCACACCATCTCTGGACTTGGAACTCAACCTGTAAATAAGGTTGGATCCAGAAATAGGGGGTGTATTTGTGTCCACTCACTGCTGGGTTGATGTTGTTTAGAAACATTTAAGAAGCCAGGATACACCCTTTCCTCAGTGTCGGATTCTATCTGAACATGCTGAGGTCTGCACTTGCCACTCCACATATAAAGTACCCGGGCTGTGGCCATTCGTGTTGCCAGCAATAAAGGGGAAAAGAGGAGGGACAGGTTTAGGGGCTGTGTTTGCCTTTGTGGATCCTCTTATTAGTGTGCCACTCACGCAGTCAGTTAGAGTGTGAATGAGTGAGTTGGTGGGAGAGGGTTAGTGAGTGGGTGAGGGGTACTTCCATTTTTAGTGGTGCATAGTCACAGCCAAAAAAACTAAAAGCATTATGATCATTATGATTCTCTTTGGAGCCTGTTCCTGAGTAAGGTTGACCTGTTGTCCAAAAATACAATTCAACATTATTCATTCTGTCAGTCAGTATATTTTATCCAGGCAGGAGTTGCGATCATTTTAAAGAATCATTAAAGCACATATGTTCTTCACAACAGCCCTCATTGGTTGTTTTCATATGTAGCTAACCTGTGACTGATGTTTCATCTGTTAAGATAATACAGCACTTTATAAAATATTTGAACCTATAGGTGCAAGTGCAATCAAAAATGGTAAGAGATGTGGCTCACATACATAAAAAATTCATACAACATTGTCTTTGTTTTTTGTGTGCCGATGTAATTTGTGGATACGCACCCATGTGTATTCCATCTAGATCTCTGTACAGAGCACAGACACAACCCCCAGTGCTCACCACGTGTCTCCCTCTATTGAAACAGTCTCCCTCCTCATTTTCTCATTCCCACTTTTGAGTAACTTCTGTCCTGTGCTGTGGATTTTGTTTTTGAATTATGCAACAGTTCCCTGGAAGTTGCATGCAGTAATCAATTTTTTTGTTTTTGTGTTTTTGTGTTTTTGTGTGTGTGTGTTCTCTTTTTTTTTGTTTGTTTCTGTTCATCTCATTATCACTCCCCTACTGTGTGATAACTTATAAATACACCAGCCTCCGCTCCTTCAGTTCGGATAGGTCCAACACCCTCAACCGGAGCTCCTTCGCCCGTGACAGCATGATGATCGAGGAGATCCTGGCCCCCAACAAGGAAACGGTATGGCTCTTCACCTCTAGCTCCTCTCTATTACAGCCTACTAATCCAGGGGATCCTGTGTGTCAGTAGTCTGAAGTCACTACTCATTGTGTAATTTTTTTTGCAGCAATGATGAGACAAAAATCAGCAAAAGGAGCAAATCAGACCGTCACAAAAGCATTCTGTGCATATTTTACAATGCGTAACGGTAACCAGAAGTAGCAGTTGTGGTTACAAACACAACACGCACTCACAGAGTCGGAGAGGTGTTCGGGTGTTAATCCTTAAATCCAAAGGCAGAAAGCCGAACAAAAAATGACACAAACTTCAGCAGGAAATTTCAGCCAGTGGGAATGGTTCCCGCACAGCACTCCCACTGCAGTCGTTTAATGTGTCAGAACAAACTGGACAAATCTGAGCAAATCAGACTCTTCTCACTTGAAATGCGTCAACAGATCAATGCTGTCTGGCAGTTACAGATGCTGTCTGCAGGAAGCCATAAGGAAGGCAGCTGCTCCCTTTAATATTTGCCGTGTGATGATTGCACACATCTAAACGGTGTAGCATAACAGATGTGTGGTCTTTCTGAACTGATGTGTGCTGCCCGCTGCTGAATCAGTGTGGAGTGTGAAGGAGGGAAGTCATGGTGTTGCTCTGACAGCCTCATGACACACAGTAATGCACTGACACGTCAACGCCGCCCACGGGGCCCCCACTGCGCCTCTGTCGAGTTTTAGCAACAACACTGTGGGGTTTGTTTCGGAACACCGAGGCCAGGAGCCGAAACCTGAATTATAGGCGTGTGGAGCTTACCACAGTCCCCCCTCAGCCTCAATGGATTCTGTTTAAATTTCCAAGTAGCCACAGTCTCCTTGCAAAAAAAGCACAACAGAGATTTGTGACCTTGAAAAAAGAAGACATTAAACACAAGAAACTGATGGACTGTCGGCATTAATATTTTCTTCCGTTAAAAGAAAGCCTACATGATCTCCATAGTCAAAGTAAGTTTTGGATGCTGGCTTCTTTATTTAAAGCGCAAGGCACGCATTTGCCGAGGAGAGGTTTTGAATTTCTTTGATCACTGGATATTCACCCAAGGATATCTGTTCTCAGGGGTAGAAATAGATCTGAAATTGCTGGCAATCAAACAGATATATCATGTTCACTGCCCATGGATAGCAGATGCTTTCTCATGGTGTTGGAAAGTACTTTGTGTTCTTCTGTACCAATATCCAAATACGTAATTCACACGTGAATTGCGAAGACTCCCTTGTTGATTGTTGTCAGTGGAGTCTCAACTTGATTTAGTGCTATACTTGTCTCCCTGGTATCCTCTGTACTAGCAAACGAGGAGTTCCCACATGACGAGGAACCCTCTGTTGGGACGAAAGAGTCTGCGTAATGGGCAGAGAAGTGTTTTCAAATGACTCTCAACAGGAAGCGAGTGTCTAGGTTCTACTAATTTTCTCCCCCCCCCCAAGGAAGTCAGATACTGCTAAGCTCATTTGCCAGCTTTTCAGAGTCATCCATGTAATTCAAGATTGTCTCTTCTCTTCAAAAGCTTCAGAGTGTCTGTAAAGACATGTCCTTCATTGTTGAGCCTCAGAATAAGGTATACGACACATTGATGTGCGGCTGCTGTATCGTTTTCTAATCCGCAATTCAAATGCAGGCAAACATCGGCTTTGCTGCATTTGCTGATGATTTCGCTTTTTTTTCCCTCTAGTTTACAACCCGAGCTCTGCCTGAATCCTCATTCCAGTCATTTGTTGCAGCACTTTGCCATTTTGTTCAACTTAATTTCACATTCAAGATGCTTTCCTACACGACCGTTGGCCTCCATGAATTCCAGAGCTTTCTTTTTTTTTCTGCCTAAGCGTTTCACATTTGGATTTTTGCGCTATTTTTTGTCCGGATATGACTGATATTTTACACAAGAGCATGCTTCCTTTCGTAACTGACAGATGGTAACACCACAGTTTATTAATACACGGACCAGATAATCAGCTTGTTGTGTTTCACATCTGCTATTCTGTGTCTTCTATATTTTCTGTGGGCGGCAGTGTAGTATAGTGGCTAAGGAGCAGAACTCTTAACTGAAAAGGTTGCCAGTTTCATTCCCTACTGGGGCATGACTGCTGTACCCGTGGGCGAGGTACTTAACATAGAAATTGCCTCAGTAAATATCCAGCTGTATAAATGGATAACAAAAAAAAACTGTAACCGATGTAAGTTGTTCTGGATAAGAGTGTCTGCCAAACGCCAATAATGTAATGTAATGTCTTCAGTTGCCGAAGCTACAAGGGTTCTGATTTGCGGGCCTGTGTTGAACAAGTGGAGGACAGAAGAAACACAAGAGCTGAATATCTGGCCGTAATAGAATGTCTGTGGCACCACGGTACGGTATTCGTGGGGAGAGTTTGCAGAGTGCTTGTGCCGGGGGTCCTGTTTACACATAGCGGGTGGTCGTGGATGAGAGTATGCTGGGAATGCGCAGGCAAACATGGGAGGCGGTGTGCAGTACTGCCTGAGGGCAGCGACTGAGCGTGCCTGTGTTTTTCAGCACCTGGCTGCAGCCAGGGAGTACGACGCCGACTCTCTCCGGAGGTACAGCTGGGCTGCAGACACCCTCGATAACGTCAACCTCGTCTCCAGCCCCATCCACTCCGGGTAAGGGCCAGCTCGCTCGCGGTACTGTTGCTGAGGAATAAGAGCGAGGAGCGTGTCTGTTTCAGAGCACCCAGTTTCTGTCCCAGGGTCTTGATCACGTTCAGTCTGGTGAGCAAGATCACCTGACAGTGAACACAGTGAAGAAGTATTGCACCGCTGTTTTTTTCAATATCAGAACATTTATTAGCAGAACTTAGTCTACCCCAAAATCAAAAATATCAGGATGTATCTGTGTTGTTTCATGTTTATGAATTCAATGTTATGCGCTAAACTGCCTCGCGGATGATAATATACTATAGACGTGCTTGCTAAGCATTAATCTCGAAGCAGTCTGTGGTCCTCTTTTGCTTCTAGTGTAGTCCGAGCCTCTTCCTCTCTTCCAGTGCCCTGTGGTATTTTCCCACATCCTTGACTCCTTTCCCTGTGCTCCTTAAATGCTTCACAACGATAATGATATTACTAACAATCATGAGACTGATATTAATATGAAGAAAATTAAGCTCTTTGATTTTGCTTCCTACATTGTTTCATTTTATTTTGCAGCTTTTCCTCTCCACTTCCCCAGTATGACTCCAGGTGATAATTGTGACCTGTGATCACAGTTTTTCCTCTTCTCTGTGTTTGTGGTCATCTGTGCGGTACCCTCACCTAGACTTGTTGGCCCGTGTTAGTGTAGTTGTGTTTGAGATCTAGCTCGAGTAGCTCTTTGGAGGATAGACTCAGATGGCCTACCCTTAAAGGCTTTGGAGATTGATAGTGGGTAGCAAGGGCCAACCTTGTAGAAGAAGATGTTATACATGTAGTGAATTACATATTACACTTACATATAAACCACAGTTTTTATGTATGCAGCATATCTAGGTTGCTTTTACACAGACACCTATGTTGTACATTCAGTTATTTTTTTTCTTTTTCTCACATTGGTATGGTGAAAACTGAAATGGCTGAAGATCAATAGCCATGATTAGGTCTGCAATTAAAAGGGTTGAATCAGCCTGTTGTTTTCCATCATGGATTTGCAGAAGTTCACTTCCAGTTCACTTCACCATCCTGATTTTGTGATGGTTAACCCAACTAATCCCCACGTCAAATTCAACTTTCTGAATGGAATGCACAAGCCTTGCATTTGTATTGCTGGAATATACTTGAACACTCTAACATCCTGTGTTTTGATCAAGCACTATGTGTGTTATGAGAGTTCATACTCAGAAAGTTCAAAACATTTTCGTCAGTAACACAAACTGTGTCTAATATTGATCACCGATTGCTTTAGAGTGCTTTACCCTGGCAGTGTCCTTTATTTTTTAAAAATTTGTATATTTAAAGCTGAAAGAATATAACCCTCGGCTATACCACATGAATTTGTTTTCTTTTAAAAATATTGGTGGCATTCAGTCACATGACATGGGATAAATAGGACCCATGACAGAGAGAGATGGAATAACTGCCAGGGTTGAAAACTCAAAGTGCCATCACTCTCTCTCTTTCTCTGCTGTTCTTTCTCTTTATCTGCTTGTTCTCTTTCTCTCTCGGAAGTGCGTGTTTGAGTATTTGGTCACAGCATGGGAAGCGTCGTCACTGATGTCAGTAGATTGAGTTCTCCCACTCCTCCCTCCAAATCCCCGCCCCCCTCACCACCGCCTGTGTCGCACCCCCCACAGGTTCCTGGTCAGCTTCATGGTGGACGCGCGTGGCGGCTCCATGCGGGGCAGCCGCCACAATGGCATGCGCATCATTATCCCGCCGCGGAAGTGCACGGCGCCCACCCGCATCACCTGCCGCCTGGTCAAGAGGCACAAGCTGGCCTGCCCGCCGCCCATGGTGGAAGGAGAAGGCCTGGCCAGCCGGCTGGTGGAGGTCGGACCGGCGGGAGCCCAGTTTCTGGGGTGAGTCGCCTGCTTTTTGGAACTGCTTACCAGGAGGAGCATCTTTTTTTTGTATTGGCCCCAAGGGTAAAATGACTGAAGAGTGAGGCAGAGGGACCTGTGCGGTATTGTTCCACCCCCCCGCCCAGCACCGACACTCAAGCTGCGATGCAGACATTAGGTGGTCCTCACCTGCAGTACACGGTGTCCATATTCTGCTACAGTGAACACCCCTTACATTAATCCCCCCCAGCTGCCACGCCACACTTTCTTTCCTTTGCTATGCAATTATGCCATCTGTCAGGAGAACAGAAAAAGAGGACTGCTGAAAAAAAGTGAGTCTTGAGGATTGAAGGAAGCTAGTCCTGTGAGAGATGCGGTGAGATGTTAAATTTGTGTAGTGATTCCTTTAATACTGAAGAAGTGCTTTGGGAAGCATCCTGCGGGAATGACAGTCTGTTCTTTATGTTCCCTGTCTGTTCTCTCTTATTGCTGCATGGATGTTATTCAGTAAACTCCATCTCCCCAGCAGTCTCCCCCCTGTTAATGAGGGGGAGAGCTTGGTTAGCCGAATCCTGCAGCTTGGGCCACGAGGAACAAAATTTATTGGGTAGGAAAATACATTAAGAAAAGAGGCAAACTATCCGAACAAATTAGCTATTATTGTTACTATTATTATTACAATTACTATTTTTATAGTCACTCCCATATTTTTCTGTTTCTCTAAAGCTTTCAGTTGATTGTTTCAGTGTCACTGAAAGCCGACCATGTTGGCTTGATCTTTGAGCTGTGCTACCTCCAGTGCGCTTGTCAGGCATGATCGTCACCGCAGGCATTGTGCTTTCATGAATGCTTTATTTTCACCACTCCGGTTGCACTGAATCTCCCACTGTTGAATCAAACACATTTATCAGTGTGGAAGATTTTACCATTTTCCTCAACTATGGAGAAGGTATCCGTTGAACCTTTGCAGTGAATTTCTCAGGAAGGAGCAGGGTGGGTGGTTTCTAGTGGCTCACTGCAGTATGCCAGAGCTCTTTCCAAGTGGGAAATGCTATTCACTATACTTTTTCCCAAGAGATCAGAGCTCACTTTTCCAAGGGATCAGAGCTGCTATTGAATATAACCGCAATGTGACAAGCTTTGACCAATGATTTTAAAGGGTTGCTTTGTTTTTGCCATTTCCTATTAAATATTTATATGTTAATTTCAGTGGCTTGCGATGTGGTATGAGAAAGGGAAAAAAAATTAGCACCTACTGAAATGTGTTACTTATAATTAAGGAGAAACAGAATTGCGGTTAGATTGAATAGAGGCTAAATTAAAGCAAAGCATCAAAATGGTATAATTTTTAATGATGCAAAAAATTTGTTTCAAATATATGGTTTTTTTAAGAATACTAACTTTGTTGTTCTCCATATTAACCATGTGTCAAAGATAATCCTTGAAAAATTCTTATCTTCTGTTCGGTGGATAAAATATTACATGTGTAAAGTTTCACTGTACCTTTCGTACAGCTGTTATTTCTGGTACCTTCTCTGTGTCAGTTAATTTCACATTAAATGTCATGCACTAAAGTGTAAAATCATGTTTGCTTTAAATGTGGGTGTAGACAGTATCATTCTTGTTATCTACACAGTTATCATTAAGTCTGTAGACATAATGATGGAATCCAGTTAACTTTTAATTGAAATACACTGCACACTAGGCCATATGAATTGAACTAAAAAAAAACACGTTGAGTGCTATTGAAACAACCAGTTTTAGGTGGGGTGGTGAGAAAGAAAGAAAAACCTAACAACAACAAAAAACAGTCTTTTCATTGGGCCTCTCCAATGTGTCCGTGACATGCTGATCTGTGATGCGAACGAAAACTGCTGCCATGCAACTGAGCATAATATTCTAGTTGCAACCTGTGTAGGAATGCAAGGATACTGTCTAAAGTGTTACAAAGCTGCAGAGTCCTAATCAAAACAGTCATCTCTGAACTTTAATCTGAATTATGTCAGGTTTGTCTCAGAAACTTCTAACATGTGCGACTTCCACAGTTATTGTGTGCAAGGGTTTGTAAGGGTGACTAAATCTGATACAAATTTTTCAAAGCAAAACATTGTGTTTTTATGCCAGTTATTCTTTGGGCTTTACACTCTTTCTGATGTACTGCTTCCACTTCAGAAACGGGACTGTTTGCCCCAATTTACATATCTTACATCTCTTTCTTATATCCTTTTCTGTCTTATTGCTCCCAAAAATCTTGTTTATGTGATACACAATTTTATAACACTCAGACTGATGGCACTAAAATTAAGAAAAAAACATTTCAGAGGAAACATGATGTCACAATGATATTCCTCCAGGGGTACTTGGTACGAACGGTACATACTGTATTTTTTACTGTATGTCAACCTGTTTGTGGCATCCACATTTCATATATCATACTCTATATCATTGATGGTCTCTGTCTGCTTACTGTTTTCTACCAATAGGATTAAAATCCCTTGCTACTCCAAATTCCTCCTATTCTTCCTCATTTACATTTTAAGGATTATGCAGCTTTCCTGGGCCTTTAATCTTGTGTCAAGTGTAAATGGCATCTTTTTATCTTTTAATTTAATATGAGCATTTTGTTGAATGCCACCACTTGAAAGTAATGCTGAAATGAAGGACTGTGAATTGATGTGTGGTTTCCCCTGGGTTTGCACTGCCATTGTTCCACCCTCACCCTCATAGAGATGAATCAATGCCTTCCACACACATTTTGTTGATGTAGCCCTCTCACCAGCACGTCTCACCACCCCCCACCCCATCCCTCCCACCTTGTATGGGAGAGGTTGCATCGAGGCCCTGTCATTTGCATCCCAGTGTCTGCTGTTTCCACAGAGCACACTGTTAACAGCCTGTGTCTTTTCCAGCCCTGTGATAGTGGAGATCCCCCATTTTGGCTCAATGAGAGGGAAGGAGAGAGAGCTGATCATGCTCAGAAGCGAGAATGGGGAGACGTGGAAGGAGCACCAGTATGACTGCAAAACTGAAGACCTCAACGAGCTACTCAACGGCATGGACGAAGGTACACGTCCAGTCATCAATGGAGCCACACAGTGGATGATGATTAGATGAACAGAATGCCAATTCATCTGTGATCAGTTAATGACCCTAGGGCATGTGATTTTTATTGATCCTAACATTATGAACTACAGCCATACCAGCTTTTAGCCTTTCATATGTTTATATGTTTCATATGACTGTAACTAAGAATTAACACTCCTAGTTAGTGTAGTACTCGCATTGACAGTCCAACATTATTACGTTGGAGCTGCTGTTGTCTAGATATGGCATGAAATAGAAGTCAGTTCTTGTTGTGAAGACTAAGGCTGATAACTGATTAAAGATGAATTGCCAGGTGATTGCTAATCGCCACTCTGATCATTTAGTCATCTGCGTGGAGAGCTCTCTGGTGCAAAATAGCTGCCTTGCTTCACTTGGGTGTGTATTACACATTGATTGTGTATAAGGTGTAAAGTACTTTGAGATCCTCTAAATGTAAATGTCCCTGTAAATGTAAGTTGGTGCAAGCATCAGCCGGGTCAGTCATTTCTCAGTTCCTCTGGTGGGGAGAAAGAAGAGGTAAATACTTTCACTTTCCACAGAGCTGGACAGTGCAGAAGACCTTGAGAAGAAGCGCATCTGTCGGATCATCACCAAGGACTTCCCACAGTACTTTGCGGTCGTCTCCCGGATCAAGCAGGAGAGCAACCAGATGGGTCCTGAGGGAGGGCTTCTGTCCAGCCAGACGGTGCCGCTCGTCCAGGCCTCCTTCCCAGAAGGGGCGCTGACCAAGAAGATTCGGGTTGGCCTACAGGTGTGTTCTCTCTTTCAGCTCACCTGCATCAGTTGAGGCCTCAGTGATAGCGAGAAATGGAAACAATCAAGTAAAGCCAGACGCTGCTAATTTTTTGCAGTGTAGACGGAAACATTATGCTGTTGGGTAAATGATGTCAGGTAAATGGGAAAGATATTATCGTGGATGACTACTACTGAATCAAAAAACTGTTGCTGACTACTGTCTACCAATGTCACCAGGCCCAGCCTGTCCCAGATGAATTGGTGAAGAAGATTTTGGGAAACAGGGCCACATTCAGTCCCATAGTGACTGTTGAGCCCCGAAGGAGGAAGTTCCACAAACCCATCACCATGACAATCCCTGTCCCGCCCCTCTCAGGAGAAGGCGTCACCAACGGCTACAAAGGGGACAGCACCCCCTGTCTGCGGCTCCTGTGCAGCATAACAGGCACGTGCATCGAAATGGCCTCCATCTGAGCCTGCCACTTCAGCTCAGCCGTCTTCTTCCTGTCTTGTGCCCATAGACTGTGTCCGCATGATCCCACTAGATGTCTTTTACTGTGTTACATAAAATGTGTTTTGCATCGCAGTGTGTGACGATCTCAGCGAACAGTGTTCATGGCATTTGATGACAGCGTCAGTAAACATGTTGTTCAGTTTCTGCTGTTTGCGTTGCGTTAATGCCTGTGAGCTGTGCACAGAGTGGAATGTCAGTGCCTGCGGACAGCTTATTGGCAGACGGGGCTCCTGAGAGTTGGACCATAGGGAAGGAGTATTGCTCACACTGAGCTGCCAGGAAAACTCAGCGGGTCAGCTGCTAACAATGCTGCGCAGGCGTCTGTCCAACCGCGTAATGAGAGACTTCCTTTTCCCAGGGGGCACTTCACCAGCGCAGTGGGAGGACATCACCGGCACCACCCCTCTCACCTTCGTCAACGACTGCGTCTCCTTCACCACCAACGTGTCGGCCAGGTAAGATCTGTCACCGGCCGGACAATACCCCGGAGTTGATGCTGGACATGTGGTGGATACACTGCGTGAAGAAACACGAGTGAGGAATGTGTCATGGAAAAAGAAAAGCTATACACTGCATCCAAGTCACAGCTGAACTGGGCTGGAGTCATGTGCTCAGCTGGGACCTGTGGGTTGCACAATCGCTTCTTCGAAATTAGATTAGATTTTCTGTAATATCTTTGGCCTCTGTTCATCAGACACCTCTGATATGATTCAGGGACTTTAATAAGTTGGTTGCTAAGCTACATTACACATATAGTAAGGCCTCTGGAATGCAGAGGGATACAGATGAGAACACATGGTTTAAGTATTCCCTTCTGGAAAAAAAAAACGATTTTATTTTGGCCCCGATTGCTTACCACAGTCTGTTCGCACTGTGTTTCATGCAACACTGTTCCCTGTCTAGGTTTTGGCTCGCGGACTGCCATCAGGTCCCGGAAACTGTTGGCTTGGCTTCTCAGCTCTACAGAGAGTTGATCTGTGTTCCGTACATGGCCAAGTTCGTGGTATTTGCCAAAATGAATGATCCGGTCGAGTCCCGCCTGCGATGCTTCTGCATGACGGATGATAAGGTGGACAAGACTTTGGAGCAGCAGGAGAACTTTGAGGAGGTGGCCAGGAGCAAAGACATCGAGGTGTTTGGATTTGCTACACATTTGCGTGCACACGTACACACACACATACTTGTAAACACAGACACGCACATGGACACACAGTTTGCCAGATCTCTTTCAATGCACTTTCATTACTCAGACCTGTTTCTAAATTAGTTGGTGGTGGATGTCTCAACCTGATGTCAAATCCATGGGACCACTCCCCATATCCGATATCATTTAGCCGTCTTTTGGCTGTGTGTTGTAATTTTTTTTTTTTCTTCAAAATTGCGCAAGCTTCCTTTAAGCATGTGCCACTGAAGTCAGACATTGAACAATGAATAGAGTTCTTTAAGTATGCAGTCCATTTCACTTGGAAGGTTTTTAATGAGGTGCTGGGTTTCAACGAACATGCTGTTGTTTTACAGGTTTTGGAAGGAAAGCCCATCTACGTGGATTGCTATGGCAATCTGGCTCCTCTGACCAAAGCTGGGCAGCAGCTGGTTTTGAACTTTTATGCATTCAAAGAAAACAGGCTTCCTTTCTGTGTGAAGGTAACACAACAGGCCCTTGTTTTCTTTTTTTCAGAGCCCCGGTGTGGAAAAGGAGTTTGGAGAGTAAAGCTAGGGGACAACGATTTATTTCTGCTTGTATTTGCTCAATCCATGTGAATGACGCCATAGTGCTGCTGCCATACTGCCGCAGAGTTACTGGTTCCAGACCCTGTGACTCTGTAATGGAAGTCACCAGGACCTCCTTCACACTGTATTGTATGAAGATGTTTAATTAAAAGGCACCCAAAATGAGTAGAAATCAGTAGAGAGCATGAGGGCAAAATGAGGTGCTATGTGCAGACTTGAGGGTATTTTTTGTTTATTTAAGAAAAATGAGTGCCTAAAGCCTTGCACTGTCTGTCTCTTATGAGAAGTGACTGACCGTAATTCCCAGAATGTTTTGGAATCATATTCCTTGTTTTTTATTTTGTAGGTCAGAGACAGTAGTCAAGAGCCTTGCGGACGCCTTTCATTCCTGAAAGAGTCAAAAACTACTAAAGGTCTTCCGCAGACTGCCATCTGCAATCTGAACATTACACTGCCACCCTACAAAAAGGTAAGTGGGTGTCTGAGTGGCCATTTGTGTGTCATATCATATCATCCGCATATGACAGGCAGACAGAGTAGCAACTTCAGTGCAAAGGGTTAAACTTGGCTGCCCGACTGTGTCTTTTATCTGTTTCGAGCTTTTTCTAGTTGTGTCCTTGCTGTTTCCTTCCGAATCAGACATTTGATTTGGGTCTCATGCTTTGGCTGAAGGTGCACAGGCTTTTTTTGCTTTGTGGTGGCGTATTTTGTTGTTGGTATTCTGCAAACTTTGGCCTTTTGTTCCCGCGCTGGCTTTGTGGTGGCTTCTCTGACCTTATATTGTGTGCTTTCAATCGCCCTTTTCACATCCTGATGTTTCTTTCCCCTGCTGTCCATTGTGTTATTCCCCGTTTCTGCAATGCATCTTGGGAACCAAAAGGATATGGAGTCAGATCCAGATGAAGAGGTAATCTATGCCCTCCATTACAGCCATGTGGTGTGCTGGTGTTGTCGTTGTGTTAGATGGAGGCAGTGTACTGTGGTGCAGCCCTTGTGTGCTCTGTTGTATGAGAGGATTGCAAAACATTGAGACATGTCAATTATCCTAACTTCCTCTTCCACACTGTAGGCATCAACATACAGCACTGGCATTTCACCAGCACTAGAAAACAAATTAATCCATCAACCCCTGAAACTGTCTTTGGAAAAGAAGTCAGAGCAGAAGACTACCATATGTGTTTCCTTTCCAGAAGACCTGCAGTCTCTATTTTTCTTTAACAATTTGTTGAATGAATGGACTACTGTAGATACTAGATATAGATTATGTAGATTTAGATATATAGATAGGATAGATATTCTACATAAACACCCAGCTGAATCAAATAGATGAACCCAGATGGAGGTGTATCAGATGAAGCTGATATCATCCATGGTTGTAACTGGATATAATATCTCTAGAAGAATGATTTTAAATTATCCTCTATCCTCCTGTACACCCTGTAAGGGATAGCTGAAATGTGCAAATGGGATGTCATATATATTAATCACAGTTCAGTTGTGGCTCTATGTTATGAATAAAAATGAGGAGATCAGCGCCATATATTCTCACTTAAAAAATACTCCTCTACCCAAAACACTGACATGTAAATAGCTTCTGTATCTTTTTCAGGAATTATATTATAGCTACAGATTTCCCAGGGTTTAACCTAAGTGTCAACACACGCACCATGACTTAAAAAAACAAGGACACCCTGCTCTCACCCTTGGTAATTGCATGAATTGATTCAGTGAGAGGGGGAGGGCCTGTGAGTGCCACTGACTCAGCCTGGTGTGAAAGCAAATCCCCACGCAGTCCACTCACTGCAGGCCCTGGCCATCTTAGTCATCACCATAGCTCACTTACACCCCAAGATGGAGTAATGGGAGTAACTTGGCCATTAATCTGTTCCACCACCCACACTGCAGACAACTTAAATAACAAACAGCATTTGGAATCCATGGCCTCAGAGGATAGTAGATGAGCAATCCTTGTCAGAGTAGAGTAGTTAAAAGTAATGGGGACATTTTTGTTGTTGTTGTTGCAGACTGAAAAACCAGAGCGACGTCATACCTTTGCATCTCTAGCCTTACGTAAGCGCTACAGCTATCTGACCGAGCCTGCCATGAGTGAGTGTGACATTTTCACTAACTTCTACTCATTATTTTGCAAATTATAATTGCCTGAAAGTTAAATGTGTAAGATACAGTATGACCTGCATTCATAATAGAAATTTATAGATGTATATCTACATACGTGTGTTTTCTGCATATTCCTACCATACATAACTTGTAAGTCCACACGCTTGTTTCTGACATGGTAATCTTTGCATGGTTTATTGTGACTTTTAAGTTGCTGTGCAGTGCTTGCCCACTTTGTGAAATATTGTTTTCTTTATTTATTTAAAAGCATTTTTGTTACACCATTTGTGGACAAGACAACCTAAATTGCAACATCCATATTTTACTTTGATTTGACTAATATGGTAATACGTTTAAACCTGAAGTCAAAGTAAAATTACTCCTTTGATTTGAGTTGCCCCTTGTTTTAGAAATTTTCTTGCTCTTATTGGCTTTGTGATTGTGCAGCGTTTTGTTTTGTTTTTAACCAAAATGCATGGAAGGTCGAAAGTTGACTTTCTTCCAGGTGCTTCACAGTTTGCACTTCAAATGCCTGTCACCAAAGGGTACTCGATCTTGCATGACATGCATAGATATTATGGATTTAAAACCTAGTTTTTGAACCTGTGTTTTGCCATAATATGTTGCTTTATACAGGAATAAGGACGCTTTTTTGTAGTCTTTACTTCTGTTTTGTCGGAACAAAAAATTTGAAATAAAAACATTGAAATGGACAGACCAAACAGATAAAAGGCACGCTAGCAAAAAGAGATAGCCAGAGACAGGAATGCAGCACATCTAAAGTCAAAAGAGTAGAGCTTTTTGTTATTCTGGGTTTTGTGTGTTTGTCTTGCCATTTTACTGTTTTGTTTGTCATTGTCTTAGATGTTGTGTTTGCTGTGTGCGCTTAATTGGGCTTTTTTTTATTTTTGTTGTGTATTTTGCATTGGACCATGGATCACGAAGGATCATTTTTTTTCTTTTTGGCTCCATTTTAATCATCCTTTTCCATTTCAAAACCTCATGAATGTATTGTTCTTCCTCCTTTGATAATACAAGGCTCACTGACCAATTTTTTCCTCTGGTCTCTCTGTTTTTCAACCATTTTTGTTGATTTTATGTTGGATTTTGATTTACTCATTTAAGAAACAGTTGAACGAAGTACAACAAGAACACTGCCTGCTGGTTACGTTCACAAACCTGTCTTTTCAACAAGATCTTACCAGGCATGGTCGGCTGCTCCTATTACCGTCCCTGGGCAAGCAAAATCTGGACTGGGTTCCCTCTCCAGCTCATCGTCCAACACGCCATCTGCTTCGCCACTAAAATCAGTGTGGTCGATTTCCTCTGCTTCTCCAATCAAGTCCACCTTAGGAGCCTCAAATGCATCTTCAGTCAAATCAGTTAGCGACATAGCTTCTCCCATCCGTTCGTTTAGAAGTATTTCATCACCAATAAAGACTGTTGCTCAGCAAGCTCCATACCCTATGCAGGTCTCCTCTTCACTGCTGTCTTCACCGAGTAAAACTGCAACAGACCCTGTGTCTGTGAAAGGACTTGCAGCATCACTGTCCTCAAGAACTTCCACTGTCACAACCACAGGGCCTGCACTGGAAAGGTCTTCAATTGCAATGACCCCACCTTCTTCCCCAAAGTCCACCATAAGCATGTACAGTTCCAGTTTGCCGTTTAAATCTGTCATGGCCTCTGCTGTCCCCGCAGCGCCTTCATCCACTAAACCTGCATCTGGCTTGTCCTCAATGAAACCTTCTGCAGATGTTGCTGTAACATCTAAGGGAATGGTGGCATCTTCCCTGTCTTCACCAGTTAAATGTACAGTCACATCTATGGAGACAGCCATGCTCAATGGAACTGTTTCACCGGTTAAATACCCCTCCTCTTCATCAGGCTATGTGGGGATCAGCAGTTTGCAAGAAAGGATACAAGCGACCACTCATGCAGCTACATCGAGTGTTAGTGCAGCCTTCGATGAAGCTGAAAAGACCTTTAATTCCTGCTCTGCCTCTGGCTATGGCACACTCAAGTCCATGTCCTCGTCAGCATCCTCAGCTTATCAGTCTATGAGATCTCCTGCTACAAGTTCTGTTTATGGTGCTGTGAGGTCTCCCGCATCATCCACCACCTCAGTAACATCAGGCTCGATAACCGTCCCAGTGTATTCTATCGTAAATGTCATGCCAGAGGCCCAAGTAAAAAAACTCCCCGACGAAACCGTTGCCACAAAACCAGCAACTGCGCAGTCCCCTCTGAAGACTGCGTCCACAGAGGCACACACACAGACCCAGTCTTCCTTCTCCAGGACCATGTCACCTATCAAATCATCTTTGTTTATTTCCCCAACAGCCCTCAAAGCAACTGCCTCTTCCTCATTATCATCAAGCCAGGAAATACTGAAGGATGTGGCAGAAATGAAAGAGGACTTGATAAGGATGACTGCCATCCTGCAGACTGATGCCAGTCCTGCAGCCAAAAGCTTCCAGTCAGACACTTCAAAAGAATCTAAAGTTGAAGACGAGGAGCCTTTTAGCATAGTTGAGAAAGTGAAAGAGGATCTTGTTAAAGTCAGTGAAATCCTGACTAAGGATGCACTGAGTGAAAGCAAAGCTGGCATCAAAGATAGGATAACTGACGAGGACTGGGAGGAGTTCTCAAAAGACGAGATAGAAGAGGCCCAGCAAAGTGCTAGGAAATGCCCTCCCAGTTATGGCATAGAAACCATCCCTGGCAGAACCCAACGCATATCTGACAAAGACTTAAGTTTAGCTAAGGTGGTTGACTACTTGACAAATGATATTGGTGCTAGTTCCCTTTCAAAAATGTCAGAAATGAAGTACAGATATGACGAGGTGAAAAAAGAGGGGGAGGAAAAGCAGAAGCGTGTTCTCAAACCTGCCATGGCATTACAAGAGCACAAGCTTAAAATGCCACCCTCAAGCATGCGTTCCTCTGCCTCTGAGAAAGAGTTATGCAAACTAGCAGATTCTGTCTATGGAACGGATGCCATATTGGAATCCCCAGAGGATTTCTCACATGATCAGGACAAGAGTCCTCTCTCAGATAGTGGGTTTGAAACCAGAAGTGAAAAGACCCCCTCAGCTCCTCAGAGTGCAGAGAGCACAGGGCCCAAACCTCTATTTCACGATGTGCCAATTCCGCCCGTCATCACAGAGACACGTACAGAGGTTGTTCACGTCATAAGAAGCTATGAGCCCCCTGAGGAGACCCATGAACCGATAATGGAAGAGGCTGGAGCAATGACATCGCCTGCGTGCATTGAACCTGAGCCGAAAGCTGGATCTATCAAAGACAAAGTTAAGGCATTTCAGATGAAAGTGAACTCTGAGGATGACTCTGTTGTTAGCAAAGGCATGCGTGTTAAAGAGGAGACCCACATCACTACCACCACTCGAATGGTTTACCACAAGCCCCCCGGTAAAGAGGCTACCTCTGAGAGGATTGAGGAAACTATGTCTGTTCGAGACATAATGAAAGCTTTCCAATCTGGTAGGGATCCCTCCAAAGAACTGGCTGGCTTATTTGAGCACAAGGCCGGCAGTGAGTCTCACAAAGGGAATGAGATATCACCAAGGTTTCTTGACAAAGACATCAAACCAAAACCCAAAGTTGAAAGAATAATAGAGGTTCATATTGAGAAAGGCAATAAAGCTGAACCTACTGAGGTTATCATCCGAGAAACAAAAAAGCACCCAGATAAAGAAATGTACATTTATAAGGGGGATCGTGGAATAAAGGAACTACCTGACAAACTATATGCTGATGATGAAGCACAACAGGAAGAGGAGGAGCTTACTGCTGAAGAATCACTTCCCTCCTATTTAGAATCATCCAGAGTAAATACACCTGTCTCTCAGGAAGAGGACAGTCGTCCAAGTTCTGCACAGCTTATTGCTGATGACTCGTACAAAGCTTTGAAGCTACTCAGCCAGCACTCTGTCGAATACCATGATGATGAGTTGTCAGAGCTAAGAGGAGAGTCCTACCGATTTGCAGAGAAAATGCTTCTCTCTGAGAAATTAGACATATCTCACTCTGATACTGAGGAGTCTGTGACTGACCAACCTCATGTCAGGAGCTCGGATATGCAAGGTTCAGAAAGTCATTACGGTGAGAGAATGGCCAGCGGGCCCCGGAAGGAATTTGTTATGAAATCGTCAAAGGATACATCAGACAAAACAGGTAAATTTGCTCATAAGGATGAGCACATTGACAAACTGACAGTGTTGCATTACACAGCAGAGCCCGGTAGCCCCAAACATGCTGTGTGGATGCGTTTCACTGAAGACAGACTTGACAGGAATCGAGAAAAACTCATATATGAGGACAGGGTAGATCGAACAGTAAAGGAAGCCGAGGAAAAATTGAGTGAGGTTTCTCAGTTTTTTCGTGACAAAACAGAGAAACTAAATGACGAGCTTCAGTCCCCAGAGAAAAAGCCTCGGAAGAGAGATCCCAGAGAAACCCGTTCAGGACCAAGTTCTACCTGTAGTAGTCCTGAAAAAACAACATACAGGAATGGAACTAGTGGTGAGGAGTGGGGTAAGGGCAGGCTGAGAGAGCCATCTGTAGGGAAATTGTTTGGCAGCTCAAATGAAAGGAAATGTGCTAGCTTGCCCAACAGCCCTGAAAGACGTTTCATTTCCCAGACTATTGATGAAAGAACAAAACAAGGAGATGTAACATCACAGAGCAAGGTGGGTGAAGCCTCTCAGCCTCTCCAGCTGAAGTCATCCAAAGTTAGCTCTGTAAGACTAAAATTTGAGTCAGAAGCTCAAAAGCAAGACAAAAGTCCTCAATGGGGACCAACAAAACCTCCAGTGAAGAAATTGCAGGAAAGTAAGCTCCCTGTCTATCAGTTTTTTGCTGGAAAAACTGCCAAATCGGCAGAAAGCACAGATGAGACAGGGGCTCCAAATAAAACTCTAGATAGTGATAAAAGCAAAGTGACCAGTGGACACAGCACTGACATCAGTAAGTCCCGAGTACCTGTCATTGCCCAAAAACAACAAACTGACAAGCTGTCAAACAAAGGCATAACAGAAACAGCACCAAAACACCCACAGGGTGAAAATGGCAAAGAACCGGATACAGAAAAGAAATTCTACAGGACATGGGAATGTCATGGAAATGGAAGCGATAAAGTTCAAAAGGAAAAAATAAGTCATACGCTTGTTCATGACACATTCAAAGAGGACAGTGGTCATGATTTACAAGGTGTTGTCCCTAGCAAAGAAAAAAAACAACCTCTTTCAAAAAATGGGACACCTTTGAAAGAGGCTACGCCAACATTCCTAACAAAAAAAAACATCTATACTGAGCATGTTACACAGGACGATGCAGACAGCAGTGATGCACACAAGATTCTAAAAAAAAAGGGAGAGTCTCAAATTCCTGTCCGGGTGCCCTTTAGTCACACAGACAGTGATCAATCCAAGAAATCAAAACCAGACACATTACTTAAACCCTCAGAACGGAGTATATCACAAATACCCACCTTAGCTCGAAACAGATCTCAAGGTAGCTCAGACACAAGTACATCTAGGGATGAGTTTTCGGTGAGCAAATATCCAGATTCTTTAGATAGTAGCCTAATAAATGACTCAAAAGACATTAGTGATCCCAGTCCAGTAGAGTATATTGAGAAAGAGGCACCAATAGTTACTGCAGAAAGTTTCAAAGGCATTAAAACTTTACCTGTTTATGTCAGCATTCAAGTCAGCAAACAGGGTGAGAAAGAAACCTCAGGTGGACAGCAAGGGACTTACAAAAAGATAGTAAGTCAGGAAAGTCGCAGTGCACAAGAAACACGGGGAACATTTTACACAGTTAAACAGAAACAACCTCCATCCCCCCAAGGTAGCCCTGAAGATGACACACTCGAGCAAGTATCTTTTATTGACAGCTCTGGGAAGAGTCCCCTGACCCCTGAGACACCTAGTTCTGAGGAGGTGAGCTATGACCTCACTTCTAGAACCCCAGATTCATTTATTGGTTTTATGCCAGGAAAACCTAGCCCAATCCCTGAGGTTTCTGAGGAGTCAGAGGAAGAGGAGCAAGGCAAAGCTTTTTCCTTCAAGGAATCTCCACCAGAGAGGCCAAAGCCTTCTGAAGCAGAGCCTACAAATGGAAACCAGGAGGCGGCTGGCAGAATGAAGGACAAAAGAGTGGCATACATTGAATTTCCTCCACCCCCTCCTCTAGACTCAGAACAATCTGACCCTGAAAAAAAGGGTTCTTGTCCTTCCTCAGAGGCCGAGACAGAAATGATGGAGGTCAACCTCCAGGAGGAACATGACAAGCACCTTCTTGCTGAACCCATCATCAGAGTCCAGCCCCCATCTCCAGTGCCACCTGGGGCAGATGATAGTGACTCTACAGAGGAGGAATCTGTCTTCCAACCCATTCCTTTCAAGAAGTACACCTTCAAGATTTCAGAGGAGGAAGAGGAAAAGGCTTCTAAAGTTAAAAAGCAGGAAAGGAATGGAAACCACAAGGAAACTGGACCCAATGGTGCTGGAAAAGGAGATGATTTTGATTTTGAACAAAATGGAAATGATCAGTCAATAACGGAATGCTCAATTGCGACAACTGCAGAGTTTTCCCATGACACGGACGCTACAGAAATTGATTCTCTTGATGGATATGACCTCCAAGATGAGGATGATGGTTTAAGTGAGCAAGATCCAAAGCCATTCAGCCTCTCCAGTGATACCAGGAAAGATATGTGGCCCTCAGAGAGTTTGCTGAAGCCATGTGATCGCTCCTTTAGCCAGACCAAGCTTGAGGTCATTGAGGAGGAGGAAAAGGGAGCAACTGAAGAAGGGAAAAAAGCAAAAGCAAAGAGTGACTCTTATGATAAAAAAACAGAGGATGGAAAAAATGGAGGGGGAGTCACCGCTGAAGGAAGAAAACCTGACAAAGAAGGATTATCAGACACCTACTTTAGCTACAAACTAGAGGAGGAGTTTAACACTCCTTTTAAAACTGTTGCAACCAAAGGTTTGGACTTTGACCCTTGGCCCATCAAAGGAGGAGATGATGAAGTGTTTGACGCTAGGATGAAAGACGAGGAGCCCAAGCCGTTTGGATTAGCAGTAGACGACAGGTCACAAGCAACTACACCAGATACAACCCCTGCCAGAACACCAACCGATGAAAGCACACCAACTAGCGAGCCTAACCCTTTCCCCTTTCATGAAGGGAAGATGTTTGAGATGACTCGCAGTGGTGCGATTGACATGAGCAAGCGGGATTTTGTTGAAGAAAGACTTCAATTTTTTCAGATTGGTGAGCATACCTCAGAAGGGAAGTCAGGGGACAAAGGGGAAGGGGTCAAAAAGCCAGGTGTAGCTATCTCACAACCACAGACAGTGGAGAAGGTAGTAGAGATTAAAACAGAGAGCCCCTCAGATATTAAAACAGCCACGTGCAATCAAACACAGATTAGCACTGACTGTAGAGAGGTGTCTTCTGGTGACACCATCGAGGAGACATCTGCATGTACAATAACAGCCTCCAAAATTGACCCTAAATTACGAATGCCCATTAAAATGGGAATCACAGCTTCCATTACTGTGAAAAAAGATTCTGGCTCTGTGGAATCAACAGATTGTAAAACTGAGATGTCAGACAGTGAAAATCCAGAGGGCACAAGCCTAGAAGCACATGCAGAAAGTCAGCCCGGCAGGAGCACAGACATCCCAAAGCCGTCAGAGCAAAGGGATGTTTCAACAGAGAACTGCAATAACAACAATAACCTTGAGTCCTCAAACGTTCAAGCCAAATATATTGAGTGTGGAAGCGTAGTGTTTAATTTGCATTCTTCGTCAGAGCCCACACTTCAGCAAGTTAGAAGGGTAGAGGCTTCGTCCTGTAGGGACCAAGAAAAAGTCAAGGAAAACAGTGTGCCATGTGAAAAAATAAAGACGAGTGGATCCAGTGAATCAGGGGTAAGGCAGCCAAAGTCAAGGCTGCCGATTAAAGCACGGGGACCAACATCACGCACACCAATAACCACTGCAGGAAAGCAGAGGGCAAAACATGTAGTTAAACCAGAGACCAAAAAAGGAGTAGAAAACTCTGCAATTGTGGAACCTAAATCTAGAATTCCAGTAAGAGACGTGAAAAGGGGTAAAGTCACTTCTCCTACGCCAGCGCAGGGTATTTCCCAGTCGGGAAAGACAGAGAATAAAAGGACAAGGCAGGTACCCTCCCGACTGCCAGTTAAAGACAGGTCGAGCTCAAGCTCAGAGAGCAGCTCAGCTAGTAAGAAAGGCAGAAAGAGTGTGACTGAGGCCTGTAAGCACTCCACCGAGCACACTAAGGGCGTTAGTGGTGAGACGTTAAAGCTTGTGGACCGCCCCTCTGATGAAGAGAAAAAGATGCAGGCAGAATTGTCCGATGATGAAGACAGCACATCGAGGAACACCTCATTGTCAGGAGCCTCTCAACCATCCTTTACGGCGAGGTCTGCTAGAGATGTGAACATTGAGGCAGCGCCTGTAAGGGCAAAGGTTGAACAGGCCGGCAGTGAGAGGAGGAGGAGTAGGCGGACGGTTGGGAATGAAGGCAGTCAGGTTGCGGGGCCCCACGTGGCTCCCACCGGGGAGAACAAGCCTAGTTTGTAAAAATTTTCCAACTTGTTGATCTTAGTTGCATGAGCCGTTGTGATTGCTTGTGGCGTGACTTAACTGTAGCTGTCATTTCTGTCATTGTCATCTCTGTGTACTGTCCTATCAGATTCAGATCCTCTCAAGTGGTCAGTTACTGCAGCATGCTAGAGTGACTGGTGCACTGGGCAGCTGACTGGTCCCCTGAGGAGGGCTACAGAGTCTGTGTCTATGCAGCTAGCCAGTTAGCGGTAGTGAAGTTTACACGCATACATGCAGCATTAGCACACCGTACAGGTTGTCCGCATGCATACTCTCATCTTACACTGTAAAACCACTTTAGTCTTTCAAAAAACAGTTTCTTCAGATTTAAAGCCATTTCAATCGTATTGAATTTTTTTGTTTGTTTGTTTATTTATTTTTGGTTTAATCTTTCTTGTGAGCCTAAACGCCTGTGTAGATTCATAGGGTACATACTCACAAATCTATCGTGAGCACCAGTGAGTTGTTACCAAACTGTGAGTAGTCTGGATAAAGTTGCTGTCACCCTTTTTCTTGCCATTGTAAATGGTATATATTGTATTCATGTTTTTAAGCAACTACTATGTTGTGTATTCTGTAATCTTTGTGGTGAAAAAGATAGTAATTACATAAGCAGTAATTACATAACTGCTCAAATTTTTAAAATGCACCTCACCTTGGGTCTGCTTTTCTCTATCTGGAGACAAAATGGTTTTGGCCAGAAAAAGGGTGCAGTTTCTTTTCATACTCCATCATTTAAATGACAAAATTCGATTTTAATGTCTTGCTCTCCACACCCAGGCCCACAAAGTCCCTGTGAGAGAACTGACCTACGCATGGCGATAGTGGCTGATCATCTGGGCCTGAGCTGGACTGGTAAGAAACCTGAGAAACACCGCCACCTAGAGGACATCCGCAGAATGTATTCCTGCAGTGGCTGCTTGTTTCTTTTTTTTTAAGGTGATGTTGTAGCATTGATGATGCATACAGGAATGACGTTGCGATAAAAATAAGAGATTTATTCCTCTCGATGAAGCACTGTTTCTCTGAATGCTCTCACAGGTATTGTTTGTATGTGTTTTTGTGCGTTTTTTTGTGTTTTGTGTCTGGACCCTGGTCTCCTTCTGCCAGTGTCTGCTGGACGAGGGAGTGTCATCTGCAATCTGCTGACTCGCTTGTGCTGCAGCACTCCCCACATGTGTCTGGAAGAAGCTGCTAATCCATTTTTAATGTGTTGCAGAGCTGGCCAGGGAAATGGATTTCTCTGTGGATGAAATAAACCACATTCGAGTGGAGAACCCAAACTCACTGACAGCACAGAGTTTCATGCTATTAAAGAAATGGGTTAACAGAGATGGTAAAAATGCCACAAGTAAGTGTCTCTTTTTCTGTTTGTGAAGATTTCATGCCTTCTGGATGAGAACCAGTTTGTGTGAAATGCGTATGGAATTAATATGGCAAGACAGGCATTTTATTTGCATATAAATCAAACCATAACTCAAATTTAAACTAAACAAAAAGGTCTCGTTTTCATAACTGATACTGATATTATTAGGAATTAGGAAGGCACATGCCCTAAATGCCCTCAGTAAGCACTTCACAAACCGCAGTCTGTGACAGATGGAGAAAAACCCATTTTATTTTTAAAAATATACAAACATAAAGCATATTTTACAATATGTGTATAATATGTTTATGTAAAAATACTACTTTTCAGGAGGTAATCTGGTTTGGCTCAGTTCTTGTTGATACCCTCAGGGATGGTTCTGTCTGTGATTTGGTCTGAGTGAGTGGGTTCTGGGGAGGGGCCAGAGGAGGCTGAGGCAGCTCTGTGCTCCTAAGGCATCTCCTCACCCACGTGGGCGAAACACCAGCGGAGCCTGCTAAACATTTAATGCTTAGTAATACCTCATGCTTAGAGAATACTTTCTTCATTTCAAAATAAGACTGCGTTTTTTTTTGTTTTCCAAATAACACAAAATTCTTTTCCGTTCTTTTTTTTATGATGTGAATTTTTCAAGTAGTGATTTCCTCTTAAATTCGGAAAATGTCAGCATTTCAGCAAGTGGTTTTTTTATTTTGTGAAAAATGGCAAAATATCATTACACTAGAACACAAAGCAGCAAATGGCGAGGAGTCAGAGCTAATGTTAACGTACCTGTCATGCTTATATTTACAGTCTTTAATCTAAAAACGGTAGTGATTCCTTTGGCATTTGGAATTTAATCCTACATAACTTGCGTAATTACATGAACGGCTCTGGACACGACGATGTATCTTCATTGATTTTTAACGTTAACATTGTCTTCCTTTTTCAGCGGATGCCTTAACCGCAGTGCTGACTAAGATCAATCGGATGGATATTGTGACACTGCTGGAAGGGCCAATATTTGACTATGGTAACATTTCAGGCACAAGATGTTTTGCAGATGATAACGCTGTTTTCCTGGATCAGGCTGATGGTAAAGTTTAGCCCCATCTAGCTGAACTCTCCTCTCTCCTTTATTTCTTTCCTAGAACTGTGTACACATACAGAACCCTCATGGCTAAACACTAGTTGTGATGCAAGCTGTAACAGTAATGACCCTATATTAAATTACCCCCAGTATCTAATGATATTGGATATCTCTGTCCATGTAGTGCCAGGCAAGGGAAGTCTGTGTAAAAAGTATTACTGTACTTACAAGAACAGGTAACTGCATTTACCTGTGAAAGGAACAGCAAAGCATGCTGCTGTTCTTACAGAGCCCTGGCTTCAATCATAACTATAACCCACCTGCTGATCTGAAATCACAAGTTCACAGTGGTGAATCTCAGACCGCTCTTACAAGTAAAATGACTGTCATTTACAATAACAATAAGCAAGTGGAGTAAAGTTTGATGAAATCCCTGTCAATCTTTGGCTCAGTAATAGTTATGTTTATATGTATATACCTGTTTAAAGGTAAATTGTTCATATTATATACATGTGGCATATTCAGTATCTGCCACATATATGCACTGACGTTTTAGAGACTCTGTGACCTTATTTTTGGAATACAGACCATTACAAGGAGTTTCCCAATGTATTCATATTGATGAAATGCAAATAAGTGATATACATGAAAACATAATTACGATAACCAAACCCCTTTTATTGCATGCTCTTTCATTTTGCTTTTAACCTGCACTTTTTCTTCCTCTAACTGAGTAACAGGGACCGTTCTAATATGTTATACTCACCTCTCCTAATAGCATGGCTGTGGCTATAAGGGAATGTATGCTTGTTTAGACGTAGACATGCTTAGGCCTGCATCTCCTACATCTATGAACCTTCCTGGTAGAGTGCTTCCTCTGCAGAACCAGACTACTTGTACCCTCCCCCCGCTCAGTGGCAGTCCCCAAAATGCCCCCCAAAAACCAATGCAAAGGGGCAGCTTTACACCTGTCTCTCTCATATAATAGACGCTGGTGTCCCCGCTGGTTCTGGCTATACATAACGTAACCTTACTCTCACCCTCCCATCGTTAAAGCTGTCTTCTCATCCATTCAAGTCTTGTCATTCTAAACACCGTGTTGCGTTTTTTGTCTCTTTTGGTCCTTCTGTTTCAGTGTGCTTGATATTTCCTGGCCCGTCTTCTCCTCTGCTGCCCCCCTCTGCCTTCTCCAGGCGTCTGCATGCCAGCCCTTCCTCCAAAACCCCCACGTCTCCCACCTCCTCACCCCAGTGTCCGTGCTTGGACTCCCCTGGTGTTAGCCCCACGTTCCCCTCTGCCCCCTCCCAAAATCTATGTCTGGATCCCGTTATTCCTGATATTGATTTCTACATTTAGACTTTTCATGTGTTCATCTTTCCCATCCTTTAACTTGCATTGAAAATACGGACTAACCCTCAGATCTGCCCATCACATTCTTCAAATTCCACATGAACATGTTCTATCCATTCATTCGCTTTGAGACATGCACGGCATGCACTGCAAATGGCTGTAACTTTAGGTGTAATTAATATTAACTTCTTAAGGCCTAATATGCATATAGGCTGTTTTGTAAAGGTCTGCACTGTTATAAGCATAAAGCAGACCTGACTTTAAAGTACTGTACTATTTAACAGCATGTTAAGTTGCATTTTTTTGGAAGTTTGAGGCTAATGCTGCCTTTGAAGTGCAGTTTTGTATGTGTGTGTTTGGAAAAAAAAATCTGAGACATTTTCCATCTCATCTGATCCATCTGTTAAGTCTGTGGCCCCTGTGTTCCTTCATGTCAGTCCAACTGTGTCATCTTACTCAGGTTTCCACAACATCGAACTGGAGCTACAGACTCCCACCGAGTTAAGCTATGAACCCCCCACCCCACTGCGGAAAGATGATTTTTTTAGCGAGGAGCCAGACGTAGACTCTCCCAGTAGAAGCCCCTGTAGACCCATCGCTCTGTCCCTGTCCCAGCAAGCTTCCAGCCCCACAGAGCTCCCTGCCACCATAGTTGAGGAGACTGGTCTGGACGTGGCAGGAGCCGGAGGCAGCGAGGAGCACCCCAAGGAAGAGGACACGGGGGTTAGCCTGAAATGTGTTGGCCCTCACGAGCCGCATGACAGCTCAGGTGCAGTAGAAGAGCGAGGTGTTTCTGTGGAGCAGGAGCTCCAGAGACCCAGGGAAGATGCCCAGGTGGGCGCCGCTGGCCCCGCCTTACACGCCGGCATCCTTGCGGAGAGGGAGGGCAGCGAGTCTGGTTCTGACGAGGAAGAAGAGGAAATGACGCGAGAGAAGCTGCAGTCCCTTTTGGAAGGCATTAAACTGGAGGAAGGCTCAGAGGGCGAGGAGATGACAGAGGAGAGGGTGCAGGCTATTCTCAGTCAAGTAGAACAGGCAGAAAAAGACTTGTCCTCAATTCCAGGTTGGCACAGCGAGACTTCAAGCGTCAATGTGGAGCCGCCCACCCCAGGCCGCAGTCTGAGCTCAGACCTGATCGATCGACAGGAAAACAGGTATAAATCTGTTGCTGCTTCCTCTTTGTTGTTTTGCCCTGAAACATAGCCTTGGTGTGTAGACTAACAGTGAGTATGGTGGTGTCGTCCTGCAGCCCAGAGAACTCCAGTGACTCCGTTACATCATCCTCCAAGGGACAGGCAGGAAAGCCCAAACAAAACGGCGAGCATGCAGATCTCCCATCTCAGGCCGGGTCACTTCCTGGGGCGCCGGACTCAGCTAGTGAGTTGAAGGGCCAGGAGAAGACAGCAAAGGGTCCAGTGCATGTTGAAGGGTCCCTGGATGATGCTCCAGAGGACAGCGGAGCAGGACCAAGCAGCAAGGAGCAGGACATCCCTGCATCTGAGCGCAAAGACCAGGTAAAGTTTTGAAAAGTCTCCCATGACACTGGGCTTTACACCCGCAAGGGATCAAGGAATTTTGCTCTTGTATAATCGAGGAAACAGTCTCTTGGTTTTGGGGCCATTTGTGTGGAAGATGCCTCTGTTACAAAACAAGTCTTCTCTTTCAAAAAAAAGTGCACAGCATGCACATCATTCCAGTATTTCTGAATATCTACAGTAGTGCTGGAGATGCATCATACAGTTTATCAATGACACCCTGTCTGACAGATCTCTTGGTCAGTGTTTCCCAAACCTGCATGTTTTAGATCTCTCCCTGCTCCAACACAGCTGATTCAAATGATCAACTCGTTATGAACTCCTGAAGCTGCTTAATAACAAACTGATCATTGGAATTAGCTGTGTTCCAGCTTGGAGCAGGAAGAGATCTAAAACATGCAGGAAAAGGGGTCCTCCAGGAGAAGTTTGGGAAACACTGCTCTAGGTTGTTGCTGGTTGCTCGTGCACACAAACACTTACACATGCACACACACACACACACACACACACACCTACACGTCCTCCATTGTAAAAACCACTTGAATGTTTGGTAACAAAATGTGCTGAAATACATTCATCAGGAAGGTAGAGATAAAGAGTCCAGCTCGGACGAGGAACGGACCGTTACCACCAGGGTTATTCGGCGACGGGTGATTCTGAAGGTACCCTGTGGTGATGAGTTAGTGTGCGGCCTGTGGTTTTTGGTGTGAGCCGCGCGGTCAGTTGTTGTGCTGTACTGTGGGCTGTGTGACCGCAGGTTTAGTGTGGTGGTCCCACACTGCAGATATGGACAGCTGGCCCGTCCAACTTTGCAGTGTGTCCCAGCTTGCCCGGCTCGGCTCTCACTGGCTGTCAATATACTTCAAGCTTGCCTGCGTCTACTTCCAGAACTGTGGAATTTTAAAATACCTTTCTGCTGTCAAAATGCAAAAACAGCTTTTGTGTGGACCTGGAGTTGTGTTATTCAAGCACGACTATTCAAATGTGCTTTGTGTGATTTTTTTACTTCTGAAGGTGTGCAAAAAAAGAATGGTGTTTATTACTACACAACGTTTGACTGTAAGGTTGTCTTGTCCTACAGATCAAAGTGAATACAAAGCATATTTTATGGTGTGCAGTAATTTATCGTAGGACAATACTGGAATTACCCCTGTATTGCTAATTAAATATTACACAAAGTGAATCCAAACTTATTTACTTGTAAACTGTAAAATTATACACATACATATACCTTAGGCTCTAGGTGCCCCAAGTCCTCTGATGAATGTGACCATTGATGTTATCTCATACTCTTTTTTTGCTCACGCTTTGCATACATTTTTATACAATTTTATGATCACCACAGTCTGTACAAATTAACCTCCGTTCCCCTGAAATCTTGAATACACAAAGCCACACCTATTATTCATCTGTAACTCTAAAATGTTGATGCATTGCTCTCAAGAACAAGAGCAGTGGCCTGTCTTGCTTAACAGAGCAGTGGTGATCATAAAAGCGTGTTTTTGGGTGACGCTTTACAGATGTGGGAAAGCTGTTGCGTCCTTCAGGTAAGTGGAAGTGAGACCTTTTTTCCCTGTTTTATCGTGCGCTCTGTAGGGAGAGCAGGCGAAAAACATTCCTGGGGAGTCAGTCACAGAGGAGCAGTTCACAGATGAGGACGGTAACATCGTCACCAGAAAAGTAACGTCATCCCCCCCTTTTCTCTCTTGGTGTTCTCTGTAATGTGCCATTGCCTTCTGCCGCCTGGAAGCGGCATCCTGTGACGTCAACTGTGTCCCTCTTACCAGGTCATTAGGAAAGTAATCCGCCGCGTGGTTACTACAGATGACAGAGGCCGAGAGAAGGGGAAAAGAGAAGGGGACACCAAAAAAGCTCATAAGGTTGAGGAGGAGGACTGGCCCAAGGGCTCTGACAGCCAGAGAGCGAAAGCTGAGGTTGGCACACAGGTGGAAGCCAGCTGCCTTGACTGGGCTGGCACCGGGTCACAGCATTCTGAGAACCCCAGTCGCAGTCGATCAGAATCTGGACCTCTCTTGAGTTTGGTGTGGTTGTGCTGCCAGCGTGTGCGCAGGAAAATATATATGCTGCATATGCTTCTGTTTCGGAAACTCAGCTGAACTGCTATGATGGAATTGGAAAAATGGGCCTGAGGCATTCTAGAGCATTCTCCTCCACTGTCACTTTGAATTGCAATGATGCATTTTATGCAACATTCTAAAGGCATGTGCAACACATATTTTCCACTTTGGCGTGACTTTGTAAGTGTCGCAGATAGATTTGAGACAGCTGTGTTGAAGCCTTCCTTGTTCAGGCCTTTGGTCTCTACACTTGGTTTGGAAAAGGCCCCTGCTTCTTGTGTGGTTTGACAAGGGCGTGTTGCTAACATGTGCTTACACTCACATTTAATGTACTGGTTTTGAAGGGAACTGGAAAATATGAACTAAAAACTGTCATTCCTAATGTTTATTTTTTTTCCAGTGCTTTTCGGGACTTCAGCACCCAAGGTCCTTGGCTGGCTGCTGCTTCAGTGTGCTTCACAGGCATGTGAGCAGAACCAGCACAGTACCTAACTGAGGTCTTTCTTCTGTATTACAGCATGGAGAAGGTGGCAAAGGGAAAAAGAAGGACGGGAGACATGGGGAGAAAAAGATGCAGTCGTAACGGTCACTGTGCTCAATCTGGTGGGTACACACGCTCACTGTTTCACATCCGGTGGGGGGGGGGGGTCAGAGCTGAACAAACACAAAGCCTGATGAAAACCCTGGCTGGAGGTGCCGGGCTGAATTTCTGTCTGTCAGCTCTGTGTACAGGGCACAAAAGAAACGCACTCCGCAACGCTTTTCAAACGCCGGCGAAAACACATCGCCGCCGGTGACAGGCAGACTCTGCTTAAACGGCACATACCGAAAGAAGATGAGATACTCTTTGCCGTTGTTGCCGCTAATCCCTCACTGACCCACTCAGTCAGAGTTATTGTGAGGGAATTGCATTGCGGTGAGCTCACAGTCTGATTGGCCTGCTCATTAAGCCCTTTTTGGAATTGTTAAAGAGGTGATTAAATGATTTGCACAAAAGATGGTGGGATGTCATACCGATGAGCTGGTGTTTGGCCTCTAAAGCGAGTTCCACAATGGCACCAGGGGGACGCACAGCTGGAAGTCCTGCAAATGGGACCGTGTTGCTGTAATTTGTGCTGATGCAGTGTCATTTAATGTGAGTCTCAGTCGCATTGTGTTAAACTATTCATACACTGCAAAATCCATGTGATTCGAAATGGCTAATGTCATGTTTTTATTTTTCAGATTATCTGGTTTTGTGTTTGACGTATCATGATACCATAAAATATGTTCATATTTTATTTGTCTGTTTCCAAAATAAATGTGCCATAATTATTCTATTGCCAGTTTGTTTTTACTGATGAGTACTGAACCATAATTCAAGAGCAGAAAAACTCCTGACACCCCCATTCTTAAAAGGGAAGCAAAGCTTGTCTTGTTTAAGTAAGGATCTGAATTTGTGTTTGAAGTTAGCTAATAACCCAGCACTGTCACACCCTCACGCCTTGCTTTTGTGTTTGGTTCATTGCAGGATTGGAAATGTTTTATTACAAATTTCCTGTGGGGAGATCACTGGAAACCCAAACGCAGGAAATCGGCCGATTTGAACGTGTGCAGCTTCCACATTAACGCATGGTTTTCCGCAAAGAAGACTTCTTTATTTTTGATTTAGCATGAGCATGAAAACTCACTTTTCTGTCAACGACCCGGGGATCCGAAACGAATGACACGTTGTGCCATGGTGTCGGGGGTTGGGGGTGGGGGGGGACTCCGCGCACGGTGTTCTTCTGGATCGAAAACAAACAAGGACACCGAAGGCAACAGCATCAGCGCCAGCAACAACAGCAGCACCTGAGCAAATGATTCTGTGACCAAAGATGGCACACAAAACAAATTGAATCGGTGACACCAGAGGAACTCACTTTTGAATCACCTTCTACACTCGCCTTATATTTTTTCTTGGACCCATAATGTCAGGGTGTAAAATGCTGTTTTGCTTCTTTTTAACAAAATGATTGGTGATCTTGCTGTATATAAACGACACTGTAAAAATTCTAAAAGAAGTAGCTCACAGATTGTGAAGGCACTGGCTGAAAAGGACTTTACAGACATATTGGAGTGAAATGCCGCGATTTGTTCCATGTTTATTGGAAAGTTTGGGTGGAACTTCACGCTCTTGTACAATTATTTGCAGGTATAATGTTTGTAAATGGAAAACAGAGCTAGCTTGATTTTAACAGAGGACATTTGTTTAAAACCTACTGCAATTCTCTGTAATTCTCAAAAATGGGAATATCTGTAGTTCTGTGAAAATAATTCCTCAGAGTACTAATATTTTGATGCATGTGATTCACCTTATTTTAATTACAATTTTTCTAAGTTTGCAAACACTGTATTAAGAATAACATGAAAGAATGAAAAAGTTTTATCTATGTACACACATTACCCTAACATTTGTCACTATTGCTGGTTTTCTAAAGACAATATCTTTAAAACATTCACCATGTGTAAGAGGGATAGGGTGGGGATATTTTGTTTTAATGCTTCTCGAAGGTTTACCGCTTGCTGATATACAGTTGAAGGGTAGCCTCTGCAGACAAAGGCTTGAATGCTTTGAGAGAAAGAATCAGAATGTATCTAGTAGACTGGCACGCTGTAAAATTATAACTGTACCATGTGTATTGGCTATAAGATGTAGAAGTCTTTCCGTAAGCCGATCGTTTGTAATCATTCTAGCAGTGTATTAATAGGTTTTAAGGCTGCTGTGGTTTAAAAGGGCATTTTTATTTGGGTTTTGGTGAAATACTTCCTTCCATTGAATCTATTCATATGAGAACACCAAAAGCATTCATGGATAGTAGATCTAATAACATGTATGAAAAACCAACAAACACTGGATGATCTAGTTGATTATTTAAGCATAAATAAATTGTGTTCAAACTCGGAAATTGTGTGTTTTTTTAGGCTTGAGAATCTGTACATTAAATGTCTTGCACTGTTTGCATAGCCAGCTGTCACGTCACCATTCAGTAGATCTTTTTTGAATGAATAACACACTGGTTGGATTGTAGCGTTAAAGGTGTGGGTACACAATGAATCAGTTTTTCTGTAAAACCACCTAAAGAAATTCATTTCTTCATTTACCAAGTAAATGAATTCATTTTTGGAGGCTGTTCTGTATCCTTTAAATAAGTAGAGCAGGAATCACTGGGGTTCTCAAGTTTGGTGAAACCATTAATTCATTATTTAATCCATTAATCCATTAGTTCATTATTCAAACGAGCAGAAAGGAAGTTTCTAAGTGTATTGCAGAGTGAATTAATTTTCATTGAGACTGTTATAGTTTATGGGGTAGCCAAGGTACGTAAGATTTCATCTAACACTTCTTTTTAAAACAAGTATGCTACAACCATTCATAATGACTAATTGCATTGCTTGCATTAATGTTTTATACTGTATTTGTTGTCTTGATTGTTTTCAGGGTTGAATTTTTTTCAAGCCTTGTGATTTTCAAACACCTTGATATCTGATATGATGAACTATTATGATGATAATCAAACGGTACTTGCATTAGGAGGTGTCTTTTTAGTAATATAATTCTAAAAGAATTTTACCACAGAAACATGGCACTTACTGTAATTATCATGCTAAAATATTATTTTGAAACCCTCTGGAAGACTGGAGACTTGTATCTTTAAATAGCACAGTGGCACTGTTACACACTTAGACCCTTGTGCTGTTGAATGACATCCGTAGTATTCACTGTATTTATGATTCCTATTTTTGTATTCATCATTCAACTCCTACAACAGCATAACCACAATGTGTTCATTTTTGGTCAAATGTATTACAAATCACAGTTTTTAAATAAAATGCCAAATAAAGTAAATAAAAGAAAAAAATGTTTGTTTTTCCAACAAATTTGGTCACAAATTATATTTCAGACAATGGGATGCGTTTTTGAAAAAGGCTGATGTGCAATGGCAGACAGCCTACCTGAGGGCCACAGATCAGATAAGCAGCCAATGCAACATCAAAGAAAGGTCATCGTCATTGAAGATGAACAGTAAATAATGCCACGGGGTACTTCAAGGACTGTGTATTCTGACAACTCTGAGGTAACAAAATACCCAAACAGTAATAAATGGGTCAAAAGATGAGGGTAACATTTTGCAATTAGAGAGACATACGCAAGGAGCATAGCTAGTACTTAAGCATGTTCTTGATCGCATACTGTAGTCTTCTGGCTTGAACTGATTACTCTGGAATACATAATATACATTGTATACATGATACATGATATATGTTATTAGTTAATTTTCACATAAATAAACGAAATGCCTTTCCACAGTGTTATACGTGTTTAAGGCACTCATTAGAACACACACACACACACACAGTTTCAGAAACACTGCTCAAAAGTAGTGTACCTTGTAATTATACTGAACAAATACTTTTCATTGTTTCTACGTTTAACATTACCTTAAAATACAGTTCATGGAGACAGAAGCATTGGAATGATTCTTTGCCTTGGGAGTGGGTAACAAAAAAGGATGTCTGTTGGGAGCAGCGTCCTTCAACTGTCTTTCAAAAAAAGGTGTGGCTTGGATTATGTTTCTTTTTTGACAAGAAATACAATTGATTTTCATAGGTATTTTCCAGTTTTAGATAAAAAATATAAATGGACTACCATTTTGCTTCAATACAAGATTTATTTTAAGAATGTCTTCATAAGATATTTTTAAATAAAATCAAGAGCCACATGATATAAGTCACTTTATATGTTCTTAAATTAAATTTTTAAAATATGAAACACAACTATTTTAGCAGTATATTATTACAGGGCCGTGTTATGAAAAGTGTATCATATGTATTAAATAGAGGAATGCTTGCCCTTGTAATTCTGGCTTTTAAAGAATTTCTTTCTATGGTATAATGTCATTTTATTTTTAACATGGAAAATAAGAAGAGAAAATTCATTACTTTGGGGGGAGATATTGAATCCTAGTATCCTGAACTAACAGTGATCAACAAATAACAGTGTTCAGCTCATACCATTTACTGAAAATTGTGCTGGTGCTGGCCTGAGTCCCAGCGTACTGATTAAGTTCCCAATTTGACTATCCCAATCTGGCATCTAATCACCACCCCAAGTCTAATTGGCTAATTAAATCCTTGCCTTTCTGCCGCTATTGATGAGTAACGAGCATCCCGCTGAAAAATGGTTGCCATGCACTAAGAAAGAAAGAGAGCAGATGGGTGTCACACATTTGCTTTAGGATGAAAGAAATTGCCCCTTTTCTGTAAAGCACTTCAAAATTCCTGGATGCCATATACACTCAAAGATGTGTGCTATATGCATACGAGTGATCATCATAATAATGGGACCTTCATTTATTTTATATGCTTACTCTCTAGCAGCTGTGACCAATGCAAACGGAATTACAAAAATGGAAAGGCCGTGTGACAGAGGTATATCTGACTAGATTAATATGCAAAATAATTTACATTAACCATATAAATCAACAGAATAGTTAACTAAATGTAAGATTACACATCAAGAGAAAAGGTGATATACAGCATTCATTTTCCTACTTCATTTGTTTCCATTAATGATACACATTTGGAAAAGCAGAAAAATATTTAATCCTGGAATCACCACTACATCATACCTGTTATTTTCTACCATGTGTCTGCTAGACACAGTTAATCTTCAATACATCTATACACAAAGAACTATGGCACGTTCTTTCAAAAGACCCCTCACCTTTGCATTACAACTGGAATTTATGAGTGTATATTAAAACGTTAATTCACCCTGTTTATGTTCTTCCTTTTACATAATAAGAATAATAGCTTTTCGACGTGTCTGTGTTATTTTGGGAAGCACTTAAAGTATGTGGGCATTGTCCCCTTCCCCCAGTCCTCAGCCTACCAATACCTGCACAACCAACCCCAAGCCAACAATGAAAACAATGAAATGCATCTGACCAAAACACAGAGTAAACAAGATGCGTATGTTATATACAACGCATATGACCTCTTCACGCACGCTTCGCTTCGAATTAGCCGACCTTGTAAATGAGCGGTTTTGAGAAAATATGTCGTATTGATTCAGAAACGCGCATACCTACCAAGCACTGTGATATAATTTGTAGCACTGCCAGATACAACCCGTACGCTGCTAGCTCTCTAGCTAACAGGGTAACATCTCGGCGTGCATGCAAAAGCATTTGCTCTTCTTCACCGCGTGATGTCAGTACTCCTTCAGCGGTGATGTAGTTTGAGTGGTTCGCATGAGAGGTCGCTAGCGCCCGTGTGCCACTCTTCCATTGCTGCAAAACATGAATCATTGCATCCTGGCTACAATCGCTTGGTGATCATGGCGGACAGTGCAAGCGAGAGCGATACTGATGGAGCGGGGAGCAGTACGGCCACCCCACAGTGCGCATCGTCCTCATCTTCCAGTAAACCGGGCATAGTCATTTCTCCGTTTCGCCTGGAGGAGTTGACCAACCGATTGGCCTCCCTGCAGCAAGAGAACAAAGTGCTGAAAATCGAGCTGGAAACGTTCAAACTGAAGTGCAAGGCGCTTCAAGAGGAGAATCGAGATCTGCGTAAAGCAAGCGTCACCATTGTAAGTATTGTAGACTGTGTGGGAAATCAACGTTGAATATTTGCACAAAAATTTGGATTGCCTCCTGTCTGATGATACTGTGTATCTAAGGAATGTCGTCCTGTCATTTGTGCGTCTTGCACATTAAAGAGCTTGCTGGAATGTGTTATAATTAGCCAGATAGTTAGCTATTGGCTAGTGCTATCTAGCTAGCATACTGCTCACATATTTCCATTTGAAACAGCCTAGCTAGCTGTGTAGCAAACTAGCAAGCCTATTAGCCGTAGAAACCAAATCGGCCTGTATAGCTAATGCCAGTGTCACCATCCTCCCCTCTTTCAAGTGGCTAAGTTAGCTAGCTTGCTTGGGAGTTCTTAGGAGTAACACAGTATTGAATTAGCTGCTTTGCTAGCTGCTGCATGTAGATAGACAAATGGTTTGTTATCTTAACAAACACGTTATCTAGTCTGTCTGGCTGGGTACACTAGTTTGCTAATCACCAGTCTTTAAAATGTTTGTTCACTACCGAGATGATCAGGAACACAGCTAACTAGCTAACCAATTAGCCAATTAGCCAGCAAGGCCTGCGATTAAGGTACCAGGCTAGGCTAGACTTCAATGGAGTATTGAAAGAAGAGCGTAACTTGGCATCTCATTTCGGGTATTTCCTAAATTAGTTACCCAACGTTACCTAATAATACTTGTTTTGAAAAACATGTACAGCTGACGTAATATATGGCTAGTTATATCACCGTGTGTAAAAGATACGAAGCTGACATAAGGTGTTGCTAGCTAATACTAGCACGCCAATTAAATGACATGAACCTGGTTTACAGGTGCCGTAGGGGTGGCTCGCTAGCGAGCGTTGACAGCCGGCCTGTTTAACAACAAGACACTGCAGCGTCTTCAGTTAATGAAGACATGACGAAACTGCAGTTGGAATAACTGATCAGGAATACAATTTTGTAGTAAACCTACTTTAGCTAAGATTTGCTAGCTGTCGTCAGATCCTATAATTAGGCATGGTTTTGTAAGTCTTCAGCTAAATTTTTGTCAGTCTTTAGCGCTGACGTAAGACCAGTTCAAATTCGGTTAAGGTAGGGTTTATTATGTCAACACATTGCATGAGCAGACACATTTCGTTTCAGTTGATGCAGTGTAACCAAAATGGTAGCCATCTATGTCTCTGAAGTTAGAAGGGGCCTAAATTATCAATTAAATAAATAATTTAAGGAGATGTGGAAATTTCGCCAGCTCTATTGACATGTCTGTGGGCTAAAAGATTAGAATTTTTTTTTCCAACACAGTTACTGTTGCTGCTTGACAGCTAGATTTAACGTCATTGATTTCCCATTCACGCATTTGTCAGTTCAAACATAGGTAGGCTATACCCATGCTGAAACTGCATCATACGGCTAGCTTCATATGAAAGTGTCTACATATTTTACATTTGTCAGTGATTTCAGATCACTGTGAGGAAAACAAACCATACTGTACGCCTTTATCCTGACAGATATCTGGACCCTTTTGGAGTTGTTCTGTTACCCTGAGATAAATTACTTTCCATGGCAAGTTACAAAAGCAATATAATGTGTTGTTCTGAGCTGAGCAAATCTTGCACGCCAATGATGGTCATTTTCACATTTACCCCACCTCTCAACTTTGACATCTGTTTACAATACAGCGGGTGACAGGACAGGAAGTTTGCTAAATGAGACTATTGTTCTTTGCTTTCACACACACACACACACACACACACACTGTCATGTGGTGTGCAGTTCCCCCCTTCTCATGGTACCCTCTCAAATTTAGAACATATTGTCACACACACTTCTCTGACCTTATTTCAAAAGTGGCTTTAATATTATTTTCTTGCAAGGTTAATTATCAAATAATGATTAATACAGTTAATAGTTAATGATTGAAATGGTTGTCATTTTCTGCCTGCCTAGACTTCCTAAAAAAATTGCCAGTTTTTATCTGGACATGAAGGACAAAAACTAGGTGTCACATAAAATCTCATCAGCTCAAAATTAACCTTTAATAGGTATTTCACTTGCAAATATTACTTTGTAATGCATAATCCTGTGTAATTTCTAAAATTTGATAAAATGTATATTCTGTCATACTGTCCCCTTTTTTAAAATGTTTGTTTTTTTTACTGTATATGTGGCATAACATGATTCTCTTTCATATCAAGAACATGTACATGTAAGGCCATTGATAACATCAGTAAACCTGTAACAACTTTTGCTACAACAATGTATCTTTTGCTGTGACAGTCATCTCTGATTTCCTGGACACAAAATCAGACAACAGTGTAGTTCTATTTTGATGGTTTTCCATGGGAAGAGTTTTCTTTAAAAATATTTCTTCATGAGTTTCACAAAATTTTGAGACCAGTATAATATAGAGTGCCCACAAACATTAGTCCTGTCTCTGTACAAATACCAGCATTTGCAGTTGCAGTGACAATATTTGTACTTAAAACTGTTTTTGGAGTGACTTTGTATTGTGTCACTACACACAATGTAGTCCGTGTATTGTACTGGCTAACATTATGGAAGGTTAACCTCTCTTTTGTTGTTATTCAGCCTGTGCCCCTAAATTGACATTATGACTTGCTGCTGTTGAATGGGCAATCAGTGCTGGGTAGCGGCAGTGTAGCATAATGGAAAGGAGCAGGGCTCTTAACTGAAAGGTTGCCAGTGTGAGTCCCTGCAAGGGCACTGCTTGCATCAGTAAATATCCAGCTGCATAAATGGATAAATTATAACCTATGCAAGTCGCTCTGGATAAGACTGCTACTTGACAGTAATGTAATGCAATGTATTGGCATTCTTTTAGGGAATATTCACCAGGATATGACTTGATATGTACAGAGGCTGCTCTAGACAGGTAACTTACTTAAGGGTGCAGGAGCATCACCCCCACCTGGGAATGGAACCCGCAGGCCATTGAGGTGGAGTGCAGTGAGCAGGAGCGGAGGTGTCATAGGTGGTGCGTCCTGTTTAAGACAGGAAATGATGGTGGCCAGTTAGTATGCACCAGACTAGCCTGTCTCATTCATTCAGAATGTAAAGGGGTAATAACTGAATGCGTGCATATAATTAGTCAGATGTAGACTGTAGATTTTTGTGGAAAGGGAAGTGCTAGGGAAAGGGAAGTTCATACCAGAAGTTGTTCTTCATGTTCCCTTTTGAGGCCGCAAGATAAGGATCTTTTCCCATTCGTGACATTTTTAATCAGATTGATAGAAAGCAAAATAGCAAATACACATGATTTAAAAATATGACTTTTTATGATTTTTTTTTTCTTGCTCTTTGCACATTTTAATGAAACAATGGCAATGTCAGTTGTGCAAAACTTAATACAGTTTCATTGGTTAAGTCAGCCAGGCATGAATGATTGATAGGAAGATTTGATTAATGAAGGCTGAAGTATTCAAACTGTAGCAATATTCATCCTTTAACATGAGAGTGAGGATTTTTCTTTGCACCCTGCCTAGATTCATCTCCTTACATCAGACCTAACTGTGGAAATAGCTATGGAACAAGCATTTAGGAGTATGGGGCCTAAATTCTACCTGATCGATGATATCCACTCCTAATAGCAAGCCCACCTTGTTAACGGGGATGCTGCACCAGTGCTATGTGTGAGGTCCATGTCGTTCTTGGTCCCCTCTAATTTCTTTCAGTTAAAGAGGACAAACAAGCTGTGATGTGTTCCAACTTAAGATTGAGTGGTGCAAGCTCGAGATCTGCTCTGTTTTTGAAATCGCGTCCCCTTGTTTCCTCTGAGCCAAGTGAAGTTGTTCCCTTATTGGGATTTCCCGTTTCACAATCTGTATCTCAGTTCCCTCTTAGTCAGATGACTGCAGGGCACTGTTGTCTGGTCCTGCAGTTCGTAGGGGTGTTATCCTGCTAGCTGTGGACATGCCTCCTTAAAGCTCTGTCCATTGCTTTTAAACTCTTGAAAACTGGGAATGGACTCCAGTACGTTTTCTAAAACACTGCTGAACACTGGTTGCAGCCTCACACGCACAAACACAATATGATTATTAGAGGATGCAGGGAACCATGTTTTTCAAGCTGAATATTTGAATTAAATGACTTGAGTGTTCATAACGTTCATGTCAAAAGTATTGTTTAAACAATGTATGGATACCTGTGGACTGTTGTACTGTTTACAGTTATGTCGTGACTGGTATTGGAAAGTGACCTAGAACCATTGAAAGTAGCTTGTGCCCATCTACAATTTGTATCTGATGGGTGCATCCAATGAGTAAGTGCTGTGAGAAGTCACTGTTATGTGAAAAATGTTTAATTAAATCCAATATTGGATGAGTGTTTAACCTAGGGCAACAAGAATGGGTTATTCAGTTACAGTTTTATTTTTATTTTGGGAAAAATATGTGGGCCAGCAGGTTTTTTTCTTTTTTTTTTTTTTTTTACTGCATATTACTATGTTGTAACTAATTTAACTCAGGCTAATTTCAGGCTAATCCACTTGCAACGCCTCCGCACTGGCATAGGCAGAAAAGCAGCCCACTTCACCGGAGAGGGAAATTACAGGCGAAAGGAGGAGAAAGCCAACTGTCACTCTTTCAACTGAGAAGAATATTAAAAGACTGCTTTTGTATTTGATTTGTGTTGTCTAACAGTTCCCTTGTGTTTTGTCTACATGGAACAACAGAGTATACATACAGTTTTTCAGGATAAGTTGAGTGTTTTTTAGGAGGACGCTACATTTAAACAAGGTTTTTTTGAGAATTGCACTTTGGCACAGGGTATCCTGCACTGTTTATCTTTAATCTGCAGTTTAACATGGCTCCCCATGCCATTTCCTTTATAAATGCAACCGCAAAGCAGACTTGTTTTGAGTTTTTTTTTTTCTTTCTTTCTTTCTTTTCTTCACAAGACCTGTCTGTTCCAAGTGAGTGTTTGGTAGTTTGGCCAGCTGCCTTTGCGGTTTATGTATGGAAATACACCCAACATGAAAAAAATTAATCACCAATCAAAAAATATACCCTATAGTTACAAATTAGGTTTATTTTTTTGTTACTGATTGCCTGTGTTTTGATCAGATACTATTTAACCCTTTGCCCTTGATGTTTGAGAGAAGTAAACATATGGAGATCTATACTATAACATTGCTTTACCTCATTATGATGAAAAAACTCAAATGTGAAATGAAATAAGCATCATTATTTTAATGATACGTATTCTAACTCTGATTTAAAAACCACAGAGCGTCATGCAAAAGACTTCATCCGAAGTCAAAAACACTTCATTATGCCATGTGGATGTTTGGTGCCATTCTCTGATCTTCATCTTCTGTTTGATTTACAGCAAGCCAGGGCAGAACAAGAGGAGGAGTTCATTAGCAACACCCTGTTTAAGAAGATCCAGGCGCTGCAGAAAGAAAAGGAAACTCTAGCAGTCAATTATGAGAAAGAAGAGGAGTTCCTCACTAATGAGCTCTCCCGAAAACTTATGCAAGTAAGTGCTGGAGCGCGATCAGCTCAAGGACACCTGCAAGGTTTCACTGTCGTCTTTTAACAGGAAACACAGCGTGTGGTCCGGTTGGCACGCTGCATTGCTGCGGCACAAGGGAACTGTTGACATCAGGGACCACAGCTGTCTCTGTGGCTCTGCTCAGTCTGCACTAGCTGGAATGGTGCAACTGCTGTTACTGTTTACTGGTGTGAATAAGCACCAGATGTTTGAATCATGGTGCATGACAAGAAACCCATTGTATCTGAGTGTTTCTGATTCTGAATTTTAGAGTATGTTTTGTCTACAGCTATAATATGAATTTGTGGCTAATATTATGAAGGGATTTTTGAATAATGCTTCTGTTGCAGAGCAAAAAGGCAGCAATGTGAAAAGATAAATAATTTAGTACAGTCTTTGTTCGGCATGTGCGCACATGATCGCTAAACACTGTCGGTATTATGGTGAGTCAGTCATTTCACCGTGCATGAAGTTCCTCGAGTCTCTGTCAATTAGCTGAAATGACCGTTAATGCTGAAATGCCTGAGGTTGTACACTGTTCTAGTGTGACAGACGGGGGGGGGGTTGAACATTACGCCTGTGATTCACACACTCACGGGATCACATCACGCGTGGCTGAAATACGGGCCGCCCGTGAGCTACACTGGGAGGAACGAGACCAGTACTTTCCAATTTACAGTGGGCACCCTGTGGATGTGCTGCGGATGCTCAAGAGGACAGGATGAATCACGCCCCTTTTCCACGTGTAGATCAGGCTGCAGGGACCAATGCTGCATTATGTTTGGAGAACACTTCAGCACAAAATAAGGACAAAAGTGTTTATTCCACACTGCTCCACACATCAGAAGCAAGGGGAGCCCATGCATATTCATCAGCACGCCCGTGCCACTCGTGAGCAACATACAGTGCAGATTCTATCAGGTCAACAACGAATTCGGCATCACGTTGTAAGCCTCTCTGTCCTCAGTGCTGTTTTTTTTTTTTTTCCTTTTTTCCCCCTGAAGGAGGACCTTGACCTGAATGTGGAAGGCACATCTGCATAGCCTGAGAGCTGTAATTTCCATCATTCTCCACAAGAGGGAACTTGCTGTTCAGTGCCACTAGGTTTTTCCCCCCATCAAATGAAAGTGCATGATATGGCCTAGTGTTTGCAAATACGTGAGCGTTGTGTTGGACATTACCTAACTGATCAACAACACAGTACTGGCAACCACCTCATCACATGTTGCAGATAAAACGGGGCAACTATTCCTGTCTTTAGCATTGTTTTCTAACTGTATGTATTTCTTCTCTCTCGTGCCTAGTTACAACATGAAAAGGCTGAGCTGGAACAGCACTTAGAGCAGGAACAGGAGTTCCAGGTGAACAAATTAATGAAGAAAATCAAGAAGCTGGAGAATGACACAATCTCGAAACAGCTGACCCTGGAACAGGTACTGGCTCCAGCATCGCCTGGGTTTGCACCACAGAGCGGTTCACCTCACTGTAATGATGGAGGGAGCAGAACTTGGCAGCCTTTAAAATCCAGTTCATCAAAGCTCTGGATTTGAGAGCAGAGCTGTTTAAGCCTGGTGCTAAAGCGCTGTAGAGTAGAGGCTTTTGTGACTGCTTCCTTTATGAGACCAGGTGTTACCACGTCATCGCAGACTTGATCTGTCTTGTTTCTCACCTCCGCCTCAGAATCTTGCTGTGCGTGCTTTGAATTAATGATCCTTTTGATGGAAAGCATGACAACCAAGATAAGTAACAACATAGGTACAATATAAACTGTTACTGAAATACTTGTATTGTTAACGTCTGTAACCTGTGAAAAGAAGCACATGGCGCAAATCCTCATTGTTCAGCTGTGAGTTTGTCATATAAAGTCACCCATATCGATGGTTTCTAAAGCTCTTTGAGCCTTCTGATGCAGTGGGCTTGTAGAGTGGTTGTCTCTCGCTCTGGCTAGTAATTAACACTCATAGAATACGATGCTTTGCAAGACCTATAGACTGACAGTCAATGTTAGTGTTCAAGCCCTTTCTTTGGGTAACCTCTTCCTCGGAGATGACTTTACTAATGAGCTGCCTGCTGAATGTAGAACGCTAAGTTTTAGATTTGTGAAGTGATGTGTGAGATGTTGAGGTTGAGACATGGTCACTGAGAGCTGGTTCCGTCTGGCTTTTTTTTTTTTTTTTTTTTTTTTTTTGGTATTATAGATCAGACGTGAGAAGATTGACCTTGAAAACACATTAGAACAAGAGCAAGAAGCACTAGTGAATCGACTCTGGAAGCGGATGGACAAACTGGAAGCAGAGAAAAGGTCAGTTCAGGAGAATTTTACTGTTACGGTTAGTATACAGCCCTGAGTAATTTGCTCAGAGAATTGCTTCAGCAGACGTGTAGCTCACACAATGGATGGTTCAAAACCTAAACCATTTACATTTTGTGAATATTCTACATTACGTCATACCATATAGGGATAGGCGCGGTTACCTCGTCTAAATGAAAGTGCATAGTTGAACATTTAAGATGGGTAAATTAAATCTAACTCATATAAGTAGTATGTATAATTTCAATGTTATGTGTAAGTTTGCTCTTTAAATGTTAACGTTTTAAATCTGAACATGTTTTAAATAATTCCATAAATGTTAAATTTAAATATGCCATCATTAAGAAAAAAATAAAATGAGGAATGCCTTGTGCAGAAGAGTAGTACGCTAGGACAAAACTCATACAAAACCGGCGAGGTGGAGAGCCAGCAAAATCAGCAGCGGCAGAGTTAAAATTATTTTACAGAGAATTATAAAATGTCTATAAAGTGCACACTGCACTGGACCTGTGTCCTGAAGGTGGTAGAACAGGATAAATGAACAACCACCTGCAATTGAAACATGGTAACTTTGATATGGCGCAGCAGCTAGCCAAATTAGAACTCATTGGGCACCACCCTCTACAGTGAACTGAGAAAAATAAGCCAGCTACTAGCAGAGATGATCAAGACACGTGTGAATGCATATTATGTATCTTTGTTTTCAGAGAAGCTAGCAGAGTAGTCAGTGCACACTTATGTATTTCAATATACTCGATCAAAGCACTCTCCCTGTATTGCGATTTTTTTTTAATTTTTTATAATTGTTCAGTAGTTGACTACCTTTTTTTTTGTATTCAGTGCCAGGTATTATTTGTGTATTGATCTATGCAATTAGCCCTTCTGTATTAATGTAGAATGTAAATATGGTGACTGTTTTCAATCAAGAATCATGGTGTGCTTTTTTTTATCAAGATATATTGTAGTTAAAGCTGAAAGTCAAAGCAAACTGGTGAGGAATATAAACATTTAGAATGACTTTTTGCTAAAATTTAGTAATAGGAATTACAGTTATGCCATATCAGGGTTAACCACATGTAATAACCAGTCATTTCATTGAACAAGTGTATACGCTAACGAAAATAGCCCTAATGCCTGTCCCTGAGACTGGATACATACTGGTTTGGTAAGACTGTTCATTTGATAGAATTCTTTCTTGTTGGCTGGACTGCATTTTCAGCTATCTTCAACTGAAAGCAATGTAGTATAATTCAGTTACAGTATTATAATTGCATGTGTTATGCCTCACTTTTAATATAGTGGAAACCTGCACTGCAAAGCCTCTGTTAATGGATTAATTGGTCTGAGAGAGCTTCCTAAACATGCATTGAGAGCCCGTTGAAAAAATACTGGCCTGAAACACGGAGACCAAAATTAAGCATTCATTCACTCCTTTCTTCCTGGAAGAGGAAAATGTGGCATGCTGACACCTATTGAATAGATAGGGAGAAACCAGTGGGAGGGGTATAGTGTGTTTCATTTATATGGCAAACAAAGTGTCAGGTAAAGAACTGCATGCAAATAGGGCTGTTTTGCAGTTTAGTGCGTCTTTAAACCTGTTCAGCCTAGTTCCCATTTGTGAGGGAAGTCTCCGCAAAGCTAGAGAATTTCCCTAGCTTTGATTTGATTGATTTACAGAAAAAATCTGTTTTAGCATAAGTAGTAATTGACAGTAAGTTTTCTTTCACACCTGCAGAATTCTGCAAGAGAAGTTGGACCAGCCTGTGTCAGCCCCACCCTCTCCCAGAGACGTGTCCATGGAGATCGACTCCCCGGAGAACATGATGCGACACATCCGCTTCTTAAAGAACGAGGTGGAGAGGCTAAAGAAGAACCTGCGGACTGCAGAGCTACAGCGTGAGTGGCACAGCCCCAGGCTCCCATCAGCCTGTTGGTGCAGAGCTTTCATTTATGTCTCATCTAAAACCCGGGTGTCTCACCCTTATGCCCCCACTGAATCCACCAATGAGCCCTGGTGTAGTCACAAGTTACCTACACGGCCAAAAATAGTAAAGATGTAGTTACCTATGCTGAGGCTATCGGTAGGATTAGTGCTGTAGGGTTATATAGAAATTGCAATCCATCCTTTAGTCTGCTGCATCGTCGGCGATGAAGATTTTTTTCCCCCCAGTTTTGTCTTGAACATAGATTAAATGCTTCATACCGCATTGGTGTATAAACATCATATTAGCATTGACAGAGTGTTTCCTTTTAAATAAATCTAATGAAAAAACAAATAATTGTTTGAAAAGTATCTAAAATAAGTGAAATATACAGCTATGCACATTCCACAGACAAAGTTCCATCAGGACAGCGCAAACCCAACCCCCCTATTTGCAACTCTATTCACATGTTAATGACTTGCCAATTTGTTACGGTAATGCGGGAGGAGCTAAGTCACGCTGGAGAACACCCATGATGAACAAGAAAAAATGCCAGATAAAATGCAGGTTCAAGCATAATTCATTTGGAGACAAGCTTTGCATTTTGTGTAAGTGTAAACATTTCTCACTGTCCCACTCTGAGATTTGCGTGTTGGGTAGGCAAACTTTAGTTGAAATTAGCTAAGTTAGCTGCGTCTTGTGTGGGCTAAAGCTTATTGAAATTCGCCAAGGTGCTGTGTAGTTGGAACTCTTGGGCTTTTTGAGTGAGAATTCAGCATATAAACACTGTCATTTGAATAGTGAAGATAGTGTAACTGATACATCATTGATTGATAGGCCCTATGTTAGGGAGACCATACGTCCTCTTTTTCCCGGACACGTCCTCGTTTAGAGACGTATGTTTGAGGTCCCAAAATGAGGACATGTCCGGGGAAAAAGAGGACGTATGGTCACCCTGTGTTCTAAAAATGAAATTTAATATTGTTTGTTAAGATAAAGGACATAATATGTTTGCAATTACATATTAACAAGGACATTGTCAGACATTTTTAATGAAAACAAGAATAATAAACAATTCAAGTTTATACATATAAGTTGCGTTACTTTTGACCCACCCGTGTGTTACTTTCGTCCCGACTGATCGGGTCAAAGGTAACAGTGTGCAACTTCTGTTCAAAGTCAGATTATACCGAAATTGTTCCACATTTGTAGAAAATAGCACCTGGTATTGATAGAACACACACTTGAGTTGTTGATCACAACGAAAATCAGTTTTTGTCTGTAACGTTATCTCTTAAAATGACGTTTATCTGAAAAATGTTACTTTCGTCCCGGCTTTCCCCTACGGCATTTACCTGGGCTGGCCTGTGAACGGACCCTTTTGCATATTCAGTGTAAAAATCCATTACCCCTTCCACTGCCAATTCCTGATCCCAAAACAATAGACATACATTTTTAGATGTCCATTTAATGAACCAAAAGGTTCATTTACCAGTTTTTTTTTCTTAAAGTACAATCATGAAATACATACTACTTAGATATTATTGTAGCTGAACCTGTGCTGAATACAAAAAATACTGAAAATACTTCTTACATTTCTTAAAATTGACAACAATATCAGAGCATGCCAAAATCATCAGAGAGTTTGAAAATACCCTCAGACCCCAGAGGGTTAATACATACATGAATGATAAATACAGGCTATGCGTTTCCCCTCAGTATTTATGCCTTTGTATTGCAGTGAAGAGGTACCAGCTAAATAGATCATACTGTTGCAGCGCACACTCCAAATTCCACTTTGGTGGAAAAAAATCACAGCAGAGTGGCATTACTGGGATTTTTGCCTTGACATTAGCTAATTACATACAACAGATGCCTCAGATCAGCTGATTTAAGTGGACACCACAAAAAACTGTGCATAGTGGAAGTGGTTGCGAGTTTGAATCCAGTCTGTATTTTAATGAGGAAATTTGAGGGAAATTATTTTGTAGTTCTTATATTGTTACATTTTTTGCCAGTACAGTTTATCGTTATTTTACCTTTCGTCCATTTGCTTGGCAGTCACTCTTATCCTAGGAGGGTTGCACAGCTTTAGGGGATGTTTTATTTTTATGTATGTTAATGTTGTTGTGTTATTTTGTCTAGTCAAAACATGGCCAAGATAAAGAACTAGCTATTCACTTTACAATGGAATACCCTGCGGAAAAACAGTCAAGCTGTGTGTGCAAATTATATGCTGAGTTTTCCAGCGGGAAGCCTGCCCTGCAGTTATTCTGCTTTGCATCAGCTCTGCTCTCAGTCACACTCCCGTAGTCGCTGCCTGCAGCTATATGAAAAAAAAAGTTATTCTTGAGGTATCAATTCTGTATTAATTTCCCAGTTTTCTCGAAGCAGCTCCCTAATAAAAAGGATATATGTGTTTTACAGTATTGGGTAGAAACTGTGAACCCTTCCACTCATTCCACTCAATTTTGGATTTAATGTGTACTTCTACTACAGTACTCAATTTTGCCACCAGAGGGAGCTGTTACCTTGAGCAACTCCACAAGCATGACAGCCTGTGGGCTGATGAAATCTTTAGCTTGGTTACTTCACCAAAAGTGCCCTTGATGGCTGTAGACAGGTGATTGAGTGGTTGTAAAAAGAAAAATCAGCAACATATGAAAAACATAACCCCCCACACACACATAGGGCTCAGCAGGCGGGAAGTGGCTGCGTCCTTGCGTGGGGTGGGGGTTTCATTTAAACGGATGAAAAAGGAGAGTCCCGTCCTTCCAGACACGGAGAAACGGGCGCAGTACATCGAGGAGGAGCGGCACATGCGGGAGGAGAACATCCGGCTGCAGAGGAAGCTGCAGAGGGAGATGGAGCGCAGGGAGGCGCTGTGCCGGCAGCTGTCCGAGAGCGAGTCCAGCCTGGAGATGGACGACGAGAGGTACGGCTGCCGGGAGAGCGTGGCGGGCCGTACGGATCGCCTCATCATCAGCCAGTCACACACACACACACACACACACACACACACACACACACACACACACACATCCCCAGATAGATGGCCGAGAGGGGTCATGTCTGTTCGATCATGTTTTAACAGTCAAAATTAAGAAAAAAGCCCAGAGCCATTAAAGCCAGTTCATAAAGTTCTGTTTGCCTGAACACAGAGTTGAATCCTGCCCTCACCACTGTAACAGTGGTTTTAAGCCAATTCTTGAGCAGCTTACATAGCTGTGTTCATTTTTTACTGAGGCTCTTATGTCATTCAGAGATACAGGTGTAGGAGCACTCCCACAGTCTGCCACTGGTACTACATGACATACGGGTCTACAGGCTGTAACGTTCTCTAAATCCTCAGAAGTAACCATCTGCACACACAAATGTAACGGGCTGTACATTTACAGAAGGGACAGCATTCAGGGCATTTGTTAAAGGTTAAGGGGTAGATAATTTTGTGTGGCTGCTCTATTGTGCTGCAGCAGCCTTTTCTCATGAATTGTGGTCATACTGGAGTGTTATGCTTTTCTCTTGATGAGTTGCATTTACCTTGTACATCATGTGATCGTTGGGTTTCAAAATCTGAAATAAATCACAGATTTTGACTGTGGCTTTCAAGTACATTTACATTACATTTACTTACATTTACATTTATTCATTTGGCAGAGGCTTTTATCCAAAGCGCCTTACAGAGGAGGTAGAGTACAAAACAGGCAGGTGTGGGATTGTTCTTAGGACAGCAGTGTTTCCTGTTGATTTGGCTTAGTTTGACTTTCGTTCCTCAGGTATTTTAATGAGATGTCTGCTCAAGGTCTTCGCCCCCGGACAGTGTCGAGTCCAATACCTTACACACCCTCTCCCAGCTCCAGCAGGCCCATATCACCTGGTAGGTATACTATTAATGGTACAGCCAACGTCATGAGTGTGTCTAAGAGAACACTATCTCAGTTATTTTACTGCTTTGTGTACTGGTACCTCTGTCCATAAAGACTACCTTTGAAACTTTGAAATTGGTTGTATAACGATGCAATTACGGTGAGGTGGATAATGGAATTGTGTTAATTATTACTGGATCATTTTACCTGTCTACCCTGATGGCTATCATATAGTGTTCCGGTTTGTCTGAGTAAAGTTCTCAGGGACCTGAAGGTGGCCATTTCAGTGCTTCTTACTTTTATGACTTCTATGGAGTCCAACAGCAAGGCAAAAGCCTTCCAGGTAACAGAGTCCCAGAGAACTGCAGATGTACTGGAAACTTGTAGAAAGCATTGGGCTGTTGCCATCAACACAAAAAATGTAAACCTTTTAATCACCCCCTACTTATGTGCCAGTGGATCGCATTTGCCAATTAAGTCTGAAATCCCAAAAGCTCAAATGACATATGCTAGGAGGTAAAGAAAATCTTTTCCTCCAAAGCTATTTTAAATTTGTTGTGTGAATGGATTCTGTGGATCTTATGACTCATGTGATGCAGTGACTTCCATACCAATGGACAATTTATTCTGTTGGGTTTGGAAAAAAAATCTACTTGCATTACAGTGTAGCCACTGTTGTCATTAACCCCATCCCTGCTGTCACCCTTCTGTTTGATCTCCCAGCTCTTTGCAATTTCTGCTTTGCTGCTTTATGACAAATACCCTAACAGGGTAGGAATGTATTCAGTGGCCTCGCAAAACGGCTCGCACACGCCACCCCAAAATCATACAGGTTGTAAAATTCTGGAAGGACATTGTCACAAAGTGTTAATATCGTAACTGTTTTTTGTTTGTTTGTTTGATATGGACATTCCAAGTCAGTCTCAAAACGGGCTTCATCTGAGAGTTACCATACTCACCCCCCTCATTTATGTTGTCCTCATTTTCAGTTGTCCCCTTCACTGATTATTTATTGTATATAGCATAAATAATACATGATATATGCTCTATGCAAGTTTCCTACACAAAATTTTCTTTAAAGAGTTGGGGCAGTAATGGGTAGGTATTGAAATGAATGTAGAAAGAGAGAGACAGTGGAACCTTGGAAGCATTGCACTGCAGTTCTGGTAGAGGGTAACAAATGATGTTGCTACCTACTGTAAGGACTACTTGAGTATGGAGTACTTCCTGCTTAGACTCCACTTCCCATAGAATTTGCAAATCCACCTCCTTGGGAGAGGACTACCAATAAAATGCTGCTTACTGTCTCCGGTCTCACGTTAGCTACACAATTCATCTTAAGAACCCAAACCAGTTTGGATACTCCCACACTGGATGTATGAGAAAGCGTCTTTAGCCTTGCATGGCCTTGTTTTGAGGTATTCTCAACGAGAAGGGCTTCTTATAGATTAAAATTTCTGACTTGTTTAGTTTAACAAAAATGCATTAGTCAGAGACAGCGGTTGCTGTGCTGCCCTAATTGCACAGAAGTATTTGTTTGTCAGTTTTAGATAAGATGGCGGCAGGGCGGGGGAGGGACCTGTTCAGGACGACATCCTTATAGCATTCAGAGGAGTCTCTGTGCAAACGCAGAGTGGTTCTGCCTGGAGCTTCAGGTGTCACTGCTGAGTCACAACTCCCGTTCTGCCTTGTCCAGTCAGCAGCCAGGTAGAGGGGCTTTTTTCGGCCCCCATCCAGCAGACGGGGTGTTTACTCGTGGCCGGAGCTCCCGGCAGACACTCAGCAGCAGCTGGCCGTGCTGATAGGGAAGAGGAGCTCAGGCGTTTATTATGCCCTGGGTGACATCAAAGCTCCCAGAGGAAACGGCACTCCTTCCAATCACAAGGTGTAACCCGACCCAACAGCACACGCAGCCATGTCTCCCTCTTTGCCTCCGGCGTTGCATAACGGTTAGGAGGTATTCTTGGAGCTGATGTGCTGTCTAGACGGGGCAGCGCTCAGATATCAGAGGGATAAGTTATGAAATTGTCACAAATGATACTTTTCAGTAAATTCAAGGACATCTTTCATCCGTTAAACCTAAACCTAAGACAGTTTTAAACCTATGTTAAGCAGCTGAGGTTGAAGGCGGCACTTTCATATTGGTGCCTGTGTTAATCTGTTATTTATACAAGTTTGTTTTCAGGGTGCTTGTGGAAAAAAAAAACTTGTTTTCAATATGGGATGGAGGTGAAAATGAAATTAAATTTCTCTTTCAGATAATTATAACATTGCGAAGAGGCAAGATCTTTAATAAGCTGCTGAAATGGTGCATCATCTTTAGCTAATAACAGGTTGTTGACATCTCGTTATTTACCTTTTGTGTTATGGAAACAATAGCTATTAGAAAGTGTAGAAAAAATATTCCCGTGGTATATTTTGAGTTGCATTGTTGCAATGTGAGATTGTATGGTTTTGAACTGTTTGGTATTTTTGTTCTTGTACTCTCATCCTCAGTGCATTGAGAAACAGCCTTGGCAAAGATGAGTGAATACTGTTATGTAGCGGGTACAGAACTGTTGAGGAAGAGAATGTCACCTCAACTTTCTTGCATCATATTTTCAATAAATGTGTTTGGCCTTTCGATCAATGATGGCAAGAAGTTAGTTGTACATACAGTACACATTTTATATGTTGGTTATGGATGTTCTCTTGTCTAAGCACATAAAATAGAATTAGTTTAATCGGTTAATTCTAGTTAAAAGTGAGACACATACTTTCAGCGATTGTTTGTTTTCATTTAACTCATTCAGGAGTGATGATTTTATTATTTGAAAATGAAACCACTGACCATTGCAGTCACAGTGGAGATTGTGGTCACTCCCAGCTGAATTGGGATTGCTTGAATGAAGGTCTTTCACGGTCTTCTGCATAAAATACAGAAAATATAGAAATAACAGTTCTGACGGCAGCTGTTTGTGCACACAGTGTTTTGTTTAGGTATTGTGGACCTATGATACTGTAGATGTGGCAGTAGGTAGGGGCTTTTTGATCATATTGGTATTTTCCGCCTTTTATAAATGTTGGTGTCATGTTCATCTGCATAAGGGTCATACATCATGGCCACAGCTCTTGTTGCGGTACAGGGCAGACCCCCTTCTGCTGTCCAATCAGCAAGCAAGGACTGATTTTCTGTATATGTAGTGCTGACAGGTAGCGCTCTATGAATGTCAGCTGTGCTGCACAAAATGTACAGTATGTTCTGTGCAAAATTCACTGAGATGCTGATTTGAATAAATGTTGGGAGCTTTATGCAAATAATAGACTTCAGTCTAGTGACAGAATATTGTTTATTGGAGAGCAAAATCGGATAGCATTTGACAAGGAACATTATTTCATTTATCAATCTCAGATGAGCCAAGTAATCAGAATTGTTACTGGCTTGGGCTGGCTTGTAATGCATGGGTTTACCCTGAACCCTCATGTCATTCCATATGCCAGGTGACGCATTCCATAAGACTCACCAAATTGAGAGCAAATATAGGAACCTCGAAACAGCTAAACATAACATGAGCAAGAACAAAAAAAGAAACTTCAGAAGCATTAAAATGGCATAATTCTCTCAGACTGAAAAGTCAGGTGTGTGTGCGCACGGTCACAGTTTATGCAAAACATTTTAACCCCAGTAAATGCAATTTTTAACCCTTTCTAATCCACCCCAACAGCTGGCAAGCTGACTGGATGTTTTTTTGTCTTTTCCAGGTCTGTCATATGCAAGTCACACAGTGGGGTTCACCCCCCCAGCCACCCTGACCAGGGCCGGCATGTCCTACTACAACACCCCAGGCCTTCACGTCCACGTAGGCTCCTCGCATGGCATTGCGGTGAGTTGCAGCCCATCTCTGACAGTCTTCCTCCCCCACCTTTAAGACATCATTCCTCGAGATGCAGTCATTGTGATGTTTTCATGGCCTAGAGCTTCAGTGCTTTTTACAGTCAGGGGCTTTAGAGCTTTTGAACAGCTGCACATATAAAAAGCTATTTTGTAAGGATTTATGCCTTGTATCTCGCTGCTTTTGAAGACCTTATGCTGCTTTCCTGTTGAAGAATGGTATGATAAAGGAAGATGCTATTGTAGATCCTCTAACCGATCTGCAGTATTTAGCAAAGCCGCCAGACTACCCTTTGTCCACCGATGTGCATTAGTGCGAAATTCAAAAAGTATTGCTGTGTTCATACGTCTGCAGAAAGTCTGTAGCCACACACACATCTGCTTACATTTTCAGAAAAAGGAGGGTTTTTGGAGCTTGCTAAAACACAACAGCCAAAATTTACCCATCCAAAGACAAAGGCTGGATTTTTTTGCCATTTTCCCCATGCAAAACTGGCAATACCTGCAAAGACTCTTCAGAGACCATACTGCGCCGGGAGTCATTTCAACTTGACCAGGACCCCACCACCCCCACCCCCCGATAAGCCCCAGGGTGTCAGTCTGTGGTGGGTGCCTGGAACAGCTGGCAGTGTTGTGCAGAACACTGCAGTGGTTTTGACAGCTCGTCTGGCAGGAGAACTGAGTGCTTTGTCTTTGTCCTCATACTGGGGTCATCCAGCCTTTTGCTTTGTGTTTGCCTTACTTCCCAGGACACAGGACATCTACTAGTAGATGCTTTGTACCTGCAACTGAACTCTTTCCCTAGTAGTTCATTTTCAGATGCTTAACATTTTAACAGAGTTTAACAGAGAATTTAAAATATTCAAGTTTCAATTAGATCTACATGTCAAATGTGCATTATAAGTTAAACTACTGGTCGTTTTGTTAAGAACACAGCCTTTGGTGCCTGGCAGGAGACTTGTAAATGAGGTAACATTTTATAGAAAGTTTCACTATGCAGGTGTCTATGGAACTTGGCTGTCAGGTAGATAGATAAGCCCTGTGTGAAAGCCCAGAATTTGACCTGGGTTGAGTTGAGTAGGGTTCCTCATTGCCAACATTTGATTAGCCTGAATCTGAAAGTGATCTTGGAAACCTCTTCATCTTTTTTTCCACTCCTCGTTACATGGGTATTTATGAGATTCCATTCCTCCTCCTTGAGAATTTGGGTCACGGTGACCCATTTTCTCATATTCACTAATGATTGACTGATATCATTGCACCCCACGTGGAAAGCGTTACCTGTTTTCTTAGATTTTCAGCTGAAAATATTTTCGAATCAACGCAATAGTTGTGAAAGAAACAACTCATTTGTGTTCATGAAAAAGTGGTTTGTTATTTGTACAAAGCGTTTTGTGTTTATTTTGCTTTTTTATCTGAATTCACAAGGTAATTTTGACCCCAGTGTTTTCCCCCCTCTGGAAGAATACAGATGGAGAGCTGGCAATATGAAGCTAAAAACCTGGGACGCACAATATCATAGGGTTATATCATCGTAGGGTCATATCTGTAATTTCACAACACAAACTTGATTAAAAGGTTATTAAAGTACATAGCACTGCATTTTAATTAACCTTAAAGCCAAAGCAGTGTCTTCAATCTTCAGATTTTTAACAAAATGGTTTTAATGTGCTCACTCAAGGTATAGAAGACAACTTTAGCAGAGACAAAAGCTATACAGTTTGTACTCCTCTCTGTTTTGTATTTTTGGTCAACCTTGGTGTTTAGATCATCTGAATTCTCATTGGCCAGTGTTCTAATTGAATGTTGTGGCCTTACCATCATATCCATGGGGGCTGCATGTATAATATGATCCATAATGCATTGAAAATCGAAGCAAATTCGTTTGGTTATAATTAATTGTTTAAGTCTGTAAGTCCAATATAATGGCTTCTGATTTTCAAAGAGAAGAGACCGGTGGTAGACATTGTCTTTTTTAGCAGTACAATTAATACAATTTGGAACAGTCTGAAACCTTCAGTATTTTCTAACCATTTCAGTGCAGCGTAAATTGATCATCTCTCCAAGAATATTCAGATAAAATGTTTTCTCCTTGGCCACTCTCTTCAATGAACTCTTCAATGTTACATTGTGCCCAATCACATTTGTCACTTTTCCTAAACAGATTATCTAGATGTGACATACTAGTGGTGAGATGTATTATAAGGGGGATTTGGGGATTTGCAATGACATTATGTTGCAGAGAAATTTAAGGTGGAGCAGATGATGGTGATACTGATGGCTGTTCATTGTGAAACCTGTATGAAAATATATCTGAATTCTGTACTCAAATAAGGTTAGATAAAATTCAAATAGTAAATTGTTTGGATTGACTCAAACCTCACTGTTGCTATGCTTGTTTCTCTAGGGCCAGCTCTCACATCCTTTCTTTCTTTTTGCCCGTATGTCCTTCTGTGATTTGCTCCACCTATTTTAATACATTTTACCATCTGTCTTTTTCCCCATTTGTTATAATTCTATTTCCTTTCTCTCAGTCTTTGCGCTATTTAACCATGACAGCTGGTCAGTACTGAAATCCCATTGTGAGTTGTATCAAGTGACATGTGGATTGCATGACAGTGCCACCTTGCGACACCTGGCAGTGAGAAGATGGTGCTGCTGCCTTAGGGCTGGCTTATAGTAAAACTCCTCATTTTCTTAACAGCCTTGTTTAGGAAGAGGCGCATTTTACACCTGGGTGTGACTGAAGCAAGACTGGTGAGACTAGTTCAGTGTTACAACCGGAGTGCTGTACTAGATTTACCAGATTATATCCCTGTGAGTGTAAACCCACTCCAGTATCCTCCGATGTATGCTGTTGTCCCATGCCTAGAGCAGTCAGTCCTCTGACCGTTTAACTGGTTTACATGCGTTTAAATTTAGTACCTGGACGTTGGTGTCTGTGTGACCAGGTATCTTGCAGTAATGATGCTACAAGTGAGTGAAAGATAAAATACTGAGATGAATGAAAAAGTACTGAAAAGACCATGGTCAAGAGAGTGACAGTTTGTAGAGAAGCAAGTAAGTACAGTTTGAGACAGCTTGTACAGTCAGGCTATGAATACATTTTAAAGAAGGTGTGTTTAGTTGAATTCTACAGGCATATCCCATGTCACTGTCTTCGTATTAAGGGTGGTGCTTTCCACCTGTTTCTTTTCAGTTTACATATGTCTCCCACACCAAAGTGATAACTGTGTGTTGTGTATTTCTTCATTTTTGGTGTCTGAAAATTGTTGAGAAAGCAAGTGGAACTAGATGTAAATATGCATGAAAACATGTAAACTGGGGATGTTTTCATCACATTTTTTTGCAGACTTGACTGATTTTTAGCTAAATTTGGTGATCAAATTCAGAATTTTGACTCCGTGCTTTCAGATTGAGATTACTTTTATTGATGTATTTTCAGCGATTGGATGCATTTATGAATTATTATGCAGAGGGACTTGCACTCGCAGCATACTGATTTTTAATTTTGCCCCAGTTTGTTTGACATATCTCAGTTGTCCCTAATGGGTTTTCGTTTTGTTCTTCTGACAGAGACCCTCTCCGAGAAGAAGCAACAGCCCCGATAAATTTAAACGGCCAACGCCTCCGCCGTCGCCCAACACACAGTCTGGGGTGCAGCCGCCACCCCCACCGCCCCCTCCAATGCAGCCAATGGCAGTCCAGCCCTCCTCTTCCCAGGCAGCTACTTCCCAGCATTCAGTGCATCCATCCTCACAGCCATAGTGCATGACCGCTGCTGCTGTGGACTTGGGACAGAGCAAGTTACTAAGAGCCAAAGGCTTACCTGACGTATATGGAGTCGACATACATGCACTGATATTATATAGGCTTCACTGTTAACTGTGTTGTAAATGTTTGTTTAGAATACAGCCAGTGTTGTGGCACTACGACACTAATCACAGCAAAACGTATCCTTGTCAGTGCTTACTGGAACTACGTGTTTTTCGGTCTTAAACTCCTTTCGATGCGAAACATTTACCACTTCACCTGTGATCAAACAAAAATTGTTGTTAAGTTTCTTAATGGTCAAGTTCAAAGGCTTGGAGGTCTGATTTGGAAAAAGGGAATCTGTATCTGTCTGTTCCAGTACGCTTCAGGTCAGACAGACTGCAGAGTGTGTTTGCGGAATGCCTGTAAGGGTGTTACGGATTTTCCCAGCATTGAAGAGTGGCACCTACATTTCCAATGAGGAATGGAGATGAATACTAATAGAAGCCACAACTGTCAGTGTTTGCCGCACTGATTAAAATGTACAGTCCCACCAGGCATAAATCTTGAGTGCTTGCAATATCCTTACAGCCTCTCCTGCTGAAAAGCATATCCATCCTGCTATATAAAATATTTAACAGACCATTTGAATTAAAGGTACGGTAGAACAAAAAAAAAAGAGTAGTTTAAAAGCTTGTGTAATAGGGTCTTCTTTCATAGTGTGGAAATTATTGACATTATTTATGTAAACCTATATAAAAAAAAAGTAAGTGTGCATATGACATCAGCGATTGCCAGGTATTTGCAAACTCATTTTGTGAGCACAAACCACAAGTGCTCTTGACAGATTTGTGAAAGGAAGATCTCATCTGAGGGCAAAAAAAAGTCAGCCATTGGTCCGATAACCAGTAATGCACATCTCACTTGTATATTTAGAGAAATGAGATTGCGTAAACCAGGTACATTGGAGTCTGTAGGCAGAGGCAGTTTATTTGTCTCATTTACTTTTGTTAATAAGTGGGCTTTACATCTTGTAATAGTGTGGCAATACATGCAGCCCATGGACTGTCAGAGTTGGAATGTAATGCACAATACCTTGGATGTGGGAATGTGCATACATTCTTTTTGTCATTGTAAAAAATGATTGAGTTTGCAGTGGGCTGGGTAGTACTTATAACTTGCTGCTGGTTGTGTACTTCAAGGTTTTTCTGGATGATGTTTGCCTGCTCAACATTTTGACACCTGTCCATACTTTAAATCTCAAGTCACGTCAAATATGAAGATATGTTTTTTTAAAGACTTCAGTATTTACTGCTGTGAGTTGTATCCTTTACCTAACATGGTTCTTGCTTTGAATTTCTCATCACTGATAATTCAACATGCAGTGTCTGTATAACTGCTATCACTGTGACTTTGCAGAGTATGTTCTAGAATAGCTCCATGATCCTCAGATCAATGTTGAATACTGCTACAGCAAATAGACATTTCCTGCAATAATGGCATGACAGAACATACAACATTAGAGCAAGAATGTGTATATATATTTCTTGTTTTTTTTTTTGTTCAATTTTTTTAAGCTTTGCAGAAATTGTGAAAGTAATTTTTTAAGTGTTGGATTCTCCAATTTAGTGAGTATTTGTGAGTAACTAGTCTTAAACTCCGTGTTGCTGTTGCTGGTTTGTTTCAGCCTTCTTCTGAGGTCAGTCTACATCACAGCTGCTCTTAGCTGCTGCACCTCTTTTTGCTCTTTTATTTCCAGAGTTGAACAAAAAGACATTTAGCACTTAATATTTGATTCCAACCAAAACACCACATTCAAGTTTCAGGTTGCATTGAGGTCATTTACACAGAACACACAGATACTAGTATTATGATCTGCTGAGCATCTGTGCCACTCTACATAAAACTGAGGCTCAAATACACAGTTTTTACATACATCTTTGGTCATAACGACCCCACTCCTTCCAACACACTCATTTATTGGTACCAGAGGATAATGTGTTAAGGTTAACTGAACATTACATTACACTGAACATTGCAGAGTTTGTAATTGTATGGAGTTTCATCTTTCATCTAAGTGTCTGTGTACAGGGTGGCAGGCATTCATTTTCATTTGGTTTTTATAACTAGCTTCTTTAGCACATGTATTTTTTTTTTTATTTCTCTTTCATGTTGTAAATATGCTTAGTTTCATTGTTATAAGAAACTGTTTACCAGTGAGGTGTTCACATACATTTCTTAGTTTTTCCAGACCCATTCACAAGTTTTCTGTTTAATTGTGGAGTTGTTTGGGATGGGGGTTTGGAGGGGGATGTTTGCTTATATCTTCAACAGACTGTTGACAAATGAATGTAAAGTTTGCTCATGTTTTACCGCTATCATTAACGGACAGAACACCTTCGAGCCTTAACTCACTGTGGTATTGCTAAACATAAGCATTATCTAGCTTTTTCCCCACATCAATAATTAAAGCCTTAATATGTGGCCTGACCAGTCTTTTGGTGTAAATGCTCCTAAAGTACTTTGTGTTCACACTTTCTTTCAAATGCAGCATTTGTATCCACAGGGAAAGACGGTGATATACTGGAACCCATCCTTACAGATATCTTTTAGGAAATTGTAACATTATATAAAGAAAGCATGGGGACTTTAATGCTTGCTCCTTCAATGATCCTACTGTTTTTCAGTTCCGTATGGACTTCTGTTTGGATAAAGATTTGACAGGGAGTGTGTGTGTGCATGTGCGTGTGTGTGTGTGCATATGCATGTGCGTGTGTGTGTGCGAGCAAGCGAGCGAGTGATCTAGACATATGTATGGTGTACGGACCTAGTAGAATATGTTTTAATGTACCTGTCCAAAAAAGTTACTCTCTGACACAGTCAACACAATTAGCTTAGCGGTCTTCCATTCCAGAAATGCAAGTTCACATGAATTGGAATGTCTATGTATTTTTTCCAGGTTTTCAACATGTTCCTGTAATTTACATTTACATTTACATTTATTTATTTAGCAGACGCTTTTATCCAAAGCGACTTACAAAAGTGCATACAGTAAGTATAGCGACAGTACAGGGACAGGATGTGTACAGTTCCACAATGATACAGTTCTCAGCTGAGAGCAAGGTCTGTTTGAGGACATAGTACTATCAGATTTGTACAATTACAGCCTATAGGGCAACTAATACGATACACCTTCAAATAGCAAACTTCAACAACTTCAAACGGCACAATGAGCGTCAGGGTAAAGGCGGCAACAAGAAACAATTTTAAAAGCACAGCAATTTACGACAGCACTGATGGGGGGGCAGCAGCAATTGTGTGCTGGGTCAGTCCAGGTAGAGTCTGAAGAGGTGTGTCTTCAGGCCCCGTCTGAAGGAATGGGGTGAAGGAGCTGTCTGTAGCGGGACAGGGAGTTCGTTCCACCACTGGGGAGTGATGTAGGTGAGACGCCGATGTCTGGCAGACCAACCACCTCCTGCCTTGACCATGCAAGGAGCAAGGCGTCCAGTTGCTGCTGAGCGCAGGGGTCGGGCTGGTGTGTAGGGCTGGATGAGTTCTTGGAGGTAGACAGGGGCTGTCCTGTTGATTGGAGAGAAGGCGAGGGTCAGGGTCTTGAATCTGATCCTGGCAGCGACAGGAAGCCAGTGGAGGGAATGAAGCAGGGGAGTAACATGGGAGAATTTGGGGAGGTTGAAGATTAGTCAGGCAGCTGCATTCTGGATGAGCTGCAGACGCTGGGTGGTACAGGCTGGGAGGCCTGCGAGGAGAACGTTACAGTAGTCCAGTCGAGGGAGAACTGTGGCCTGGATAAGGAGCTGCGTCGCGTATGTTGTCAGGAACGGACGAATCCTCCTGATGTTGTGGAGGAGGAATCGGCAGGAAACGTGCGAGCAATGTACTCCTTGAAGTCCAGGTTGCTGTCGAGGATGACGCCCAAGCTCTTTGCTGACTGAGAGGATGGTATTGTGGTGCCATCGACGGTGATGGAGAGGTCATGCAGGGGGGAAGGGCCGGCTGGGATGAAGAGCAGCTCTGTTTTTCTGAGGTTTTTCTGAGGTTTCTGTAATATAGCTGGAAATATGAACAGGCTTTTTGTCTCCATAGTAGTCGTCTAAATCACATTTAATCTGGCTTGAGAAAACATTCCATTACATGAAAAGGTCTTTGGTATTGGCAGTTGGCTGGTAGCAGGTACAGGAGACCAATATGACCATAACTGTAGTGAAGGATAACAGAGTTTCAGTAGGTGTAAATCACATTTTGTACAAATGAAGTTTAAGTGCTTCTAATTAGACAATAGGATGTTTTTTTTTTTTTTGTTCTGCTTTGCCAAGAATAATAGTTTTTGGTCACTTTGGCCAGAAGGATACAACACACCCATGGAATGTTTTTCAATATGCAGCATTACTGGATGTAAGCTATAAGAAACCTGAGCAAATCCAAGGAAGAATTCCCACTGCAAGGATCAAACACCCTGCTGTTAGAATGCTGCCCTTTAATCTTTGAGGCAGAAGGTAGTGAAGTGTTTGTTTACCCCATATGGTGTCTTTGTTTTTCGGCACCATTCAGTCAAACCACACATTGCTTTTTAGCATTAACAGCCTGAAATTTAACTTGTGCTTTTCGTGCACGTTTTGCACTTTGTCTCACCATGAAATAAAAATCGTATGTTACTGCAAAAAGTAAGTGCTTTGAATTCGTTACTGGGAGCTAAGGAAAGACTGCTTTGCACCTTGATTGAATCGACCCCTTGAGAATTGGCCATCCCCCAATCCTCTTTGTTTGGTGCCAGAATAGTATGTCAGGTTTTAGCTTGTCTGTTTGTACCAATGCTCTCATATTTCCTCCAGTTCACCAGATACCAATCTGCTGACAGGCATTTGGCCAAAAAATCCCTTAAACCTGAAGGCTCATTTATTTAGTTTCCCTCCCATTTTTCCGAAATATCTAACAAAATATATTAGCGGTAAAAAAACCCTTTTTTTTCCATTGTGCTAATGTTACAGTTAAGCTGTGTGCACTATACTACCGAATTCACCACTTTAGGTTTCATGGCACACAGTGGTGCAAATGTTGATTGGTTAGTGAAGGTGTAATATTTTCAGCAACTGCTCAAGTAACCTTTCAGATACTGTTTAATGTAACATTTTCTGTTATATCTAGCAGGCAAACCTAAGTCTTTACCCAATCCCAAGCAGACAAATCATGTCAAAAAGCTGTTCAGACCTTGAGCAAGGCATTTCTGTTGCATTATTGTTGTATGACCTAGTGTATGTCTCAACTTAAGAGAAATACACCTCACTTACAAATGATAATGCAAATGAAGATCTTAGCATTTGTTTCCTTGTGCTTCATCAGCTTCACTAATTGGTTTATAACTTTCGGAGTTTTCCAAGGCAGATGTTGATTCTTCTTACTTAGCCAAAGGGAAAATCATTAATATATTAAAAAATCAATTCTCTTGATTTCTCTCAACATTTATCATTTAACTTTGTCTCCCAAATAAATGTGACCTTTTTTTGAGGTGTAGGTATTGTACAGTTGAAAAAAAAAGTTAGTGGTTAGGTTAAGGTTAGCAACTTTTGATTGAATCCAAGCCTTCATAATGGTGTAAATCCTTTCTAGCTGTAATCAAGTCTCAGATTCAGCATCATTTTTTACACTTATAATGAGTTTTATCTATATTAATTGTTTTTGGAAACTAGCTTTTAATTAAGACACTTTGAGTGAATGCAATTAACTTCTAGCTTATGTAAGTTTTTTTTTCTTTTTTACAGTTAAAGAGGATTAAGGATTTTTAAGCCATTTAGTAAGTCCTCCTTGGTACATCTGTGGGAAATGCCATCGAAGTGCCTTGGGAACATTGGGACCTATCGAAATTATGCCTATCCTTTCTTTAACCCAAGCATTAGCATGTACCTCCTCAGAAGAGCCAGGAAGAAAGGCTTGACCTGTCAAGGATTAAAGAGGTACATGACTCCATTCTTTGGAAAGAACATATCTTTGGACAAAACAACAGTCACATATCGGCTTTGACATAACAGGCAGACGACAAAAAAATCTTCTGAGTTCTTAATGTCTGCTGCTTGGAGCGATTAATCTCACTTTGATGGATGATTAATTTGACAGATCTTCCGTTTGAAATCACAAATCCACCAGTCAGGAAAGCCCCTGATTCTCATCATGCCTCTTGCTTTTTTCATGAGGTTGGGCCATAATCCAGGTCATACTGTACAAGCAGAGTGAAGTAAGTACCCCACAAATGCATAGTAATGCATGTGTAAGCCCTTCTGGAGCATACTGCATCTTGTGTAACTACATAAGGTTGGAGCAGTTTTGGGTTTGGCCTCTGTTCTAGAGTTGAGGCAAAAGTGAAGATGGACAGAGTGGTACTATAATAATATGCGATTCAAAAAAAAAAAAATTACATTATTTACCTGGTTCTAATTTTGTCATTCATTCACTGCAATTAGTTTATTAGTTATTCAATTGCTTGATCTACAGTTTTATGCGCTCACATGATGTCCATGCCTCGTGTGATACAGCACTGAAAGATCATCCTGGCATTTTAAGGCCACTGCTAATGTTTTGCAATAAGATCTAATTTGCTCAGCGTGACTTAGGCCACTTGGGAAAAACTTCCGTCCGTTTTTATGTATGATTCTTCTTCAGCTAGGCGAGTTCATTCAGTAATGTCCTTCCCAACATGTGCATGTAATATCTTTATAATATAATCTGGCAAATCCAAATGGAGTCCAACGCTATGCTTTGAGCTTGCTAGAAGACATTGTGTGAACATCTGTTACAAGTTTTTTTCTTTTTTTGAAAAGCATTTCTTATGTATTCGTGTTAGTTACAATGCGGGATCATACATTGTTTACACTATTGCTTTCGATATTTTCTGTAATGCCACACAAACATCTGTTTTATTTCAACAGTTCACCATACAAGCATTTTACAGGGTGGCAGAGAAGTCGAGGTCCGTACAGGTTTAATAATAGTAAAAAAAAAGTCTGATTAATATTCGAGTTATAATGTCGTAACACCTTTTACACGAAAATACAACTGAACGGCTCTTTTTCTGAACTGCCAAAAAAACTCTTCATGATTTTGCCATAAGTGGGTTGCCATCTTAAGTTTAGCTCACTGAACACCAGGAAGATGACACAAAGTATGAACATTACAAATAACCCTGTTCTCTCTTTTATAATGGCCATCGCTTCCCTGTGTAGAAAAAATAGAAAATACCTGTAATTCAGAATGCGTATGGCGCTCGATTTTGTGGAATGTACGGTGTCATCTCTAAAATTAGTTCCAAAAAGAGCTGCTCCATAGCTGGCAACGTGGAATGGGATTAAACGCAAATAGAAAGAAAATACAGACAACTGTTGGGAATGTATCAAAGTTGTTTAGATTTTGCATGCATTTCCGGTACATAAAACCAATTGCATAGCCTACTTTACACAGTCTGTCGTTGGTAATGGTAGAATTTATATTTAAAGACATTGTTTTCACAATGTTTCGTGTCGGAATTACGTTTTTGTGTCAGGAAATGACCACATACCTTTAAAAGTCTGCCTTTTATGTCAGGGGATAAACACATTGTTTATTGCTTGTTCTTGGGAAGGCAACACTTTTATCCCATGTAAAATATCATCAATTAAATATAAATAAGAAAACTGAATTTGTTTTGCCTTCAACCAAAGCCGCTGTTAGATTGGTGCAATTCTATGTAGACGACGGCTGAAAAAAAGAAAAAGAAGCCTCTGTTTAGTTTCGAAGCGAAATGCTTAGGAACACTATGAATGAGATGTAATGTAAAGTCCTTTGTGTGAATACCGCTAATTCTAGGGGTTTTTACGACGCCTCGTGGCGGCAGCAGCACATGTGTAGCACATCTGTTATTGTTGTCAAGCAACAGCACAGGATAGTCGGTAGAAATAACAAATGTAGCCTACGTTACCCACATTTTGAATGAGTCTTTGGATTTAAGTAGCCTACCTGCAGGTCGATAAATTTCAAAGAAAACTTTGCTATCCAGGCCATTTATTATTTTAAATGAATGATGAGCACCGTTTCGTTTCACAAACTGGGGGAGGGGAGCAATTGCACAGAAGACATACACAACAGAAAAGACTCGGCATTTCCATTAAAAAGAAGAAGAAAAAACATTCGTATCTCTTAAAATGGCCAATATAAGCACTGGACCCATTTGGATGAATGACAACCATAAGATAGTCCGTGTTTCCTCGTTTATTAATTAATTTTAGCTTTCGGATTAAATTATATTAACAGTCAATGTTTCACAAAATGTGCGGTCATACGACTGTGCAAAATGCGTCTTGGAATACATTTCATGTATTGTTATTTACATATTCAAATACGAAGTAAACACACTCGACGCTATGATGAGATCTATGATCACTGTAAAATAGGAGGAAGTTTAGCATCGTATTTTACCCAGACCAGCGAGAACAGCTTCAAACCGGTTTCTACTCTTGGCAACAAAAGCAGTACCTAGCGCAGCCTGAGCTCACAGTAGCTATTTAAGTGGAGAGGAAACCCCATTCTAGCCTCTAACTTCAAACTGTTACTTGAAGAGATGTCGCTAATATCTCTCCGTTTTATTTTATTTTCATATGAAGTGCTATGATCCAAACCTTCACATCAGCTCACCCTGCCAACTTTGCACTCACTTGAACGACAGCTTTGCAGGTGCCTATAATTGCCGAGGTAAGTCGTATTGTTTTATAATTTGCTGTATGTATCGTAAATTATGTATTTGAAAAAATGCTCACAACGGAACGAACAACGGAATCATTCACATGTAACATTTAACAACGTTTAATTGAATTAACAGTGAATCTGAGCATGTCATGTAGCATAAATGAATCTGTTTTTACGATTTTTATCCAGATAAACCTTAATTGGTTAAAAAGGTGTTTAATTATAATAAGTCTCCTCCATAGTTATTTATGTCAGAAAGCAAGCGAGCGTAAGCATTTTCCAAATAATTAGTAAATATCCTGAGGAGTTTGATGTAAGAAAATTATTTACAGGAAAAGGATGTAGCGTACAGTAGGGACTGTCACCATCGCTTGCTGCAGCTGCCGGCTAACTTAGTGGAGATGCGTTCGTCCGATTCTCAGAAGATCAACATGTTTAATTCTCGGCTTGAGCAAGAACATCCGTAGCCTAATTATAACACTGGATAAGCACCAGCACAGCTGGCATCTTAGGGGCGAGACACAGAATTTAAGGACAACATTATGTTATGTAGGGCCAAGAACGGAGTAGGCTGTCCCTGTGCATTTACCCCTCCTTTAAAGGTGTGGTCTTCGAACAGACAAAATGAGACCGGGGTGGATGGAGAGCTACTAACTCAGCTAGGACGTTTGGCAGACTACCTGCCTGGTAAACCAGGCATAAAGCATAAGGTCCTCTATTTAACATCAAGGTATAAGAAATGTGCACATACATTATTTTTGTTGTTATTGTTTCTTTGCTTGTTCTATTTGTTTTTAATTATCTGTGAGAGTTGGCATTGTCTGTTATTTTGGTACGGGCTCTTTTACAAAACGTTGGTGGAAATACTAAGATTGTATATTGCTGACATATGCATGTTACTTTTTTTTTCTTGTGTTGTAGGAAACCACATTGAGACCTTAAATCCTAACTCACAGGATGAATCCACAGAGCTCCAAGAAAGCCCTGGATGGTGGCTGGGGATGGGTCATCGTGCTGGTGTCCTTCATGGCCCAGTTTCTTGCCTACGGGTCCCCCCAGTCTGTGGGAGTCCTCTACCCAGAGTGGCTCGACGCTTTCCAGGAGGGCAAAGGACTGACTGCATGGGTTGGGTCTCTGGTGTCTGGTGTCGGACTGATTGCCAGTAAGTTCAGTGTGCGCAGTGCACCACAGAACCTGCAGTGATCCCTGTCCATTTCATGCAATCGACCCCAGATCAATTGCTTACTAACATTGATCTGGGGGTGCTTGCACAAGAACACTAGCATTTTGATGAGCCATCTCTGCCTCAGCTTTTACAGAGCAGAGAACTATTTGCTGTTTTCATAAGGGGCCCAGATGAACACTGGGAAATAAATAAATATCATGAAGTTAAAAGGACACAAATCACTCAGCATGGTTAGGACATTGTTTTCGAAAATGCAAGTTGTTTGTTAAATTCATGTAACTGATAAAATGACAGTACTGTCCAACCTGTCACACTCATAAAAGGAAGCTCTCAGGAAAAGTCAAAGCGTTGCTAATTTTCTGTGGCAGGTCTACATGTTGCGTCAGATCAGAATCTTGATATGTCATTATCAGCTCTTGCAAAAGACACAGGTGATATAAGGCCTGAGTTAATTTAATTCAGATCATGTGGGTGGGACAAGCCACATTTAACAGAACATAATATTATCACCCCCTATTATTGTGATTCAAGCAAGATGTTCTAAAACATAGACTATGAATGCAAGTTATGATTTTTTTGTGTTACTTAGTCAGCTCCGGTGCTTCCTTCTTATCTGATCTTACGCTGCAGGGAAATGAACATGAGGCTTGTCTGTTCAGCTTCATTTTTACATGCTACCTTGAACAGAGTGGAACACATAAAGGCATGCTGTGTCACTTTGTTTAAGTAGGGCCATGCCTGTTATGAAAGCCATCTATCCTTCTGCAGAACAGAGAGCGTTATGTCAAAAAAATCTCTCGCACCAAATAGCTTTGAAGCACTAATTATTTCATCAAGTGCCTCAGGCAATTCTTGCTGCTGGCAGTAGTCCTTCACCCGGTGCCCTGCCAATAAGCAATGCCAATAGTACCATCAGTCAGGGTGACTTTGCAGTGCGGTACACTGGAATATAGAAACAGATAGTGCTAAACCAAGGGCAGCTTTTACAGTATGCTGTCATTGTATCAGCGTATTGGTCTTACCTGCAGAGCATGGAGAGCTTCTCTCCATATTTACCATCTTCTTCTGTTTAGAATCTTCACTACCTTTCTGCAGAAGTAGTGTTTATAGGTTTTCATGCATACCGAGGCACTTATTTAAGCCATATTGTGGAAATGTGAGGGTGTAAACCAGCGCAGCAAGTGCGCTTCTATAAATTGGTACATTCAACTTAGTGTTGTAGCTGTTCACCCTGCCACATATTTCTGTTAAGCTGCTAACAACTTTGAGTAATGTCCTCACAGTACAGTGAGTTATGGTTAAACAAAAAGACTGCATTCATCACAGGCTGTACGTTAATAGATATGTTCACCAAATTTATATTTTAATAAAGACATTACAGGAACCATTACCAAACTTCAGATGAGGTTTGTTTGAAGTGGTTTGGGATTCAAGTACTTTATAATTACGACCAAACAAACACTTCAGTCTCTGATCTGTTGGCAGTGTAGTGTGTCGTTAACTGATATTGAGGGCCTCAGCTCTTGCTTGGCTGAAGTCCCTGTTGTTTCCAGTGAAGAACTGACTTTGTCCTGGCATGACCTACAGAAGTACTGTGAGAGTGGGCATTAAAGCTGTTTTCATGATTATTGTGCTTGTATAAAAAGGACTATAATAGGGTGCTACCAGAAGAAGTAGTGTTCTCACCCCTCACCTACAATACTTAAAAACTGTCACCGAAAAATAAAGGAATCTCGTGGCCTCAGATGGTCTTCTCCTCTGACATCAGGTGTTTAGCAGATGTTGCATTGTGACATTGTTGTAGTGTCCCCAGCCCCCTATTGTAAGGACAACAGCCACAAGTCTACAATCACAAGAATGCTTCAGTTAGTGTGGCTGGAAAGAGTGGCCACGCTGACCCTGAATTGTCAAGACAGCACCTGCCACTTTAAAATCTATGTCCTTTGTATGCAAAGTGGGTTGTTACAGTGTTATGATAATTGTTTTTTTTTGTGCTTCTTTGTGTGTTGCTAGGTCCCATCTGTAGTGCCTGCGTGATCAACTTCGGCGCCAGACCTGTCACAATCTTCAGTGGGGTGATGGTGGCCGGAGGTCTCATGCTCAGTGCTTTCGCACCCAACGTCCCATTTCTCATCTTCTCCTACGGAATAGTTGTCGGTACGTGAGACACATTCGTTGCATGCCAACTTGGCAAACTTCTGAGCTGGAGTGCAAGCATAGGTCAGCCATGTTCACCAAATGCCCACAAGTCACAGAATATAGTACGCCCTGCGAGAACACTGTAAACAGAATGGGGAAAAATGCTGCTGTTAGGTGCACTCTGGAAACCTGGCTGATAGTATCAACATGTTTTATCTCACGGCACAATGGAAAGTGGGAGTGGACCTAAAAAGATTTACATTAGCGGTGGCTAAGGTGCACATATTTTCAGTGGCATATCACCTGCACTCTAAACCCTGCTCTCGCCTGTCATTTCTGTCTATTGCCTTCTGCAAAAGGATTAGCCATAAAAAGTTTCCTCCCCGCATATTTTTTTCACATATGCCTTATAATGAGAGAGTGGTAAGTAAGCGTGCTGCTGCTTCATTAACCACTTTATCAAGTATTACTTGTTCGGTTTGTTTGGTGACTCTTAATATGATTCTGCAAACCTTGAAATTCTTTGGCACGTTTGTCTTTGTGGTTTTTTTCTTGCCCTTGGTTACCAATTAATTCATCTTTAATTTGGTTTGTTTCAAACAGGGTTGGGCTGTGGGTTGGTGTATGCTGCTACGGTGACCATCACCTGCCAGTATTTCGACAAGAGACGTGGCCTGGCACTCGGAATAGTCACAACAGGTAGAGCTGCCCTTTCGTTTGTCTAGGGAACCACCATTACCTCTTTGTCCTGTGCCCATCGAAGCAGATTTAACCTTTAGCGGTCTACTTTGTCCTCTAGGTACAAGTGTTGGAGGTTTCCTGTACGCCACGGCCCAGAACGAGCTCATCGAGCTCTTCGGACTGGATGGGTGCTTGCTGATCGTCGGTGCCCTCGCTCTGAACCTCATAGCCTGCGCTGGACCAATGCGGCCCCTGCACCTGCCAGGCTACTACCTCAAACAGAAAGCGGCGTACGAGAGAGCCGAGGAGCAGCACTTCTCACAGTCCGAGAAGCCCCCCGTCACTGAGGACCCCATCAAGACCACCACGGGCACTGCCGAAAAAGGCCCGACTGTCAATGACCTGCTGATCACCGTGGATGCCAAAGACGCGCTGGCCTACGAGAAGACCTTCCTGAGCAGCCTGTCCCTGGTGAAGATAATCAAGAAGAAGCAGAAGGCCTACGCCAAGTACTTCCACACCACGGCCGAGTTCCTCCACGACCGCGTCTTCACGTCTCTCTGCATTGCCCTCTTCCTCTTTAGCCTGGGGGCGTTCCCACCTGTGCTCTTCATGGAGGACGTGGCCCAGAGCGAGGGGCTCATCGATGGCGTCAGCATCATACCCCTGGTCTCCATTGTTGCCATCACCACCGGGCTGGGCAAACTGGTGCTGGGCATAATGGCCGACATGCGTTGGATCAACAGCCTCTACCTCTACACCTTCACCCTGGTTGGCACAGGCGTGGCCCTGCTGGTCATTCCCGTGTCCAAGACCTACGTCGGTCTTCAGATCCTCTCAGCGGTGGTGGGATTCTTCTCTGGGAACTGGTCCATCACGCCCTACGTCACTACCAAAATCGTCGGCATCGAGTCCCTGACCCAAGCCTATGGGATCTTGATGTTCTTTGGCGGTTTCGGAATTATGCTTGGACCTCCAGTTGTAGGTAAGGCAGTCACCCTGCCACCTCTCACCTTTCTTCAGTAGAGGTATAAGGTGTTTGAGTACATAGAAACAATGTGATAAAGTCAGGAAAAACGTAGACTTGCCATTGCCATGCTGTTGATTTTCAGTTGACTGATGCCACAGGTAGCCAAGTGTCCTTCAACAGAAGTCTTGTCTCTCTTTTCCAGGCTGGTTCTACGACTGGACACAGTCTTATGACCTTGCATTCTACTTCAGTGGATCGTGTGTGTTGCTGGGAGGAATCAGCCTCCTCCTCTCTGCTTTGCCTTGCTGGAACAAGAACAAGAAAGAAAACACCAGGGCTGACACTGAATACACAAGCAACTGTGACAAAATTGCCTCTGTAGCATAAACAACGGCCTTCATCTGCACTAAGAGGTATTTGGCAGCATTTCCCATGTGTGATGTTAACAACCACTGAATATGTATTTTCCCCCCTTGCGAAATGAGCTGTTTGGTGGGGAAATATGGTGCATTAAATTTTGCCTTCAAAGTTTCATGCATTTTGAGGCAACAGTTGAAATGGAGTAGCCTTTTTTAAACTTGAATGCATTTCAGTTGATACTGTTGACTGCTTCATTATAAGGCATTATCTTTCCTCTGTGTCTCTAAGCTGTATTGATATGGCCTTGTTTTAAGAGGCTTTAGTACAGTGGTGTTTTTACACGTTTGAAATACTGGATTATGTTTACTGTAAGAATGCTGTTCATTGTATGATTCTTACTCTACGTGTTGCTCATGGAAATGGCCTTCAATTCTTTTAATGTGGCTCAGTCAACGTTCGGAGAAAAACTGGTGTAGGTTTCTACAATGAAACACCCTGCATAAATATTCTATAGAGACTGTTGAAATGAACTACTTAGAGTATTGAATTGTGTTACCATGCAATTCCAATTTCTTGAATTCTTTTCACACACGTGTATGTGAATTTCAGGGATTGGAATAAAACAGGGAATGCACTTTAATGAACTCTGTACAACCGCACAAGATTTTTTTTTCTAGATTTTTTAAAAGAACATTTTGGACTCAACTCAGTGTAATAAACCAAAGCCCAAAGTCTGGGGGTCCTCACTGCTGGCTTTCAGCATGCAACTGTAGCCTAATGAATAAAAGTGCCTTGCTTTCTGAACAAGTAGGCGCTGAAGCCGGGATTCTCTCGCACGCTTACTATCCAAATGTCAGTATGAACCAGCGACACTCCTCACATTTAATTAAAGCACAGCTTTTTGAAAAAAGTTCGACCAATACAGGATGTCAGAAGAGAAATTATTCAAAAATACAGTCCAGTTTGTCATTTGGCCGTCGGCTGTTAATACTGTTTTTCATGAGGCTGGTCCTAGTTCTGTGACTTGCAAGCAATAGCCACTTACATATGTACAGCAGCTGTATTTTGAAGACTTGTAGTCACATTTGCCTACTCATCAAGAACTCATAGCTAGTGAGTTGATTTTTTGTGAGGTTTGGTTTTGAAACAACAGTCATAAAAGATACTAGCCTTTTTGTCTATTTTTGTATGCACTGATCCAGGTTATGCGTATGTGAAAATGTTTCATCTTATTATTGTTGTTATTATTATTATTATTATTATTGTTGTTGTTGTTATTATTAGTCATTTCAAAGAAAATGTTCAAACATGTTATGTCATTTGAAGGTAAAGGCTTTTGAAAACATGTATTATGATAAAACATGTTAAAAGCTTATGATCTAAAATGCCTGAAGAATTTTGATGCTGACAGCTTTAATGATCAGTTTCTGAACCTACACATTGTCTTAAACCTTTCTATGTTATATCTGTGTTGTATCCTTTAATTTTCTTTTTTTCTTTTTTTTTCATTTTTCAAAGAAATTTGCCAATAAAGAGACTCTTTTTTTTTAAAAAAAAAAAACAAAAAGTAGAATATATTCCTTATTAAACATGATGGTGTTAAAAATCTATTTTTTTGATAGAATCATTTAAGCATTCAGACCTTCACATCAGACATATTTATCTGTATTTTTATTTTCAGTTTATTTCAGTGTCTTCCCCAGGAAGGGTGTCTCTAGAGCAATGTTAATGTAATGTTCTTTTGCACATCCTGTTCCCATACAGGCAGCACTGCCTATGCAAAGGGAGAGACAAGTAAAGGTGTAACCTGGCCTCCAAACAACTGCCCTCTCGGACAAAAAGCTGAAACTTGAGCAGCACAACATCAGTATCACCCAGGTTCAGATAAAAGGTCTGAATGGGGAATACTTTTGGATGTCTCTTCTTTTGAATCTCACAATACGTGATATTTTCCAAAATGAGGCCACAGAACCATTTATATACCATTTTATAAATGCAAAATGTATTTAGCAAGCAGATAGCTAGTATATCTAGCTGGTCAGACATGGCACTTAGATATCGATGGTGCTGTGTAGTAACCATCCTCAGCTTCCATTTAAAATAGAAACACACTGGTTATTTTTTAACCATGCTTAAAACAGCACAGTGCTATGGAAATAACCCCTGTGCTGCAGGGATATCATATCATGTCAGTGTATAAGAGTAAGAAAAGGAAGTTACCCACTTAAAGACCCTGTTCCAAATGGAGCTGTTGGCTCATATTTTAAGGACTTTCCGAAAGATAAGGTGCACGCAGATTGCGTTACACGCTGATCTGCAAGTCACCATGGATACTCTGGATAATGTGGTTGCTACACAATAATGAGCTCTGGTCACATGACCTAGCAAAAGGTATCTGCATGTCTACCTGTATTACACTGCAAGTAAATACCTTAATCCTCGTGCTCCCACAGCAGATTTATACAGAAATGCACACACCCCATCCACACACCCATGCGGAAATGGAATGCTGTGGTTTGCTGGCCTAACATTAGAACAAGGGCCTCTTTTACTGCATGTGTAACTTCTAATGTTTACCCACATCCTAAACTTTGAATTTCCACTGAGGTGAGTGTGATTGGACAGTAGTTGTTTCAGAGGCTGGGTGAGGCAGTCACAGCCTCTTTTCCCTGCTTAGTTTTTTTTTTTAACAAACTGCTTTTCTTTCATTAGTAGCTTTTGGGGTCCTCACCTCTTCCTTAGCAAAATGTAGCTACTGTTACACCTCAACCAGTACAGTTGTTCAGCAGATACGCTTTTCCAAAGCAACTTACAGGTCTAAAAATTTTCACTCTTTATTATTTATAGAGCTGGACACTTCCAAAGTAATTCAGGTTAAATACCTTACCTAAAAGTACAACTGCTGCCCCAACAGGTAATTAACCCTGTAAACATTAGATTACAAGCCCTGTCTCTTTCCACTAGACCATACTGCTTCCTAAATTGCATGAGCAGATGTGAGAAATGAGATCTAAGGTCTGAGAGACCTCCCAGCACAAGCTGCTTCTGTTAGAGTTACTTCAGACTGTCACCTGTCACATGGACATGGGCCACAGTTACGGCCATGTCACATTGGTGCTGCAGCAAATGACAAGTTTTAAACAGGCAATTTGTTTAAACCTATCAACCCAGTTTTGACCAATAGAAACACTAATTTGTCCTGCTATATGTTGGTTACATCTCATGATGTACAGGGGATGGGGAGCTCTTTGGTGCTGTTCAGCCTGTTCGCTGTATTCAAAGCCAAAGAAGCCACGAACAGAAATCTGTTTGAAACACAGGTCTCCAATGCATCTCAAAAGCTCCAACCAGAATCAGGGTACAAAATGGAATGGTCTCTGATCTAATACCTGCCCACACTAATGGCTGCAAATATGACATTTCTGAATGACGTGGGCACTCCGTTATACTCCACACTGTACCAGCTATCGCAACTCTGGCCCCCCTTCTCCACTGAGGGCCAGATCCAGTGCTTAAAGTCAGCTTTGAACGTCCAGTTGCTTCTCCAGCCACTACTTCGAAGCTACAGTCAGGTACCAAGGCATCATGTGAAGCCCCCTTTTTACAGTAAGCCCAAACTGGAAGAACACCTCCAGCTCACGAGGTAGTGCTTAACTTTCTTTGTGGAGTTCCTGGGCTGAAGATCTGGGGCTTAAGCTCTGTAGTGGAGAAACAGCCAATGGCACAGACTGACTGTCCTTAAGACAGAACCCTTTAGAATGGTTTATACAACACAGTTTTTAGAATCCATGTATTTTCCCCTAAAGGATTATCTGTACCATCCTCTGAAGGGAATCTCCCCACAAACAATTACAGTTCCCTCTCATACTTTAGTCACTTCCTGTTGAGTGCCTTCTTTCAGATCCAAGTTAGTCACATGGCTTTGGAGAACCGGTTCCATTGTTTTTGCCTTGTTTTTCCAGTAAGAAGTGTGTCACAATGAGCAATGACCTGTAGCCCTCTGAGAGATGGGCTTTCAAAAGGATGTTTGGAGGGGAAAACCTTTACTTGTGCATTCTGTTTGGCTGTTTCATATAAACATATTGAACACGCATCCACTCAGGGAAACTTTATTTCAAAACAAGGCTCTCAAACTGTGGTAGTAAATAACTCAGAAGTCCCAAAGTTGCATAATGTGTTTGTGCACGGGTTACCCTTTTTTGGGAAGGGGAATGGGGGCGGTGGTGGTGTGAGCCAGCAGACAGAAGGGATCAATACGAGAAGAGGGGCTCGGCTTGTGTCGTTTCCCGGGCTGCGTAAACAAAATGTGACCTCTTTATATTTGATGAGCCCTGCTGGCGTGTTTAAAGAGCTATTCTCGGCAGTCACTCCATGCCCCGAACACAAGAAGTGCAGTGTCAGGTCAGAGGACTTTGCTGTCGCGCTGTACGCCTGACGCAGCTGAGTAACAGGAGGGGCGAGTGTCAGGGTGTTTGCAGCGGTGCTTGGGAAAGGCCCCCATGCAAAAGAGGAGGGAAAACGAGCAGGACAGCTGGGGGACAGGCGCATGCCAGCGGTATATTTAAAGGCCCTCCTCATGCTTTTCATATAGGTCGGCTCTTTTGTGATTATGCAACCTTTCAACAGGACCGTACACTTGCATCATGTCCAAGTAAACAATGTATTTATAGCTCCCTGAAAAAATAATTAAAAAATAAAAGAAAATGAAAAAGCTTCCTCCTTTTGACACGGCTGCACAAATGTGTGTCTAGTGTGTGTATATAAAAATATATTAAAAATTCTTTTGCTTCAGTTGAACAGACTTTGCACAGTAAACTCCCAATTAGTTTTGAAATGCGGCAATGATACATTTTAATACAGTACAATTCAGGGCATGCCCTGGGCGTGAGGTGGATTTTGAATTTTGACCTGTATTTGACTCTCTGTGACACAACACTGCTTGAGATGGTGATTACAAAAATGGAAGGTACTGTCGACTCATCACATTTCTTTCCTCCCCTGCCGCTTTGCCATTGCACCACCCAGTTAAATTCACTAGGGGGAGCTGTTTATTTTATTTATTAGGTGACATTTTCATTAATTTATCATTTTGCTTTACAAGTTTCCTTTCCCAGGGTAGGTTACACTAACGATTATGCAGAGGTGTTTTTTTTAAACTTATTAATTAACATGAAGCAGATTAAGTACAATGCCCAAGGCAGCAGTAATAATCTACCACCCAGCCCTTACTCTGCAGCTGTGTCTTTTGAAATCAGAAAGTGCACACATGCAAAGATATCATTTTTCATGTCATTACACAATTTTGCACTGGTATACATTTATATTTAGAATTCAAGCTTACACTGTGGTCAGTGGGTCACTGTGAAAACTCCTCCCTGCAATCTATATTAAGTGCTCTGAAATTAAAATAAACCGCGATACCCCTTGTTCAGATCTTGTTTATGCTGCTAATCATATACAGTCAAATGATACCTGCAAACTAGTAAGCAACGCTACATCTTGTAACTAGCTTTCCTGCCTTGGCCTTCCACAGCATTTACGCTTACTTGAGGGCTTGTAAACCAAGCAGGCGTGCTCTAATTCAACACTTTCATAAGAACCCCTCGATAATGGAGGACCAGTGGACTGACTGGTGGCTGTGTGTTGTGTTCCGTTTCTAATGTCCCCGCGGTCAATCTAACATGAATCAATGGTGGTCCTGGTTACCATGGTAACCACACGAGGAGGCAGGCGCCAGCTCGTTCTCTGCAGGGGAGTGTGGCGATAGCTCCGCTCTCATCAAGTTAAAAGTAGCGCTTCGCGGTGATTAGCATACCCTCTGTGTGCACAAGACACACCGCTAACATCCTGACGTAATTCCTGTTGGATTTATTCTGCTCTGCCTCTGTCATGATTAGCCAGTCATTCTTTCAAGCGGGCAGCAAGAATTCACCCATCTTTGCTGCTCCTCTGCACAGTAATCTGATGCTGGATCGTATCTAACTGATCAAGCGGTGCCAAGACCTAAGTGCTTTTGTGTGATAGGATAAAGGTTAATGTTCCCTCAAGAGTAGCACACACATAGCAATGTCATGATGATAACCGGGTCTGGGTCAGCCTACATGAAGTGTGTCATGGTTGAGATTGCTAAGCTTCAAAAGTTACATTGTGCACAGCAGAGTTTGAGAGTTATATTGAGTGGTAGCTGCTTTCAAGTCTCCTGTGCTGATCAGATGAGCGAACCACAACTACGAGAACACTGGGAGATAGGGTTTCTCTTGAGAAAGGAATCTGATCCTGTGATTGTGTAGCCCTCCAGACTGTTTACAAAGTAAATGCTTACTGCATGTTCACTTAGAACACACTGCTGTGTTGTACGTAAGCCTTGTTATGGTGAGTGCAGGTTGCCAACATTAGCTTCCTGCTATGTGGTCATCCCACTTGGGAATTGTTAACTTGTGTAGAATTGGGAAATTATCTGCACACAATCCAAAGCCCACAACCAAACAATATCATTTTACTGACAAAGTTGAGGGCTGCCAGACACAGGGCCTTTCCATTCACCTGTTGATGGAGACACTACTTTCATAGCATCTCTGTCGTGTCTGCCCTCATCTCCCAGTCTCCTTAGAGTCACCGCCACTTTGATGTTGTTTTCAATGCTTGAGTCCTTTCAAGGGTCCATCTCCCTTGTGCCATCTGGTTTAGTGCCTGTTTGATTGATTACCACCACAAACAGCTTCCAGCAAACAGCTCTGCACCTCATTAATGGACTACACTGGCCTCAAGTTACAGTGTACCATGTCAATGATTACACCTCGCTCTGTGGTTGCAAAAGTCAAACGGCCATTTGCAATAGGTCACGCAAAGTTCAAATGTCAATAGTAGAACTCTGCCGATGTTCTGTTGGATGTTCTGAGATTTTTTTTTTTAAATAACAGTTGGTGTAAATTGCATTTGCTTGGGAATTATGTTTTCTGTTACCTACAACTGCACTCTGCACGATTTCAGAAGATTTTGGGAACTTCCTTTGGACTAAAGATGTGATCTGCTAATTTTTACAGCTCAGTATTAGCATAACCATAGACATCCACAACACTCTTTGTCATATTTGTCTGTACGTAATTGTATTTTAGGTCCAGGCCTTTTGCTTCAGCAGGCCGGGTATTGATAAGTACATAACTGCCTATGATGAGAATGTGTAGCCTAAATGGGATTCACACATTCTACTCTAGAACTCACCAGTGGACAATACATGGGCACAAATACTGTATACTCATCTGTACATCACACATCTCCTCAAAAATTGTACACAGTGCAGTACTGCTCCTTGTTCCTACTTCCAGTAATTACATGCTTGGCCTAATCACTTAATTGTGGCAGAGCAGACAGAATGTTTTGTTGTTGTGGCTTGTTCATGCATACGAGAAAATGTTAATCTGACCTTTCCACAGTCAGCAGCCAGCAGTTGTTTTCTAGGAAGAGATTCCAGCTTGATCAAAGCAGACCAGATCTTGATTTTGTTCCCACCAGATCAACATTCACAATAAGCTGTTTTTCATGCATTTCACACAGGAATTGTAATGATGTGATTTTGAAATCATTTACAAAAAAAAAAAGAATTTTACCAGTTCATACTGTGTAATGAGATTACATATTCGAATATGCAAAGTATAACATGTAAAACAATTTCATCAGTCAACTACAGTCAACTAGCTTTTCAGAAATGTTTCAGAAAACTTTGTAGCAATAATACAAATGATATGAATTTCTCATATCTTTGGGCCTTGTTCTGTTTAGCGTGCATTTCACCTGTTTTTTATGACCATAAATGATGAATCAGTCAGTTTTCATTAAGGTAAGAAAATATGCCGTCTTGACATTTCAGCAACAGAGAAAACTGGTTGTTTTCAGTGCGTGCCAGATGTCCTGGCAGATGTTCAGCGGTGTATGGAGCCAGAGCTCGGAAGCAGGGACATTATACCAGCATGCCACTCTGTACTCTGTGAGCGATCAGGTTTCCAGGCCTGTCTCCTTTGGCCATTCCTGTAGGCTGTCCCTCTCATGCTTATGATGCGATGAAACTGGTCCTCACAGTCATGTGTCAAAAGCATGACACTTTAATAAAATATATGACTGTTTCACATTCATTACATTGGTTCAATTCATCCCTCATAGATATATGCATGATTTCTGTCTTGTCAAGATTTCTTTTGTGTGTTTTTTCAACATTCCTACTGTTCACCTTCATTGAGAACATAAGCAAACACCAACCCTTCAGTTCATTTACATTTGATTTATGAAATGGATTGTAAATGTTGTGAGTGGTTGCTTCTATGAGGGCCTCTGGGTACTGAGGATCTTATATGAAATGGTGTGCTGTGTTTGTCTTCCCTTCAGGAACAGATTGTGCATGGGTACTCTAGTTCTCTAATCTCTACCCACAGTACAGGGGCCATTTCTTATAAAATGCTTTATAAGATTCAGTAACATTCATTCAAAAATTCATTGTACCTGCACCTGACCATGCTATTCAAAAATATGAGATGTGAAAAATCGCTCCTAAAATAGAATATTTTGTATATTTAATATGTAATTATTATTGAAAAAAGGGTTTCACAATGTGTAATCCATTTTTTTCTCACAGACTCCCTTAATAAGGCCACATTTATATGCACAACCATAGTTCTGCATGCACCTAAATATCACACAACTGTATTCCAAATCCATAAGGCCTTTTCCCTTTCCTTATCTGGTCTAGGTTAAGAGAGGCTAACCGGGCATCTGACAGCACAACTTATCAGTATTACAGGTGCTGTTAATGAAATCTTTATAGCCTGTTGCAGATATGTTCTAGATAGGTTCTCCCAGCAGTGAACATTTCAATGCAGTGCTATTTACTTGTGCCTCTGTAATTTCGTTTGTTACAAGTTTATCTCCTGGTCTGATTAAATAATCAACCAGGAAAAAGGCATGAGACTTTTGAATTTCATAATGAAAGCTAATGGCTCAAATACGTTCAGATACAGTATAGTTATATGCCAACATTTACTATCAGGACTCTGTGCCTCTGCGCTGCTGTTCATGAGAAAAAAAATCACTTCAAACACAAGAAAAGAATATAATGGTTTTCTGTGTATTTTGTTCAGATATTGTAATTACAGTTTTCAGTCACTGAGATAAAGACAACATCTAACAACCAAATGCATAAGAACAAAACCTTTTCATATTCATGAAAGTTAATTGAGCTCTGAACTGCTTAGAGAAAGGTATTCGCTGACATTAAAGTGTGATCAGAAAAGAAGACATATTTATATATACACAGACATTTTAGGTATCTATATCTTTATCTAAAAGTTTTATGATTTTGCTCCTAATTTACTTTCCGCATAAATAGTGTTAAATGGAAATGTACCAATTTAAAACTATCATGTGCATCAAGTTTTACATTAAGATTCCAATTATTTGCTCTTGAAACAGCATAAACATATATGTTGTCACAAGTTAACTTGTGGTAGGGTTTGAATAGTGTTATGCTCACACTCACTGGTCTGGGAGTGTTGTTAACCTGTTCTGACCCTGTTGCTCCTTCAGCTTGAATGATTATATTTCTGTTCTTTTGTGCTAGAAGTTGCTCTGGAAAAGAGCGCCTACTAAATGAATGTAATGCAATGTTTAATGCAGCCAGGTATATGATGGAAACAGTGGGCAGAACAGGTATAGCAGCTGTCAAAGCAATACACAGGGAGCTGTAATGAAAAGCCTTGGCTGATGGGAGAGGATTAAGGCTTCTTTTTTGGCAGAGCTGGTACTCCGCAGCGTGGAAGGGAAGGGGAAATGGGAAAGAGCCCCTCGGAGGTTCGGTCACCCCATCTGCTGATGCTCCGTGGAGACTCCTGAGGCACACCATTTCTCCTGTCCAAGTCACACACTCAAAAACAGGACTGCCGCCAGGCTGGCGCGGTAAACCGTGCCATTTCAGGTACCTGAAAGGAAGAAGAAATGTTTTGGGCACAGGGCTCTCATGATTGTAATCATTGTTGAAACTATTAATGGTGAGGGGAGAGCCTGAAATAGACTAAAGTAGACTTGTAGATTGAATTGCTTCAACAAGACCGGTACTGAGAGTACAAGAGGTTTGAGAAGGTTTTTTTTTTCCTGAAGCATCAAAGCATCCCATTGAAAATAGTTACTACTAACTATCCAGAGTCTGTGAGCTCCAAATCAATTTGTTGTCAGGGAGAGAACCTCAGAAAAAGTGAATTTAGAACAGTTATCCTTTATGCCAACATTACTGTGGAATGAGTACAGGTCCATTTTCAGGTCAGGGTCATTTCTGCCTCACAGACTCAATGTAATGTAGGCGAATAGTGCTTATCAGAGCTCATCAGTTCTTTATTAAGTCATTAAAATGATTACATGTGCAATCTTGAAAAAAGAGCTTCAGTTCTATTTACTGCCCCTTTGATAAACGAAGTTCATTCAAAGTTAATCTTGTGTGGTTGCTCATTTTATGAGCAGCTGATGTCCCGACAAAGCAAAGCCTGCTTCCCAGCCCAGTCTTTGGCTTACATTTCTTGGTTTGGCTGGTTTCGGGCAGTTGGTCTCAGGAGACTTGCTGCGAAGCTATTGTTGGACCTGTGAAAGATTGCCAATATACTGACTCACACAGAGCGGGCTTTACAGAAACACTTTGAAGCCTTTGTGATTTTTCTTGTGATTATTAATTTGCAAAATTGAAGAGGATATTAAAAAGTAAGTACAGGGCAGTGCTTTACACCCTCCAGTTATAACACACACACTTGCATTGTGTCGATACCCAACAAAGAGATCAGGAACAACGTTGCAGGTATATGAAGGCCTGAGCCTTAATAAGGAGCCAGCTCAGACACATACTCTGTATATGCAAATATGCCATTGCAATTGTAATATTGTTATATTATATAAACATAATGAAATCATATATTTTCTCCAGTTGCTGTTAGTTTAGTCCTGCATGTTTTCACAGTAATCGGATGAGTGCGGCGATCCTCTTGTAGGCGTATGGTCTGTAAGCACATTTACTGTACATCCTGGTGACTCAGCTGCACCAAACACTCTGGTCAGAAGGACTCTCCTCAGCTTAAAATAGGCAGCGGTTTTATTTTATTACAGCAATGAGATATGCCAGTGACAGTGACATGTCTACTGCTTGTTTTTTATTACACCTGCAATGACAGCTGTACAATGTGTACAATGATTGAAAGGGTGATAAAAGACTACAACCTCTCTGCGAGGGAAGTTCATATTGCCCTGCCTCCATTTACGAATGGAGAGTAAAGTGTAGAAGATGCTAAATTATTCATTTTAAATGCACATTAAATATGAACACCTTAAAGTACCTAATGATAATGACAGGATGCTGTTTGCTGACTTCTCTGCATGTTTGATCCTTTCAGAGTTGACATATGCTGCCCTTGTTTATGTGCTTCAGGACGTCATGTTTTGTATCTCCATTTCAACAGACCCTGAGTGAGGTAGATGAAGTTCTATTAAATTTCGCAAAAAGAGCTATGCTGACACATCTAATGGTATGATATAATATGCTCTTATACCGATTGTGGTAAAATTTGCTGGCTTAACCAATGATTTTGAAACCCTGTGCTGACATAGTCTTCAAAAAGGGACACATGATGCTGGCTGAAACCTCCAGGAGAGAGGTGCTCTCAAGTGGAGTTTCCCTTTTTTACCCAGTAAAATGCACAGCACAGCATTACACACCTTTTGTTTATTCAGCCACTTGGACCTGGCAGTGTTATCTAGAGCAGGGCGCCTGACTGCTCTCTTCTGAGGTCATGTTTATTTGTCTGAGAAGCAATTTCTTTGGGAAAACAAAATTCCAACCACTCCTCAAAATCAGGAGATCCCCTTTCATTGACAGGGAATTCTAGGATACCCGGGCATGTCCAAGCTTTTACTGCTCAGAGCTGACAATGAACTTATTTTACTGCAGCAACACTGTTGGCAAACTCTTGGACCCAGGTGATAACCGGCGGAATCTGTGCTTGTCGGTGCTGGGCAGTTCAACACGTACGTAACAGCAACATGACGGAGCACAGGTCATTAGCCAGCTGTGATAAAGGCTCCATAAACCTGCCAATGATCCCTTGCATGCAGTGCAGAGTTAGTTGCATTTTGCGTTGTCATTGTTTTTTTACTGGCTGACAGATCTGTGTTACAGTGAGATTGATGCAGAGATGAATAATTCTACAAGCAATACCCTCATCTGGCTTTTTAGTCTTAGATTTGAAATAAACCATGTATTTTTTGTCTGAATTGAGATGCAACTATGTACTAGAAATACTTAAAAAAAAACTTCCAAATTTATGGTTTAATTTGATTAACAACAGAGGTTAACCACCACACTCTGTTATGTTTTTAATCAGATCAAAACCCTGGAGCTGCCTACCAAGTCATATAAATCATTACCAACTAATTAGAATAAGAAGCTGCATATTGCATAGTCCTTCATGTGCTTCATGCTTTCAAGTTTAAATGCATGGAACACAGCTGAACTGTCTCAACAAAGACATGCAATTTCACACATTTCCAACAGTAGCAACTGCTCAGGCATGATTAGCCAGTTAGCATCATTGTAATTCAGTCATTATTATGCAGCTATTAAATACATTGTCATAAAAGAATGAAAAATATGGAACTTGGCATGGAATTGTTCAATGAATTTAGATTCAGAACCAAAATTGCATGGCTGTCCTCGCTTTCATGCATGGCACACACACACATTTCTGAAGTGGATTTCAAAGGATCTCTCGAACTCGTGGGTGATTCATGACAATTCACAGAACTACATCAAAGCCCGAACTGAAAACGTTCTCTGTATGAGGTCCCTCCTCAACCCCTGAATCCTTTCAACTGCAGTTTAAAAGCAGTAAAAAGCAGTAATGTTGAGTGCTATTCCTATTTAGGTTCCATTTAATAAATTTTTTACATGTGTTTAATACAGATTTTCTGAAGGCCAAGAAGCAGTCATTTTTATTTATAGAACCCGAGTATGTCTGTCTATTCAGCTGAATATTTTAGTGCAGAGAATAAGAGAGAGCGAGAGAGCGAGAAAGAGAGAGAATATGCATTATGGTATCATCAGTAGAGCCTAAAGGCAGTGACTGATGAGTAACACACAGTTTAAGGAGCAAAGAAAGCCTCCCACTTTCCCCCTCTCAGGTATCTCAATCCTCCTTCCTCTCGCCCCACTTCATCGCAGAGCGACTGAGCGGGGAGCCGGCCCTTTCCCCCGGCTGGGCTGAGGCATAGCTGGGTCACGGCTGAAGCTGCACTCCCTCTCCCCTCAGGCTCTTCTATTATTCACGCTTTACACCCAGCCAGCATGGATTAATTTACTGCGCCGGTGACGTCCGCGATCGGCAGGCTGAAATTAGGCCAGCTCTCCCGTCTGCTCACGCGCGTCTGAAAATCACGGCAAAGATCAACTTTAAATGTCAGAAGCGCTCCATTGGTGTGTGGACACACTGGCAAAAGAGCGCGCAAATGGCTCTGAGACTTAACAACGGTTTACTTGACGCTGAGGTCGCGGGTAGTCTCTATGTACAGACTTAATGGACTGAACACTTAATCTGATTCATTAATTTGCTCCCAGGCTGGTAATGAAACCCGGGTCAGGGTTTAGTCTGACACAATGTCACTTTCACGTTCCAGAAATCAAAGAAGCGTAGTGATCCGCTGCTAGGTGTACTAGCTGTAAGAACAGGCCCTATACATTTTGATCAAGGTTAATTGCACAAAAAACACTATGGTCTAAAGTGCTGCTGTAGAGACTCAGTTTTTGGCATGCCTGGCACACAGAAACCGTCATTTACTACTAGAGCAATGCATGCCAAAGACTGTACCCAGTCTGTGTGAACAAGCATCGTCAGCATTTGGGCAAGACAGCGGCAGTGTCCCAACACCTGCATGGTACAGGAGCAAAGCTCAGTGCTGAATTCAGTTGCTCTGGGGCTTAATCATTTATCTCTAATTTCCACAGGTGTCCATTCTGAGAGGTGCTTCTGCTGCAAACAACATAGTTAGATTCTCAGAAATGTGTCTCATTGACAAAGACAGTTATCCAGTCCACTGCGCAATGGAAAACACATGCAGTTCTCAGAAATAAACTGTCATTAGTTTGTGTTGATTAATACTTAACACATAAAAGTGTCTGGTTTGATAAAGCTTTATGATTCATGCTGCCTGTCTAAAATCTATAATTTTCACTGTGAGGCTGAAAAAACGCAATGGCTTGATTTCATCTTCAACCAATGACTTTCCCCGCTGGACTAATCGGGATTGACTGAGATTTGAACATTGACCTTATAAGGCTGTTTTCACCAGTATGGCTTCCCTCCAGCTGAAGTGTCAGGCCTGTCTGCGCTCCAGTTCCCACTCAGTTCAGTGATCTGAAAGTGGCCCTGGCAGTTTAACCCTGATTAAGGTGATCAAAGCCCAGATGACAAAGTGCATGGGCGGTCTGCCATCTGAAAGTCTGGGACACTCTTCCTCAGATGTTACAGTTCTGGCTTCACAGTCCACAGCTTCTGAGTCTGGCCTTACATATTTTAGTGAGCCTAAAAAGCATGGAAAGAAAGTTATGTGTCAAGAAGACCCAGGGATCTTTGCTCAGATGTAGCACATGTTTATAAATCATTGCTGTCAAGGCCATTGACTTGGTGTGTGATTGGTACGTCCAACTACCAACTATGTAACTTCTGCTTCCAATTTAATAAGCATGTAGAATGATAAGGTAATTCTAAGGTAAATTGCTGATATTTTTCAGAGAACACATGCAAGTGCCCTTCAATATGCTCTCAAAATCTTCTGGTCTGTTGTACAAAAAACCTAGCAATTTTGGAATTTTATTATGTTAGGATTCAATAGGCACCCATATATATTAACTATGACTTCTACCATCCACTGTTTCTCCCTCGCTGTGATGCTGCTCTTGGCTGATGCTGTGAACCCCTCCATTAAGAACCCAGAAACCACTTCCTGTGGAAGGTGGGGGTGGGGGGAGGGGGGGTGTCTATGCCACATCTCCTTCACTGTCTGTCTGAAACCATTACAGATGTACAGAATGCAGTCATCTGTGCTCTGCACTGCCTAGAATAACATGTTCATCTTAGGCGCAATTCTGCACCTCCTCTGTTTCAGCTCAGAAAATCCATTTATATCCACTGATTCAGCTTCCTAGTCCCAGTGCGATCTAAAGTAGGACATTGTTAGATGGCTTCAGTTCAATTAAAAAAGAGACTAATTAAATGGTGATATGTACACTGCACGTGCAATGGAAGAAAATAACACTGTGTTTCGTTTGGATTCCAGCAAGTGTGACAGGTGTTGTGTGGGAAGTGATATCCAAGTGAATTACCATTGTGAGTTTACATTTATACATATGGGCATGCTGGTGATACTGTTTTGAAACCCTATCACCATTTTTGAAAGTATTTCCACAAGGATCAAGGGTGTTAATTTCCCAATGAATCATTGGTGGAAAAGGAATTGGTTTTAGAATGATTCCTGTCATTTGACCACATGAATGGCTGTTTCAGTCTGATGCTGTGATGGTGCGCTGTAATCACTGCCTCCATCTGTCACTTGTGCCTGACGGGCCTCAGATTGGGGCTTCTTCTCTCTGCACAGGCCCGTGCTGCAGTGTCAGAGAAGGTCTCAGAAGTCTTTAGAAGGAGAACCACTGCAAAGGATTTGAGAGCAGGCATTGCGGTGGACACATAAAGTGCAGCTCTGTGCTCTGTGAATGCAGGTGGATGTGAGAATGCTTCCGAATGGCTGCGCTCTCTGGAACCAGAGCACGGGCTCTTGGTCCGCCTGTCCACAGCAGTTTGTCTGTGTGATTGATTTTCACTGAAAGGTGGATGGTAAAAAGTGTTGAGGTGAATGGTGAGTTTGAGTGCTGAGACAACTGTTCCTTATGTAACTGCTTGGAAGGCAAGGCTAATTGACAACATTTTGTTTCTCTGTTTGGTTCCCACATATAGTGATCACATACGGTGGTGGAATGTGTTTTTGGCAAACCATGCACACAATTGATTCATAGACAGCGTGTCTGTCCTATCAGCTGGTGAGTGCAGAACTTGATTGGGATCAGCTCAGTAATGTGTACTGTCTCAGAGGGGTAACCTTGATCCTCCCCTGTTTCGGCAGCAGAGGCATTAAACCCTTGCTAACTTCACCTGCGAGGAGGTCCAATCACTGGGGGGAAAGTGTGACCCTCCTCAGGGGTTCCTCAGGCCTCTTGGGCTGGGCCGAGGGCAGCGCCGTTGGCGGAGGCCAAAAGGGGAATGTAGGCCGTCTCTGGGGAACGTGAGCCCCCCGGTGCACCAGTTCTGTCACAACACATCGTGTGACGGCCGTGCGCTCTGCGGGAAAGGGAGGGATGAGTAAGCTGCCGCGGTCAGTCCGCGTCCACGTCCCAGTTTTGACAAAGGCCGCTTCTCCGTGCCTGCTCGGTCAGGTGCGGTGCAGACAGACTAAAAAGAGGCTCTGCTCTGAGGGGGGCTCTGTCTGGGAAGGTGGAAGAAAGTCTACGGAGAAGACTGTGGAGGATCCCAGGGCAGCTATTCAGGGCGGGTTCCAGCCCACAATCAAGCAGTGGACTCACATTTGCCATAGAGAGCCCAGTCAGGTAAACCTGTATGTTTTGCTTTGGATTCTGTTCTCTGAGGGAATTTGAGTGATAATACTCTGAGATCAGTTGAGCCAGTATAGTGTGGACTGACATGAAAACAAGCTGTGGAAAGCATGGCACATGGTTATCTGCTTTGCTGTGAGCACAAGTGTGACTTCTCTCAGAATGCCCTCTGCCTGCTCCCTGATGAGCTGAAGAGTTTGCGCAAATCAGCAGCCGGAGGATGAATGTTAATTTTGACACAGTGTTCACAGCTTGTTGATTGCCTGAATGTGTTATGCTCATATCCGCGAAAGGCAGTATCCAGGGCAGAGGTGTGATTATGCATTCAGCTGCTTTTTTTCTGAGTGGGAGCAAAATCTGTTATAAAAAAGATTACAATTTGCAGTAGTTGATGGGCAGATCAGGAAATTGAGTATTTACAAGCTTTATAGAATTTGATTTAATATTTAACGCCCAATAAACCATCTTTGGTTCAGGCACGTACACCAATCCACTTGTGCTGTGAGGACAATATTCATTGGATGTAACATCACTCTCTCATAATGGATTGTCTGGCAGTACAGAACACATATGCAGATAGAGAAAACAAATGTCATGTCTGACTGGACCAGTTGAGTTTTCAGTGGATTTAGCTTATGTGATTTGTTTGTAGGTTTTCTTAGATCTGTCAGATAACTGTTGATTGACTGTTTTGTCATGGACAGTAGTGAAAGGTGAAGCTAATGAACTAAACATGAAAGCATGAAAGTGTTTCTAGCAGTAAACCACATAGTCAGCTGACAGAATGAAAAAAGGCTACAGTTTCTCCATTGTAAAGTACAGTACAAATAATCATTGAGCTAAATCACTCACAAAAAGCCTACTCAAGCTTCTGTGTTCTCCGCCTTGTTCCAGATTGATTTGAATCTATTATCCTCACTCTGTTGAAACAAAAAAAAAAAAACAAGTGTTGAGATGTGTAGCAGTTTGCTTGAATGTGTACATAAAAGAGAGAAAAAGACATTGTGACAAAGAAAGATAGAGAGAACAAGAGAGAAAGAGAGAGAGACAGATGGATAGAGACCAAGTCAGAGAAATCAAGAGCGATAGTGAGAGTGACAGAGAGTGAGATTGAGAGAGACTGAGAGAGAAAGAAAAGGGTAAGAGAGAAAGTGCAAGTCAGAGAAGACAGAGAGTCAGATAGAGTTGGAGAAAGAACAAAAATGATTGAGAGAGAAAGATAGGGAGAAAAAGTGAGAGTGGAAGAGATTCTACAATGTGAAAAATAAAATCCACCATAATCATTTCCCTAAATAATCAATACTCTACATAATAATCACAAACTGTCCCTGCTCTTCAGAAAAGAGAGGAAATGTTGCTGTGTGGTACATCTCTGCCTGCAACCATCTGAGGAACAGTAAGTGAGCAGCTATTATACATTTGTTTGTTTTATACATATACACCAGCACAATTGCATAGTTACATTTTTTGTTTTGATATCACTATTATTAGAAGAGAAGCTATTATTAGTTATTGTGAATTTTTATTATAACTATTATAGTTATACCATGGCCAAAATTAGAGATGTAAATTCATTATCATTCATTAGTGCGTTGTTGGGCGGCAGTATTGCACAGTGGCAAGGAGCAGGATTCTGAAAGGTTGTTAGTTCAATTCCCTGTTGGGGCACTGCTGTTACAGCCTTGGGCAAGGTACTTAACCCAGAATTGCCTCTATAAATATCCAGCTGTTTAAATGGATAACATAAAAACCTATGTAACCTATGTAACTTGCTCTGGATAAGAGTGTCTGCTAAATGCCAATAATGCAAAATGTCGTTACTCTTTTGTACACTGCTTGGGCAAAATGAATGTCATACCAGTAAAGCACACTGAATTTAAGCAAATAATAACTGAAGTGAACTGAAGGAGAGAGAGTGAGGGATGGCTGCAGATTGCAGCCCATAGTGGACACGCTGTCAGGGCAGCTTGGCGCCGAGAGTTCCACAGGTTCAGCAGTGGGCAGCTGGCTCTACAGCACTGTTTCCCAGCTCAGGTGAGTCCAGTTACTACAGCCGTGTAGTAGAGACGCCACGCTTGAGTCACTCAATAGGTGTGTAGGGTACTTCCCTTATTGGGATTTTTTGTCACAGTCAGCAATTTTTTTTTTTTGGCCCCCACATGTGTAATGGTTCAGAGTACTCCTGAGATTCCAAAGGTGAATCTGACATCTGCAAACCATTTTACACAGTTTAACAATCAAGTAATACACACTAGGCAATATATCATTAAGAAAGTGAGTATCTCAGTTTTTGAAACAGAGCGAGGACAATACTTTTACCAACAGTCCTGTCATACTGATCTTTTTTTTTCTGGCCTTCAATTGAGTTCTGACTCGGCTGGTAGGAAGCCCAGAGGATGTATCCCTCCAAACACTTCCTCTGTCCCTTTCAGCTGTGCTGGAGGAGGAAGGGGGGTCTTTGCAATCCCAGCAGATTTTTAGCTGATGCTCCCTGTGCTTTGTTATTGAGAGCACACACAGAGCCACTGATTCAAAGAGAGAGTAGAGCTCAGCTGTATAAAATATGAAGGGGGGGATCATGAGGTAATAAGCCAGCCAGTAAATATACCCCTCATAAATATCGAACAAATGTCGACAAGTGCAAAAAGAAAAGGGTAACTGCAGTGTGTTTTACAGCCAGAGTGGAGGAAGTAGGTCATCGGAGCAGTCAGGAGCCCGAAGGAGCAGCTGGACTCATGGTAATGAAGCGCGGCCGCTCTTCCTGAAGGCTCTGGCAGGAAAAATGGTGAATGTGCACATTCCCGTCAGTGATTTTTGGAAACCGGTTGCGCCCAGTTCGTCAGACACATTGCACCAAATCTGATGATGCGGCACGCCGGTCTTGGCTACTGGATCGGTAGCGTGTGGGAGGACGTGATTTTTATGAGGGACCTGCTGCTGCGGTAACACGTATAACCACGCAGCTCTTTACGCCGGTTTCAGCGGACTCAGCTGCCGTAGGAGCTTGACGTCCACGTTAATGTTTGCCCCTTAACGTCAAGACCGTCCCCTCTGCCGCTTGCAGTCTTGCTTGTGGAACTGTTGCTGAACCTTGTTGAACGGCGAGTCATGAGCCGTGTTTTATAGCCCGAACATTCCACTGGCTTCTGCCCTACGTTTTTTTTTTTTTTATTTTTTGCTTTATGAATGTCGTTTTCAAACTCAGTTTTGCAATACATTCAGAGAGAGGTACAAAGTACAGGACACAGTACTACGCTCTGCATTCGCATGATGAAGGTCCGTTCTGTCTTTCATAATGCTAAAAAAAAAAAACGCTTATTTTCTTTAAAAGTCATATGAGGTGCAATCTCCTACGTCAATGGCTCTAGAATGATTCAGATGGCCTGACCAGCATTGCCTCTTTGCTCACAGCACTGCACGCACGTTGCAGGAGGGCAAAAACAACCTTCAAGACCTCAGCGACATGGCTCTGTCCTTTAGTGGCCCTTCTCTTCTGCCATAAGGTTTCGAATTCATAGAGAATATGTGAGACGGTTCAATTTCCATAAAGCATCCAAACATGGGATTTTCCCCATTGAAAGCACTGGGCGTTTGAAGATATCTATATATATATTTTTCTACCAGCTAGCTTGCACTTTGTCTGGCCAACTATTGAAACTTGTTCCTGCAGTGCTTCTATTATTGTTGACTCCTCATGTGGCTTTTTGCTTGTGATGTATTCTGCCTCATTGTAAGTTGCTTTGAATAAAAGTACCTGCCAAATGAATAAATGTGCATGTAAACGTAGATATATAAACTGACAGTGAGTGATGCTGTGGGTCACATGAAGGATGTGCATCCCAGTGAATAATGCAGGCTCTTAAAATCAACACAAACAACCAAGACTGCTCACCCTGGAGGTAAATGTGCTTCTTTCCGCACCGAGGCCAGGAGTGGACCAGTTTAGTTTTGAGTCAGTGACGAGGGACAAAAGGGTCACGCAAGCGTTCCTGTTTACAGGATGCGTCCTTGTCCAGACGCTGCCGTGACATGTGGTCACAGCGAGTGTATGTGACAAACGGCACGTCACCAAAAGCAGGTCACTAGTGACGCTGGCGCTCCTCCCTGTCCTCTGTGAGCTGAATTAAGTAAGTCCCACCTTGCACCAGTAAACCTAGTGAAACCCTAAAGATATGAGGCCACACTATGTTCTTGTATGTTATTTTATACATTTTCATATGCTCTGATATGCAGGATCACTGCAGGGGTTGTACAGTACAGACGTTCACATATAGAATTTAAAATCAGTGTTTGGGTTGTGGGTTACAGCTGTAAGTAAAAGGATTTGACTCACGGACAAATGTGAGTACTACAGGAATTACTCTGGATGCACTGATTTTACAGCCATGACAATGACTGTGGAGAGACCTGACATCCCTTTTTCAAGATTGATGGAGTCTCGGAGGGACTCAATTCAGGAGTTAAATTTTAATGAGCGCGGAAGCTGCAGGCATCGCGTGCGATACCCGCGGGCTCGTTCTCTGGGAGAAGGGGTGTGCCTCGCGGCAGCGGCGGCATTGTCCGGAGCGGTAGCCTTTCATAACACGCATCTGTGTGCGTGATGTGCGGAGGGCGCGTGTTGTGTGTGTGTGTGTGCGCGCTGGCGCAGTGCTACGCAATCTGTTTTCTCCAGAGGAGCTGGGGTAGAGGGGGCTGGGGTGGGTGGGGGTGGGGGGAGGGGCGCGCAGGCGGATGTGACTCACCCAGCACAGCAAGGGGAGCGCTGACATGGCCCCTGGTCACTCGCCAAAACCCCGCTGTCTACCTTTAGGCGTGAGCAGCCGTGGCGGCTCCGGAGGGCGGCTCTGCAATGGCCGGCACTGTTGTGCCTTTCCCAGCAGCCACAATGCAGCAGCTCCGGTGCCCCACCCCCTTCCACTCGCCATGGAAGCACTCTCTGTATTCATGTGGAGAGGGAGAGAGAGAGAGTGCGTGCACCCCCCCTCCGCCCGCCGCTGTTTTTTATGAATGGAGGGAGAACAGCTGGGAGGGGCGAAGCCCTCACCAGATCATGATGTCAACAGACTGAATGAAACACACCCCTGCAGACGCAGGAGAAAGCCGCTTTACTGTAACGACTCAGAGGAGAACCCCCCCCCCCCCCAACAGCATCCCCAAACCTGCCACCCCCGTCCCCACCCCCTCGTTCCTATTCCCTCTCCCTCTCCGCTCGCCATACCTACCTGCCCTCCCCACCCTGCTCAAACCATCAGGCTGAGGAAATTACCACAGGGCTGCTGACGAAAGAGCCCCCCCCCTCCCCAATTCCCACCACTACAAGAGTGGCATGAATAATCCATAGGAAGGAGGGTTGGAGCAGCAGTGGAGACGTGCATGCTGACACACACGGAACTGGCACCCACGCCTGCATGGAGGGAGAGCTGAGCGGCCGCTGAGCGAGCGTACCCGGACCGCAGCTGGACCGAGGGGGGTCCGTGAAACGACACCGCAACAGCCCCCACAACCACCACCGCGACCCCCCCCCCCTCCCCCCGCATCCTCGGAGCTCGGTGCCGCGAAGCTTGTCTTCTCCTCCTCCTGACGGCAGCATGTTCTGCTTCTGCTTCCAGAGCTCCCTGCTCAAGCTGCAGGCGCTAGAGGTGGACGTCTGCTCTTCCATGGGACCCTCGCCGGCAGGGGAGGACGGCGGGCAGACGCCGGGCGCCAAGGAGCCCAGCCTGCCCCCGACTCACAGCGGGGAGGAGAGCAGCCCTGCAGGTAGGAAGCCGGACCTGCCTCCCCCTCTCCTTCTCCTCCTCCTCCCCTCCTCCTTCCCTCTCCCTCCGGCGACTCGCCGCTCGTGCGGCACGCACTCCATCAGAGCAGCATGTGCGTCGCGCATCTCAGATCGGTAAGGACGGACATCACTGCATTATCGTTCATTTCCAAAGGATGCGTTGCGTCAAAGACAAATTGCCTGTTTTTTTTTTTTTTGTGTGCGTACTCGTGGGTCTTCAGCTGAGAGCGTAAGAGTTATTTATAATAATGTGTTTCTGTGGCAGTCAATCTGTTCGGATGCTGTAGATTTTTATCCGCGGCTGAGAGCCCAGCCCCAGCGCCTGCCCCACTTCCCCGTTGTAATTGGAACGAAACGCAGCGCTGCATGATCCTGATATGGGTTAGGGGGCTGCCAGCGTCCGGGCTCGCGTCTCGGCGGAGGTGATATTATTTTGGCAGCGCGTGGCTGTGTTGCTTCTCCCATCCGCCTACTGTTTACAGCGCACGCGGGGCGCACAGCTGAGAGCTGGTTCATGCCCGCCTTCTATTAATAATCATGCATGTTTAGAGCGGGGCTCTCTGGTTGCCAGTGCCACCCCACAGCCTGGCTACGTGTCCTGTCACTGAAACCATGTGCTTCGTCAGCCCAGAATCAGCAGTTCGCTATCTGTGCCAGTGTTCCACGGTCCCACCCCTCCCTGAAACTCCTCCATTCTGATGATGCACGGTGGGGAATATCGGCTTTGATCCATCCCAAAGCTCTCGCACCCTCAATCCTCACACTGCCGCCGCCGCCCCCCCCAAAAGGCGCGTGCCGTCTCCCGAGTCGTGATCCATGCGCAGGCGTGACGTACTTATGTAAACAATGAGAGGAGGAGGACGGAGAGAAGGGGGCTGCCTCCGACCCCGCTGGAGGTGTGGATCTGTGTGAGGGAGATGTGTCAGAGAGTGAGAAGCCACCTTTGTTCATATTTGGTCCACGTTTGTTCCTAATCGGGGGCGTGCTATTTCAGGAGGTGTCAGAGACAGAGCTGTTCCCAGAATCGAGCTTGCAGTTGCTGTCGGTGGCTCTACTACGAATACCATGCTATTGTTACTACTAGAGGTACACCTTCCATCCGGGCTGGTCTTACTCGCTCCCCCTGTAAATTCTCACTCGAGCATGACTGCCTTTTTATAGCTCCTGTCTACTTCCTCAGGGGGGAAGCTGATTTGTGTTTGTGAAGCGGGCAGGAATTCTGTGTTCTCTGGAGATGCAGCAAATGCTTTCATTTTTTAAGCATGTTTGGGCTGACCTCTCCGCTAAAGGTCAGAAAGCACTTAGCAGGAGTCGCTTGCCGATAGCTGGCTCTGATAAGAGCACTCCAAGCAGAAAGGACCTTGCGACTGTCAGCGGACCATTACTGAGGGCAGCTGGATTGACGGCCTTGTATTGATACACCAAATATATGGAGAGCGTTCATTAATCCACTTAACGCATGCCCGTTTCCAAAATACCATACATCATGTGACACCTGACCCTCTGTAGAGTTGAGCATTTATCCCGTTTATCAGGGCGACTTGTTTACCCGCACGCATTTAATCAGCTGCCTGTTGAGAGTGTGGGTGTTGGGTCAAACGAAATGCCATCCTCTGCTTCCCGGCAACACATCACGTAATTGTTTTACGAGGAGGACGAACCCCATTTGATCTTTGGTCTCCTTTCTTAAGGGGGAGTCCTGTGTCTGTCTGTCTGTCTGACTCAGCTCTGTTGTGCCCCACTCCTGACCCCCCCTCCCCTCCCCTCAGTCGACAACCGGCCCATCCTGCGAGCCCCGCCCCTGGAGGTAGAGGCCTGCGAGGGCCAGCAGAGCCCGGGGCCCAGCCGGCTCCTGCACCACATCACGGACGGCGACAGCCCCCTGCCGTCCCCGCGCTGCCCCAGCTTCAGCCAGAGCCAGCGCTTCAACAGCGACACCGAGGCTGCGCCGTCGCCGCCCTGCTCCCAGCAGTTCATCATGTAAGGGCTTGCCCCCCCCGGCCCCTTCCCAATAAGTCCACATGGCGCAGGACATTACATTGCATTCAGTTAGCAGACGCTCTTATCCAGAGCAACTTCCAGCACAAAAGAACAGAAGTGCATCCATTCAAGTTAAAAGAGCAACAGTGTCAGATCAGGCTAAAAACACTCCCAGACCAGTGAGTGTGAGCATAACACTATTCACGCCCTACCACAAGTTAACTTGCGCAACCTGACTAGGCAACGGAAGCCAAGTATACTACCACACATCAGTCTTTAGATTACACAATCCTAAACACATTACGGTACTACACGTAAAATGAACAGCAAGTAATACAAGTATCAGGTGTTACAGGCGCATTCACAGTGTTATGAAGAGAAAGGGAAGGAGAGAGACCAGTCGATAGTTCTGGACAGCAGAACACTCTCCCCTGCAATGCTCCTCACCTCACAGGCGGGTGTGCTGCAGTGTCACCCCCTAACTCCTCCACAGAGCAGCGCCGTGCCTTGGTTCAGCCCAAAACTGTTAATCTACGTGCAGCAGGTCAGTTTGACTGCAGCTCCGGAGTTACCTCCCCAGGCCGCATGGGGTTCCTGTCTCTGGAAGTCTTTATCTGCAGCTGGAGTCCTTAGGGAAAAATTTGGGCTGATGCAGAAATTGTTTTTCTCCAATCACAGCACACAGAAACACACAGAAACTCCTCCGTAAGCAAGTGGAGATAGAATAGGGAATGTTTAGACTGTGTCCCATGGAGCAAGTCAGCACCAGCAAGCAACTAACCCGAAGTTTAATACACACTGATTGCTCACAGTGATGACAAACATCCATGGATGGTACATCTGTGAATGTCAAAACTCAGTCCTCCTTTGAAGTAGCAATTAGAGCTCTTGCTCTTTGGATGGTGTGCTTGTGTGTGTGTGGCTTGTGAGCTGGAGTCTGTGAGTGTCTCGGTGAGTAAGCCCTTTGACGTGAATGTATGCGCATGTGTCCATTGGTGTGCACGAGTATGTGTGGGTAAATAGCTGATGTAACCTACCATTGTTTTCCGTAGGGCTCGTGGCATTGAGAGGACTGAACCTCCAGAGGGCGCCAAAGACACACTGTCCATCACCCTGCTCCCCAAACATATCCAGACCCTGAAAAGGAAAATCAGAAAATTTGAAGAGAAATTTGAACAGGAGAGAAATTACAGGGTATGTATGAAGGTATTTTTTCTTGAAAGTTGCAGATATCATACTACAGCAGCATATTTTACAGAGAACAAGAATTCATATAAAGTGCTTATTTTTTGTGTATGTGCTGCTTGGTGTATGTTTTCACATATTTGTAAAATAGACTGTCGTTAATGGACAATCTATTACTCTCTGAGAGAGAAACTGTAAAACTTGGGGGAGGGTGGATTTCCTCTTAATTTCGTCAGTATGACGTCACTTGTTTTCCCCACACAAATCTGGGTTAAACTGGCACAGGCCAGCTCAACCCAGCTATTAGCTAGAAATATAGGCTTATTCATCTTTCCCTTAAAAACAGCAAACTCAGTGATAACTGCTATGATTCAGAGAAAACTTCTTTCCAAAAACAAGGTACAACTTGCAGAATTTGGTGCCATCTAAAGGTTATTTTTGGCACTGCAGTGTTCCTTCTACCGATGGATTTCAGTGTGCTTTGTTAATTCCCTCAGCCCTCGCACAACGACAAAACTGCCAATCCAGAGATGTTCAAACTAATGAACGAACTGGCCAAGTCGCGCAAGCAGCTCAAAGGTAGGAGCTGATCTTGGAGTTCTTGTCATCTAGTGGGAAGTAAAGGAGCAATTATTGACGGACAGACGAAAACGGATCTTTGCTCGTAATTCTGATACAGACAATTTTGTCTGTCATTTCCCAACTGATTAGATAATAAAAATTAATAAAAATATGTATCCATAAAAACGTAAATCTGCCAAAACCATTAGCATATTAAAAATGCTCATATCAAAGCTGATACAAAGCAGTACTTTGGGGGTGCATATATATATAGATTGTCTACGCCAAATGCTTGTACATTATGTTTTTTTGAAAATTGGTTTTTGAACTTTTCCACGCGACCTTTTACCCTCCAGACTTGAAGCTGAAACAGTCTGTTGAAGAGCACCGGGAGGAGAGGAAAGCAGCACCCACCGAAATCTGCAAGTTCAACAATGACCCGCAGGGGGCGACAGAGCAGCAGCATAAACCGCCCTTGGAGGAGACCGTCGACGCCCTGCTGAAGAGACTAGGGGAAAAGCGACAAGCCCTCGGTCTTCCAGACAACATGAAGGTAAAGGTCTCACAGCTGCCGTGCGTCTCAGTTTCATCGCGTGTCTAGCCATGTAAACAGGATTGAATCTGAATTTACAGGAGACAATAACCTGTTTACTTAAACTTGCCTTCTGTCTCTGCTCACTTTTCATTCAGGAAATGACACAAAAACAAATGATCCTGGAGAAAATCACTCTGCAGAAGTGTCTGCTGTACTTTGAGAGCCTGCACGGCCGCCCTGTAAGAGCTTTATAATGTATAACATATCACAAGGCCATAATAAGTGCATCTAAAGTCAAGTATTCCTTTATGCTAACAGTGTATCTTCGTTCACAGGGTACAAAGCAGGAGAAGAACCTGGTGAAGCCTCTGTATGACAGATACCAGATGATCAAACAGTTGTTGTGTGCCACGCCCTCCATCACCACCATAGTGAGTGTGTCGCTCGCGTCGTCTCTGTCACCTCCACCTCCGAACCTCACACAGCTCCCAGGTCTGTTTCCAGCCAATAGGATGTCAGCTAAAAGGAATTACTGCTACACATGGATGATCTATGGTCGTGTTTTGCATTTTTAACTATTAACGAGCATGCCAGTTTAAATAAAGATTGCCCCATGGCAGCTTATGCTTAATTGATTGCATCAGTGACTGCATTACTTTGCTTGTGTGCCTTGCGCTTCAAACCCACTTCAGTTATGGTGAAAGAAAGTTGAACAGTAATGGTTGTACAGTAAGTGACAATAAGACATTGAAATTCTGTGATAAAATCAAGACTTTTCAATGCATCCCGATCTCTTTGTTATAATGGAAATGATTAAGTGCAAAGCGCACAAAGTTATTGTAATGCTGCTGCATTAGATACAACAAAGCCAGCCAGCAACACTTTCAGCGCTGTTTTCAGTTTAAAGACAATTTCTCTGCCTCCTCCCTCCTGTTTCTTGCTCACAGGATGTCACTGCTCTTGCATCATGGTGCATTGGACATCATGTGGTCGTGTCCACCTCAGGGTTGCTTTGATTACTTTCCCTATGGAGCAGCTCTTTAATGTTTCATTTCCGCTTGATGAAGTTCTGTGAAATCACATCACCTAATAAAGCAGGAGATATGGCTGGGTAACACTAAACCCATTTCTTTGGCGAGCTGCATGAACAGACACGCATCTCTGACAGTAGGCTCAAACCGAGAGGTGACTCAGCGTTGTCTTGCACGCAGGAGGAAGAGGAGGACTCAGATGAAGACTGCGTGCAGCTCCACCCCACGCCGGCCTGCAGGGAGACGCGCCCCGCGTCCGCGGACGAGTCCCTCTGTCCCCAGGAGGAGGACAGCGACACGGCCTTCGTGTCCCCGCTGGATGAAGTGAAAGCAGTCAGGCAGCCGGCCTTCACCATGTCCAACCTGCACGAGGCTTCCAGGTAGGGATGGCACCCTCCCTCTCACTGGGTTGAAGATCAGAGGTCAGGGGTCACCAGTTCCTGGTTCCTGGATGACTGCAGCTCAGCATATTTAGGCCCCATCCCAGCCTTTAATCACTTAATTCCACCACTGTTATTATAGAGCACAGTGACTCTAACAAAGTATCAGTCTCAGCGGTTGTAGGATATAGCAGTTAAACCCTTTTCACTGTCGCCCTTCAGAAGTAGCATTAGAGACTTCTAGAATTAGATTTGGCATTCCGGCAAGGTAAAAAGTGGTTGGAGTTTTGTTTGTCTGGTCAACTAATAATTATTAATGATCACAGGTACTTGAAGGACGTGCTTAGGATAAATGGGCATAACACAACCCACAAAGAGTCTGATTATAATGCTGTTGTTTTATATATCACATGAATTATGTCAGAACAAGCAAAATGTACAAGCTGTGTGCTTTTCAAATGAGGAACCCTTAAATTTTTGCTGGATCTATTGATTGAGGCTATTTACACCACAGTCATGAATGCTATATGCTTCACATTAATCTCATTGCTGCAATTACATCACGCCCCCTCTGAAAAAGCCAAATGAATCTGCCAAGTGATGATAGAGCTGTTTTCCATGAGTGATTAAGTACCGGCGTTGAATCAGTCTTCAGTTCTGAGTGGCACGTGTGAAATATGCCCGCCATTATATTTAAAACAGATCAAGACTCAGGAGTCTTTTATTGGCTGTATGAGCAATAGAGATTTATAACAAAGCAATTGCACTGACGTAACTGATAATGCCTGGATAGAGGACACCTGAACTGAAACCGAGCACATCTAGCAAATCCCGATGATTTGAAGTGGAAAATCCCTCTTCGATAATCTAATTTCCCAACGTTTGCCAAAAGAGCTGCCTGCTTGTGAACCCGTTGGACGCGAAAGTCTCACCGGCGTGTCTGTGCGGCACGGTTCACTCCGTAGGCCTGAGCTGCTGGAGTGCCTCCGCGAGACCAGGGGGGAGAAGAGGCGAAGGCGCAAGGCCCTGCGAGAGTTCGAGGAGCAGTTCTTCAAACAGATGGGGAGGTAAGGAAACATTTCAGACCTTTTTTTTTTTAATTGGAATTTTTTTTTTGTTTTAATGAACGGTTATGTTTTCAACATCGCCTGAAAAAAAAAGAAAGAAAGAAAAAAAAACATCCACAAAAGAAGTCAGCTTGGTCAGCGAAATGATACAACAGTGTATAATGCACAACCACCGGGTACTACACAAAGTAACAGACCAGGAGGGAGAGACAGCCCATCTGTACACATTTATATCTGTAAATGCATTGATTTAAAATAAAATACATTTTCAGTTACTTTGATATCCACCGATGTACAAAACTAGTTTAATAAGGCAACACAGGGGTTACAGCAGTGCGCACTGTAAGGTACTTCCTGCTTAAATGTGTCTTACATGTTTCTTCCTTTCCTCTACACAAGGACTGCACAAAAAGACGACCGCATTCCGATGGCTGAGGAGTACCACGAGTACAAGAATCTAAAAGCTAAGCTCAGACTACTGGAGGTCCTTCTCAGTAAACAGGACTCATCCAAGGCTGTCTGAGAGAAGAGTGCTTTCCATTTGTACACACTGGATGCTAATTTTAGAATGGACTGCGCAGACACTGAACTAAAATGGTGTTTTGTACTGGACATGGTCGTGCCAAACTTATACTGCGATGCACTTTAATAGCCAACTTCTTGGTTGACAGAATTACAAGATGGCAAGATACCCAGTTGTTACTGAACAATTTCAAATGCCCCATGACCTTTGTGACACAATTGTAACATACTGCACTATGGAGGCTAATGTAGCAATTGTTGTTAAGTGCTGCTTTGTTTGGGAAGTTCAGAGAAAGAGCTAACTTTTTGTTAGAAAAACAAAATGTATTCACCTCTATGCTAAAATATGGCACTTTATTTTTACTGCAGACTTTATTTTAACGAATACCAAAATTACATACAGCTTTCTGGAATCTGATGGTATTTTTGGAATCCCAAAGTAATAATGACTCAGAATGAATAATCTTGAAAAAAAACAATATGCAAACAATTGGATTGGCTACTCATTTGTGGGAAATTTGCCTCTCCTTTAGTGCTATTATATGAATTCATTAGTTCTGCTGAGACCAATGAAGTCTTATTCCAGAGAAAAGATACTTTCTGAAAAATGAGTTGTATTTGTAATGAATGCTAAATTTGAAGGATTACTCAAAACTATATCCTTAATATGAAATCAGTTAGAACAGAAAGAAACATTTGTTACATGAAAGGGGTAAGCTATGTCTTTTAAAAACATTCTCTATGCTGATTCAGAAGAGGCCATTGTAATCTACACCATATGGTTTTGTAGACCTTGACATTGCCATCTGAACGTTTTTACAGTTTTTTTTTTTAAATCTGGAATGTAACTGTAATATGGTTATGATTTTGTGATTTTTTTTTTCCAAAGCAGCGTTTTCTTAGATGTAATACTTTGTACTGTGAAAATGTGACAAATACTGAAGGTTACACAGGAGCTGTGCTCATACAGTGCTTTCTGTTAAGTGCAATTCTGCTGAGAAACCTGTCATTCAAAAATCCTGCAATCAGAATTCTCCTGATGGAAATCTGTCTATGATTTATAACCACAAAGAACTGTTTAAAATCCCCGATAAGTGTCTCTCTGCATGCTAATGAACTGTTAAACTGTTAAAATCGTTGTGCTACAATCAGATGTGGTGGAGAAATGTGTTTGCTATGGCCTGGATCCAACTCTTTAAAGTCATACACATCCTCCGTGTGTTGTTGTCTTAAAGAGAGCTTGTGTATGTTAACTTCGTGCACGTAATTTGCTCGAAAGTTTTTTCTTGTTCTTTTTTTTAACCCCCCAAATCGACTCATTGCTATGGTCTGAATTCTTGACATTGTGCACTTCTGATTTGTTCATTTTCTATACAACGGTAAAAATAAATATTTTTCTATCACATTTATTATGTTTAAACACAGTATATGGTTTTTTTTGTTATCTAGAATAAATAACATGTAACACTGCAGAACAACAATGTGGAGGTGCTGACATTTCTAGGTTTTCAATATTAAATTCATGCTGCAGGTACAACCTATCATGCTTTTATGAATTATCCAGTAATTTGATTTCATTACAAGATAACATTAATATGCATTTATAATGCCTTTTTTAGAAGCTGTTACCAATGCTTTTCTACAGCAATTTGATCAGTTTTGTTACCTTTGGCAAAATATTACATTGCAGCTCTAAGATCGGAGGAATGTCTGTTACAAGCAACACAGGAGGCAGGGTAAAGAAGCGTTGTTATTGTACGTCTTGGCAGGGACTTCACAGTTACCTCCCAAAAAAGATAAAAAAAAAACAGGAACACAACAAATCTACCCAGGATAGATTTGAGAAAACGGCTGGAGAGAGAGAGAGAGAAGGACTGCCGTTTGGCAAAAAAGCTGTGAATGCATGCCACAGAAAAGTGGGAGCAACGCCGAATGGAACATTTAAAGGGGGTAAAACAATCCATTTGGGTGTTCCTCGGGTGGGGGGGAGGGGGGATGGGGAGGGTTGGTGGGGGGTTCGGGGAGTAGGGGGGCGAGGTTAGCGCCCCACGCTGATGTTGCAGGTCTTGCAGCTGGGGTCCTTCTTGGCGTTGACAGTGGACAGGCTCATCAGCTGGTGGCCGCTGATCTCGGCCACCGTCCCCAGGGCCAGGTCCACAGGGTCGGTATAGATGACCTCCAGAATGACGTCCTGGGCGTGGTGGAAGGCCAGCCGGCCGTCCTCCCCCTGGGTGCAGGTCAGGAACCTGTTGTCGGTGATGTCCAGCGCCGGCAGCCTCTGCTTGCAGAACTCGTCCCCTGGCGAGCCCTCGGGGGCCAGCACCAGGATGACGTAGTGGTAGGCCGTGTACATGCAGTAGAAGTCCCCGAAGTAGAGGTTGGTCTTTGGGTTGAAGAGCGCCTCGGCGCAGATCTCGAAGCGGTACCGGCCGTAGGGGGAGTCCTGGGGGGGCTTGCCCGTGTTGAACTCCGTGTTGCAGCTGAAGAAGATGCCCTCCAGCTTGCCGCTGATGGGGGAGCCGTGGCTGCCGCTGTTGTCCTTCACCGAGGGCAGCATTTTGTTGTTCTGGGCCTCCCTAGAATGAACAGTCCAGATGTATGTTATGGCACTGAATGACAATGAATGATTCTTTTTGTCTGTGCTGCACAATAAGGATCAATCAGAACACCAGTAATCTGAAATGCAGATGTCTGCTTAAAAGCCTGGCATTGGACTTGAAGGACCTAGAATGGTTTTACAGGGAAAGTGTTTGGTTAAACACCAAGGCTTCACAAATCTGTTTTGTTTGGCGCAATGATTTGGCGTGGTACACTAAGTCCAGATAAATACTTTCCCTGTTGTTTTAAGGCATTTTGAGTTTTTTTTTTCAACAAAAACACAAATTACTTTTAAGCTCCACTTCCATTTGTATATTAAATTATAATTACAAGGTACACTACAAATCCATCTTAACATCTGAACATCCCTAAAATGCACTTCTTATCCATGTGATGGCACTAATGGTGCATTTTCTAAACCTGGCACACACAGAACATCACCAAAGCACAGTGCTATTTCCATCACTGCCAATAGAAATAATGTCAGACGTCTGAATAAATGCGATTGCGTTCATAGTGATCGTTTATTTAGAAGTACACTCAGCGCTGTGAGGATCAGGTGGGAGAAGAGCAGCGATGTGGAAGAGGATGAACTAGCATGAATAACACTGACAATCCCGGGGATAATGCCACACAGAACTGCCATCTGCTTTAGTCTCTGCTGTGCTTCCAGCACAACCATCCTTCTGTGTGCACGTTTTAGCATGAAAAAAAAGAAATCTAGTGGCAACTAGCAGAGTTAATTGGCATTCTGTGGTGTTTGGAACACCTCATTTCATAGCCATTGCTTTCCTGAGACGTTCGATGCACGCTCGGTGAAATCGTTTTGAGAAGGGTATTGAGCACCATCGCTGAATGCTTTACGTCTCCAGGGGAGGTCATTTTCCTCGCAGCTGTGTGTGTGAGTGGGTAAAACGCATCTTGAACATCAGCACAGACATCGCCCTGCTGCTCTTCTTCAGAAAATGCTTCATTACTAAAATTTTTACGTGCACCAAGCACTCAGAGTGCGTTCACAAGGCAAATATTTTTTAGTGAAAATTTGTGAAAAATGGAACCATAACTCCACAGGATTTGTCACGGCACTGATGGGAAATGCAGACAAAGGAGACTTACACAGACGCTCTGCTGTAAGCTGCCACCTTTAATATCGTAGAGAAGCAGGTGAATTTCATCATTAAAACTTGTATCATGGATGTTTTACAAATCCAAACTCAAAGCAGACTGTAATCAAGCCTTTGACTGCAGAGTACATCTGAGTTCTGATGACATACAGAAACAAATCTCAAACAGGGTGTGGCTAGTAGATGACACAAAAATGCCTGCCAAATCAGTGCGAAAGCGCTTGTCATTTTTTGACATCTACTGAAACCCCTATGGATGTAGACAAGCTTACTCTGAACTGTAAATGAGGAGCCTGTTGGATAGAGGAATGTTGTAATGTCACCCAGCCTACTGAATACACTGCAGAATTTGCTGTTAGAAAGCAGATGTCTGCGCTGACCACAGGGTGAGCCTTGTTGATTTCAATCAAAAGAATAACATCCCATGCCTTTTTTGGCCTAGGCAGCCGATTTCTGCTGGCCTTAGTCATAAAAACAGCTTAGCAAACTTCTGTTGAGATTTATTACAATATTCTTTCAGCCTGAACAGCTTGTTCTTTCGCTTTCTCCTCCATTCTCTCCACGGACCATTACAACCCAAAAAGTGAGCGTCAAATCTTGAGCAAGATGTGTTTCAATCTGATAAGGAAAAGCAGAGCCCCTTATTTCATTTATCATTAAAAATTCTGCTGTGTGACTGAAATGATCATGCAGTCAGAATCGGCTGGTCTTCAGGATATGATTCATGAATAACACACGGGATGAGATTTGCAGAGCATGTAACTTTCAGCTCTCTAGAATGACGTCATAAATGAATTTTGTCATATTAGACTTATTTTTAGCATTGGATGACCTGATTAATACAACCATAGCTTTATAAAGAGAGAAATGCCATAAATTTAATAGTGGTAACAACCTCTTTTTATTAACACAAATGATAAAAACAGTGGAACAGGTAAACTCACAGAAATACATACCTGGCATGATCAAAGTATTCTTTGTGCTGATTGCGATAGAAGACTGAAAATTTCAGCATTCTGCCTGCGATCACCTCGGCTTTCTCTAGCAGCTGTGTTAGATGCACGGCGGAGTAGTCTGAAAGGAAGCACATGGAGTGCATTTATATTCCAGAAATAGCTTGAAATATGAGTGACACAAAAGACACTGCCATGTATGCAGCCATTTTTCACTGCCACCGCAAGGTATGAAACGATTATTCAACATCACATGTTATGGCCCGCCCTACTGAACAGCCAAGCACTGCAATCAACTATGCCTGCACACCAATGCCAGAACTCCTGGCTTGCGTGTCCTCATGGACTGTGTGTGTGTGTGCACGTGCATGCGTGTGTGTGCATGCATTTGCTCATGTGTGTGCATGTGTGAAGATTTGTGTGTCTTTGCATGTGTTTGCATGTCTGCGTATGCATATGTTTTCATGTGTTTATGTGTGCTTGAGTTAGCACGTGCATTTCTGTGTGTGTGTATGTGTGTCTTAGTGTGCTTTAGTGAGTGTGTGTGTGTGTTTCCGTGTGTGTGTGTGTGTGTGTGTGTGTGTGTGTGTCTGTGTGTGTGTGTGTGTATGTGTCTGTGTGTGTGTGTATGTGTGTGTGTGTGTGTGTGTGTGTGTGTGAGTGTATGTGTGTGTGTGTGTGTGTGTGTGTGTGTGTGTGTGTGTGTGTGTGTGTGTGTGTGTGTGTGCTTCAGCGAGGGCATGCGTGTTTCCGTGTGTGTGTGTGTGTGTGCTTCAGCGAGTGCTTGCGTGTTTCCGTGTGTGTGTGTGTGTGTGTGTGTGTGTGTGTGTATGTGTGCGCTGCACCTCTGCACTGAGCTCAGCGTGTGCGTGGCTGCACCGCGCCGCCTCCCTCTCACCCGCAGTGCAGAACTCGATGATCTCGCTCCACTCCGACACGGCGTAGTCGCCGTCACTCTGCTTGGAGGCCGTCTGCACGGCCACGGTGTACTCCGTGCGCGGGCTCAGGAACCAGTGACCCCGCACCGTCATGGGGAGGGGCACCGCCTTGGCAACCAGCTTCGTCGGAACATCCTGGAGGGAGGGGGACAGGAACAAACGAACCAACGATGAAAAGGCGCGTATCACCCCCTGTGGCTGGGAAACGTTCCTCCGTGAGTGTCGCTGTTAAACAGCCACCTCAGAACAGTCATCAGTATTCAGCTCCTTCCTCCCTCCCCTCTCTGCAAGCCTTAAGCAGGGCCGGCAGGGTTCCTACTTTAGGGGGCTACTGATCTGAACATACAGTATTTTAGAAACTGCTACCTGCCCTACAGAGAAACATGTTACCATGCAACCTCTGCCATCATCTCTGTGAGGTGTAATGAAAAAAAAAATCTGTGCATAACAAATGACTTGGACATGTATTTTAACAGCACAGGAAGCCATGGTAAATGCTAGCTGGCAGACTGATGGAATATTGTTGTGAGCAGGGGGGATTAGACAGCCGATTTAGTCCATTTCATTATGGGGTGGATGAACTGCAAGGTTAAAGGACTTATACAGGCTTGTTTGAAATAAATGAGACATATTGAAGCAAGGACATGAAAATGAAATGAAAGAAAAAAACAGGAAACATGTAAGACAAATAACACATGCAGACAATTTCTTTCAACATATTTGTTCAATGTCTCTCTCCTGCCTCCTCCTCTTAAAAGTAATATCTGTATGCAGCTACAAGGTTGTGGTGTGGCTATTTTTAACCTTGATAACATGAAAATTATTTCATGATATAATCATTTGCTTAGTGGATGTGATCATTTGCTTTCTAATTTGTCCTATCAAGACAGTGTTGACAGAACACAGAAGCCAGCCACACAACAACCACAACAACAACATTAGCAATATTTACAATGGTAAATGTATTCAGAGGAGCAATTCAGTTTGTTTGAATACCTTATGTTTAAACTTGTTTGAGTTCTTGTTCTCTTTCTTGTTGAGATCGATGAAATAGTGCGTGATGCGCTCCTTAGCTTTAGAGTCCATGTCCCAGGATATCTTGAAGGAGTCGCATGTGATGTTGTTTATTTTGATGTTCTGTGGAACAGGAAGTTCCTCCATCTCGGCAATCCCACTGTCCTGGGACTTGTTTCCTGGAGAAGGAGAAGGAGACAGAGACCTCTGTGTTGGCGAAGGAAAGACAAGAAAAGGCGATCTGAAACCTTTCTTCATAGAGGGAAATCAACAACCGCAGACTGAAACATCAAAGCATCAGAATATCAAAGTGTCACAAACTCTCAAACTTTCCGAGGTACCTGTAAGAAAACAGGATCTGTGGATTGGGTAAATTCAGTAGGACTCTTAAAGCAAACAGCTATCGTCAGGATTTCAAAAGATTACCATGTGAATGCACATCTGGTACCATAGCAACACTCCAGTCTCCGCCAGTAGCATTGTCGATTTCAAAAACATTCTGTTACTACATTTCAAAGACCTGTAATGATTTGTTAATAATTGAACAAGCCACGGATGTCGGTGTCAATGAAAGACTCCCACAAAAATGGACCACAATTTCAAGGATTGTACAAGCCATTGCATTGCTCTGAAGTAACGATCAATATCCTAGAACCGGATCTGAAAGGATGGAAGTCCTGTGAAGAATTTCACAAATCCAGGTCATTGTGGTGAGCTCACATCAGTAATTCTTCACACCTTTTTTTAAACCTGAGACCTTATTTGATTATAACAGGTGCCTTATGTGAAAACGACAAAGCTGCCCGAGCACTCCCCTGGCACGTAAACGATGAATAACAGCTGTCTGTGCATGCTGAAATCAGAGGGAAAATATAGCATGAAACTGCCTCAAGGTAGATCTGTGCTCAGAACACAGCACTGGTGCAAGGCCGTGTGTGATGCCCAGTTCAAGCTGTGTGCACCTTGGGATACCACTCATTGAATCATTCAGAAAATTAGGCCATGTGCATAGTCAAACACATCTCCACCGCCAACACATAACAAACCATGCAAGTTTTTATAAAACATCACATTTATTTAAATTGATTTATTGGAATATTATCAACTGTCCACAGTTATGATTCCCTAGCCCAACTGCTCTCTACTTGTAAGATGTACATAATGCTGACACAAACAGATTTTGGTCAGACATGAAAGTACAGGAGGGATCCAGTGCTCTGAAAAAGACCAAAGACTAATAGTAAAGAGTTTCACACCTGTAACCACAGGTGCTCCGAGCTCTATGATTGAATAGAAGAAAACTAGAGTTTTCATCTTCAAGACCACCTAGGCAAAAAATAAAAATTGGTAGAGACAAGATGCAGAGAATGCAAGTACCACCTGACCTGGGGAAAGACTGGAGACGTGACGTTTCTCCTCAAATGAAAAGTTAAAAACAGAAAACAACTACATCTCCACCACAAGTGAGGAATCAAACAAGTGTTTCATGTCTCTGCTGCTGCTGTGTAGCTGTGCTGTTACTGTACACTAGACGTTTTTGAGAGGTGGAACTGTGCTGTATACTCCTGAAACAGAGAAACAGGATAACAAGGCTGTGCCCACGCCTGAGGCAGATCAGGACTTGACTTTCTTACAGCTCTTACACAGCTTGAGTCTGTTCAGAAATATTGTGATATACCTGATTATTATATAACTTTACTTGTTATAACTAAAAAAATTGTGCATCTATTAGACTATTACTAACTGATGCATAGGTAATGTGCATATTTAAAGGGAAGATATCAAATGTGATTGATAAGATGCCAGTGTAAGTGAAAAGTGAAATGCATGGGGAAATGGAAAATGAATGTATTAAAATGCACTAAACCATTTATAACAAAATGGCTGAGGGAAACTTTAAACTCATAAACTTTAAACTCTTTCTCCATTTTGACTGATCACAGCAACAGTAGGTTGCAACCTCAGAGAATTACATGTATGTCCAGGAAATGGAGAAAGTGCTTCCCACCAGCAAACAGCTCATGACATTTACCTTTTAGTGGAAATGTCTAAGATGTTTGAGATGGTCATTTAGGTCACTGTGGACTTCACAGGCTATAATCAAAAAGATCACAGCTGCCCTCGTCAGACATCTTTTGGTTAGCGCAGAAACTGTGTGTTTGGGAGTTATTGTCTTAAAGGCCACTGCTTAAGTCTGATAAGGAATGTCCACCTCTTGATTTGCAATGGAAACAAACATTTAAATTGGTCACAGGACTTGCTTTTCTTGCTTGGCCACTGCTTGACCGTTTTTGGTTTTCAAGCATGTTTCTATAAGCAACAGTACATGCCAGAGCTGGTTCACAAGCAGTATTGTCATAAATCACAGATATAGAGGCTGAAGATGGTTAATCACACAATACTCACGGACTAACATGCACTACTAATGCATATAGGGCAGAGGTATGGCGTAGTGGTAGGGAACAGGTTTGATTCCCAGATGGACCACTGCTGTTGTACCCTTGGGGTTGGTACCCAATAGGGCTCAGTAAATATCTACTGTAGCTGTTCAAAAGGATAACATGTAAAAATAAGCTCTGTGAGTCACTCTGGATAATAGCATCTGTAATGCAAATGTAATGCTCCTCAGATGATGTGATAAGTAATCTCTCTGTAATAGTATCCCACAATGATTTTGCCTTCAACTGGCAAAGCAGAGTCATGGAAGCAACAAAAAACAATTGCGTTATGTAAACCTTGTGTTGTGCTATGTGCCTGTTACACCTTGTTCCTGGAGCTGAACTTTTATGTCATTGGCTTATGAGTTTTTACCATTAATACAAAATTTGAGGCTAGAAGCACCATAGTATGCTATTATCATTTGCTACAGTAGGACCGACAACTGAGATGTATGCATTCACTTCATATGTACATAACAATGTTAACTGAAGTCTTAACATTTAACACTTAACACAACAAGAAAATATGCTCAAAAGAATTGCTGTAGGCCTTCATTTTGTTTAGAGGCAGCAATGAAGTACAGGCAGCTGTTCTCTTAGGCACAAATTAACTATTTTTTCAAACTCCTGACGGTCTGAAGTGAATTTCATTTTGTCACATCCAGTGGTCTCAGTGGAGACTTCAAACACTTCAAAAGCGGCAGTACCTCTTCATTCAATGAGCTCTACATAGAGACTTGAGAGAGGTCTCACTGCAGCATTTGTGGTTGCATGTAGGGAAACCTCAGTTCCTCAGCTTCATTGCATAATGTTATGTCCTGTTACAGTGCTACATGTTACATGAAACATACTGTCAGGAGAATGAATTTGGCTTAATTCTTCATCTCGTACAGCTGGGCTTCATCACGGAACTGTTCGTGCATAATGACTTCTTTTGCATGAAATGCCAGGCAATGATCTCAGGACTCGAGCTGAAAATGCATTCAGAGCTTTTGAAAAGAACAGATAATGCCATGGGGAAACAAAGGCTGTTTCTCTCTTCTGCAACAATACTGTTTCATCCACCCTGCCTCTATAGCTGAGACATGTGAAGATGAGCTGGCCAGACTAACCACTACCCCATACTGTAGCCCTGACTTTGTAAGGTCATTCTCTGCATTTCAGGTGTAGTTTGAGTAGAAATCTCAAAGCAACATTTCTACAGATAAGATACACCCATAAAGCCCTGTCTTCAGTAATTATGCAACACAAGCCTCTTTACAGGCTCCTAATTCCATGATGTCACTGCACTTCAAATGCAGTGATTCTTCAAACCCCGTGGAGGAGAAATGTCTTCCACCCCCGTTTTGTCTTTTCTCTGAGTTCTCCCTGCCTTCACCACTGAGTGGGCACGAGCCGCTCTCTCAAGGCCATGTTGTACCAGTGCAAAGACAAAACCATGGTAGAACCAGAACAAACTGTTTCCATAGTAATGCAATGCAAAGCCAGCAACAATGTCTTGAAAAAGTCATCATCTTTGAAGTGGAGACTTTTTTTTTTTTAGCGTTCATATTTTTGCATACTGGCAACGAGGACAATTCAGTCAGCCCCATTTACTTAACAAATGGGAACCAAATTTGGTCTGCTGCTTTACCTGCTAATGGTGCGTACTACAGGGACCCTTCTGTGGCAAATGAATATGCATTCTAAATCCAAGCCTTTAATTACCTCCCACAATCACATTTCCATTTTCCAGAAATGTGCCTCATGATGTCACTTACTTATGCTAAGAACATACAAATGAATGGCTGATCAAATTATTGAAGTTCAAAATGGAAATTCAAGAGGAGGGTTTGCCCCTAGATAGTCTGATTATGTCTACTAGCATATAAATCAGACATGCCGCTGTTCATGGAATCCCTCCTCCTCCCCATCTCTACCTTTTCCCTCTCCCTGTTCATGGTGTCCAAGTGGTGGTTTGGGTCAACAACCTTGCCACAATAACCAAGTGCAATGCCTTCATCAGACTCCATGACAAATATTAATATCCCTACAGCTACGTTAAACAGCCAGCACCTACGCTCTCTGAAAGATGCAATAACAAGAATGAGCAACATTAAATGTTAACTATTGGCACTTTTAGCATTGAATCACCTTGGCAGGCTGCTGATATCATCCTGCTCAATTTAAATAGCCTCAGAGAGCAAGAAAGGGAAGATGGAACTGTCCAGAAGCAAAAATCCACGCATTATGTAAAAGAGGCACGCGGCTAAGAGACTGTAAATGCCAAACAGAAAGTAAAAGACACCAGTGGGATTTTTCACTATTTCTGGGGATAGCGGATCTGCAAGAACACAGTTATTTACCATTCGCCCAAGTCTCGTTTATTTAAGCTTCACTTTCCCCCTATTAATTGTCACTGAAACCCATATCTTCACGTTTTATTTTTCTGCTCAAGGGGTCATTGAGACACTTCCTTGGTGCTTATAGTGTCTTCAGAAAAGCATGCCACTTCTGCATGCTGTGAGCCACGTCATGCTCAACTAATGTTCTCGTTCGCTTAAATTGTTGGCCTGTATATTAATTTGCCTGTTTTATTCAAAGCCATGAGATTGTGCTGAGTGTAATGGAGTCTGAATATGAATGCTGGGAAGCTTCCTGTTGTGAGGGTTATTGGTTTGCATGAGTGTAGTTGCGTGACTGTATCTGGTTAAGAGCATTTGCTAAATGACAATAAAGTAATGTAACATTATGCACATCAAAATTGTGTATGTGAAAGAAATAAAATGACACCAATATGGTTCAAAAATACTTAAAATGTGATATAAAATTTACGACTGAAGCCAATGTGGATATATGATTGCCAAAATAAATGCTTGTAAAAAGATATTAAATACATCAACAAAGATGGGATTACATCATATTTTGCCTAGGTTATATTTCATCGATAACTTTGTTAAAATATAATTCAGGTAAATTCATGCTTGGAGTAAAAACATTTCTCTCTTTATGACAATTCAATTTATTTATGTAATCCTTAATCCCTGGTGCACTCAAACGCACCCTCGCAATCAAGTAGCAAAAGGCTTAAAGCTGTGAGGAATGACTATGCTTCAAACACCCACACACACAACAAACAAGAGCACACACACCCACGCATACAGACACACAAATGTACACACACTCACACACACACACACACACACACACACACACACACACACACACACGCACACACACACACACACACACACACACACACACACACACACACATACATACACTCACCACCATGTAAAGTGTTGTTGGCTCTAGTTTCTGTAAAAACTCTTTGCCAGTACTGGCTGAAACTGCAGTTCACTCAGAAATGACCCTATGGGAAAGGGAGCTTGACTGTGATATTACACTCATCTAGAGAAGAGAGATATTTAGATATGTGAACTGTTCATAACTCACTGCCAACAGACTTGCTAGATGTTTGATATGACTAGCTGCATGCTGTTTCCAAACACTGTAATATCTTCATGTGCAATCATTTAAATATATATGGTTAAAAATCAATCTAGCTAAGTAAGTATAAACCAGCTACCCATCCATCACTTGCAAGGTACAGTTAGTAAGTGGTAAGAGAACTTTGAGACCTTGTACACACATTGTAGCACTTTCACAGCCAGCTATAGAGGTCTAACCTGACTTGTTGATGTAAAGATTATAGACAATTAGGCAACAGTCAACATGTGGGAATAAGATGGCCATTCTAGCCTTACTAGTGTGAATAGGATATTTCAATACATGTGAGTCACAAAAGGCTTTGTCCCCGAGTGATGTCAAAAGAACAAGGGATTCTGGGATAACTCCAGAAATTCCAGAATTCCAGAAACTAATCTAATTATGTCATTACAATACTACTGTTCAAAATGGAATTTTTTTCTCAAAGTAAAAGTTTGACAATCACTTGAAAGTTTCTGTAATATATGACATGCAACCACAAAACTGTAGCATGCAATTTTGTGTTTTTACAGAATTAATCTGTTTTGCAGATTACGAAACTGTCCATCTGTGAGGGATTATTGCTCCATGGATGCTGGCTGTCTTGTTGCTTGATTTCAGAAAAAAAAAAAACCTAAATTTTTCTGCCACATTTCATATATTTCATCACCTATGCCCCTGCAAAAACAACATATACCAAAGAAATAAAACTTTATGTTTTTATATATTGTCAATTGTCTAGTTCTCTCCTTTTTGCTTTTCAGTCAAGGTATCTACAAGTCAACAATTTGAGAAATTGTTGTATTGTTGTATCATATTTATTAGGAGTCCTGGGTTGCTTGGATAGTTTTCTCGTATTTCCAAAGCACAGATGTGATGTCGAGTAATTCCACTACTCACCTCATTTAAACAGAGAAGTAAAAACATGCTGCCAAAAACACTCATGAATATTCATTTCTGAAAGTTTTACATTTCAAAGGAACAATGAAAATTAGGAAAAAGAGGGATTCTAGAATAGAACAAAGACCATAGTCATTGCATAGTTGTTTTTTTTTTTTTGCTTGTTTTCATGAAGTGGCAACTCCACAGATTAAGTCTTCCGGTATCAAGGGTATCATCTTCATCAAAGCAACAGAACTGTCTTGCCTCTTGAACTTGCATCACTCCCACTTCAAAAGCATCCCATCCAACACTTTAGCAGTGGTGGATTACGGGGAAACACAGAAAACATACGCAGTCACTGCTGTTCAGATATGGCTCCCTGAATAGAAATACCCCCCTCTAAGCTGTCAAGAACTGGCTAATGCTTCAGCGTACAGCTTACTCCCCTGAGCTGGAGAGAAACGGGACGGCCGCTGCTCGGGAGGCCGATGAAACGGCTTCCCATTACTCATGCCGTGCGGGCGCTCCGCGCGTTTGACTCAGCACTCCGCGGGGCTGCCCTCCTGCGGGTCTGCTGTCTCTGTCTCTGCCCCCCCCCCCCACCAGAAACCCCATCACTGTCTGCTTTCCATGAGGGTGTGAGGATGGGCAGTTTCTGTTTCTGTTTCTGTTCACGTCCGGAGAGTGTGAAGGCGTGAGGCAGGCATGTTCTTTCAGCCTCCTATGCTGGTGACCCCACACATTTGGAAATGCTGGAGGAGGACAGTGGAACTGGGCTGTAGCTTTGAGCCGCGCCCGTAGGCTATTGGCTTACTGGGGTTTAGCGTTTGTTGAACAAGCCCAGCGCACGCTCGCGGGGAGGGCTAAGATTATGTCATCAGCCAACGCTGGCTTCGGTTTCACTGGCCCGGGCGCAGTCACAATTTACAAAGAGGAGGGGGAAAAAACATGCTTATTGGAGATTATCTGGTTGGTAACAAAATTCCAAATCAACTCCCCTTAGCAAGCAAGGAAATCCTTTTCACAGTAAATCCCCTCCCTAGAGAACATCAGACAAAATATTTGTCACGTATCCAAAACAAAATGACATCATGCGCTTTATTTAATCTCAGCCCTCTAAAGCAGGCCAAGGTGTTCAGAGAAATATGAACAAAGGAGCAGTTCCTTGACTAATTTGGATCCATAATTACAATCTGAATCATAATTTTGAATATTCCTCCCACCTGAAGCTAAGGGTCACACACAGGGTACAGTTTATTTTAAAATAAACAATGAAGACAGAGTGTCTATTTCATGTTATAAACTGGAAAGGCACAAAAAAGCAAAACTGTACATATGTATTGAATATATACATATATATATCTGTAATATATCTGGAATAATATCTGGAACTTTGGAACTTTTCCACTGCATGCAATATCAATCGCTTCCTGCGGGTGCAAATAGTCTGCCCATGGTCCCATCCACAGTCTATTCATAGTATATCAGATTGCCATTAATATCACATTTCATCCAATAACCTACAGGTTAGGAGTCCATAAAAATGAAACCATCAAACTACTAACACTTAAAACTGCCCTTTGAGCAGATCCCGAGCAGGACAATAATCTGTAACGCTCACAGACATTGCCATAAAAACGGCATAAACCAACAGGCTCTATCAGGGGGAACTGACAAAGCCTATCCTTATCCCACACTCTGAAAAAGCATGACAAGGAATCCATTTAAAAAAATCCCACCAGGGAGCTGAATGCCCCCTAATGAAATATCCATCACCCGGTGACGAGCAGTGAAGGACGGGACTTGTTCTGTTCATTTGTGAGTAAAATTAGCGGCAAATGTAATGCGAAAGGAATGTGGCACAATGCTGGTCCTGGGCACAGAAACCAGCACTGAGAGGCCCTCATGATGGCCGCCCACGTGTACATCAGCAGCATGTCCTCCACATCACCTGAATTATCTCGGACTTCTGTAATGGCCATATGTCACTTTTTCAGATGATGTATGAATATCACAGAATACAGGTGCGCTTATAGTTGTTGAATTATGCTTATATTTTATTGATAAATATATGCAAAGTGTGTTCTTATACATTGTGCATATGTGTCTAATTTTACGTAATAATTGTAAACATTTCCAACATGAAAATGGAATACGTGGAATCAAAACCACAATAAAAATACTTTCTTTTACAAATAACCTGAAAGATTCTAACAGCAGAATCACAACGAATGTAGGAAGAGACATAAACAACCAAAATGTGCAACACTCTAGATCTTTTAATAGAAAATCAAATGCTGATTATCGCTGACCTAGAGGTAAGAGAATCATGGAAATGATACAGTATTAAAATGAGGCTTTCAAGTACAATAAAAGCTATAGACTAATGCCAAACACTTCAAGCAACATCTGGCAACATGGCAGCATGCTTTTAAATAATTGTTTCTTGTCTTTCCTTGTGCATTGTGCATGCATTGCGCATCCCCCTTTCGCCCATGGGATTGTGTCAATTAATTCTGACTCAATCAATTGCAATCAAAGGTAAATTGCTTTGAGGTGAGCAGTATGATGATTAAAATCAAAACGATTAAAAGATAAATTGGTAATTAATGAGGGACCGCCAAACAAAAGTGGTATTATCCAGTGATCTACCGCACTGCTTTCATGCTGTCAGTCTGCGTGTGGTGAAGTGACTGCTGAGAGGGGTCAAGGTAGGTCACGAGATGCATGTTAAAAAACAAACAGGATGTGCATTGAACATACCCACATAGTAAGAACAAAGCAAACTACATATTTTATTATTTCCATCCATGCTGGTGCCATGCATATCACTGTCCATGATTATATACTGTGTATATACATATAAATGCATATTTTCCTGACTATTCCCTGCAGTGTTGGAATGAACGACCAAACTGTCAAAACTGTCAAAACTGCAGTACTACACAGTATGTTCCAATGCAGTCTAAAATGCTCCTCTTCAAATGCCACATCGATTCTGATAATTCTGACCTATTGGCAACACTTCAAATCTGGCCCAATCCATACAAAAATAATTGAGATAATGGTGACACATCATGTCCAAAAATGCTGACTAATATTAAGAGGTTTTTTAAAAAATCTAAATTAATTATGCACCAATGTGACTGAGATATAGGCCTATGAATGTTTTCTTGCTACAGCATATTTTCACTATGGTATCATCAATTGGGAGTGTAATTACCTCTGGTTCATGAATCATGGATTCTGTTTTTTTTTTTTATTCTACACCACAACACCACGTGCATTTGTTCTTCATTTCTGCATCAGAGGCAACTGCAGCTCTGCACACAAATCTGAACACGGACCTACCACTTTACTGCCTCGGGGAGGGCATTAAAATTTCATGACTTTTGAGTCACATATCCAAAAATAGACACGGACATTTCGTATTTTAATGTGATGAATCAATAGGAAAGAGATGTCACAGCAAACATAACCCTTGTATCTTTGGTAATGGCCGATTCCTGTTTTTGACAGCTGAAAAAAAAAAAATATCGAAGGCTATGGACCATAGCTGCAAGATAGATGAATCCATTATATAAGGCCACTTTGCTGGCCACTTATATCATGTCCAGTAGCTGGGTTCTCTACTCTTTTCAGAACCGAACTCCACTGGCCAGGTAAAGCACCACTCAAATATAAATCTAGTAACAGATATAAATCCTCGAACAAAAGAAAGCTCAATGCTTTAATTAACTTGGATTGCACTGGCTAATATGAATGGATTAGATGTAAAGTACCTATTATTCTCTATACTTGGAACATATTCCAACAGAATATTCCAGTGATGACGGCTGGCAACAACACAGACTGCCCTTAGAATGATGATGGTGACGATGATGACAATGACAAAGAATACTACTGTTGTTGTTTTAGTTTTTCAGAGGACCTTGATCAGGGAAACAAAGATGGCATTAAATGAAATAATTACCATAGGTACAAATTACACATAAAGCTGGGACCAACTTCTTATGATGCACAAGAATGGGTGGGGAAAAAAATGATCAATTCAGTCCATGCAATGAGCATTGTCTCCAGAACATTCTGGAATCCAGCCATCTGAAAGAGTGATTCAAGGACCTGACTGAGATAAATGATAGCACCCAAAAATGCACCAAACTTAGAGGGCTGTCCGCTTAATAACGTGGCGTGAGTGAAAGCTTAATTTCATACTAGATATTGGACTGAGGTGCAGCATCAGCTAGGAGATATAACTAAGCCATGATGTGAGAGCCTGAAAGAGCCCCATGCTCTCATCCTTGTTATTTTTTGTAATTAAATAAGGCTGAAGCTACATCTTCTTGTCTCATAGGCTATATGAAATTATGCCGGATGAAATGTGTTTATTTATTCATCGGTAAGACACATTTTCCTGCCATGCAAAATTCCTCGCTGTTGAAAAAGCAATGAAGTGCCACTGACTACTCATCACCTCTTATAATACAATGAGATGAAAGTAGATTAAATTTGTACCTGGTGATGATGACATAAGACGGCAGAAGTGAACAATAACATGAAGCAGTAAATGTCACGATAAAATTTCTTTGTGAAGCAATACACTGTAAGTAGCCCCTGATCAGCAGTGGCAAAGGCAATGCTTAAAAGAAGACTGCTGTGTGACTCAACTCAGCCCCTTAAGTGCTTCCAAATATTCTTCCTGAAATGACAGACCAAAGATGGATTTTGTGTGACTACAAATATTTTGGTTTGACTGCCTCATCAATTCATTAAACTGCGTTATCAGTGTTTAGTAATGGGCTGTAAATACAAATAGATATACAAAATATTCACAACTTCAATGAAGATGTTTTGTTGCCCCAAGCAAATTTTATGTCTAAAGTTATCTATGTAATCAACTGTTGTTTGTGGCCATAATTGTGGCCATAATTCTGTTGGCTGGGAAAATGCTACTGGCACCACCTGTAAGCCAGTGTCCAGTGTAACAATACCTAGTTGAGGAAACAGTACTAATTAAAATCAGCCCCACAGAGGAGACATGTAAATGTATGTCACAGAAATACCCCAAAGGGAGAACAGAAAAAAAAGTGCAGAGATGTTTTGGCTGTCCTTGAAATCCACTGTGCCATGAAAGCTGTGTGTCCCAGCACTGTCTGATCATGAACAGCTGTAATTACTTGAAACTCTTTTAATGAATCCTTGTAATGACTGAGAATATGATTCCAATTTTGATTACTCCTCCACCAATCCCATGTGGGAGAACCCTGTCACAAAAATAAAAAGCTGACACACCGATTTAGTTCAAAGCAGCTTCACATATAATCCCAGTTGGCAAAGAGACAAAAAAAACCTCTTTTTGCCGACACGCATTTATGGAAAGATTTTTTTAATGTTTTTTTTAAGTTTTAATGTTCAGATTTAATGTGTTTAAGGCACCATCTCTCCTGAGGAAGTACTGAATGATACAGTAAATGGCCTTGGGCAGTTTCCTCAGTGTGCTCATTTTCAAACTCTTCATGTAAAACAAGCCAACAGTAAACCTGTTCAAAAAATGTATTTTTTTCTCAAAAATATTCTGTTGGATTCATTTATGGAGTAATGGCCCCTGTGTTTGGGTGCTCACCAAATTCCAGCTCATTAATCTGCTGAGAGAATCCGGGGATGACCAAACGTCTGCCCTGCCTGGGTCATTCTCAGGTCAGCACAGAGGACCGTGGGCCGAAAAAAGTCCCCCTTTGTCAAAGTCCTGTAACAAGCACTGCTTTGTCTTTCACATCTGCAGAACAAAGTGAAGTCTATTTAATTTTTTTTTTTTAATATTTATAACAGGAAATCATACGGTTCCACATAGCACGATCATATGCCAGAGGTGGATAAAACAAACTCTATTGCCTATTTGGGGACATTCGTTCCTATTGATAAGGCAGTTTCCTTTCAAAGCGCAAGGCTAGGAGGGGGCATGGGCCACATTTTACCCCTGAGTCACAGCTGGAATAATTCATCATGCCTTTTTAAACCTACTTCATCTCATACCAAAACCGTGTTTTTAAGATAATTGACAGGGAATTCTTTACCAACCAGACATCTTTGTTCGCTTTTAGTAATGAAATTATAGTCCCCATTGTGTGTCAGCTCCAACAGAAATCACATTTACCTAGCCATTATCTTTTGCACAGTTCTCTCACAATATGTCAAGCTGTTGGCAGAATTACAGTTCAACCACAGTAAAAAGAGAAGAAATTAACTTGAGCATTCAGAGCGTAATATCCAAAACACAAACCATTCCTTCATATTATTCAGCTTGCCTCATAAGTGGCCTCCTCTTTTTCTCCTGTCGTGGGCTTCAACAACTCAACATATTGAGCCACAGCTATTCACTCGTGTTGTTAAAACGTAAACATGGCATTAAATACAACTTTTTAATGTAGGCCAGTTTTAGTATGTCAAAGAATGAGCAATAAATGCCGTGAATGTTATTCCTCCCTGTTTAATATTCTGTTTAGGGCCAAAAACCTTAATGTCTCAGTCCCAGTGCTGGGGTCAAAGGAGAAGCACACTACCATGCTGTCTCATTGGTTGTGGGATGAACGAGAGGCAGACAGCTGGAAGAGACAGCCAGGCAGAGCAGCGTCCTGCTGAAACTCACTGTGTGGGGCGGATAGCACGGTTTGTGGCCTCCGAGTGCTGACACAGCCTCCACGGCTCAGGAGGGGGGCCTCCCGCAGCTAATTTGTCAGGGGGGGTGACATTCCAGGTTCCATGAAGCGCGCGGATATCTCTTTTAATCGAAAAACATACTGGGAGTCATATAATGCGCGTCCGTAATGAAGAGACTTCCCACTGTTTATCCCGCGTCGTTGTTTGCTTTTCGCGCGTTAAGAAAGCAGCTGTTTGAATTGATTTGGGTGGCTGTCAGCCAGGCTCTTGTGATGGATGCCTCACTGGTGGGCACTTGGAGTCCATTCAAGCTACATGGCATGTATTGCAGTTCAGGGGACATTGTCCACCAACGGAACAGGTGAAGCAGAAGCACATCACAGGCCAGCAATAATTAATACCTTAAGATTGTGCTATCTGCATGAGAGTGAATTTGTTTAACAGTTGCTGCACTCCCAGAGAGATGATGAGGTGATAAGGTTGCTAAGTTTGAAGATTCACAGAAAATAAGACTCACTAAAGGTGAAAAATTCTGAAGTTTTCTCCATATGGAGGAGCAGGACAGATTACGTGAGAGGCAGATTGCAAATCTACTCACAGGCGCAGGGTGTTAATTACAAATTGGCATTTTGAAAAAGCCATGTCATATCGCCATCCGCAAGCACTGAGTAAGGCAACATGTTGTCACATCTTTCCCTTTGCCAGGAAAATCATGCTTCTTCAGAGCATCAAAGGCATCTGCAAGGCAAAGGCAAATGCAAATGATCTGTAGTGGTCCTTTTCTCAGGCAAAATCCGAGCAGACACCATACTACACAATGATACAGTGCCATGTTATTTCCTTCATCCCAGGACACTACTTGTTTTGCTTGAACAAAGAGGGAATTCCGCACAGTCACTTCAACTCCATAATTTTAGCAGCATTTAAATTTAGCGTAAATTTACCCTTTCACGTGCGCCGAAGTTTAACGCCTTGCGAGGCTGCAGGAAGTAAGTGACAGACTCTGGACAGCAGACAATGGGGAGGGCACACGTTTTTGGCGTTAGCACCAAGGGGCAGGGCTGAGTCACACACAATGAGAAAAACAGTGGGGTCCAGACATTTTGAAACACTGCTTTGTTTGATTAGGCGGGTGTGACAAACACACGCTGTGTGCGAAATGATGCTGCCAATGTAAACGTCTCACTAGAGATGCACTGCTCTCAGACAGGGACAATGCACTGTGCTGTCTATTAATCAGCTCTGGTCGTTATGGCAATATCTGTAGGAAAAAAAAATACAAGCAAACAGGCACAGACTAAGTGAGAGTATAAATCACAAACTCCAAAAAAACATAAAAACATATCTTTCCTGTATATGAAAGTTCTGTGAGATCTGGTGGGAACGATGACTAAGCCTTTGGAGAACAGGAATGATATGCCTGCTGAAGCAGTTCTTGTTTTTTGACAGTTAATTGGAAGCCCGACTCTAATTTAATTGATTGCAATGAGAGTGAAGCAGTACATAGCATCAATGAACAATGCTGGAGAACATGAAAAAACACACAAAAGCCTGAAGGAAATCAGGATAAAATGTTCAAATATGCCTCCTTTAGTCACCTGGGCAAGCTGTACAAAGAATGCAAACTATCAAACGGCATATCATACCCTGAGAACAACAACAAGGCAAGCAGATTTTTGGGACTACTTTTCTAAGTGCGTTTGCATGGATGGATACTTCTATTATTGTAGCGACTTAAAGCCATTACAGGCCGGCACACAAATGTGGCCGCTCTTTGTCCCAGTGTTCATGAATGAGAAAAGGCGAGTCAGCCCACAGGGGACTGTTTGTGTCCTAGGACAGTGCGAGGCGTCAGGCCTGGAAGAGCAGCAGTGTAATTAGCATGGGCGGTCCAGCTGGCTGAAGCCACTCACACGGAGCATGGACGTACACCAAATATGAGCGCCTCTGAATGAGATATACTATTGGGACAAATAATAATGAATCAAGCCCCTTATCATTTCAGTTGTTGTTGCTGCCTTTCTTTTTTTATGTGATCTCGCACTGCACGCTCAGTTTATACAATTTGTTAATTGACAGTGTGTGTTTAAATCGCTCCTTTCATTGCCCGGCGGAGCTGCTGTGGAGCCACCCAGGCAGATGGCCGGCCTGTCCCCTGACACAATCTCCGCACAGCTGGACCGAGGGCTCTATACAACGCATTCATCGCTGCAGCGGGCCCGTCTGACTGCCAGAGCCTGCACCCACAAAGACGAGAGAGAGAGAGAGAGAGAGAGAGAGAGAGAGAGAGAGAGAGAGAGAGAGAGAGAGAGAGAGAGAGAGAGGGAGAGAGAGAGAGGGAGAGAGAGAGAGAGAGAGAGAGAGAGGGAGAGAGAGAGAGGGAGAGAGAGTGTGTGAGAGAGAGAGAGAGAGAGAGAGAGGCAGGCTGGCTTCTGGCGCCGGTATCATCCAATCCCCCCACTTCTAGCCACTCGGTGAGTAGGGCTGAATAACGTATTACTATTTTTCTTTGCCTACAGTGGATACACTAAGCTTGTTCACATTTCAGTATTTAAATGTTAAGTGCAAAAAAAAGACATTATCAAGTGCATTTGGATGTGCCGCAAAGTAATAGCACAAAACAAAGCCATTGTCTTGTGGACTGTGTCAATCCCGCACATTTCCAGTGAATACTAAATCAAGTGGTATGACAGATTCTGGAACGGAAGGCCACTTTCTTTTTTGATCTGACAAGCTAGTGGGCGTTGAAAAAAAAGAACTTTTGACTGTTGAGATTCTAAAGCAAATTTTGTGTGACTCATGGTTGCTTTTCAAAATCAGCATGACTTCAAGTATACATCCAATGAAAACTGAATTGAATTGCTTGTGCTGTTCAATAGAACCGCCTACAACAATGAAAAAAGATTAGCTCTCTGACCATCGAATGGAGCACCGCCTATGTGTGAAAGTGATCATGGTGCTCACCTATTTCAGAGACTAATTGTTCTTTTATACTATTTCAGCTTGCCAGCAAGAGGGTATGTGGTCTCTGGTAGACCAATATCTACTTAGCCATATCACCAAGTCTGAAATGTACATTTAGGACTTGAATACAAACTTGTATTATGATATAACCTCCACACTTGAAGAAAATAATCAGTTACAGGGAGTGTCACAACAGATGGGCGTGAAAGGAGATGTGGGGTATGCAAAAAAGGAGAAAAGTCATGAGTAGGAAAGAGAAACATTGTGTCTCAAAAGAATAACACAGACCTGGTGACCAAGAGAGACTTCCTCAAGTCTCTATTATCTCACTGAGCTGGGGACTGGTTTCTCAAGTCCAGACTGCGAAATGAACACACTCTTGTTTAAAGCCCTTTCATTCCCATTGCTTCCTCCTGCGACAGCATAATTGAAGAAACTCCAGGTTCACTCTGAGGGTTGCAGGAGGGAATACAAAGCAGGGTACTTAAGTAGAAATTTGTACAGCTTCCAGACAAAACACCTGTCCTTTAGAACCCCGCAAACGCACTATGCACCAAAGCATGACACTGCATAGAGAGGGATACAAAACTGAATGTTCAGATCTGCTGATCCTTTTTAATCCACATATGTACAGATGAAAAACAACACATCTTCCCAGCAGTATTGACAGGAAATAATGCAATCGATGCACACAATTTTAACTATTTTAGAAAATTTTATGGTCAGTTACTTTCTGTATTCAATATACTGATTGGTGTATTCATGTAGATAGATAAGTCATCAGTAAAATAAGTAATAAATCAGCAGAAACAGATTGGAAATATGCACTACGCATTTGCTATGCCACTGAAAGTCAAAGGAATCCAAGGTTATCTTGATACTCTAGAACTGTTGTTCTATAAACAGTGCGGAACAGAAAGCTTGAAGGACATGCAGGCGTGCTCTGTGGAACGGGTTTCTCTGGTGAAGGTGTTGCTTTCTCCCTGTCCTTACAGGTACACTGCTAGGAGGTGGAAGACGATACCATTCATTGTAAAGCACTACTAGAGCCACAACGTCTCATGTTCAATATAATGCTATAACAGTGGGCAAACTGAGATGGCAAAAATGTAACCAAGGCAGTTATCACCATCAAATCATTAAAAATGATAGATAATACATAAGTGAAGTATACAGTTTTATGCTGCACATGCATCTGCCAGATACACCGGATGCACAGTATTATTTCGATTTTTCATGGCTGTATGATTTGTTGCCTGACTAGCATTATAGTTTGGGCCGTTGCCAAGGTCCACATGTATGTGCTAGCTCCAACGGACATTCAGACATGTTAGTAAAGCTGTTTGTAATCAGTAAGTGCTTTTGTAACCGTATCAATACATACCTCAAGCAAAATCGAAAAAAGTATGTTTATGAACATTTCATCCAGTGACATTCTGCTAATAGCTCGTAAATATTACAGAATTAAACGTGCGCTCTCACTGCCCGAGTGCCTTCCCGTCTCATATGCGTTTAATTTTGACAGTTTGTTAATGAAACGAAAGACTTTCGTGAGTTGAGGAGGAGAACTCTTTGTTCTTTTTGCTCATGTTCCGCCATAATACACGAGAAAAATCTCATTACTAACGGCGTGATAGGGTGTGGAGCCTATCTGCACATTTCCTGGCTATGGGTGCAGCCATCTTTAGAATAGGGCTTTATGTGGATACATGCTCATTGCCATATAACATTCACGGAATACAATTGAATTAAATGTCTGGCTTTTTCTTAGATCCAAGAGAAGTGTGCTTTGATACATAAGTAATGTCTCTCACTTCAAATAGTCTAGCTGTGTTCTTCTGCGCAATTATATCATTGTGCGCAAGATTATTAATTAAAATGGTCTTTCATAGTTAATTAATCTCTGAAATGCACAAATATGAGTTGAAGTCTCGCAAAATGACCAGACAGGCGAAAAGAAATGTTTTGCTTTAAAAACGAAACTTGAAAGACCGTCACAGCCCATAGCAGTTTATCTTTGATATACTCAGGTTTGTTGACCCACCCGAAAAAAAAAAACTTTTAAAAATAAACCTATCCCTGTAAAATAGCTGAAACAGCAAATATAGGATTTCGGCAAGAGATTTTACAGCAATGGTAAATCATTGACCGGTGCCTGATGTCATGTCATTCTCGCATTTTTTTTTTCCTGACAGAAAAAAACGCTAGCTGTCTCGTTCACCTGATTCGCTGGTGCTTTCCTCTATGGACAAAGACATAAGAAAATTCAGCACTCATGTACAAAAGTACTTAAATTGGTGCTGAATCAGTATACATTCATTCAAAAAACATTGAAAAGCTTCGCCAAGCTCGAGGCTTGGGTCTGTGTCCATGGTGCTGAAACCGAAACCTGCGCACACCCGCACATCTGGCAACATTGGAAACAATGCAGAATTACGGTTTCTGTGCTTTATTCTTAATTGGCATAGGGGCAAGGTCATTTCCAGAAAAAAAACGCAAACATGTATCGAATACAACAGATCCACCTGCAGCAAACCACGGAACCCGCATCACCGGTCCCCTGAACAAAACCCCAGCGTTCCCACATTATGACTATTGACACAAAATAAAAGACGAGGATATCTATAAATACTCATAAAATGCGTGAAACCATTTTCTGTTGCACTACTGTATGGTAGAAAAAAAAGAATCTCGTGCTATATTGTATTCCTTTTTACGCGTGTCGCTATCCAAAGCGGCTCTCACACGCTGAAACACCGATCAGCATTAGCCACAGAGAAAATATGGGCGAAAAAATACATCCAGGCAAACCTTCAATTACCGGAGTCTTGACTACGTGGTGGTCCGGATCTTACCTTCTCTGTCACATAGCTGAATCGCCTCCAAGCTCAAATTTTTGATCATGTCCTCGCACGGGCTTACGGGGCTACTAATGCTGTGTCCCACTCGAGGAACCTCCATTTTCTAGCCTCGCGTTGATGTCGCCCTATGTTTGTGGAATTTTCGATCGCCGCGCCGCAGGATTAGCCTTCACCTTGGATAGAGAGTCCGGTCTATACGTTTTTCATCCCTTTCACGGGGTTTCTCTTAGTGGTGTGGTCGAGGAAGCGTCAGCGAATCGTCACGAACGCGCGGCACAGTGCTGATTTGTCGCTGCGACGTGAGAGGCAGGGTGAAAATGCAGAGAAGCTGAATCATTTTTTTAAAAGTTGGAAAACCATGCAACATGCAGGGCTTTCTTCTCGTGGGGTGTTTATAAATTAATGAGCTCCCTCGTCTTTTCAGGCAAAGCCACAAGTGTTTATACTGCCGCGGGACAGAGGAACATGGATAACGGATTAGCGGTGAATGAACAGTGAATTAAACGACTCCTTATGTAACAAGATTACCCAGCCCCCTCTATAAATCCCACTCGAAACCACTGACATTTTTCATTAAATTCTTCCTCTGTCTTTTGATATCGCCAGACTTTCCGCCTTCCAAAATCTTCAATGCCTCTTGCCTGTGTGGATACAGATCGCCTTATGCCTTTCATGTCCACTTATGCTGGCTGAAATGCAGACTGTGCGCATGTACTTGCTCGTGCATTTGACGTGCATGCTCTCTCGAGCTCGTTAATTTCCAAAATCGCTAAGAAATTAAGACCTTATTCTGTCGCCACATTAGATTGTTTCTAAACCTAGTGTACAGCCAGACCCTCTTGCATGATGGACGAGCTCAAAACCAGAAGCCTCGTCCCACAAAGAGCACCAGGACAGATTATATGATAATGAAATAAGTAAGACTATTTAGTTTCACTTGTAATGGAGGTAGGTACTCATAACTGCATACTCGATTTGAGAAATTCTGTGTTGTAGTCTCGATCAATTTTGCATAAAAGAGGAACGTGTCAAGATGATTTCTGTCTTTAACCGCTAATTTAAATAGCTAACTTACTTTAATCACTAACTGACCACAATCTGGCAATAAAAAGAGGACCATACCCTCAGGTGTCTTGTAAAGCGTGGTTAAAGTTTACATGATGTGCTTACCTCATCACACACAAGAGCGCACGCGACCTATCGTATGAATATCGACATAATCCCCGTTATACATTATTGATTGTTGATCTAAAAACATAGGTCAACAAAAATCATACAACTATTAGTTTTCCTCTTGACAGGGAATTCTTTATGTTCACTAGATTTATATGCTCATATCATATATTTTATATTGTATCTTGCTGCAGCTGAAATCGTTCAATAACTCCAGCCATTGTAAATCCAAGATAACTAAATTCTAATTTTCTAGTCAAAGAGCAGGCTATTGAAAGTTCTCAGTGCTGCAAAGTAAGAGCTGTGCTTCGTATGGATGAATTGTGGTATTAAGAGTATGAAATACTTCCATTACAATCTGAGTGCTCCTTTGTTAATGTTTATACATCACTTATACATACTTGGTTAGTCTTTTTTATTTGACTGCAAAATAGAAGGAGAATAATATGCCTTAACCTGCAAACTGCAAGAACTGTCTGAGTTTTTTGATGTTTGATCTTTCTGGGGTAGGTAAGAGTTCAGCTTGTAGGATATAAAACCCTGAGCCCATTTATGACAGAGGGGGCATATTTGGGGAAAGTATCTGTCAAGAAATAACAATGTTGTCTCCAAGGAATATGAACGAAAGAGTTGATAGCAAGAGGAGGGGATTACAGTAGCAATTCAGAACATTTGTATTCGGTTTTTACACTTCCTCCTCTTATCCATGTATAATTCACTGATACGCCTAAAATAAATATTACTTTCATTCTCAGCCTGGTGTGCTGAGATAACAGTATGAACTGGCTAAAATATATCGCCCCAAAATCTCTTTTTAGTTCTATTCTGAAAGAGCAAATGCTTGGATGCAGAAAATAGACCTATTTGATTCAAAGAAGTTACAAGACCAAAACCAGCAGAAACATCCCTGTTAAACCAAACAATCTTTCACAACTCTTCTATCTAATGTTTGAAAGTATCCTTCATTTACAAAAGTTTAAATGGCAGGCTTTCAGGCACATGCAAATGAATGCATGTATTTCCGTATGGAAATGAGGAAAAGATCAAATCTAATAAAATTACAACAATCATTTAAACCACTAGAACTACATTTATGATTTTTGATTATCCTCCGTGTCCATACCCTGATTTAATTGTTCCCTAAGCCTGTTTTCTATAGAAATATAAATCAAAGCATTACATAAGCATTAATTATAGACTGTCAATAGTTCATATTTCAGAAAACATGTAATATGAGGAATTATTTCTTTGTCTCTAAAAGCACAATTGAAGTAATATAGGGGAGTTCCTTCATATCTATATAAGGCAGTGATTATTATGCAGCTTTGACAACGGAATTTAGAGAAATATTGGTTGAGTCACAGAGACTCTGAGCTGGCTTAGATCATTCATCCTACTAGCTACAGCTGCCTTTGATATTCCTGAGTCATGCTGGGGGGTTGTCAGTGAGACTACTCTGTGAATGTGATTAATTTGTTTGGTAACAGAAACACCAGCCTGAAAGAGAGAGTACTGCTATAACATGAAAGTTATAATAGGCACTGCACCACATTTATGTTACCTCATTAACACTTGTCAAATAATCTCATGAGATCCCAGGACATTGGCCATCCGGTGCACTGACCCCAGCTCCTGGTGTGTGCTGTCAAATCAAAAACACAAATATCAGAACTTCATAACAGCAAAAGGCAGGTAATCTTGAGACCAGTGCAATGTCTGCATTTGGGCAAGTAATGTTTTACGGAATTATTCTGTGGGAGGGCTTTTAATATGCTGGCAAGCTAAAAAAAAAATAATAATAATGATCATAATAATGATCACTATAGTATACAAAGGACAGTCTTCAAGGAGCCTATCATGTATGTATGATGCTTCAAGCTTGGTCCATTTCTCTCAGAGTCCATGAGAGGCTCTTTCACTGGTCTCTTGATTCTAAACACAACACATTCAAATTTAATGTGAAGGTCATTGTATTACCAACTTTATCATTAGTCAGCAAGAATGTTTACAGGAACATACTGAACTTCAGACATGTCTGTTCATGCTTAGTGCTCCCGTGCTCCACTCCCCTCCAGATTCCAAGATATATGGTGACAATGCGCTTGTGTCTGTATGTGCACGAGTGTGTTGGTTTGGGAAATGGTGACAAGCCAAACAAACCCGGCAATTAATATAACCACATTGGCTAGATATTTCAATAAAGTTTCCTTGGATGGTTGTGATTGTTTTCACTTAAATGCAGTTGAAACAGTGTCATTTTTACACCCTTCATTTTCTTCCCACTCAAGAGACCAATGCAGCTCAAAGTACAATTCAGCATGTTACTATCTTAAGGCTGAGTACAGTCATAAGATATGATTTTCTCAAAAGACCAGCTTTCAAGGTGCAGTCCCTTGAGAATATTAAAGGAGGAAAAATATATCCAGTGGCATTGCAGAGCAATATATGGCCAATTTACTCTCACAAGAGCAGTGGTCCTTGCATATACCTATTTGTGACTACCACCATCAATATCTTCCAATGTCACAGGAAAAGTGCTGGGGTTCAAATATCATGTTTTTATATGAGCTTTGTAGATTTGCAGGATTCTCTGTGAAAACTATACATAACTGGCATGTCAACATTAACCTCTGGCTCAGAGCATCAATTGCCCAATTATCTTTGTGTTGGGTGACAGATTTCTGCTGTTTCTAATGTACATGTTTTATGAGCGCTTTACTTAAATATGTTTAAGACAATGTTCTGAAATCTATTTAAATGTTGTTACAGTAGCTGGAAATAAATGTGTAGCAGACCATGCACCTGTTATTCTCGGGGATATTGGGACCGAACACCCAACTTTTCAATTGTCTTTACCACTCTCATTTATCAACCCAGAAGATGCTGCTATTTATTGTACAGCACTGATATATTGCTGGGTATTCACCCAATAGAAAGACTTGTAGCAGTCCGCAGGTTCTAACCCTGGCAGTGATGGCACCAACAAGTCTATTGTAACTTGGCTGCATTAAAGTTCTGTTACTGCAGTGGGCCAATTGGAAGACGTTCTTAGTCTGGAAAGCCATGTGAACGCCAACATTATATTTTGTCATGTTCCTAAGCAGAGATGACAATTTTTACTTTTGCTTGAGAGGGAGAGACAAGGCAAATGTGATATGCATGATAATGGACCATTAATAAAATATATTGTCATTACTTTAGATATACAGGAAAATGATGTTGAGATATTAAAAGGAAATGATATAGATATTAATGACAAGATTAGTTGAATCAATTACTGATCAGGGCTTGCTTTGCACATCTACATCATCACACAATTAGTAAATGAAGTCAAGAGGGTGGACCATGGAGCTTGCTGTTTAGAAGAAACCCCACCAAGATCAAATGTTTAACAATTCACATGACTACTTAACAGTCTCTTTGATAAGGTCTTTCAAGATATTTAGTCAGCCTTATTTGGCTGTCAGTAAGCTAAATGATGTTGATCTGTCTCCCTGGACCTGTACTAAAAACGCTTGGCAGGCTTAAAATCACAGATGCATGTGTTAAAATGGCAAAATTTCTAAATAGACCTATTCCATCCAAATGCAATACTTTAATGAAAAAATAGCACCTCTGACAAAAAGCTGATGAGTTTTAATTATATGCTCCATCACTAATTGCTTTATTTGCTCATGTTTTTGGTTTGCTCAAATTGTTATGCATCATTTGCATATCTCTGTTAAACTTTTACCCTATCTGTCCTGTAAAGTGTGGGTAAGCATAATTATAATGCATAATTCATTTACCCAATGGGACTTGAATCGAGCACATCTGTCCAGGGGCTGGCAAAATAACTCTGTGTAGAGCTGGCTCAGGTGGTGGCAACCGAGTTTTCTAGGAGTCTGGGGGAAATCCCTCTAGGCTGGCTGTTTCGTATCTGGTTTTGTGTAATGAGCACATCACAAGGTCTGCCCAAACTTAATCCGTTGCTCAATCAATGCAATGTGGCTCTGGAAACCTCCTTGGGCAACATTGATCACCAGCCCTCCTCTCAGCACTCACAATGTATCTGGGTCTACAATTATTTCAATGTTATGTGTCCAATTAAATTTTTATGTTGGCACCAAGGGCCAACAGTCTGTGGGTGATGATGCACTTTGATGTGGTGATTTGAGGGAGCAAAAAAAAGAGACCCGTACAAGGTGAAAGGTAATACTATTCCAGCATGGAACTCTTTCCTTTTTTATTTTTATATGGAGCCCATGGGGTTTGCTTTTATTTCTCATGGCCATTGCATAATTCATCTATGGCTCTGCTAAACCATATGGAGGCATTTCAAGTAGATCCACTGTCTCTCTCTGCTAGATGTTTTATTGAAAAAAGAACACGAGTTCACGAACATAAAGTGCTATTAACTGACAGAACAGAGATGTTGTTTTAAAATATAAAGCCTCTAAATGTATTACAATTAAAGAAAAAAAAAATAGGAGACAAATGAGAATAATATTAACAGTCTTCTTTAACCTTTACAGTTTTATACATGATGCATGTGTTTGATGTGGTTGAGTGTTGTCACATGAAAACGTGGGTAGAATTCATGATCATGAACATGCTATTGGTGAAACATTTATTAGGTGTGAAACCATGTACGGTGACAGTGACTGGACCTCTTTACCTTCCAGTTTGTGATGAGCAAAAGCCTGGTAAACCCAGTAAAAAATGCTTCATTGCCTGCAGAGAACCGGGGGAAGCGAGGTGGAGTCCCCGGGTGCAGAGGCCCAGCTCCTCCCAGCCTGCCTGTAACCCCAGGCAGAATCAGACTGCATTAATATCATCCATCCAAGTCACTGATTAATGACCTGGAGGACACGCTGCACTTTACACTGAGAGCTTGAGCACAGACAGAGTCTCTCTCTTTCTCTCTCTCTCCCTTTTCCACCTATCTATCTCTCTGTGTCTGCTGCCTCAATTCAATGCGCACATGCCCACATCCAATGTGTTCCTATGGTTCGCTTTCTCCTCAGAATCTTTGCCCTCCCTTCTTCCATGACAACCATCCAACTCCCATGTGAAATGGAAGTGGCAGATGGTAAGAGGCTTGCGGTAAAACTTAATAAATAAAAAAAGGAACCATAACAGAAGAAAAAAAAGAGAAAAAAAGAAAAAATCTGCTGAGAAACAACCGGCATGAAGAGATTTTTCTCATATCTTGACAGGGAAATTACAACCGGAGGGTCCTGCGGGCTGTGGCTGTGCTCTGATGAATGTGGTGCGGCTCGGATAGGTTTGCCACGGTGCTGCTGTGGCAGGAGCTTCGCCGGCTGTTTGGTGTGACAGCCTGCAGGCCCCTCCCCGTCTCATTTAGGAGGCTGATTATATGCTGAGCACTCTTGTTAATCTGCTATCCCGGGCAGCTGGGATGTGGGGGGTAGGGGGTTGGGGGGGGGTTAGTAGTGGTGGTGGTGTGGGAGGGGGGAAGGGAGTGAAGCCTGAACCACACTTCCATGCTAAGGCTAAGGCTGGAGAGGTGGTGCTGTGATCTGCCATTTTGTTCACAAGCTCCTGCTTAGTTCTGGAGCTCCCTGGCAATGCAGGCCGTGAGTGCAGGGCCGCCCGTTTGAGATGGTGGTACGAGCAGGTCCAGCGCAGAGCAGCCTGACCGCAGCCCGCAGGGCTGCACCGTTGGGTGATTCAGAGAGGAAGCGAGGTGGCTGTTGAAGTGAGCATTGCATTGCCATAGCTGTGCTTGATTGATTTTCTGCTCAGCCGGGCGAGTTTTCTGGGTTTGCTCACCAGGAGAACGTCCCTCTCTTCCTGTGTGCTAGGCAAATGGCGTCTTATCATTTGAATGGATGATGCAATCAATGCACTGAGCAATAGCATGAAACAATACCTCAGCTCCACACAGCATCTCAGAAATTGTTTGGTTGCAACAGTGCTGGGCTCTTTTAAAACATGAATGTCCCAAAAGGGTTTGTCTAGAGTATATTTGGACCAAAACATTTCGAAAGTGAGTGTGCTGTCCAAAGTTGGCGAAATCATTTCATCTGATTGCTGAAGCAATGAGGGAACTAGCTCTATGGTTTGGCTGGGCTGGAGTTGGCTGTTATGTAACCGGGAACAATTTCACAGTGTTATCGCCTCCAGAAGTGACGCTTTGATCACACATTCTCACAGACACATCAGATTATCTCCTTAAAAGGACAAGGGTTACGTAAGCCATGAAGAGAGAAGGGAGAGAGAGACTCACATGTGCAGAGGTTGTTGACATTGTTGAATGAACGCTGAGGAGAGAATGAATGCCTTGTATGTTATTATTCCCTGGCTGTCCCCAACGGCAGTGATTTTTTTTTGTTCCTTAAATAGCCAGACCTGTGAGGCTGAACGCGTTGTTGGCTCTCAGTTAGGGACCCTCTTGGCTGATCTTCAAGCAGCCGCAGTCCGCCTTTCGCAAACGAAACGTGCAACTCCCCTTTGGCTTTTTTTTTTGTTTCCTCATTTACTTCTCATTAATTGTTGCTCTTTATACAAACAGATTCACCTCTGGCTTCCATATACATATATATGACTATCATGCTGTCTAATAATTCAGAAAAGGAAATGATGCAGCACCGGGTTCAATGACTTCAATGAATCTCTGACAGGCTTGATTTTGGCCAACAACAGCTGTGAAGTAGAGGAGCAATCTGTGCAGCACCACATTACATTACATTACATTACATCACATCATTGTCATGTAGTGGACACTCTGATGCGGGGAAACTTCCATATGTTACAATTTTTACAAAATTTTTACAAAATTATACTGAGGCAATTTTTGGTTAAGTACCTTGCCTAAGGGGACAAGCAGCAGGGCCCCAGCAGGGAATCAAACCAGCAACCTTTTGGGCACAAGCCCGGCTCCTTAGCACTATGCTACACTACTGACCCAATGCAGGAAAACAAATGCCATTTGTTTAGAGCATTTAGATCATGGTTCCTCAGGTATGCTCACTACTTCTTATTCGAGTCATATTCTACAGTTTTTGATTTTGAGAGTGTGGTTGATATACTGGATAATAACACTAGTTTTGGCGGTCTGAGGTTGGATGTTTTATTTGAATATATTTTAAGTTTTTTCTTGGTTGATAAAGTGAAGCATGGTCAACTGTGTCTGAGGTAGGTTGATCAGAAAGGTTGTCTGATGCAGGGTGATGGTTCAGTTCATTGGCCAGGTCACTGTAAATAGCTGTTTTTTTCAGATAATTGGTTGATTAAGGTGCTGAAGTGTGGGCTGGCTAGGTAAGGTTACTGTAAATGAAATTCGCATTCATTTCAAATTTTTCTCACTCTATGCACTCATATTTTTTTTCAAATTGCATATCTGGCAAGCACTCAAAGTAGCAAAGCTGTGCGCATAAACAAATAAACAAATGAAAACCGTCGGCAGTCTCCCTCCTCCACATGGCAAATAGATAATTCATAATGTCAGTCAAGTATGCAGCTCAATCTTATGCTCGGTAATTCTATTTTGTGACCCCTCTGTTGATATACAGAGCATGACAATAATCTACATAATAAAACACTGGAGTTAACTAAACATTCCAACAAATTCTGGAGCGTTAATCCAGTTCTTGAGGTGTAAGTAGAACATTCAATAATTGCTGTATGTAAAAGAAATGTAAGTTTGGCAACCTCTTCACAGGTTCACTGAGCAGTGTGGAAGTTGAAAGAAAACTCCTTTCACCATGAAGTCAGCAACTCTCAAACAGTTACTGGTTTTAAAACTTTCAGACTTTAGTCATTACATACAAATTTGCTTTGATCAGACTAATATTCTTCAAAAAGTGTCAGATGAAAAAGTTATAATAAATTTTATAATTGGAAATATATTATGTTAAGTAAATATAAATCTTTAAAAAATGGTTCGTTGCTCTCAGTTAAGATCAGATGTGTACATTAATCTCCAGAAAACTGCATCAAACACACATTGCTGATTTAGCTACTTAAATGTCCCCTCAGATAGGCTCTCCATGTAATTTCCTACTGTGAAAGCTCTTCAAAATTACAGAACACATTCTATTAATAAACTCGAAGTAATACTGAATAATTGAACGGCTACAACCAAAAATGTTAAACTGGAATTAACTGTAATGTTCAGTTTTGTACTTCAGCGCCCCCTAGTGACGATGACTCCAGGAAGAAATTGCATCATCATTTGTATTGCACATGAATGACACCAGCGCCCATGTCTTGCTATAATCCATCTCTATCCCATGGAGATCCTCAGGACTCTGGTTTTCATTATAACTTAGGGTTTAATTGCTTAATTGCTTAGCTGGAAATTTGAATTACCCAGTTGATCCAGTTTTTTAAATAAACTGCAGGATGAAAGATATCTCTAAAATCTCCAGTACTGTGGATCTCGAGGACCAGGGGTGGACAACCCTGTTGTGCTTTGGACCACATGCTTTACATTTCTGAATGAAATTGCTGTCTGCTGGCTTTTCCAAGCATTTTGTGTAAAACCAGGCTAATCTTCCATCAGTTCAGCTTTATCAACCCAGAGCTCTCTGATTTTTAAGTAATGGAGCAGGAGTGAACTCTAGTCACATAATTTCTCTGTAGATGGCCTCATAGATTTTTCCCCAATGATACTGCAAACATCCCACCTGAGGGCACACGGTGCATAGGAAGTAGAGGACGCGGTCATAACTGCGCTCGATATTGATCGGAGCAGCCAAACGGCTGGCGCCGCTCCACCTCCTCCGGCGGCTCGATCTGCTTCTGCGAAGGACGCTGCCGCGTCGACCTTGGACGGGCTCTGGAGGCGCGGGGCTGAGGCAGATTTCTGGAGCACAGATGGAGAACGGAAGGGGAACACGGCGGACTGTGCACCTGCGCTCTTCACCCCTGTTCCCCAATGCCCCACCAAAACCCCCCAATGAGGAGACAGCGGGGTTAGACCTCAGAATTAAGGGCAACAAGGGAGAAAGCAGACTATCTCTTGCAGGGACTCTGAAACCAGCGCATTACGCCTTAATGCCTGTCTTTCCAAGCAAGAGAATGAAACAACGACATTGATTCCGAAACCTGAGAAAAAAATGTTGACGTACATACCTGCAACTAAAAACTTCTCTCCGAATATGGTGACAGCAAGTACAAAACAACATGAACAAAATAACAGGCAGTGTTTGTTCAATAACATCAATCAATCGGTCAATAATTCGATCTAATGTGACATACTGTAGCACCCTATAGAAGAGACCCGTGGGTGTTTGAGTCAAGTAAAAGGTTGCTGCATGCCCAACCCTGCATCTGTCTGTATGGATTAGATCAGTTTAGATTAGTTATGTCTCTTTGAATTAAACCATTAATTGAGGAATTAGCAGGAAACACATATTTTACAGGGGTTAGTGTGAGCCAGGACATTGTCCATCAGGGACATACCTAGAGCTCATTAAGAAAGCATAATTAAGATACTGAAAGGCAAGAGTTAAGAGCGGTTCAGAATTTGACTCATGAAAGGTTATGGAAGTCATCTTTAATTCACACAAACTGAAATCCATGGACAATCCATGACACTGACACACACCTTGCCGTTGGGCTGATTGGGTGAGATCACACCTTGGACTGTGTTGTTGCGGGCTGACCCTGACATTCAGGAAGTGATGTGAATGTGACCAGGATATCAAAACAGGATTTGTGAAATCCTTGCAAAAAAAAAAAAACCCAGAGGTGTCACTGTATTTTGTTCCTGTGAAATTTTTACTGTCAATATTTTGTTGCCAACTCTATTTTTATGTCTGCTTTGTTTTCAGTTACAATGTAACTGTTGTGTAGTATAAAAAGAGGTCTTCATTTATATGCTAATGATGTCTGTTTGGGGGAAATGCTTGCTCAATATACAGTGCAGTATGTTTTTACATATTAGTCATCTGACCAAATGATCTGCAGTCAGTATGAACGATGAACTTTCACTGAAATACGGTCACAAGGGCGGTGGACTCAACCATACCACAACACAAAAACATCTGAATGCAATTGGTTCTGAAGGCCGCTTGGTTGGTCAGACCACTGAAAAAGAGGCATAATTTAGTCAACCATCTTACTGGTTATTAAACTGGAATGCAGCTCCTTAATGGAGAGGAAGCACAACAATAAAATGGTCACTGGCAATATAAAAACATTTTTTTTCTCTCTCACTTTCTCTTCCTCTGAAGAAAACAGCCAAGAACGTATCTTCACATAAAATGAGCATACTTAAGAAATGAAACCGCCGGAATTCGAAATTCTGCTGGTAATGTGAAACAGATCTCATACTTTATTCAAAGGAGCCTCGGAAAAACCCCAAAACGGACATTTTCGGAGCACAGATCATTAAACAATTCCCCACAATTAGCAGAAATATCCATGCTCTGAGAGGAGAGAGGTCCTTGAGCGTGTTCCTAAATTATTAGGGTTTGCGGTACAGCGAATGTGGAGACCTCCGCCCCGTGTAATGCATTTCTGTGCCCTGCACTTTCAAAAGGGCTAAACAATCTGATGGTGTTGTACAAACTCAAAGTAAAGAAATGTGAGCTCACGAGGGGAAAATAAAAGCAAGGAAATATGTCAATTGTTGTATTTTTTTCCAGTCTTCCCCACAAGCCACAAGGCTGATCTTCCAACCTCATGTTGAATCTACACAAAAGAAGCAAGGAAATTTGTTGCAGAGTCTTATAGTTTCTGAAACTGAAGGATTAGTAAGGACTTCCCTTCAAATCACATACATACACACACATATACACATACAGTATATACAGTATATACAGTATACGGTATATACAGTATATACATATATACACACTGATGAGCCAAAACAATATGACCACTCATAGATGAACCAAATAATGTTGATCATCTCTAAAAAAGGGCACATGTCATGGTCTGGGTAGATTAGAGTTAGATTATTGTTAAGCAAACAATCAGTTCTCGTAGTCAACGTGTTGGATGCAGGAGTAAAAACCTGAGTGACTTTGACAAGGGCCAAATTGTTATGGCCAGACGACTGGGTGAGAGCATCTCTGAAACGGCAAGCCTTGCATGTGGGGTGCTCCCAGTCAGCAGTGGTGAGTACCTACCAACAGTGGTCCGAGGAGGGACAAACCATAAACCGGCGACAGGGTGTTGGGCGCCCAAGGCTCATCGATGCGCGAGGGCAACGAAGGCTATCCTGTCTGGTCCAAACCGACAGAAGGTTTACTGTGGCACAAGTCACAGAAAATTTTAATGATGATTACGGGAGGAATGTGTCACAACACACAGTGCATCACACCCTGCTGCGTATGGGGCTGCGTAGACTGGTCAGAGTGCCCATGATGACCCCTGTCCATGGGGCCGTGGAAGAAGGTCGCCTGGTCTGATGAGTCCCGCTTTCTTTTAGATCACGTGGATGGCCGTGTACGTGTGCGCCGTTTACCTGGGGAACTGATGGCACCAGGATGCACTGTGGGAAGACGACAAACCGGTGGAGGGAGTGTGATGCTCTGGGCAATGTTTTGCTGGGAAACCCTGGGTCCGGTCATTTATGCGGACGTCAATTTGACACGTGCCACCTACCTAAACATCGTTGCAGACCAGGTGTCCCTTCATGGCAATGGTATTCCCTGATGGCAGTGGCCTCATTCATGATATGTGCCCTGCCACACTGCACACATTGTTCGGGAACAGTTTGAGGAACATGAAGAAGTGTTCAAGGTGTTGCCCCGGCCTCCAAATTCTGTCTAGTATGCTGAACAAATTTTAATAAGCTTTCTGAATTCACTTTGTGTCACATGTCCTTGAATATCCACTAAAGATGTACACATTCAAAGCAGTGCAGTATCAAACACCACATTGCCAGGCCTGTGAAGAGTGTCTGCATTTCCATAACCTAGTGACCCCGGTGACCCAGCATCATCCCGGCACGAAGGTTTAAGAAGCTCAAAATCACCTCGCTAATCTGCAGAGTCCGTTCATCCACTATCCCCTCCTATCGTGACGCCCAGGGCGGACAAAACTATTTGAGACCCAGCCATGGTCACTTTCAGCTTTAGTGAAATAAAGCAACATCGCCATGCGTTCTCACAGAATGCACCTGGTCCCGGCAGATACCTTATAGAGGATCAGCGATATCCTGCAGGCTGGATTAGTGGACACTTTGGCTTTGGCACCAAGGTGACATTTCAAATGAAGGGCTTATATTTGGAATAATACAAAGTCCTTTCCGACTGCCGGCAACTGTCATCTTTATTAACATGGCTTTGCATACTCTGGATTTGCATAATGTGAGCAATAAAAATTCTTAGACCTTTTTTATTTACATTTATGGTAGTAGCTTTTTCCAGCTTGTCTCTGGTTTAAACAATTATAACATTTGTACTATTTTGCTTCCCATGAGTGTCAAAATATTTGAGATCATATGTTTAGAAATATATATTACATTAAATTGGCATTAAATGTTTTCTTTTTTTTCAGTGCAAATGCACTGTCTAAATTCAAAATCATACTTGACATGCATCTCAGGTCTGACTTCACACTATTATTACAGGGTTGGCAAACCCCTTTTTCCTCTATATTTAAGGCTCATTTTCATTTTTTTCTTTTCAAAAAGGTAAAAGAAAACCATTTGAAGGCCATTTGAAACAGGTTTCAAAATACAATGAACAAACATAATTCATAGTGAAAAAAACTGAACCCAAACTGCAGAATTTTGTGTACATCCTTTGTAGAAGTGCATGCTACCAGACGAACCATCACATTTTAACTGCTCCAGTCTATAGTCATCATTGTAAGAAGAGTATTCCTTAATAAATCTGCTATGCGTGTCTTGCGAAATCCTGGAATTAGGCACTGCTTTAAAGCAGCTACAGACTTAACTTCGCCCCAGAATCTCGCAGCCACCTGCGACCAAACTGCACATCTGAGACCGCTGATGTCAACCACTTGGTGCGACGCCTTCGTGTTCCCTTTTCCCGGCCACAGGGGTGTGATTCTGCACAGGTATGAGGTGACATAACGGCCCCGGCGACACATCAGGGACGGAAGTCATGTACTCTACGGGAACGAGCTGTAAATGCCCACCTTGTCGGTGCATTTTTTTCGCTAGCAGTCACATTCAGGCCTCATTAACCATGGCCCTGCCTCTCTCTCCGTTCTCCTACCGCCGGAGCCGTCTGTGAAACATTTCCAGATGCCCTCTGAGGGAGAAAACCACATCCACCAAACTACAGCGTTAGGGAGGGGTTGCTGGCCAAGAAGGGTGAATTTTGCTTGCTTGAATTTTGCTGTCAGCTAGCAATAGCCAATGGAAATTATATATACTGTGTGAACACGTATATATATCAGATATATTTCTGTTGAGCATTAAGAGGTAGGAACTGACAGAAAATGAGAAGCACTGCCTGAAAAACTTAACATCTGGTGCATCATGGGAAGGCTTTGGAAACATTCACAGCTGGTCACTGTGAAGGACATCACAGGCAAAGGCAAAAGGATTAGGGTTTGCATACATTTATTATTTTGTAACAAGGCCTCCGATTGGAATATAACGTTCAAAGTTTTTTTCTTTTTTTTTTTTTACAGTCTTTTGTTCATTACACAAAATGTCACCTTAATTCAAAGTACAAAGACACAACATATACTTTTATCTGTATTATATTTACAGATAAAAAAAAAGATTACCTATAAGGCACTGGCCAACTATCCTTTGTTCACTCTACCGACTTAGGTGTACTTTGTTGTGCATAATACATTTATCACAGGCAATACTGAACAGTGGCACTGCCATATTCCCTTTACCGAACATAAGAAAATGTGTAGTTTCCAGTGTTCCCTTTGTGCAGCCCTGTCTCTGAATATGGTCCTGTGCTTACAGGGGGGGGGGTCCTTCTCTCTGGTGTATCCTAGACTTCCCATAATGCTTAGCTGCATCAGAAGGCCGTGGCCAAAAAATTAAGACTTTTGCAAGACCTCCTCTTTCAGGAGAGCACAATCAATTCTGCAAGAGAATCACATTTGTTCATCCAGAAAACACCAACTGTGGAATTAAAGGGATGATTCTGTATGTACAGAGCAAAAAAAAAACATGATTTTAAGAGGCTACTACCTAAAATCTTTACAACGTTAGCTGGAAGATAAGGCTAGGGCACTTCTGCTGACCCTTAAAATGATCACAAACACGTCTTTATTGCAGATTTCTATTGGCGAAATCACACGGAAAATTGTAATTTACTTGCATAGTCTACGGCACTCAAGTGATTTCTTGATTGTAACTTTGTCCCCACATAGTGTAGGAAGTTTATTTCTAATTGCATTTTAGTACCGTTCATTACAACCATAAGGCAGATATAATTGCAGTACCAGTAAATCAAAGAAGAACACTCAAAAATAAAGACAAGCCTATTTACTGCAGAATAAAAAATAATGTCCTACCTAACTCACTGACAGTTCAACAGTAAGGAACAGTAAGTTAGTATGCTAAATATGTCAATCATTCTCTTTGTGCAATTATTGTGAAACAACCATTTGCACAAAAAAGTACATATTCAACATTTCAATAACAAACATAAGCATGATTATAATACAGGTTTCAGGATATTGCAAAAGCGAAGTGAAGTTAACTCTTGAGTGGTTTACATCTGAATGAAAAGTTGTACCACAGTACATTCCCTTAAAACCTCTTCCTCTGGGAAGACTATCCAGAATATACTAGCAAAACTAAAAGGGGAAAAAGTAGGCACTCGGTGGATTTCAGATGGCACATATCCCTTCATAAGCCAGAAGAGCTGACAACATTTTTCACAGTTTTATATTAACATCCTTCTCAATTTTATAGGCAACTGGTTTTTCCCTTTCCTGGAACACGCTATCCCACTGAGTAGGCATTTTCTATATGGTTGAAAAAATTTGACGAATGCAGATGAAATATAGAAAACCAGCTGCAACAGGATTCAGGGCCGGGGCAGATGTGGAGACAGTATAATCGATACCGAGTGGCCTCTGCACAGCCTTGCACAGCGTGAGGACATTCCAGCCAGATGGCATTTTAACCGTGGCAGCCAGCGTGACCTCTCCGGTTGGCACCGCAGCGGCGTGCTTTTACACTGAGCACTAACGCTAAACCAAAGGTCCCCGATCCTGATTTAATACAAAACCGTGCCAGGAATTCAGACAAAGGGGAACTGAGGGACCCAGAGGGCGACAGAGAGAGGGAGCGAAAGAGGTGCGGGCAGGGTGAGAGAGGAAAAGGTAGTGTCAGGTACAACCGTGGCACAAGAGGACAGCTAGCCTTCGAAGAACTTCGACTCCGGAGATGGACGGAGAGTGCGACGCAAAGCCAGCCCGCAGGGCAGAGGGTGTTACTGATGCAACACTGGGAGCATCCTGGAGGCCTAGCACGGTTGGGCGCGGGCTCCATCCAGACAGCTCTCTGTCCAGGTGGGGCCAGCCAGCTGGTAACAAGGTAACTGAAACACACTGTCGAGACAAACTCATATTTGTTTTTTTAAAAAAAAAACAAAACAAAACAAAAAAAACTAAACTTAAAAAAGAGATTACACTTAAACAATTCATATGCTTTAAACTAATAAAAAAATAGGGAAAAAAAAACTTTAAATAAAAAAGAATATAAAATAATGATATAAAAAATACACGTAAGTCAGACTTATAAGTTCTGTATCATGCGGGATGAGAGTGAGTAACAATGACCAGTATTTGGGTCAATTCATTGAAACAAAAAAACAAACAGAAAAAAAAAAAAAAAAATCACCCCACTCACATCCATACTCGTTTGATGATGCTGGGACTTTGCTATACTTATTGTCATTATCTGCCACTACACAATGTGCTTACATTTGGCTTGGTACCCAAATAAGTGCTATAGTATACATTGACATAGGTATGCAGACCGGAGGAGTATGAATCCACAGGCATAGGTATCTAGTATTCTTAAAGTGCACAGGATTGATACAACAAACTAAGATTGCGTTTAAATAGTATCAAAAGATCTTTTTTTTAAACTAAGCATTCTGCCTATTCCTTCAAACACATGTCAGTGCATGAGTTATATACTGTTTCTTCATAATAACAGAATTTCCCTTCATCCATAGGTCCTTCACTGCTACGTATACAAATGGAGTACCATGTTTGGTGCTTACAAATATTAGACTCAATAGCTTGTCTTCTTTTTCTTCGGAACATTATTATCATTTTTTTGGCACGTAAGCAGAAGGCAAGCTTTGGTCCACGTCCTCCCGTTTTCGGAGTGCGAGTGGCTCCGGCTAGCAGGGGCCGTCCACAGGGTAGAGGCAGGCACAGGGGCCCCCATCGGAGCCGCCAGACACGACCCGGCCCCCCCACAGGGACCCCCAAAAAGGTCTACCACCGGCCACTCACGCTGGCGATGTCCGAGTGGAACTGCCGGGGCAGACGGCCGCTGGCACCCCCTTCCAGAAAGGATGAGCGGATGTTGGGGGGCTCGAAGAGTTTCCTCCTGTTCTTATTTAATTCTAAAAAAACAAGGGAGCAGATAAAAAAATGATACTTTTTCCTTTTCTCTCCAGAAAAGACTAAACTCCATCAATTACTACACTGTCACTACACTACACTGTCTCACACCCATGTTGGATTGTGTAGCAACTCATGTTTATAACTTGTGTTTGGAGCGTTTACTGCTGTGTTGAAATGGTCTGAGAATGATGACGACCTCTATGTTGGCAGGCCATAACATAGCTGTGAGTAAGGGAGAGTTTTCCAAGGCACTCCTTTAGCACAGCTTATGGGACAATCCGTTAGCAACTGACATTGGTAAGCCGGTTAAAGTGGCATGGAGCGCTCCATTCAGATTCTGTAACTCAAACGCAATGAGGCAGAAAGAAAGAAAGAAAAAAAAACAAGACAATGTGCTTTTAAGCAAGCTAGAATTAATCACAAGATGCCTATATCATTATGCTGGCAGGCCTCCTGTATTAACCATGCTCCTCGCCAGCAAAAACAAGAAATGTGATTCCTTAAGGCTTTCAAAAAAGGTTTTCATTTGAGAAGGGCAGTCCTGTGTTTATTATACTCTATTTCTGGCTGGAGTACAGAAAAGTGGATCTGAATTAGGTGGGGTTGACAGCGCCGGAGTTCTCAGAGTGTTTTTGTTTTATGAGGAGAGAAGAGAAGGAGGATATTCCTATTTTCGAGCTCCAGATCCCATCAGTTGAGATTACGGTAGATTTGCGCTTGGCCGGAGAGCACGGCACTGGAATAAAAACTCGCCTTCAGCCATTTCCGGCTTGCAGGAAAACTGGCCATTAGCTCTCTGCACTTCTACCGTGTGGAAGTCACACAGACATTTGTAATTCTGCGATTAAAATTAAGATTAAATTTTAAAGAGGGAGCCAAAAACAATGACATCCAACTTCACTCATGCACAAAGATTCAAAATAGCCCACCATTCTGACTGGAAAGATGCAAAAATCACATTTAACCCATTCTGTATGGAGCTATACTGAGGCCCACTTATGCTTGACCGTAGGGAGGGGGGGGGGGGGGGGGGATTTATATCACTGGTGTCAGCCTATGGCTGCATGCTTTCGCCTAATGCATCATCAGCCAGACTTCTATTTAAACTTGGAGCTAAACCACATTTGACATTGACAGAGAACTTATGAACTGCATGTTAAAAGCAGCTAAGGTGGACCTACAAGAATGTAAAACCCTGGGAAAATGACTGGTTGGACAAAATGTTTTTTTTTTTTCCCTATGTTCCACAGACTGTGGTGCGAAAATCCAGGGAAAAATTTTTCCCTGGATTTGATTTACTCATAGTTACACCCGCACTGACTTTTAACACACAACACAGTTCATGGTTTTCCACTACATACCAACACTCCGCAAACATTGAGATTGATTTTTCAATTCAGTTAGACATATACTGTGAATGATGACCGTGAGGTAAAGTGCCTTAAGTGCCCTTTGAAAGCCATGGAAACGGTTACTGTTTACATCCTTAGGACTCCTTTACAGGGAACGCCTGGATGTATCCCACCATCTGGTTGTTGAACAGATTGCCATTCAATCATGATGCACATCTACTGGAGCCAATTTCACAGTGACCTCATCAAGACTTCATCACTACCCTATCGGTGCGTTAGAAACAAAGTGAACTGATCTCAGGGAGCTGGACATCCTGGATTTTCGCTCAGACCCAGCAGGGGTAGTTCTCAGAGAGGACTCACCTGAGATGGCCAGCAACATTTTCCTGCGAGCGCCAAATGTGGTAATGCCAAGCTCTTTCAGATCCTGGTCTGTCAGCGTGAGGAACGTCTGAAGGTCAATCTGAGGGAAATGCGAGTTTTCATTGTTCATTCTAAATTAAAACACTTGACATTGTGAACATGTTGTAAGTTTACTCAGTAATACAAAAACTCTATAAATGCATTTTGCTTTGTTCATTGGAAGTCACTGCCATAATGCTACTCAACACACAAGTCTAGGCTGAACTATTTAGCAGTGCAAACAAAATACCCAGTCTGCATTATCTTTTGCATGCAGCATGCAGGAATCATTAAGTAAAGATGATAAGAGAAAGAGTTTCTATAATATTACTTCATTCTGCAGTATGAGGTTTTTCAGTGTAATACAAATATTTATGAAAACAGCTGGCATTTAGAATAAGACATATCTTGACACTTTAATCTCACGCCAGCAGGGACAGATTGTGAGCACATTTCTGAAGGTCCTTTAAATGGCAAGGGTGCCATTTTGATCAAGATTGATTCCCTCCAGCCTGGCATCGATGCCAGTCCAAAAGAGAGGATCCGCACCTCTTGCTGCTGAAAGACGTCTGTGTACTTTCCCAGCCCCAGCTTGCTGAAGAGCTCCGGAAGGTCAGACCCTTTGAAGGACGTGTTGAGGTTGCACCCATTGCTGCCCGTCATCGAGGAAATGCAGTCCACGTAGTTGCTGCTGCTCAGGTAGTGCTCCACTGCCAGCCAAAGAAAAATAAACACGTTTAAGTTTATGACGGTAGTGTTTAAAGCCATTTATGTGAGCGGAATTTATTAATTTACGAGACTTCCACTTTCAGGCCAGCCTTTTTTGCTAACCACAGCACTTTCCAATCCCTTGCTGAGCATCACTGTTCCATTCAGAGGTACTACCTACTGTGTACATGGTCATGATGAATTAGATGAATTAAACTGGGCTATAGATTTCAGCTTAATGCTATTGTGTATTCACAAGATGGTACTTGTAAACGAACCCTGATTGCATTTACTGGCCTGGGCAAGGGGGCATGATGCATTAATTTCTTGCTGAATGTAAGACTAAAGGGGCTTCAAGAAGCATCTGTTTTAATTTCGCTGCAGGTGAGAGAGTTTAGTTCTCATGTGTTAATGAAAAGCATGGTTTCACAGCTGGACAAGCAAGTTATTAAGTTAAAAAAAAAAAAACACTACACACAAACCCTTACACATGTATGTCTGCATCTGACCACACCCACACATAGCTCCCAACCCACAGGGAACAAGTAGGGGCTGCCCTGATCACCTGATTTGTTCTGCTTCCTCTTGGGACTGATGGCGGTGGGGAATTCGGAGTGCCCAGGAAGCCCATTTCCGTTCCTCTCCCTCCAGTTGTCCGAGTCGCTGCCACTCCCCACGCCCTCCCGACTGTTGGACCGAGACAGGGACAGAGTGGAGCCCTGGCAGAGCGCATAGCACCAGTTAGAACTCAGCTAAATGAAGAGAAGCAACACCTATCACCCAACCAGAGTGGAATGTAGAGGGGACTACATGAGGACGTTTGATGGCAGTCAACTCTTTGTCTCCACCAGATCCTAAAGCAGGACTATTCAACTTTGGTCTCGCCATCCACCAAGGCTGTCAAACTCTCTCAGGGTCAGTCCCATTACATTTCATTCATTACATTATATTACATTAATTTTATATTATATTTACATAAATGAATGTAATCTAATGTACCACTCTCAGAACTGAGGGGTGAGGCTCAGTGTATTCAATCAGGATCCTGTACCATCTTTGCTCTTTGTACCATCAGGTGGTTAAGTGCTTTGTTGTACAGAATGCCTACCATCATGGCTGCCCTCCTTAACCGGTGCTGAACATATAGTAACCAAACCTTTAAGAGAACTAAAGGGAGGATGCCTTCCAGTTTACCTCATAGGTGGTGGACATGGTGGGCTTGTAGGACACATGGTTTGCCCGGCGAAGCTCCTTGATGGTCTCAGCTGGCATGGACTTGGAGAAGCCCAGGCCGCTCCATGTGTTGGTGGGGGTCCGCACCTCTGTCACCACGGGCTTCTTCAACATGGCTGAACACCATCGCAGCACGACAACCAAATCAAACACTGGGCTCCAGTAAGCAATTCATACGTGCAATGAAGATATGCAATGGACTTGGCTTGAGCCCCACTGGACAAATGATGTTCAGCAAACAAAAAGTCCCGTGAAATAAACCATCCACACCAACATTTTTTTGAAACAGAATGACTGCGACTCCGATCCTGGCAGAATAATAACAGGTCGTGATAAGCGAGCTCATTGGCCGCAGTCAGGCGGTGAGAATTTGCAACCCACAACAAGAGTAGCTTGGAATGATTTTATTACAGGGTTTGATGTTTACTGTAAATCAGAAATAGAGAGATAATGATATAGCACGGCACACCAGTCAGGATTTTCTCCCTTTTATATGGAGACACAGCAGCATTGCCCCATTCTTAGCTGACAAAGTAGACTAAACATATCATATATCATAATTTGTTACCAATCAAGCTATTCATTGTGACAGTAAAGAGAGGGATAATTCATAAAGATGGATTTTGTAACTTTTACACAAAAGTGGCAGCGTACCAAATTTATAGGTTTTGAGGAATGGTGAAATTCCACTTACCTTTGGTTGCCAGCAGCTTTTTCTGTTCATAGTCAAATGCCTGAAAGGAGACCAACGGAGTGTTTATATGTAGCAAACAAAGGTTAAGGATGCTTTCCCAGAATTCTCTCAGCACAGGCTCAAGATAAGTGCTGGTACAAGCTAAACTTCTCAACCATTCACAACACAGCTTTGTTGAACAGAAATGTTGCCTTCTTTCCTTAAAAAAAAAAAAAGATAAGAACAACAAGTGGCTCATGTTTCTCAGAAGTGTTGCTATGAGGTCACAAAGAAAACAGCTGGAATATTGGCATGCGGATTGCGATACTGGAGGAGAGGATGGGGAGACAGGATGTTCCACCCAGAGTGACCCCGCGTTCCCGCTGTGCGCGCATTCTAAACAGCCCACTGCACTGGAAAAGGAGCGCCGCTCACACGGAGTACCTGCATGCTGGGGAAGGAGGACTGTGGGGCCAGACGGATCCTCTCCGAATTCTGCTGGGCTGCCCTCTCCGCCGCCCGCTCGCTGCCTGGGGCCCTCTTGTCTGCCACGGGGCTCTCGGACGCGCTCGAATCAGAGTCGGAGAGCAGGCAGTCTGAACTGGAGGAAACGAGGGGAGAAAAACACAGTCAGTAATACATACTGAGTACAACCATCGCCTCAAACAGCTGAGGACTGGAACCATACTGAGCTCCTAGAAATCTGGGCCCTTATTTGGGGCCCCAGTGGCAACTGTGCATCAGTGGGCTGGGAATGCTTTGATCCTCCTCCCAGGAAAATACAGTACAGTGTCCTGTTAATGGACTTCATATAGATTTCATTAAGCAAGACAGAGAGCCAAAGTATTCTGCACATAAAAGCACTCCGGTGTCTCGGACTATTGAGTCTTCTGTGGGGTGTTCAAAAGCAGTTTCTATAGCCAGGACAGAAAATCAAAGTATCCTGCACATTAATACACACCGGCGGCTGTCCCAGGGTTCCTTTCACTCCAAAATAAAAAGCCGAGAGTCGGCAGTGGGGACAGTTTTGCGCCAACACGCTGGGAGCTGTTTGGAAACAAGCAATTACTCTTCATGGGTTGACCTTTTACGGCCGTCACTGAAGACAATTAATTCCAGAAAAAGGGCTCTGGCCCCTGAGACCAGAGTTCAAGCGGAAATTCGAGACGTCAGGCTGCCTGACAGCTCCACACCCACTGCCTCCGCACCGATTCCCAGCCCGTTTTACTGCTTGATCATAAAGTAACAGAATTACCAGACAGGTTCATTCTGTGGTTAGGGAAACAGTTTAGATGGCCTACCACAACCCAGCGTGTTCAACAATTGTGCTGTGAATACAAAGGGAAGATCCGTTTGTCTTTCTTTTTTGAGGGGATGCTGTAGGTCAGGGCTTTACTTTCAGTTTCTCATGTGGTTATAGAATGCCAATCAATACTTAAGTTTTTACAGCCAATTAACGGTCAATGTGTGACAACGGAAATCAACACACTGAATAAAAGATCGACTGGAGGAGTGTCTATTTCTGGGGCGGCAGGTGAAGTTAGGCCATGAGCATACGTACTGCAGGTGGGAGTTTTTGGTGCCCTGAAGCAGCTCCACTGCTTGTCGTTTTCCGGCAGACGTCTTGCACGAGGCCAACATTTGCTTCAGCTCGTTGCTGTTCGCCGAGTGAGAGGGACTTCTTGGCATGCCCACCTCCACAAAGGCGTCATTGGAACCTGAAACACATGTGCAGGCCTGTTTTCCTTTCTGCCGCAATAATAAACCGAGGCCGGGAACCAAACTTCGCTTAAAACCTCCGTAAGCGTCAAAGAATTCGATGTCAGCGGTCTTAATTACCATAGCCACACTCTGGAAATAACACGTTTAATTATCTGCTCAACTTCAAACCTACTGCGCTAATGCCCGCACAGCCAGCTCAAACAGGCTAAATATAACTGTGGTATAGCAGGAGAGGGCTGAACCACGCTCGGCTGATAAGCCTAGCGAGTAGCAAGGAACAGGAAGATGTACACCTATAACCCCAGCCCAGTGAACACGGGTGAGTACACCTCACATTCCAGATTTGGAGAGCGCCGTGCCAGACGAAACACATCTCCTCCCTGACGTGTGCCGGTACCTTCGTCTGGGCTGGACTTGCTGGACAGTGGCTCAGAGGGACAGTGACCGCTGGCCTCCTGCACGGCGTCGCTGTGGTTGGGGTTCAGTACTTTGTCGGCCAATGACGCCGCGGACATCCTGCCGTAGACTGAGCTGGGATGCTGCAATCGGACCACCAGCAAGGGTTAGTTCATGAGCCCATGTAAGTTTTCTGTGTTTTAAAACAGTATTTCCTAGACCAAGGTGGGCCCCTATGATTTTGAGCACTGCCACAACAAATACTGGATTACAGTAAGCGAGAACAGAACAAAGAAAGTTCAAAAATCAAGGGCTGAGAAAATGCTTACACAACATACCTTGTATATGTATATACACATGCCTATGGAATGGGTCTGACTGCGTATATGGGTCAGACTGAGATATAACCCACTAAAGTGTGCAATGACAGTCGCGGCCGTGAGAGATAGAAGGTGCTCTGTGGAGTGAATGAATTGGCTTTTACTGAAGCCAAGCATGCTTTTAAAGGTCACCAGCTGGTTCCTTACTTACATAGTAATGCATGTGTCCCCCATGCACATACTGAAGTGAGGCGAAACAGCGTGTGACTAATATTGGTAAGGCAGCATCTGTGGTACCTTGACAGGGGAGACTGTTTTGCTGCAGTCGGGGACTCCGTTGACCTGGGTGTCTATGGGGGCCAGTCCTGGAGGCGGGGAAGGGGTGCTCTGGGTGTACCCCTGGACCCCTGATAACAGGATGCTGGTCAGGGTGGCCTGTGTGGCTGGGTGGATCATCAGCGGTGATGAGAATCCTGAGACAGCAAGTGCTTTCGTTAGTGCGCAAGACAGGCAAACATATTACATCACATTCTGCATGTCTGGACACACACTCTGTGGATGCTCTGACTCTAGATAGCGAGACTGTGTGTGTGTGTGTGTGTGACATTATGCATTTTTTGTGTCCCTCTGTCTCTGGACTGTTACGTGTGCACAGCTCATTGTGCGTTTGTGTGAGAGCGTCGTGTGTGATCCTCTGTCCTTGCACTTTGTGAGTGTGTGTGTCTCTGTATTGGAAATGTTGTGTGTAAATGTGTCTTTCTCTGTCTTTGTGTGTGTGTATGTGCACCCAAGCGTGTGTATATCTTTGGATGAGGGCATGTGTGTGCACGTGTTTGCATGTATGTACACATACATTTGTGTGTGTGTGTGTTTATGTGTGTGGGAATGTTTTGGCTGATGCCACTGCAGATCCCTCACCCGGAGTGCTGGACGGGCTGGCGAGAGAGCTGGACCACAGGGTGGGGCTGGGGGTGCTGGAGCCGGAGGGCTGCAGGGGGCTCACAGAGCTGTTCAGGGCGTTCAGGAGGGAGTTGGGGGCCGAGGAGCTGGTCATGGAAGCAGCTGTGGGACCCAGGAGGCCTGAAAAAACACAGGCCGAAACGTAAAAGGTGTAAACAGAATTTATAGAACTTTCATTTCTGAGAATAATAATTGCAAATCCCTGCAGATGCAAATTTACAACTCGGTGTATTCGCAGAGGCATATAAAAACAGTTTGATTCTCGATTGTGGGCAGCAAATGCTCATTTAAATCTAAAAATAATCAGCGGATTGCTCTGGCACTGTAAGCGGTAATCTGGGGGAGGCTACAGCTACACTTACCAGTGGGGGCAGCTCTGCAGTGGCACGTCTCACCCACAGGGCAGTTAGTTCCGGAAAAAAAATAATCGCGAGGAAAAAGACGCTGCTGCTATGTGTTTAAACTGGGCACTGCCTTGCCCCGGTCAGATAGCATTATGGCCTAAAGCTGACTACGGGTGTTCTGCAGCGATGAATTTGGCACGATGCCAGGAAAACTCTCGCCCTGAAAATCAGCGCTTCTCAGCAAACTGGAAGAACGGCCCCAGTGCTTAGGGGTGCATGGCGCTCCTTACCCAGGCCGGTGAGCCCCAGGCCAGCTGAGGTCAGGATGTCCAGGCCCACAGGGCACATGACGGTGGGAGGGCTGCTGCTGCTGCTGCTGCTCAAGGGCGCGGACACCCCGCTGTTCTCCAGGCCCAGGAGGAATTTCCTGGCCTCGTACATGTTCAAGGCATTCCTCTCCACGCTCTTCACTATCACAGACTGGGGGATAACAGGAGAGAAATGAGACAGTGTTACCATGGTGTGGCAGCAATGGTGGGGATTCTGTAATGAGGCAATCACACCACCAGAAAGCATTAGTTTTTGAGCCAACTGACGTTTTCTCTTTTAAAACAGTGTTTCCAAGTGTGCCCCTACGCTCTGGAGCACTGCCATGACAAAAACTTTGACTGCAGTAAGTGGGAACATAACAAAGAAAGCTGGAACCATGTGAACCATGAACTGATACAGGCTCTTGTGTCAAGTGTATTTTTTCTGACTAACGAAAAAGCAGGCAGTTTTGGGAGAGTGCATTGTGGTGAGAAACATACCAAGGTTTAGAGACTAATGACGAAAGCACTGAGTGAGCATTACTCTCGTGGGGGACATTTGGGAAATTCTTTTAAAAAAAAGAGAGAAAATACAAAACATTTCCTCGGTCTGGGACCCGCGATTGTGTTTTATGAACTGTGAATAGCATCCGCCTCGGTACCTTACACACATCCTGCATGGTCAAATTTTGGCAACCGTTTTTTTACCAGCGCGTGAGGAAACAGCAGGCGCCCGGCCATCTCCAGAGGCAGGCTGGGAAACGAGCAGGCAGTTAAGCGGGGCCCGGGAGGAGAGGGAGTGCGGAGGCCTTGCGGTGCCAGCACTCCAGCGGCGCGCTTGAGGCACATCCCAAACGAGGGGTGCCCCACCATCGGGCGCAAACAAACAAGAGCCGGGAGAGCATTTTCCGCACAGACAGCAAACGGCAGAGAAAAACATCTTCTCTATCTGATTGCACGTCAAATGTCACAATGGATACAGCCGATGTCCAGAGATGGAGACTTTGATTCCCACGTGCCTAGCCGTTACGTGCAAATAAAATCCCCCTGGGCACGCGGAGAGCAAGCACGGAGGTTGCCGCAGCAACCACCCGAGATGGGCGGTTCGAGGCCTGTCACAGTTAATTGCTGTAAATGTCAGATCTGCGGGGATGAACGTGAGGAAAAAATGAAACGCTACAGGTTTTCATACCTTAAAAGGCAAATTCGTTCCACTCTTTATTGAGCTTCCACGGAGGAGTAAAGAGAACAGGGCGGAGACACAACACAAAGCTAACAAAAGGAAAACTAATTCTGATCTGCACCAGTTTGAGCCACTCAGTTTACACTGTACAGACCCTTACTTAATGCATGTAAACTCTTTCACAGGTTGTTCATAATTGTGAATTTACCCTGTATATCTGTATTATTGTAAAAAAAATGTTTGCTGCTGCCTAAGAGTTATTGTCATTATTTAAAATTTCTGGGAAAAAAATCTTCCCACATCTGAACATTGGGGAAGCCCAGTGAACGTCAGGGCTGCAACCCACGAAGAAGAATATACAGTAAAGAATGCTAACCAACATTGCCGTTTCTGTAATCCTTTAACCTTCCCAGAAGGAATCTGGGAAGTACTGTGGTAGGGTATGAGAAGGGTAGGGGAGCCCAGGTGGGTATGGGGATGGGTTTGGAAGGAGCCACGAAGGTGATGGGGCGGGGCTGAAGAGGATCAGCGGAGCCCACACTACCTTGCTGGGCTGCCTGGGCTTTGGCTTGATGCTGATGAAAACATCCAGCTGCTCCATCAGAGATGTGATGCACTGCGGCTCCACCTCCACGTCCTCTTTAATGTCAAACATCAGCACCAGGGGGAGGCAGCCCTGAGAGAGAGAGAGAGAGAGAGAGAGAGAGAGAGAGAGAGAGAGAGAGAGAGAGAGAGAGAGAGAGAGAGAGAGAGAGAGAGAGAGAGAGAGAGAGAGGGAGGAATATTGAGGCGCATTACATACAACCTTTCTCACATTTCTCAAAAAATATCTACTTCTGAGCATCACCCTCAATGACCGTCTGGCTGCCGTCCTACAGAGACAAATCCACGGCTGCTCCAAAAATGATCCATCATTATTGTGTGAAAAAAACAGCAGGTGTGCCAGGAAAAGGGGAAATCACGCTCAAGGGCTCTGACCCCTCCCGCTCGCTCTCTCGAGCACAGCCATACCGTGCGTACGCACTTCCAGCTCCCTAATGGGCTTCAATGTGCGTGCGGAAAAACCTGTTTAAGAAGGCCTCTGACACGCAGCCCGCCCTCCCCCAAAACATGTTAATGGACAGAATAGTGGAGCATAATCAAATCTAACAATCATTCTGGGTTCCAGCCTGTTCGGCTGCACTATGTAAGTACGGGTTTAAGCAGTGACGTTCTGAATCACTCTAATGATGCTTAAACACACGGCTGGCCGCAGGGCTGGTCCTGTGGCCGTGAGGTGGTAGCTCCAGGGCCATAACTCTTGGAGCTGTCCTGAGAGACCGTGGGGCGATAGCCCTCAGGGGTGAGGGATAAATAACTGTGGGGAGGAAAGCAATCTCCGCACGGTAATTACTTTGTTTCCATACACCGCCGAGAATGTCCACGACTTGTGTGTTCCAGACGATGACCCCGTGTTTACACAACGTTTCCCTTCCAGTCTCTTTGGCTCGGAGACCCATCATTTTTTTGGAGGAGACTGTGAGGTGAAGGGGGCCAAGCCCTGTGCCCCCGGTCTCTGCTGTGGATATTTTTTTGGTTGTGGTGGCTGGGGGTGTGGGGGTGTGAGGTGGGGGTTGGGGACAGTTGTGCGGTAAAGAGTAGGACTTGTAACCCAATTCTCCGCTGGGACACTGCTGTTGTACCCTTGGGTAAACTACTAATCCCAGAATTGCCTCAGTAAATATCCAGCTGTATAAGCTGGTAACATGTGAAAAATTGTAACCTATGTAAGTTGCTCTGGATAAGGGCATCTGCTAAATGCCAATAATGTAATGCAATTTACCATGAGATACTGCCGTGCCAGGCAGACGGAGTCGATGGTGCCCTGGAGGTAGACGGTGGACTTCTTCTGCGGGTTGTTGGGGTCGGGGAAGTGGATCTGGGCGCCAGTCCTCTGCATGATGTGCTTGATGTTGCTGCCGTTCCGGCCCATCATGAAGAGGTGGTGCTGTGGCGCGATGTCCAGCTGGGTGCTGACTGAGATGGCGCTGGCCAGGCTGCCCGCCAGGTGTTCCAGAAGGACGGCCGTGCCCCTCTGCAACACACAAAGACACACACGCAGGTCAGAGAGCGGGTACTGACGTGACACAGCGGGGAGGAGTGGGGCCTGTAACCCATGGGGTTGCCAGGTGCTGTCATTGCCCTGAACAGCCTACCTGACCCAAACTGCCTCAGCAAACATCCAGCTGTATAAAATGAATGATATGCAAGCAAACATGCAAGTCGGTCTGGATAAGGGAGTCTGCTTAGCAAATAATGTAATATTATGTCACAGCTGACTGCAGGTCACCCGCAAGGCCATGGAGGGCTCCACAGGGCTCCACAGCCAAACCTCATCCTCCTTTTTTTTTCTATTAAAATAAACCAACACAAAACCCTGGAGATTTAAAGTGCTGTTTGACATGCACAGCTCATTTGGGATGGAACGGAGTAGGTAAATGCAAGCCCGCTTTTCACAAGGAAGACCTTGGAAGGCCCCGCGGGGTGACCTAGTTCTCCAATGTTATTTTTCGCCTCTCTCTCTCTTGCGTGTGCTCACGCTCCCGCACGAGAAACGAGGGCCCCGCCAGGGCGCCGACTCTCGCGGCTATTGAGAGCGGTTTTGGCATCCCCTGCTCCCACCCCGGCTCTCGACGCATACCATACATACTCCAAAACCCACGACCGGCTCCGGCCTCCTCCGCCGCTGTCAGCATCGGACGGGCCAAGGCCAGAGGAGGCGCGAGACTCCAGGCTCCGCTCGTTTACAAGAATGGAAGCGGGAGCCAGGCCCATACTCACCCTCAAACACAACCACCCGGGCGCCGGCGTGGGCCGTCTAAAGGTGGAATGTTTGCTGCAGGGAACGGGCTGGAATGAGCTATGTTCCCCTTTCCGCTCTTGGTTGAGCTGAACGTGGGGCACGGGGTTGGGGGGGGGGTGGGTGATGTGTGTGGTGTACCTTGACGGCAGATGCGTTGTTCTGCGAGCCCCTGACCACACCCGTCGCGCCGTACAGCCTGGAGCGCTGCTTGAAGGACACGGAGATGTTGTAGGTCTGGGATATGTGCTGGATGGCAGGGGAGCTGGGGTCTGGGTTGATCTGGACCATCACCGGCAGCTCAAACACCAGGACCAACGGGAGCAGCTCCTGCAAGGTCAAACAGGGACAATCCCACTGGCTCAAAAATACACAAACGGTCCGATTCAGTTACATTGATGAGACGCATTACAATTTCTCTACCACAATTTCCGTGTTGCCATCTCTCAGGTAGGGAAAGGTAGGATCTCCATTGTTGTGGCATACTGCAGTATGTACAAAAGTCCATCACAGCTACAGGAACCTTCACATACCACTGCCCACGTCATCATGACCCAGCAGCGGCCACTGTATTGCATGTGGTACAGCCTGGATGACTATGAAAGATCTTACATATGCAACAAGAGACATGAGAGAAGCAGTCGCTGTGGTCACAGCTGTCACTGTGAAATCATAAAGCAAAACAGAGAGGCCATAGAACAACGTTCAAATGGTACAGACAAACAGTTGGCAGACTGCCGTTATTCCATGCCATTAAAGTCCCTCCAATATTCTTCTGCCAAAAAAATGGTAAACAGCATAAATCTCGGTAACCAAAAACTGTGACCACGATCAGTCCCATATGCTCTTGAGCCTACATTTATGTTTACATTGTGATTGTGGAAAAAATGAAAGACATTTAAAGTGGACTCAGAAGTGGTGAACACCAACAATGTTTCTGAATTCTTGGAAAAAAAAGAAAAAGAGTATGCAGTTTTCTCTGAGTTCAACAGAAACTATACTCGGCAGAGTTAAATCTCTTGGCATCTTGTCTTAATGCATAAACAGTCAGGACACATTACTGAGCACGATGGCTTACTGTTAGGGTTCCAAAGTTCAGCTTATGCACCATAGCAACGATTTTATTAATTACTAAGCGATTAGGGTGTCAAAGATTTTTAAACGAGGCAACGGTGTTCAGCAATATCCATGTCAAGAATTTCAGTGCCCCAGCGTGCTGCTGTAATTTCCATGATCTGGTTTGGTTTCCTTTTAAAACATTTCGTTTTGGAATATGACATCAGAGCTTGATTATTCTACAAATATCGAGACTCGACATCTGAGCCTCATTATCAAACCCCGGCAAAATCAATAATATTTAAGTTTTTGCCTCATTGCATATTTACTTAGACAGCACATTAAAAAGGGCTGGTATAATTCGCTCCTGACTCATACCACAGGAATGAAATCCGCTCCGAAAAGAATGCGTGGCTAATTTTTAAACCCATAATCTGACAAAGAATCAAGTGTAAGATGCAGTGTCAATATACATTACTTCCTGCACATGCTGGAACACACAAGCCAGATGAACCAAGTGAACTTTTTTTCCAGTCAACCAGACTGGGAAAATTATTCTAACCATACGCCGGATGGCAATGCATCCAGCATGCAGTTCACTTGGCTGATATAAATGACTGCAGGGCATCTCTCCATTTCACTTCTTGTTAGCCGCAGGTCAACAGTGCTAAGTTCACAGCAAGCTGACCATCTAAACAAGCGATTTTTTAAATGACCATTTACAGTACAACTTACTTCCAGTTTTATTGCTCTGTCTTATGAGCTTGACTGCAGGTTGGCCTGCCCTTACCACCCTTGACTTTCTTTACTGGCACATATATGTTTAATATATGTTTATCTCTCCACACTGAACCAGCAATTCAATACTGGCATGCAGCAAGGAGCACCAGAAATCAAAAATGCATATTGAGATTGTTAAAGAAATAACAAAATGTGCAAGGCACCAGGTAATTACTGATTTAGGATAATTGCAACATATCTGTAAAGTCTGAAGTGCGATGGACCTGGTCAAAGGCACACTTGCTTGGTGGTAGCCTCTTCTGCTGTGATTCCTGTCCGTAGCTCCGTTTCAACTTTCTCCCCTCCGTCCACTAGGTGGCAGCGTGAAAAAATGCAAAGGCAAATAGGTGATGCCTGCCGCGTCGCTGAGTAAAAATAAATAGGAACAAGCATGTGGCTGTGAGTGGAATCTGCAGCAGCACCTCTAAATTGGCCTCAGGAGAGAAAGAATGGCATGCTGCCTCAAGGCGCTCGGTCCTGTCGGGTTAAGACGGAGGGTGAGGGCAGGCCGGGTGTCGGAAGGGTGGGGGTGGGGGGGGAGGGGGTGCTTTGATCCCCACCACTCATATGCTGCTTTATGTACTTTGGAGCAAGAATCAGATGGGCCCGGTTTTTCAGAGCTGATTTTACAAATCACTCTGTAAACAATGGTGCGGTCGTGAGCCTTTCTGTCGTTCTCTTTCGGTGAAAAAGTGCAAACTTAATTGCCTTCTGCTGCCTGTGCAAATACCTAGAGACGCAGTGCACTCTGGCTTGTTTTTCTTGGTCCCCCCGGAGAGGAAGCACGTGTCAGGAGTTCTGGTGCTGGGGAAATCTGAGGAGAGTCTGGACAGAACCGAGTCACACGAGTGGAACGGCAACACCCATTGGACCCTGGACACCGCGGGCCTCCAGCTTACATTGTTTAAAAGGGCTCCTCTGATCACCACCATATGTTCCACATCAAGTCATTAGCATTCGATTCCCAGGCCCCATTTCCACCAGTCATTTATAAGACTGACTTGTGAGGCAAAAGGCTTCTTCCACAAAAAGCAGCCTATAGCCATAAATTACCTATACCATGTTGTAAGTGATTATTCAAACTCAAAACAAGCACCCACTTTTAAAACAAAAGGACAAGTAAATTACATTCTTAAAATGAAAGAGATTATCAGACCTCCCTGTCAGACACCCAAATACTCAAATTGTACTGGACATGGCGCCAGCAGGGGGCACTGTCTCTGGGACCTCAGAGAGCAGACCAACATACTGCTACAGTACAGAGAAGGCCCTCACACCAATAACAGCAGGAGCTGAATGCAAGCAGTGGTGGGCCGCAGCTCTTGTTGCCACGGAGACAGACGCAGGAGGTCAGACCACCATGGCTCCAAGCACAACAGTGAGAATGTGGATACATGAAGAAACATGCAGCCAGCACTAGTTATGAACCCACTCCATTCTCTTTTAATATCCAATATCTTCCTGTGACCCCAAGACAGCAAGCTAACCATCTAAACAAGCAATTTTTTAAATGACCATTTATAGTAATGACCATTTATAGTAATTCCTGTTCACTTGCAGAGACCAGGCCAAAGCGAGGATTCTGTGAGGACAGTACACCATAAGTCGATTCCTCCATACCTGCATGCTGCAGGGTTTCTGAGGGTGTGTTAAAGTTAATTACCCTGATTCTGGCTCTGGCTGCTTCCACACCTGCCGGCTGGCCTGCAATTGACACCTGGGGAGAGAGAGAGAGAGACAGCGGTCACGGCTTTCAGCACCTACCTGACTCCGGCAACTGCAACATTCCTAGCCGTGTCATGCTTACCTCGACCCCGTGGTGTCGCTTGCTTGCTTGGATTTTCCCTTTCTTTCCCACGTCTTACAGCTTAAATAAATCACTGATTAACCCAGTAACTCCATTACTCTTCTGCGTACACACTGCAATGTTTTTAATTATGGGTCAGCTGTGACCACATAAAAAACCTGCTTACGGCTCCTACACTGTCTTACAGAAAGCCATATTCCAGCTTGCCTTTCTACTTAACCAGATCAGTGGTTTGAGCACTCCCATAAAGTTAGTGGTTCAATCCCGCCAGTGACATTAACATTTCCAAATCAGAGGTAATCTCAGACATAATGAGCTTGGTTTTTCAAGGTCCTCTCTTAAAAAAGGCTTTGGCCTTGACACTAATTACAAACTGAAATCTAAGCAAAGATTATCCTGGCGATATCAGTGCCAGTGGTATCGCAGGCCCTTATCAGTTCTGTCAGACACCTCCTCAATTTTGCTTCATTCAGTTTTCACCAGCTCCCCATTATCATGAAAACTATACTCTGGCATCATGTGCAGTGATACTGGCCAAGTTTTTATCAAGCCTTTCTTGCAGTTTGCACAAACAGGTTTCGACACAATCACTGTCTTTGGGACTAACTGGTACCAAGCATTTCTTTATTCCCACCGGTCCAGGCCAGTACCAGCAGCACCCTGGACCCACTGTCTGAGCTAGTGTGAGTACAAGAGGATAGGAGCTCCTGGCATTACTCAATGTTAACATTCTCCACTTCATCAAGTCCTGAGACATATCTCATATCCAATTACACCAGCTTCCTCTGGCCTTTCCCAACACCTAGTAAAGATACAGTACGAATAGGTTTCCTCACACCACAGTCTTAATCATGGAGGAGTACTTGAGGTATGTGTCATACATGCTAGACTCATAAACAGGTTGCCTCGACACCAAAACCAGACTTCGAATAATAAAATAAGCCAGAATTGTGCATCACCTCTGGCCTTGTAAAAGTACACTGGATTGCATGTCTTGGGATGAATTTCCAAATGTCTCGCTTAATAAATCTTAGACAGACGTGGGCAAACCTCATTCTACGGTGCCAGAATTTTGCAAATTTTCCATGTCTCAAAATGCTGAAATGTTGGATATCTTGTGCACACAGTCACCTGCAATAATTTAGGCTAAAATGTGGTCAAATTAAATAATTACGGGTTTGGAAGGAGTAAAAAAAAAAAAAAAAAACAAACAAACAAAAACCAGAAATGCCTTCAGCAATGCAGGATTTGGGTTGCCAGCCCCTGTACTAAATCTGCGTATTTTCAGGAAAAAAAAAATACCTCAGACAAAAATAACAAAAATCAGACGGGATGGAACAAACCTGGTTGCTTTTTTCAACCTGGTTGTTGCGGTTGGAGTCGGGGAAGTGGATGTGACAGCCGGTGTCCTCCATGACCTTCTTGATGTTGTTGCCCCCTTTCCCGATGACGTGGGAGTGCTCCGTGTGCGACACGTCCATCTTCAGGGTCACGCGGTTGCTCTGCGTGGGAGAGGGAGCATTGAGGCTGACGTGACTCTTCCCCTGGCGCCGGCGTGTATCCGTCAGAGTCTGCTCAATGCCTTATACATCAGCACTCACATTCTGACACGAGTGGCATGGCTCACAACGATGGAGACGAAAATACAGGGGAATTGTAAGATTTTCTTCATCTGTGTGTTGGATTGAATTGTAAGATTTTCTGTGTGCGTGTGTGTGTGTGTGTGTGTGTGTGTGTGTGTGTGTGTGTGTGTGTGTGTGTGTGTGTGTGTGTGTGTGTGTGCTTTGAAACAAAAGTTTCCAATAAAGTATGAAATATAAATCAATAAATTTAAAACAATAAATATCTACTGTATGAGGCTAGGCTCAGCCTTTGAGGAGATTTGCAGTCTGTATCATTTCTGCAACACTGAGAGAACAGCCCTTTTTTCACACCTTGAAGTCAGTCCACAATCAATATTAGACAGTTCCAACATTCAATAGCATGTCTCTTTATGTTCTGTGCTGGGCAGACATGAAGGTACATTAAAACAAGACTCACAAAAGAACTGCACATTAGGTATTTGCTGTTCTACATCAGCAGCAAAAAGACCAGGAAGCATGGTACCCGTAAATTTTAGCCCTGCTATTGTGCAATGGTGAGCTATGGGGACACACTCATCTGTCAAAGCAGGGTGTGTGTCCTTTGCCCTCTGCAGCCACACACACACAAAAGAACGTACACACACACACACAGACTGCTTCGCAACAAGACGCCTGTCCCGCAGCGTGCTGGAGGGTGCAGATGGGAGCCAGGTTTGCCCTCTCCGAAAGGGGATTATGCAACCGATGGGGCTTGTCCAATGGGACGGGGGCTCCGCTTCTGATAAGTCATTTCACACACCTGGCTCCATGGGGCAGCAATCTGATGGGTCAGTGAGCATGAGACTGAGCCATTATTTCAGGAAGTCCGCCAGGCGGCAGTCTCACGGCTACCCCCATCCGCAGACCTGACTTCACTGGGAAGGAGTCAGGTTCAAATGAGTGAATGAATGAATGAATACCTTATGAGAGGAGTTTCCCTTGCCCCTGTGAGTCGAACCACACAAAACCAAGCTACGCAGAGCTAAATTGCTGCAGTATTTTGGGCAATGTGTGGTGAGGATCCCATATTCCTACTCACTTTCGTGTCGAGGACGGACATGATCTTCTCTTTGGCCTCCTTGACGTTGTCCTTTTTGCCGCTCACTTTGATGTGAGGATCTGAAAGGATAACAGCTTGCATCAACACTGGACAGCTGATTCACAGACAACTCCCATCATGCACCTCACAGAATCACCCACAGGCACTCCTTCACACCCATGGTTTCACATGCCTTCAGCTATACCCTAACAGTTACCATAAAAAATACAAAGAAACAATGCTTTGTGTTGTACACAGTATTAGTCTAATCATGAACAATAACCACAGACAATGTACTGCATATAATTTGCCTTTTTTTCAGGTGTGGTATGATAAGCTTTCACTAATTGATTTATATTGTATGACATCTTAACCATTAACTCTGGAGAACAAAGTGTCAGTTTAATTGTTGGCTTCAGAGCCACTGATTCTCCTTAGAGGAATCCTAACAGTGCTGTCAGGTGTGGGGAAAAAAAGAAAACAAAACAATAAAGTTGGCAAGATGTTTCACGAAGGTTCCAGGGCTGACTGACACGGCTCACATACTTCTTGTCATTCCAAACAGCTCATTCTGCCAATCAACTTCAAACCGTAACACAGTCTCTTTGCCCTGCTGAACTCAAAACATCCTCCTCCTAAAATCCATTACCCAAGCATTCCCCAGCATGCATGGGGCTTTGTATTCTCTAACCTTGAGTTGCTGGTTCAAATGAACGTTGTATAAGAGATGGTGTTAATATGCCAACACCCACTCTGCGAGCGCTGATATAAATCTCAGTGTATTATTGCTCAGCACCGTCCAAAGCCACAGTCAACCTGGAGAAAAGCCACAATGGCAAACACTGAGATGAGCAATAAAGAGAACAGCTAAGGGGTTTCGTGCTAATACTTACTGAACTCTTACTCGCTGCCATCACTACTGTATGTATGACAGCGGGGGATTCGTAATAAGGACCTTCAGTGCCAGGAAGTAGATCGAGAGACGATTTGGAATTCCTGCGCAATTCAGCTGTGAACTACCCAACCGCAGGACCTACCAGAAAACTGATTTGTTCTGATTAAAGAATCGCACTGGGGGAAAATTGCTGCAGTGGGTGCTTTGACTGCATGGCACACATGCTGATTTACAGGCCATCGCCATAACCGCTACAAAAGAATAACTGTGTTTAATGTGCATGTAACGCGCCCGTTCTCTGTGGTTTCCATCGGCTGCGGACGGGAGGTTTCTCGGTTTACGTTGGGGAGAGAAGGAAAACTCCATAGAAAAAACAATAATATCATGTGGACGGAGGCTATTAAACCTGGCTCATCCATTGTGATGGGAAAGCGCTGTGATTCTGTTGGAGAATTAGACACCATCATCTCCGATTTCCTGTTATTTTAATGGGGGGGGGGCTCCCATCACTTACAGCGTGTGCAGTGTTCATTCACTTAAATCGCATGCTGCAAAACTGTAATCATTTCATGAGATCTACATTATGATAATTACACAGATCGTGACACGGAGAATAACAGGGAACAGACCTGTCTGTACACACTGGTTCTTTATAACACACTCAACCACACAGAGCCCCCCCTCTCCAGAGTGCAGCATGTGTTCCTGTGCCTGAAAGGGGGCTGGGTCCAGGGGCAGAGTGTTGACTGTGTTCTGACACAGCTGGATTCCAGGAGGCCAAAACATAACCCCCAGGGGCCCTCCCAATGCCCTCACAAACGCAGGTTTACATGAATAAGCCGTCAGCTTCAAAAATAGCCCTTCCCCGGGCAATCTTAATGTACCTGGTGGAATTTGCTAATTAGCTGCATTTGTTAAATTTTTAACAGTGGGGGGGGGGTCAGTTATATCCATCCCCATAAAGCGCACTAAAATTTTCACATGCATATGAATTGCTTATACACTCATGAATGAAGTTATATGCAGAGGAAACAAACAAATAAAAAAAAAAAACAGCTGAGTTTATGATGAGTCATACAGTCATGACAACAAACAAACACAATCCGACCATTCAAATTATTCACATTTCTAAGAGATCTGAGTCTTGACACTACTTCCTGTTACATACTGTCTGAGAAGGTCATTTTGACAATGGCAGACCAAATAGCAGGCGCACATGCAGACTGAGGCATTGGACAAACTCGACAATGTCAGGCCAGTGGTTTAATAATGCACAGACAATGTCTCTTAACCCCACAGAGGGCGCTGCATGCCGAGTCTCATGCAGTCGCTTGGAAGGTTTTTTTTTTTTTTCAGCCAGAGTGCCATTAATGTCCGCGCGTTTTTATGGAGAGGCCCACTGTGGATTATGTCATGCAACGTGGGCCCAGCGCAGCCACGCCACAGCAGCCCCCCCTCCCCCCAAATGTGGAAAACAGCCCTGAAACGTAAACACGTCCACACCGAAATTACATCACGTTTGCAGCAGGCTCCGGCAGTTTTTGGGAAACAAAGAAATGCGGCAGTATCAGGAGACCGTAGGCTGCCGAGCTTCAGGAAACTTTCCGCACACAGCTGTCAAGTGGGCCCCACTCACTTCCTGTGGCGGAACACTTTGCCAGTAGAGGGAGCAGTGCCTCACCTCTGTTTGGTCAAAGTATCATGCATGAAGCACAAAACAAGTTTTTTTTTAATCATTTATCCTTTCAAAATACAAAAAACCTACACAGTGCATTTCAAGGTATTTGAAAGCAATGTGTGCTGTAAAGCATGTCATTGTAACTTGCCCTGGGTTCAGTTATTAACACACGGTTTACCTACATGATTACAATACAGTGACATTAACTTTATACCATTGGAAAAAGCTTGGAAACATATCGTATTAGACCTGCCTCAACAGTGGAAACCTTAAACCATTTTTTATCACTCTAATGCTTTGTTTGAGTCATTACTGTAAATGACCAATGTGTTTAGACTAGGAGTGTTCTTTCGTTACACACATCTGAGAAAAAAGACACACTTAAAAAAACAGCTCTAACTGCTACTCATAACTGCAGATGTAAAACAGCTTTGAAAACCATTTGTGGAGTCACAAACATTGGCAAAATGTCTTGCACTTACAGTAGAGCACAACTTACACAAACACTGAAGTGCAGGAAAAAAAATCATTCAATAAAACTTTATTAGTTATTGCACATTTTTACAATGAGACTGGCACAAAATGCTGAACATGTAGGGGGGTCCGTTTTCCAGAGAGAATAAGAAAAAAAAAAAAAAAAAAACAGAAAACCTAGGGTTTGTTGGGGAAAAAAATGGAAAATATTTCCCTGACCCTAGCAAAAGGTGGTTGAGAGACTCCTGGAAATCGTAGACAAAAGAAAAAAAAAGAAAAGAAACTTGTTGATTGGGGGAAAAAACGATTAATTTCACCCCCAATTAATCCTGCTGCTTTGAGACCGTGGGCCACATTTTGGCTGCGCTCCGTAAGAAAGCAGGAAGCTAATCTGTTTTCCTACTACATACTTTGAATTGTTGCACAGTCATGAGCAGGGACATACGATGCTGTGGAGGCTTCATAAAGCTTTGGGACGCGCTGGGGCCTTTGGGAGCGACGTCGAGTCTGTGTGACTTAAGCCCGATAACATCTCTTTTGTATGAGGAATACCACGGGCATTAAAGTCGGATTGATTAACATGCTGCAGCTTTAAAGGAGAACAGCCGGGCTTCCTGTGGCCGTCTAAATAAACAAGATTCCTCAAGGGAGCCCCATGATGTTTATAGCAGTTCTGTTCCTGTAAATGCCACAGCTTGCTTCACACATGAAGATCTGAGGCCTGGCTTTTTTTTTTTTCAAAGTAAAGGCTCAAAATGCATGAAATACACAACAGTGAACATGTCTTTTTCAGTTGTTCTTCCATTCCATCTTTCCATTCCATGTTCCTGTCATGCATTTGGTTGCAAACTAGTTGCACAGGCCTGTATTAATGCAGGTCAGACTTGACCTCCCCCAGTAAATTAAAACAGCTGGTAATCGTATGAACTCAGTGTTCGTCTGTGGTTAGATCACTTTGAGAGAGAAAATGTCAAAGTAAAGATTTGTATTTTCACTGTAGCGTCGCGGGTTGACGGGGCATTTGCATTTTAAACCGTCCCTCCCTGTGAAGCCATGAGTGAAATGCTGCTCACTCGTCCATGCCGCTCCACTAAATCACCTCCCCAAGACAAACGTACTGAACCGTTACCGTTTGTGACTCATATCACATGCCGTCTTCCAGCTCTACGTCATGACTTTTCACGTGGCAGACGGGAGGACGCAGAGTGGTCCAGCTTAAAAGCAGCCTGCCTCAATCACTATGGATTCCACCAAACTGAGTGGCTTCTGTAACTTCAATATTGACTCAATGAACCAAAAAAAAAAAAACAGCGCTTCCCCCCCACTCATGAGCCTACATATATAGCAACGTATACATTTATTGCACGTGTGCACATAATATCACCCTTCCTCCAAGCACCAGAGATGACTAGGTCTCCAAAAGGAAAAACGGAAGAAATAGTAAATTATTTAAATGATCATCAGTGGGCCATTATGCTTTGCGAGGGAGCGCTAATGGGTGCTTACACAGAAATTGAGACATTTTTCTTTTTATTCATCCTTAATGAATCCTGGAGGTCGTTAGGGCTGTTTGCATCTACGGCGTCACAAAATTTGCACGGCGACACGTCCGTTGCCACGGAGACGGCTCGTTTCCCTGCAATGTAACAGAGCATCCGTGTTACATGTAACAAGGCAGCCCGAGGGATTTATGCCCTTGGGAACTGAAGTCTGAGGCTGTTGTCCGAAAAAAAAGGAAAAAAAAAATAAAACAACATGCTGACAAAAAAAAAAAAAAAAATGCAAATGACCTCAGTAAAAGTATGGGACCTTAAATCCCCCCCTCTGGTGGGGTTTGACTCGTGAGCATACCGGGGAGCGCGGTTCAGCTGCCTAGCAGGTCTCCATGGCGACGTCGGCACACACAGCTGCCACGCGGTGAGGAGAGGGAGATAAGGGCACGGCGACACTGTCCCAACCGTGTTTCCACAGCTGCTGCCCGCAGCTTTCAATTCACCTCGAGTAAAGACATCAGTGAGAGATCTCCGTGTTCTTGTCCGCTCGTAAATTACACCACAAGGGGGTGGGAAGATTTACTGATTCCTCCAAATTGGATTGGTGAGCAGGGCTGGGGAATTAATGGGGGACAAAATGTCAGCCAGCTTATATTGAAGAGTGCCCATATTAGGGTTAAAAGTCAAGCTTGTTGCTTTTGTGGGGAATTGAACTCTACCAAACACTGTAATCATCTGTGTTGTGCAGAACAGAAGGATCTTAAGGTACTGAAAACACTCAGTGGCTCAGCTTTGTAATGTACATAGCTGCAAGTGTGCACGCCTCACCTCTGCTGATTTCCCTAACTGGCTATCAGTAATCTCTTGCATCAGTTTAAGAACACTGGCATTAACTCTCCTGGGCGACAAGGGGAATTATATTCACTCCATTGTCAGACCCTACACGTCGGCCAGGTCACTCCATTCTGTAACTGTAGGATATGTAGTTGTCCCTCCCCTTCACAGCTTCAAGTTCTGCTTGCATACTGTGTCTGTTCTGGTCTAAAACTCATGGAACAGTCTGACAAGCTTCCCATAGAGGTCAGGACTGCAGAGTCATTAGCCATCTGCTGTTGCAGACTGAAGACGAACCTCTTCAGACAACACCTTGGCTTCCCTCCCCAGGTATATCTCACCTTCTCAGTTACCAGTTACCACAGTTTAGTGTAAGGGGTAGATGCATGTTCGAACATGGTTTCTTTTGTCCTCTATGCGCCATCTTTCTTGAAACTCTATTAGATATCCTTTGTACACTTCGTAAGTCATTCTGCTAAATATCAGAATGTAATATAAATGTGATGGAAGCCTTGCACCAAGTGTGAAGCGGTGTTGAAATCGTGACGTAATCTTATCCATTAATGACCACTTGGAGTCCAGTGCCATCACTCTACAGAACACTCACCATTTTTTTCAAAATTCAAAAGGTTTTGCTGCTATGAATGACAATGAAATAACCAGAATGTTGGAAATCAAAAATAATCATGTTGAAAATGATTTGTTTCTGTACATGTGATGAAGCGGAATTGCCATGGTAACAGCTCTAGATGACAAAGAAGATGGCACTGTTGATAAGTGACTGGTAACATTCTCAACCTACTTTGTTTCAATGAAGTCCTTTTAAAACATGCTATCACTGATAGATTCAAGTCATGCAAACCCCACACCATCATAGTCTCAAAACGTTTAGGTAAATATGAGGGAGAAAGAGGGAGTGACATTCACAAACATTTTCAGAAACTGGTGAAGGTGACCCCTTGTCTCGTGGCTCAGGAAAGAAAGCCCAGCACTTAGCTGAAAACCCATATCCTACATGAGTCAATGCAAAAAAAAAAAAAAAAAAAAAAACACTACAGTCTTCTACTACCTTTGCACTGGGAGCCTAAATGACATGCTTCTGTGGGCCTTGACATTTTCAGGATTACTGCCTAGAACAGTGATTTTAAAATCTCTTTTACATTATCAATTCCAGGGTCAACTAACCAGTCATTTAACTGTGATTAATCATCATTGGAACATTATATTTTTTTAAGGAATTTTAAAATGAAAAACATGCAATATGTTAGCGTAATGAAATAGTTTTAAGTCCCTAGCAGCATTCTGCATATTTTCCGTTTTACAGCCTTGACATTTCAGCATATTTAAAGAGGAGTATTGCATGCATTGCATGAATTACCTTTTTGGAGAAATGAATTTAGATATCAAGATTTTTAGATGAAGCTTTTCAAGTGAAAATTCATGCCTAAATAAGAATAGCAATTTTAAATAGAGTCTGCTGAAAATGAGTAAATTAAACATTGTCAGTCTATCTTACACAATTTTAGGGGAAGCAAAGCAGGTGAAACAATAAAGAAGAATTACACACAAACATATTTAATTTAAATATTTACATTAACTGGTTAATCAGGAAAGAAATAACTGCATTTTGTAGTGCATGTTGTTCTGCTAGTTTCTTCTAAGATATGCAACACCTCAGCAAGAAAACAAGCTGTCAAAACATTTCATCATCTGCTTTGCAATGCCGTGCCGTGTGATTCCTCATCTTTACTTTCACAGCCAAAGTTATCGCTGAAGGATTAGTGGGTTGGAGGAGACTGATCTGTTAACTGATATCTGATCATTCTGAATTGCCAATCACTGCACGCCAGGCCTTCAGAGTCACAGCATGCGCAACGCAACGGCATTTCTGCAAGTGTGATATTTCACAAGTAATCTTTGGCCTACTGCAGTGCTGTTAAGGCCACAAACATTCCACGTGCTGTTTTACAGGCCAGGTGGGGGTTCATCGGGCCAGAGGAGTCCATCTGGCCTGTGCAGTGGTGGAAGGATCGTTGACCCTTTACAACTATTAACACATATAACCTTCAATATAACACAACAGTACATTTATCATGATGTGGTATGGCGCACACACGTTCACAATGATATTAATTACATTTTGCAGACATTGTCCATATATACAGATTAACTCCATGAGATCGTACACAGATCTATTCGAACAGCATCTGTTCAGTCTCATAAATGTGATATTGTAAAAGTCAATTAAAACAGTCTACCACATACCACATTCCATCGGAAGTGTGCTTTTGATATCTTTAAAAAGCACCCCCAGTTCCTTCCTAAGCTGCATGTCTGTATTACCGGTTTCTCAAAGACACTGTAGCATCAAATATAAAAAGAATACAGGGTTAAAGCAGGATACCTTGTCCAATGCGGGGTTGTGTGATCCAGATAAAGAAGGATTTACATTACTATAATAGCCTGTTCCAGTACAAGAGTACTTGATCCCAGGGCAAGTACAGTCTTTTTCAATGTAGCTTAGTTCCCTCATCAATGAGCAAAATAAAATGGATGTCTAAAGTTACCCTTTTTCCCCCTTACAGTGTGGTATAAAATTTCTGCAGAGGAGACACAAGCAGCAATTATAATGTAAACTTTCTGCAAAGCCTTGCAGTGGCAGTATTGATGTTGAATCTGCAGAGCGTGGTCATCTCTCTTTAAGGCTGTCTCGAGCCATCCTTGAAGCCATTAATTTATGGGATCAGTAAATCAATGCCTTTGCTAGAGCGAAGCTTTGGAAAGGTTTGTTATTGCTCGCTGGGGCTACTGGAGAGCTGCACAGATCCAATGAGATTGGACTCAAAGTCAAATGAATTCAACAGACATACAGCTCAAAAAAGCAGGAAAGAAGAACTCCCCTAGCTACACGGCAACACCTTGGATCATGCAAGAATGGAATGCATTCTGGGATTCAGGCTTCCACAACAGGATGAGAACTCTTTTTTGCCAGAATTAAGCAAGCACAAGCAAAAAAAAACTAAACAAAAACAAACTAATAAAACAGGGACAAAGATCAGTATTTACCACCCCAACACATTTTGATAACAGCAGTTTCTATGCTGAGGTTTATGCTGCCCTGTAAGGTTCTGTTTTAAATTGTCTGGAGACATAATAGGGCTGTTGGTGATGCTATTATTCCAGCTGGCCTGAACCTGCAGATACATCAAGGAGCCAGAAGAGTTGTCGCTGCAGCATTAACGTTCCCTCACTGGAGGAGCAGGAGCTGCTCTTATCAAGTCTGCACAGCTATCACTTAATGGCTCACATTAAGCGGGCCTCTTTGACAGGGCCATGAATGGTAGGGTAAAAACATCTGTCATGCCCTGACAGGGCATGGAAATTATTCAGGCTGCAATGCTAAGAAGGCAGAGCAAAGCAATTCAGGTGTGGGGTAAACACCAACAATGACACAAAAAATAAAATCCCACACACATCAGTGACACTTAGGGTGCACAATTGACTGGCTATAATTAACATGACGGAATTGAGGATTTAAAGTTACATTAAAAAAAAGCCAATAAATTCAAATCACACAGCAACGAAGGGACATTGAATGAAATTACACTTTGATTTTAATTTTGATGATTCCACTGTAGTATATCTACTGTCTGTCAGCAATCAAGCAGGTGTGTCAAAATTCAGTTGTTGAAGGGGTTTAAAGCACACTACATGGCAATAGCACTTACAACAGACTTCCAGTTGAGCTGACAAAGGGTTAAAAAAAAAGTCACCACCAGTCAAGAAACAGTTATTCCATCTGGCCTACAACAGCTATGTAACATGTAGTGGTATGACAGAGTAATTTCATGTGTTTTGTAGAGATGCTTGGAGCATGCAGTCACTAGATAACTGTAACCGATTATGTAACATTTTTTTCAGTTTAAGTAATTCAGAAGGCTGTCTGCCAATACACACAATAGCGTGCTGGAATTTAAATAATCTTTGACCCCCCCCATGACAACCTAATGCAAATAGTATTTGTGACGCATGTGAACTTGGGAGCTCAGGTCAGACTAATGTTTGAAACTGATCTACTATCCTGACCCTCCTGTTGCACTGTCAGTCACAGCTGCATTATGGCAACCATGAAAGCTCATTTCTGTTTTTTTTTCTACATGACTTCACAATTTTTTTAACCTTAGTAATCAGACCATGATGTCTGACATGTCAAAAATGCTGCTCTGATGTTTGTAATGGTCCCATAGGTCCCACACACAGTATCTACAGTACACGCAAAGTGTTATGGCGGAATTTAAAATGTTAAGGGAGAAAAAATGTGTATCTACACTTAATTTTCAAAGAAGAAAACAACTGAAACTTTACCTTCTCTGTTCTTATTCATATCTATTGGAGTGCTATTGGTACATTTTGTGTTTGCAACTGTATTTTGGCTTGTTCTATTAAAATATTCACAGATCATTTTGCAGAATTGAATGCTGTTAGATCCAACAGACAAACCCATCCGAAAATGAGAAAGAGCAAAACAGCAGGTAGAATAAGGCACAGAGATATTTACAGTGTTATATGCCAGATTTAGCATTATTCCACAGGCTCTGACATGGCTAAGGTGCAACAGAAGGAGCAGCACCCCCCCATCACACATAGCCCAAAGACATGACCTTCTCCACAGAGCTGTGTGACACATGTTCCTGACACTGAAACTGTGTAAATGTGAGAACATAAGCCTTAACATAAGTCTGACCCGCTTATCAGCTAGGCATCAGCGCAAAGTAACAGAGCAGACTGGAAAGTTAAACTTTTATCTACTTTCAACAAGGAACCGCTCTTTTCAATTACCCTCCAAAGGTAAAAAAGAAAAAGGAAACACTATATGACCTTGATTCTAAAAATAATTCTATACTAATTATCGAAAGGGAAAAAAAGGTCTGAGAGACAACCAACAACAAAAAGGAAAAAATGCACCAAAGCAAGATGATGCAAATATATGCCATTCTCACACACTACTTATAATGGACAGAGTGTTAAATTAGGAATATTTTTTTCCTGCACCCCTAATTCCAAAATGGCACAAATTTGTTCTTTTCATTACTTCCTTATATATATATAACTGGTTATTGCTCTAAAACCATTTATTTGTCATATCCTTGGTATATCCAGCCCATCCCTTGGGTTCCCATGGGTTAATTTTTGAAATATATATTGATAAATGGAAACTGCTACTAGTGTCAACTCAGCTACACAGGGGGGAGAGTGTATCAGGCAGAATGAGCATTCCCACGCATCTATCAAATACACAAGAGATATCAGTCAACCCTGATGAGAGAAACACACACAAAGACTTACCTTTCTTGGACTTGGCGCCTATCTTCAGTTTTGAAGGCCATGCGATCTGAGTCTTTGTTTCCTCCATAACCTGCAAGACAGAGGAACAAAAATGCATTGTGTTGGACACAGAAAGCATCCCTGGATTGACATTTGATTGCAATTAAAGACAATGGCCTTGGGGCAATGAGTGGGTTAAATACACGACAAATCTCGCCTTGCTGAGATATTAAAGTACACCCATTTTCTCTTTGAACTTCCTTCTCAGACTAATAAAGCAGACACTGTACTTCAGTTCACAGCAATCACTTCATTCTCTACATTTCTTTGACTTGACAGAATGGTAAATAGCATGGATGCTAAAACTATAATTAATAACAAGCCACTAATTACCCATAAAAGAGCTGCCAATCCTCACAAATGTAAATTTGCATTCTTTGGGACACTTCCCAGTATTTTCAGCATCGGTCTTGGGGATGAAAGAAAAATAATTTGCAGGAAATAAAAGGATAACAATTAAGGGGGATGTTCTTTTGGCATTTTTATACTTACCAGTTGCCCAACCTGTTGTTTGCATGGATCATGGCATTTAATTGCACTGCAACTGACTGCATTACAGTTTTGGTCTGACCACAAATGTAAGGCTTTTTGTTACACAGTATTTTTCAGTAATACCAGTGATAAGATAAAGCAAAACTTAATGTGGTTAGATAAAATATAGGTCTTGGTTAATATCTGTAAGGAACTGAGATTGCAGGTATTGCATGCCCGCCAGCCAGCTAAGCTACAGGTTAGTGGCATACTGCCATTCCTAGACTGAGCGTTAAGCCAATTCAGAGTCTCCTACAGAGTCACTAAAAAATAACCCAGAGGTCTGAGTCCTTACAGACATTTGTTTTTATGCCATTTGAGTTCATTAAAGCAGGGAGAAACCAGATAGACTTTTATGTGGCTACTCAATAAACGCCCACACTTTGACAATTTTAAAGTTTCTTCCTCCTCCTTCTTCTTCTGCAAGTAACTTCTACTACCCACTATATCATTGCAAATCCTCCAGTACCCCGAAAAATATTTCTTATCATTAGTCACTCCTGTCTAGATAGCCTGAACTTGATCATGCTCAATCAATAGCAACACATTTTCATTGTAGCTATTTGTAACACAAAGAGGACATTAACACTTAGAAACCAGGTAATACCAAGCATACAGTCAATAACGGTGTAAATATTTGATGCTATGTGAACCAGTAGCAGAAATTTAAAAAACAGATGGCACCTATCTCTGTTGTGCAGGAAAACTGGCCAGCTATTCTTTAAATACTGATTTTTGGCAAGCTAGTCTACAGTTTTCCACTCATCAAATGCAGGGGTTAGCTGCCCGACGAGATATGCCCCTCATTTTGAAACCAATCATTTTAATAGAAGACATAATTTGCAAGTGTTTATATACAGACTTAAATGATGTTATTTGCATATCAGAGTAATTTCTGTGTACATTGAAAACACTGTTTGTTATAATTATGATGACAGTATCAGGTACAAAATATTTGTTTTATTCACAAGGAATATCAAGGGACAGTAACCGCTCATTTCCATAGGCACACGCTCAGCAAACAAATAAAAAAATAAATTCCTGCAAATTAGGTTCCAAGATGGGAAACATTTAATGGTGAATCGGTTTAAATAATCAGAAATAAGTCACAAAATCTGTTATCCTCATGGACAGGCATTTAGGAGGACATTTATGACACTATCAAACAACAAAAATGTGTATCATATGCCCTATTTAAGCTTCATTAAGTAGGGTATAAGATTCTCCTTTGTGCCAGCTCATACAGTATATGCCTATTAAGCCCTCTTGTACCAGCTGACTTTGGATGGTGCACCTGGTATAGTAATAATTTTGTAAGAATTTATGGCCTCTTTTGCTGAAGGACACACACTTCACAATCAGCAGTGCAGTGTGTAATGTCCTGTTTGAACTCCATTCAGTTTTTTCTCCCTGTTGAGCCTGTTGGTTTGTGAAGCTATGACAGGTGAAAACCATCAAGCTGCAAATGAAATGTGCCAGTCAAGCACTTATTTATGATTTTGGAAAAACATCCAGGCAGGAAAACGCTTGGTGGTGGGAATATTGAATTCTTTAAAGACGACATTAACTGGCTCTGAAGCACACGAAAGATGTCAGCTTTAACAAGAGCTGAAATGTCTGATAAAGCTACCAATAGTAACGAGGAGCATGTGCACGAATGTGGCTGAAACTGTGCTCTGCAGAAGTCCAGGAATAACAGCATGCTACGCTTTAATACTACATGTATTCTCTGCAAACTCTTGGAGCCGTCTCACCTTACTCCACTTCCTGCATATAGACAGGGGGGATCAAGTAGTCCAGATCAGCGAAGCAAACACGCGCCATCTGGTTTGTTTTAGAGGTCCACTGACTAGCCTTGTATAAAGACTGCTATGTCAGTCCTTCCCTCCACATTTCCTTATTTGTATTAATGTCCTGAAGTTGTGCGGCTTTACTGTCACGCATACTGGAGGACATAAATCTAGCCAGCATGTGGTTTCAGAGCGCTGGACTCCGACCCTCAGCTTTTGTTTTCTTGAGCAAGGTACTTGGACGAAGAGTAAAAATCCAGCTGTTCAAAATGGGTTACTGGCTGCGTAAGATGCGAAGAACCTGATTAGGCCTCTTTCAATCTACCAATGAAATTCACCGCATTAGCTACAAACACAACTCAAGCATGTTTGGTTTCCTAATAAGAATATCCGTACTGTTACTATTTTTTTATTATTGAATTTTGTATTATTAAAACAATCTTAGGTAATTTTATTATTATTTATAACATAGCCTTTGCTATTTGGAGACCCCGTGAATCCACTCCAGATCATCTGGAAAAACAGACAAAATTGAGGAATTCGGTACACAGAGTGTTTGCAGCAGGGATTGTGTGCTCAGCTCAGTTATTAACCTTAGTTCCACAATTTCACTCAGTGCAGCCAGTGGAAAGAATCCGGTTTACAACAACAGCAGATTGCAGCTGCAGTTTTCATTCAAACTAAAGCCTCTTTCCATAAAAGGGCTTTTCCTCCAACAAAATCATGGTGCAGATGACACACATCATTACGCCAGCCATCTGTGAGGCTTTTACGAATGAGACGTCCATTTTGGCTCCGCTTTGCACTTATTGAAAGCATCTTTCTCCATGTCCGTCAAGTGATGCTGTTTGAAAATAAAAATAAAACTATGGAGACTGGAGAACACCTGCGCACATGAACACAAGTACCCAGCATCAACCAAAATTAGGATCCCACACACTATATAATATTACAGTCCATCAAGTCACTTCAACATTATGGCACACATTTTAAGAAGGTTGAAAGCACTAATGCACAAATCAACTTCTACAAAAAAGATTTGATTGATTTGCCTATTTCAGATTCATTAATGACACTGTGGTTAGAGCTGAGGTATATTTCAACTAGGGGACATGATTTGAGATACTGCACATATATTTCAGAGACACAAATAGCTTTGTATAACCAAAAAAAGCTTCATAAACTGCATTCGGCTTCTATCAATAAAGAATTTGGCCTACGCTCTTGGTCTTGTGTTCTGGAATTTGGAATGCAGAATAAGAATTCAGTTTTTTTCAGTTTCAGGCCATTTTTCTTAGCAACCTTGTATTCAGATATGCATTGTGCAAAATTCAAACTTCAGCACTAAAGTGCATGTATTTTATTGCACTGGCATGTCTAAACTATGCTGAGAGATTAAACCATTTCTATGGACTTTGGCATCCTCTCTTTCTTAAAAAGCTACATGCTGCAAAGTGACATTACCCAGAGCTGGAAGGTCAGCACTTTGTTGGAACATTTTGTGTGCAGTTTAAGAATTTCATTACTCCCGAGTGTGCAAGCCTTACTCGCAAATACAGGTTGCTGCTTTTTGTCACCAGGCCTCCATGACAAAAACAAATGTTTTAACCTGCAAAAATGGACTAAAGAGGCCATTTCTATGCACTGAGTCTACATCACTCATACACAGCTGCTGGAGGAACGGCGTCCAGTTAAAACAATCTCAACTGAAACGTTTAGCCTACGAAATCCCAAACTGCACAGTTCCACTCTGGAAACAGGGGAATTTAAAAAAAAAAAAAAAACCAAAAACAATGAAGCTTGCTAAATTTCTCAGTATTATAAATGCAGCTTTGGAAACCACAGCAATCAAGGGCTGGTTGCTCCATACGCAGGATTAAATGGTGTTTAACTACACGGGCGCCTGGTGCCAGCAGCAGAAGCAGCAGCTGTATGGCTGCTGCTGCCCTTCCTTCGCCACTGCAGCCAGCAGAGGCACAATCCTGACCCAGCAAATCATTTTTTATTTCAAATCCTCATCAGGAAACTGCTCATTTTCTCTAAAGATGCACATTTTTTGGAGGCTCGCCACAAACCAGGATGCATAAATTCTGGAGGCACTTGAAAAAAAACGAGGCTGCGGCCAGCCAAAAAAAATAAATAAATAAAAAAATGACAGTCACATGACCGAGGTTCAAGCAGGAGCAAACGTTCCCCGTGTTCTTTTCCACGGGATTTTAAGGTTCATCATTGATTAGATCAGTGAAAAGGTCTACTTTGAGTTTTACAAGTCTGCTTGATGATGATTTTGGCCAGCCTCCCACTTTTTGGTGCCCCCCCCCCTCCATGAACGTTGCCCTATTCTGTGGCTGATGCTATTTTTGGCAGAAGCATACTGATGTGAATTACTTAAAGACCACACACACCTCCTAATGGGTACCCTAGACATTTTTTTTCTACTTATGTCTTACAACAAAAGTATCAAAAGAGCCTAATAATTTCACAAATTAGGTTACCCATGAATTTAATCTGATGCAAACGTGATAGCGCTGCTAAAAGGGACATTTTCCAGACCTGGAAGATATTTCAAAAATACTGTGCTGTCGGTCATAAAGTTGTCTTCAAAGTAGGCAATTCCAAACACTTAGAAAATATTAAAAAGAGTTAAACTCTAACATCATTGTTAGTCACTATATGTATGCTAGTATGGTAGAAGGTAATGATATTGCTCAGCCTGCAGTGCAAACAACCCAAGTTGAAACCCAACAGGTGTGACGCCACATTACCACTATCAACATACACCAGAAATAAATGTTATTATTATAAAGTTATTATGATAAAATGTTACTTCTACTTTCTGTGACATTATTGCCATTTTGCAGATGGTCTTATCCAAAGCAATTTAGGTAGGCTACAAATTTTTATATGTTACCCGTTTATAAAGCTGGATATTTGCTGAAGCAATTCTGTGTTAAATACCTTGCCCAAGAGTACAGCAGTAGTGCCCCAGCAGGGAGTCAAACCGGCAACCTTTTGGTTACGAGTCCCACTCCTTACCACTATGCTACACTGCTGCCTTTCTTAATGAAATAAACCAGGACTAAAACGCCAACCTAATGCTAAAGCAGTGTAGCCTAATTCAGTCATTACAGCTACTCAATTTCATTTTAAATGTCAGAAAACAAAAGAAAGCAAAAAACTGGAGCCTTCCATTTAAATTAATTCTGTGGCAACATTCTATTTTTAAATTGCAAAACCAGCCCTGTAACTGTGTTCTAAATACTTTTGAAATGCTGTTACTCATACTGCTGCTCTTTTTGTGGGTGTGCACATTTCAACTTTCAGCTCATTGAACACGATTTAGGTTAACTAAGGTAGTTCAGGTCAACCCATCTGTCACAACCCTAATTTTATTAAGCAACTGACATCAGATGACTCTGAGAAATACAGCGTGCGTGCCTGTGTGTCCACTGTACATATACTCCACATCTGGATATATGTTAAAGGCACTCATTAAAATTATTCAAAATAGTTGGTGTTTGGCAACATATTGGCCAAACATATTTTATATTTCTGTCAGTGCATTGGCATGTAAAATGTAAGAAATAAATCCAAGAAAAAGAAATCCAAATCCAAAAAAAAAAAAAAAACAGAATTGATAAGGCCCTACACAGTGCTTCAGTGTCTGTCTATTCAGATTTGTTATGAAGTGCTGCAGCTGCAAAAATGGTAAAAATTTATTCTAAAAGGCCAAAACTGCAAATTACTGGTGCAAGATACAGTAAATGAGATGTCAGTCTGATTAGTGAGATGAATTTACCACAAAACCTCAGAAGCTGTGCTGCCAACATGACAAACATTTGTAGGGGATACGCTGAACCTTGTTAAAAGTTAACATGTTTTGTTGCCCAAACAGAACAGGGGCATGAACCTTTTCGATCTGCACAGGAATTCCCTTTTTTTCACCTAGCTTGTAACGTATCCTGCAAAACATTCCATGTAACGACAACATCCACAATCTACCACCACTGTGGTGTGTAGCCTTTGCCAAGGTGTGGGAGTGAACTGGTGATCTTCCCTTACCACAGAGCTGAATCTGGTGAGGCATACTCCATTGTCTTTGCAAAAAAGGCCCAGAGATTGAACTGATGTCTCCGTCTATAATGGGCTCATTACACCATCAATCAGTCAGCACGTCTACCAATCAATCCATAAAATCCATCCATCCATCCATCCATCAAATGTTAATACAGTATATACATGGTACTCTTAAAGCAATAGGCAAATGCACAGAGTATAATACACAGAGGCAAGGCAAGATGAAACACTGATAACTGAAATGTAACATGGAACATGAAAAAAGCCCAATAATACAGTTATCATATATTATACATACATGCATATTCTTATACAGTAACTTATTATATAAGACTAGCTCTTCAGAGGACTGACATACACAAAAGTGTCTCCCCTTTGTGCTAACAAGGTGACCATGAGATAAGAAGAGATAGAGGTGAAAAAAAACTCCCCTCAACCCTCTAATGGCCACCAAAGCTAAACTATCAAGTACACCCCCTTTTGGTAAATCTGAGAAGCAAATGAAATAATAAGTAATGAACACATCCGATGGATCAGATGGAAACAAAAGCAACACTGCTAGCAACAGAAAACAAAACAGCCGTAAACAGCTACAGGTTTCCACACAGCAACAATGTCACAAGACAAATTCCTTCGTTACAAAAGAAAAATGTAAAATACATAAAAGTGTTTTAATTATAGCCTGAGATCAGAGTTAACAGTCTTCAATGATATCGTAATGAAATCTCCCAATGTAAATGAGCAGATTTAGTGTAATATTGGGAGAATCAACATCAATGCAAAGGCTGGTTTGATGTCTGTTTCCTGCCTCCCTCTCCAAACACGAGGCAGTCAGCTATTGCTTCAGCTGGGGTTTTGGATGCACTAGGACCCTGGGTCGGGAGGAACACTCAGGACTATGTTTTTACAAACATGACCAAGGAATGAAATCATACAGAACACAACACAAAAGGACCAGCAACGTGGCGGGGAAGAGATAAACAAGGACAGCATAAAAGTGAAAAAAAAAATATCTAGACATGTCTGAGAGAGGACTGCCACATACTGGTGCTGGATAATTCAGACATAAGATGACACAGACAATGGGCTGAACTATCCTAGTCAGTCTGAGGAATACAAAAGAGGCTCTGAGCTGCTGACACCACCTCTATTTTGAGCTGAAGTGGTTGGGAGGAAATGCCTCTAACCAACGCCACAGAGGAAGCTGGGTCAGAATAATCTTTTTCTGTTTTGTTTTTTTTTTCTTCCTCTTCTATCTCTGTTATGACAAGAAATGCAAATTAGCATTGAGACAACCCACCTACCAAATCCCAGACACCAGGAGCGGCCTAAAAAGAATCAGAAAAGTCAACAAAGCCTGAATTCCAACTGCAGGAAAAACAAAACAAAACGAAAAAAGGCTAACAGCAAAGCAGCACTGGGGCATTGTGGGTACTGGGCAGCCATCAATACCCCAGGAGTATGAATAAGAGGCAAGGTGCCTTCTTCCTTCCCTTCCTAATCCACTAAAGTAGAAGTTTGAGATGGGACATAAAACACTGAGCCTCTACACACATCTGGCATCCAAGAAAAGAAAAAAAAAGTGAATTAACTGAATAACTATGACACACACACACACAGTACCAAGTGGCAACTGGCTTGCAGTTGCTTCATCAATGAGTGGCAGTGTTCAGCCAGTATCCAGTGTAGTGGAGAGAGGGGATAAACATAAACATGAGCTCACGGCAAAAGGATGTAATTAAGGATCAGATGTCATCCAAATTAATATGAGTACTGAACATATTCTTTTTTCTTTTTTTCCCCCCTTCATTATCCTACAGTACCATTTTTTTAACTAATCACTGGATTCAGCTAATTGCGTAAATAGGGTCTGAGGACAGCTCTGTAACCAGCAGACATCCACCGCCATCTATGCCATAGCCCCAGCCCATTTTAACCAACGGGGACAGCTCTATAGAGTCAGAGAGTTAATCAGATTTTATTGCACAGACGATCTGGTAGCATACATAGTCATTATTTTTTAGTGCGACTACAAGCCTCTTCAATTAAACTCCTTCAAATAAACGTAAACTGATCTCAAGGTACTTTCCTTTTCTCTGTTCAACTACAAGGCGGTATTGTGCTCCCAAATTAAATGAGCAGAATCCATTGGATTCAGCTCACAGTACATCTGTGATCATATTTCACTTTGGCGTTGTTTACAGCACAGTTCAGCCAGGAGATGGGGGAGAGGCAGGAGTGGCTTAATGCTCAAAGTATTCGCTGGGCCTTCGTCTAAACGCTGCGATGGAAAGGAGACGCGTTACACAGCCAAGCACAGTAGAGGAACAGAAATGCACTGTTTCAATCAAAACAAGATTCCCACAGTGAGAGCTAGAGGGAAACAACCCCTCCAGCATCACACCCTCTGATCCCGGGCTTGGGGGGAAAAACCCAGACAATTGTGCTGGAAACCACCCTGTACGAGAGCGCGGGTCCAAAATAACCCTAAGATGCAGAGCTGCTCATTACAGCCCTCAAAGGATGACAAACAGACGGTGAGTAAGAGGGAGCGAGCTGGAGTCATCTGCGGAGCTGCGGGGGGAACCAGCAGGCAGGAGGAGAGCGGCGGTCTCACACGATCCCTCGCTGGACGGGACGCGCCTTTAACCGCAGCGAATCTCAAACACATGCCTGTGATGTTCGAGGCGCGAGTTCTCACCGTTCCTCCCATGAGCCGATGAGACATTTACTTCTGAGCGCTGCGTCGCGTCCAGCGCGTGGGTGGGGCGGGGGGGATGGGGGCGGAAAGGAAAGGAAATGATCCAAATAAGTGTTTCCATGAGCACAGACTTTAGGGTCCTTCACAAAACAAAAAAGCCCATCCCCAAAAACCACCCGAGCCGGCGCAAGATTCATCCGGTGAGAAAGTGGAATTGGCCTAATCAGCTCAGTATTTACTTTTTCCAGAAAATCGCGTGGTAGAAAGGATAGCACTGTAGCATAGTGTCTGATTTTTTTTTACTTTGCCTGCATAATACTGCTCTTCTTAAGTTGTTCTATGGGGTTATTATGTGTAATACACCATAATGGACTTATTTATGTCATGTAGAGTGAAATGTGCTACAGGTGAGCTTCTCAGGATTATTCAAAATGAGTTCTGTCAGCAGGACATGACACTAGGGACTATTTTTTCAACATACTGTTATTAAAGTATGGAATACCTTACCAGGGCTCACAGCAGAAGTGAAGAAGTTTAAGGTATTCAAGATCAGGACAGACAGATTGTTAGATACCTTACAGAAGACAGGAAAAATCATGAACCTCGATAGGCTTGTTCTAATCATTAAACCTTTTTCAAAATACAGGAAGGGATGATAAGAAGTCCTGATTTTTATGATAACAGGAGGGATTTGTACAATAGTGGAATATTGCAGAAATCACTTTTGCTGGCCAACTCACCTGGATATAAATTAAACAACATTCAATGAAGAATGGAAAAAACTCTAACATTTAAAACAGAAAACACTGTCTGGATCATGTTTGCTCATATATTAATTCAATGAACAGTATTCACAAAGACGTCCCATGAAAGTCCATATTATGGACAATTATAGCTTAGACTGAATCATCAAAACACAATGAAGGTCTAATTTGCCACTCTGAAACCTGTGAATTTGTAAGAGTTCTGTGAAAACTGACTATAATAAGCACTTTCCTTAAGTCACACAGATAATTGGGCAAAGCAAGGGACATAAGAATTTTAAACACAGACACATATACCCACATGGATTTCAAAAAGCGAAAAAATATGGCATCTATTAAAATTAATACAAATTTTAGAAAAAAGAATAATTCACCTGGCAAGAGTAGAGGAAAAAAGCCTGACTAATTCAGCGTAACAGTTAAGGAATGTTTTTCCAAGAGCACAAACACTCTGTAGAGAAAGATTTAGGGTAATATTTGCATTCTACAGTATTTAGATCTGACCAACTGTCAGCTGTGCTAAAAGTGATCATTTCAAACTGAACCCCAGGCAAAGTGTTAATCTGGACACCCATTAGCAAATGCAGTCAAAGCTGGTTTTATAAACACTTGGCATGTCCAATCAAACAGTTTCTTTGGGCTTTGATGTCACAGACAATCACACAAGGCGGTGCGTGAAGCACTTTGGTGATCAGGCAGTGATCAAGAGCCTCCACTTTGTTACATACTTTATTCAATTACAAGCATCTTTAAATGCATAGGGTCACGTCTCCAGCTCACGCGACAAGCCTAGCTTCATCTTAAAAATTTCTGAAGATGCTCTTCACATATTTGTTGCGTCAATCCTGATGCTTCTGAGAGCTCTGGTTTTTATGTTTGAGGGGAGAGCTGTAACTCACACACTGCAACTCATCAACCAGGATTCATGTTAATTTTACACCTCATCCCTTCGGCATGCATTGCAACGTCATTGAATGTTCTCCTTGTAGCAGCGGCTACATCTGATTGAGAACAGATTCCCATCTCAGTCTGAGAATCTGGCACGGTTGATTCCAGAGCAGTGTTTATGAATAACCTCAATATTCAGCCCCACAGCAACTGTTGATGAGACCTTCCACCACACCCGTTCTTCATTCTTTCCTTCCTGTTTCTGCTGATCTCTCAGGACAAATAACTTCTAGTTTACAATTCACCGCTGCCTGAGTGATAAACACATATTGAGTCAGAGGAGTTTTTGGACTAGGGAGGAAAAGTACGCTCCTAAATAGAACAAACCATGTCAACAGCAAGAATGCTTTAGCCACTTAGCCGAGGTCAGCATTCGGGTCAGTCCACTCAATTACTGTACATGCAACAGTCAAAATGTTACAGGGCATAACACAACCATTTCTACTTAATGGCCACTTGTGTAGCATTGCTCTGAAAAGCTCTGTGGCAGAGTTCAAAGTTACCTTAAATAATGTTTCATGAGGTCAGGGAAATACCCAACCTATTCCCAGTTGTATGAGACTCAATACACATTTAGGCTAGCCATTTTCCAGAAAAAGGTACACACTTTATTATCTGAAACAAAAGATGAAATTACTCTCAAAAATAGCGTGTGACTTTATTGAGTTAAATTAAGATATGTTTATAAGAAATTCATTATGGTCTTACTGAAACCTAGAAATCTAGATAGCTCATAGAAATATGGAAACAGCCAGGATGTGAGGCAACATCTCTGGTGTTGCTAAAATGAAGAAATTATATATCTAATGTAATGACTTTTATGAGAGTGCTTATGGAGACTCCACAGCCTTGGTATCCGAACTTACAGTTTCTGCTACTTCCCCCACTACTTGAAACGGCTCCCTCAAAAAAAATCCCAGCGGTTTCAACAAAACTTCAGGTAGCACTGTATGCTCCCGAACACTGTCCTGCTGGGATATTGCACAGTACGTACAAGCGGCTAATGCCAGTGAGAACATCATAGAGGCACAGCAACTGCACTGAGAGGAGATTGTGGGGTTGAGTGAGAATCACAGGCCTAGGAGCACAAACCCTGGGGAGTAACACTGATCCTCACAGTCAGATGTCCCATAATGAAACCACACAGAGGTTTCCCATTGGCCACAGGGGGTTGCCATTAATCATGAGTGCTGGGGGCAGGCTCCCTTTTATTTTTACCGACCCTCCTCATCAGCGTCGCACTACCAAAACAGGCGTAAGTCTTCCAAAAGGACCACAAGAAAATATTACTAGGCCCCACGTCGTGAAAGACCATAATTTCTCAGTTCAACCCCACACCACCCTCCAACTTCATCTGCATTTGCAGAGACTGAGGAGGAGCCCTCTCTCACTGCAGGCCTGATTTTTTCACTCCATGCTCCTGCTGCTTGGACAGACCCTCGACCGCAAAGTGAAACAAAATGCCATTCAGTTTAATTCACTTAAAATTCGAGCAGCAATGCAGCAGAGGTTCAACGCCTCAGGAAACAGGTGTATGGGCTGGAATAATCAGCTTTAGATGACCCAAGTAAAATATACATCCCCCAATTTCTCCGTCCCCGAACTCTTCGGTTTCGGTCCTGTGGAGCTGGGTCCCGGGTCTTCGTGTGAAGATAAACATCTTCGACAAAGGATGAATTACGCCATTGTGCAGCTTCCCAAAGCGCTCAGATATCCAATAGCAGAGCCTTACAATGTCAGTCGCATAAAGCCCTGGCACATCTTGATGTGATTGAACTTGCACGTCATTTTGTACCAGATACATTTTTGCACTGAATAATGTACATATACATGCCTCTCAATCTCGGCTTGACCAGGCACCCACTCCACGCTTGAATCAGATGATTGATTGCCTTTTAATTCTCGCCTTGCTGGTTTGATGGAAATATGCACCACTGCCAAAGAACACAGGATATTGAGATCAAGTCTGAATTTTTTATTTATTTATTTTTATATAAAAAGCGTGAACTTCAGATTGCTTTCACGTTTTTAATGGACCATTCACTAGTAAGTATTTCCTATACAAATGCAAGGGCATGTCAAGTAAATTGTCAATTATCTATGGGTGTTGGTTACCACACAGTCAAACTTTCAACATGTTCAAAAAGTCTGTTTAAATAAAGTATTCCTTTACAACGAAAGTATGTCAATGTCTCAAAGAAGAAGTAAAAAAGGTGACCCAATTTTGCTATTGATTGCAAGGTCTTTAAAACTATAAGGTTCTGAAACGTGTCAATTCACTGCACTACTTAGCACATTCTTTACTTTCATCGTTTACTAATTTAAGCGTCAATTTATAAACATACCAGATAAGTTAGGAAAGGATTTATTTAAAAAGCCACGACTGACATTCCAGTGCTTTAATATCAGCTCTGCTTACCTCAGTTAAAACACACTGAGGGCTGGGCGATATCCTCCAAGACAGCTCTACCACAGCAGCAATAAAGGTCTTTCGGCCCCGCCGTTTATTTTCCCACACATTTCGGATTTACACAAATGGAATGGTTTCACTGTCTGCTGGATTTTTCAGTGAAAGTGACATATCGCTCCCTGAAACGTATTTATTTTGAAGGCGTTTTCTTTCACCCTCTCCAGAAGGCCCCGTTTCTCTGAGGCCAAGGTGCCTGGCGTCACCTGGTGTTGATTCCGCACTCTGGTCCTGTCCCTCATTACCAGAGACCTGTCTGGCTGCTCACGCTCACCAGTAGATATTTTTCCACACCAATGCCAATTATACTTGCACTGTCTCTCCCTAAAAGCCTTCGTCAACATCTCAGCGAGGCAGGAAAAAAAAACACATGGCAAATTTTGCTTTCCTTGGCTTGCTCAAAAAGGACTGCCATGTTTCATGTTCCTTTGTACACAGTGTTGGGTCAAAGCCCAATGGGAGTCAACCATGCTAGCACGGGCCTTTCTTTAAGGCCTGAACACAACCACTGACCAAAGACTTGCTCACAAACTCGGCAGATCAGATGTGAGCACATAGGTTAATCTTTGCTGTTTCCATTTCATGCCGCTCAGCAGCAATTCACACTGATCACAGGAGGAATATCACAGAGCAAACAACTTTCACGCAGGATATATTGTCTGAATACCACGAATACCATGTCTCTTTAAGGTTTACCTGCAGTTTCACTGATTTACACGCCTTTCTCAGAATGCATGTATTTTCAAACATTCGAGACTGCAAGTGATCCATGTCTTTCTTACATCCAAAAAGAAAATATGCATGCATCATCCGGTTTTTGGCCTGCTTTATGCCAGCAGAATGGGATGGCCAAACAGTCTTGGCTTTAGGAATGCTGCATTTCATTCTTACCTTCTGAAAGAAATCCTCCCCTCCATTGACTCTCCCTTCTGTGGCAGCTGCAGAGAATAAAAAAAACTTATTAGATAAACCATTCAATCAGGTCCGGTTACTGAAATCATACATATTCGTTTTAAATATTTATGAGGCTATTTAAGGCCACTGAAAATGCATGGCCATTTGAAACATTCAGCTTTCCATGGAGAAATAAATATTATTCTTAGCACATCTCTTCGCTCCAGCTGAACCACATGAGAAAATAATAACTCTGAATACAGAGTCATTTGTATTAAAATAATGGGTTCAGTTCCAAGGCCTCAGTACTTTGACTAATGTCTTTTTGTCTACAGTAGTGCACTGTGCTCTTGAAGAACATTCTACAAGCCTGTGGCATGTAGCTGTGATTGCAGCAGTATTTCAGTGTATTGTTTTGGTTATTCACTGATTTAACTCAACAAGCCATCGCCTTGCTAAGGACTGCCTTGAGTGCATTCTTTTCATTTTTGTAAAATAAACACATATTTTCAGTTTTCTCATTGCATGAGAATTAGGTACCTGTTGCCCCTCAAAGTCACCATCATTGCCCTATCCACAGCAAAATGTGCCTCATTACAGAAGCCTTCAGAATGTCATTATCTGTTGATTAGAATCTTAAGCATGACATCATCATTTCTGTGCCTTCTATGGGAAGCAATGCCTGGTGTTATTCTTCAAGGTGTTTAACTGACATATAAACCGAAAGTGGAAATCCATAAACAGTCAAAGTGATTAAGTGAACTTAAATGAGGCTTGTGACTAAGCAACAAATTACTCAGCTTATGGTCAGAGTGAACTAACATGCGCTGGAAAAATACAGATCCAAGCATGGCCTCTTATGTTTCATCCAACAGATGGGATGAAATTTTAATGTTGTGACCTCAAAAATTAACTGGAGATTATTCTCCCAAGGAGATTATTAAAAACCCACTATTGAATAACCCCAGACAGAAGGAATTTGTACACTGTCCCCAGTCCACTGTTCCATGAGGGGCCAGAATCACTTGAAAACACACCTAAAAAAACACCAACTTCAACTCCTGTTGTCTCGTCCTGACCCTAGTAGAGCAAACACAACAGCAGCTGGACCACGCAGCTGAAGTTATGTGCGCTTTCCACTGACCCAAGTACTGCACTGGAGAGTACTTCTAAACTGTAAGGACTGTAACGAGCCATTTAACAAACACAACATCATTACGCCCATTTAGCAACATCAGTCCATTCGAAACCCCTGACTCACACTCCCTGATAGAATCTCCGGCAGGCTGTTGGGAAAATGTGGTCTGAAATATGAAATCCAACAACTTCTTTTAGTCCGTGTCATTAGTAAGCTCCCTTTTCAGTTAAAAAGTTACCATGCTGAGGTATAAACTTATACAATATACAAAATGAAAAAAAGAGAAAGAAAACTGTTTGTAAATAATCTTCTTTCATTTATTCAATTTTGTAACAAGGTATATAGTAGAAGGAAAGAAAGATATATGGCATACAGAAACAGATGTTTGCTGTCACACTGGCGCTTTGTGACAAAAACAAAACAGAAAACACTACTACAACATTATGGCAGCATCAGAACATTTTGAGTGTGGCAAGTGAGTACAGCTTCAAAAAGAAAAGACCCTTTCTAAAGACATGTGGGACATGCAGAGCAAATAGTCACATAATAATTTAACAATGCAAAGACCACTCTTGCCACTTTTGCCCATTTAGCCACTGAGTTTGATACTTATCTTAACCGCAGCTAACATATGTTTATAATTACACCCCCGCACATAGATGTCTGCAGCTGGTGAGAAAGCCAGGAAGAATGCAGCTTGTAACTTTCAGATCAACTGAAATAAAATTTGCACGTTAACAAACAGTTTCCAATTTTGTGGAAGAAAAAAAACATGTTATAGTTGATGAAGCAGACTACAGAATGCAAATACATAAATATGACTTGAATTGTGAAGAAAATCAGTTTAATGTCTACAGACTAAACAACTGTGAAGGAGGGAAGGTGGCAGGCCCAGCAAGGGGAAATTTACTTGAAAATTAAACTACCAGAAAATTGAATTTGAAATATGTTACAGTATGCATTTTCTGGCGCTGACCCCACAGCTGGTTGAGGGAGTGCAGACCTTGTCTTTCTGGTTGATGAGTGAAGCAGGTGAGAAATGACAGCCTGATTCACGAGAGGGGCAAAGTGAAACTTTACCAGCCAAAAGTCATCCTCTCAAAGCTTTTCAGACAACTCCATGGAAACACTTTCAATTCACTGCGTCAGTAATGCCACAGACCCACACACACAGCGTTCTCAGGCAGTAAATCCATGTATAACGCCCAGTTTGTGGCACAATGTCCACCGAAAAGACTGTCCTTTCTACTTTTTTAAAAAGAGACTCAAATTTCCTCGCTGTTTAGACCCACTCCTGAGTGCAAGTTATCCAGGGCAACAATATAACACTGAGGACACTTTTAATGTGACCACAACACACAAGGCAGCTGAAAAACTCTTTCCCTTCAATTAGCCCGCTCCTTGCTGAACCACCATCCATTTGAAGACAAGATACAGCCCATCAGCTGATCTAGGAAACGTCCACACTAATGAAGCAGGGAACAGACAGCTATAGGATGGGAAAATATAGTTTTCTGAACAATCAGCAGCCACTGAGATTAATTAGCATTGTACAGGCACAAAACAGGATAGGAACGGATACATATTATCACCGTAATTCTTTACTGTTCTCCATGAATTGTAAACACTAATTATATAATTATTACATATTAGTAACAAAGGTTATAAAAAGCATGGAAAGTTCTGTGAAAATAATTAAATAATTTCCAGGGAAACAGGGCAAGGAAGTGCTGTTTGGTTTGACACAATGTGGATCCTATTGCAGTTCCCTCACTATTTTTCATATATGCATGTAAATTTTTTTATATTTTATATATTTTGTATATACTTATATATATTCAGGCTAGTGAGCCATTTACCTTGTGAAAATGTTTACTTTACAAACCACCTTCAACAAACTCATAGGGCCATTAACCACCACTCAGTGCAATTCCTTCCCATGTTGAAGCATTAAAACAGATCAACAATCTCAATGCATCATTAGCATCACATTCATGATGGGTGGAATTAATGTCTGGAACTGGGCAAAATCATACTGCGCAAATCATTAAAAAACACTGAATCTTGAGACATTTGCCAAGAATTAATCTTGCATTAGTAGAAAGATATACGTACTGTGATATACCATGGTTTGTACTTACGTTTCAAAACACAGTTATGGCTCCATAGTCCTTACTGCTAATGTACTGTAGCTAAGCAAAGACCTCCTGACTGATATCAGGGAAAATACATCACAACACTCACTTGTTTGCAACAAATGCACTGTCCTCTTATATTTTACTCTTGCATCCCCTTGTAGTGCTCTTACTTAAGTGGCGCACAGCCATTGGATATTTGTCACGGAGTAGCTCATACACATGCGCACACGCGCACACACATACGCACACGCGCACACACACACGCACACGTGCATCACAAGTCTAATACTTTTTCAATCGCTGCTTGACTTGATGATGGCTTCCCACTTCCCTGGCATAATGTCAAACTGGGTTGGGAGACTCTTGTGTGGTAGCACATCACATGAGGTGTATACAGCAGCCCTGAGCTCCCAGCTCATGTAGCTTCAACAGCTTATCTAATGAACTCCATCATTCCACCTGAGTAAGCCGCCAAAGATTGCCAGAGGGAAAAAACAGGCTCACAGGGCAGTGTCGATCTCACCGGGGACAACCTTCCCATCATGCACTGGCTAGCTAATGGAACAGTTCCATACAAGAGGATCTGACTGTTCCCCTGTAACACACTCACATTCTGAAACGGAGGGTTCTCAGCCCTCACATCCTCACTCACTGCTGCAGTAAAAACTGAAGACCTTGTGCTGCACGATGGGGCAACTCAAACTCCCCATGCCCCTCACGAAAAAAGAAACACTGCAATTCTGCAAGCTGAAGGGGCTATGCAGTTAAGGCTGAGGTCAGAATTAAAAATATTTTGGAACATAGTTCAGCCTTGCACCCTAGCCTTTAGCCACCTTATATATAGTACCAACTGATTTCTGTTTTATTGAGTGGTAACTGCATAGGAATGACTTATATTAAATTAAGGTGAACGGAAATAGACTGTGTAACTAGTTGCAATGAATGTCCTTTGAATGGCACAGAAATGGACTCCTGAAGGTCATGAAAGGTTGAAAGCTGCACTCACAACCTGTTTTCACTCTCACGTTATTAGTCGTGGGGCTTCTTTCTGAGAAAGCCTGTGAGCCAACGCATGCACTGGTACCGCTGGCATCTACTGTAGTTAACGTAGTTAAACATTCCCTGACCTCAGCAATGTTTAATCTGACTTCAGACAGGCATCTTGAGAGAATGGAAATAGATTAAACAATTTCAGATGAAGTCATGTGTAATCAAAGCACAACCTGATAAAGGGACATTCCATGCATACCACTTTAAAGATAAAATAATTATTCAGTCAAAACTCTGCTAATTTTCTTTTTGTTGCTATTTTAACACGAACATAATGTTCTGTGCTGTTTTAATCAAATAGCATGAGTGTGCTCCATGACTATTATGAAGGTGAACACAGAGTTCTTATAAAGTGCTTAGAAACTATGAGAACACACACTGTACATAAAATCAACACACAAACAATGGAGAGTTAGCATAACGACATAAGCATACACTGTACAGTGTGTGCACAAAAAAACTGCATTAAATTGTACTAGCATCATAAGTTCTGTCACCTTGGCAAATCCTAACAGATGCTAAACATCCCAAATCAAGGGCATTAAGAACCCAAGGGAGCTACAGAGAGAGCAGTGTGGAGCTGGAAGCGTGCCTATAGCTATGCAATGCGGTGTGCTGCATCTCACCTCTGAGGCAGGGCCATGACAGCAGAGGGCAGGAGCGATTAAGGAGACCAGGGGACAACTTGCCAAGCTGCAGGGGACCATGTGCTTAGAATAATCATCTTTTAACCATCCAACGAAACCCAGAAAATCAACAGGATCATGAGGCAGGTCTAACTACTGCAGGACACCTCAGGCAGCAGAGCAAGATGGAGCACAGTTAAAGGACTGGGACCAAAAACAGGCAGTGTAACATGTACATGTAGACAGCATTCTGCCCTACGGATGGTACAGTCACTACATGGGGTGACAAACATTCAGAGTCAGCGCACGGCACCTTAACTTAACAAGTCACACACACACATAAAATTCTTCTGACTTGCACCGTTTCCACAGCCAAACCTTAGCCCCTTCCAAGTCGACAAATACACCCTAGAAAGACAAATGATTGAATAAAAGCGAAGCAGTCAAATAAACCCTTGCTGAAATCAAAAGTAACTCTGACTAAACATGCCCAGGACAATTACACTGAACAGACACCGCAAACAATGAGACCAAGCAGGACTGGCAAAGGCTGCCACTCTAACTGACAACAGTTACAGCCAGCTGTTCCACGCCAGGATTTATGTTACAAACCCATGCTCTCCCAGATGAAACTGAACTGTTTATTTATGTCAAGAGATTTTTTTAAAAAGTTTTATGATAGCAGAGTTTCTGGACTGCATTGAATCAAAACAGCAAAAACCACAGGCACCAGCTGAGGTCTTTAAAATCATAAGGCCTTGACAAAAATGTTAACTGTGGAGAAGTTTAAGCTGGGGCAGCAGAAGGTTTAATAATTGTAATTCTGCCCTCACCATCCCAGCAACATTGATTCATACCTCCCCAAAAAAAACGTATAGACATGATATGAAATATCTTAATATCGAATTTCACAATACCAGAAAATGATTAAAGGTTTTAACGCCCTGAGAACATACTGTGAAATCAAATTACATTGTGAAGTAGATTAAAACTGGCTGGAATGAAATATACATTTTTCCCCAAAAATCATGGCAGGGGAATTTTTACCTGCTGTATTCATTCTGTCCATTACTCCTTTTGAATGTTGTTTACCACATGATGCACTATTGGTTGAAAATGACAGCTTGAGGGTGAAATGCTCTTATAACAAAACAGAAAAACTTGAATGCAAGCTTTTTTTTTGTTACCAAGCACTTTTTTGAGTAAGACTGAATATGTACTGCCACCACTTATTTAATCTGATGTATGAATGAAGGAAATAAAAAGAAAAAAGAAAACTTGTTCAATTATGTTACATTGTTGTTTCCCTTTCAGAATCATTTCCTGGGGGAGTATCATTTCATGATAATTTTGTTTGTGAACTCTGTTTCATGAAAATGATCATATTGCAAGAACAGTTGTGTAACCACATTCACGCACATGCGTGCAATCACACACATGCACACAAGCAAACCTTTGAACTGTAACAGCTGTTATCGCAAAGGAGGTGGGGGTCTGTTCAATTGAAGCATAATTTTCATTCTTCTGATTGTTTTTCAGCATTCTCTTTTATTACCCATAGAATGAAAGCTTTTCAAGCGCCAACACTTTACTCCACAATACACTTTAAGGTTAACATGGTGTTCAGCTTAGCACTCAACCTGGTAAAGGAGGTGTCTTCAAGGAGAGGAGTACAGCCAACAACAGTATTTTTCTAAGAGGTATCAGATAAATAAATGAAATAAATGAACAGATACAAAGATAAATGTTGAATTGCTATACACCACAACACCAGACAGAATGTTAGCAGTTCATTGATTACAAATGACAGCAATGTCTTAAGTCGTTGAGCACAATGCATATTGAGACATACTTCAGTAATAACATTGTTGTTATGATTAATATTATTCCTACTAAGTAAAAAAAAAAAAAACCCATCAGACATAAATCTCAGGTTCGACTCACAGGACATAAACAATAATTTGTGCCAAGATTTTTCTCCCCCCTCTGCAGTGTGGCTTCCTGGCTGGAGTTCTCTCCCTTGCATGAACTCCAGTCACTTTCTTTACCACTTGTCTTAGCAAGCAAAGCCATATATTTCCCAGGGTGGTAGGAAGAAAAACCTGCAAACCTCCAAACTTCCAGGTGCCATATTCTGGGTGTAAGGTTTTGGTGCTTGGGGCGGGCAGTTAGTGCAGACCTCTGTACATTTTTCTCTTTCCCAGCAACCTACATGCTGCACAGTCTGTGCTACTGATGGACCTCTACCTGTTTTCTTTCTACCTCTTCAAGAAAGGACATGTTCAGCTCTGACCCCTGCTGGAAAACGGCATCTCCCAGTTTTCTTGTGGAGATGAGATTGCCTCTGCTTGCTTGTATGCTTCAGTGGATCTCCCTGACTCCTGGGAAAAGATAGACTATCGTTGCCCCTGACAACACTAAAACATAGCTACAGATGTGTAATGTTTCAGTCGAAGGCTCCCAACAAAACTGGTTTTGCTGACTTTATAATTGCTGGGAAATACGTCATCACCCTCAGTAAGATTTTAATGGAAATGTTACATAATTCGCGCAGCATGCTCTAATGGTTTTAAAATGCATAAACACCAGCCAGTTAAATACATTACACACTATGTTTCAGAAAAAAAATCACCCTCCCGGTAACAACCACCATTATTAAGAACTGTACATAATGCGGGAGTCTTTCATAATCTACAAGGTCTTACATAGTCATGTTTTTCAGCAACATAGTCCACATATTAAGATGAAGGGACAGTTAAATCTATTTTTCTTTAATGTTTACTAATTTTACAGAAGTGTAAACAACATGTTTTTATCCTTTCCCGATATGTTTTTTTTAATGTCAGGACAAACCTATCTTGAGATGACCAAACAGAATAAAATGAATAGAGGCATAAATCTGGTCTGGCCATAAAATGAGTAGCAAGCTTAAAAATAATGTTATTTTCTTTAATACATTTTAATACATATTTATAATACACATTTAATACAATACAATTAACAGAAATTAAAATATCTTTACCGACATATTAGGATGCTCTGGACAACAGTGGTTTGGTAGTAATCCTTTTTACCATAAGTATATTACACAATTATTACACAATTGCTTATCAAAAATGAGAAGTTTACTTAAAGCCAAATACATTCATGTAAGCGCAGGGGAAGCATATTTTATTACCATTATGCTGGGTTTATGCAATTGCCTATGGGACATCGTCATTTGATTTTTAAAATCGTACCATGAAAGCTTTGCCAGTTGCCAGCTTGACATCATTCCTTCAAAACTAGTTTTATCAGTCTAATATCTTGGAAATGTGTTTCATATAAACTCAGTTATGTGACCCATGAAGTCACACTAATTGCAGGAGTTATACTGTAATCTATGAAAAGTGCAGCCCAGTTTTAAAATTCAGTTCTTCGGGGTTTGAATGCATAAACAAGCTGGGCTCTTAAAAGCGTTCTTGCATAAAGTGTGAATAATCTGCGGGGTTCGTAAAACATGTATGTTTCTTCCCAGTGAACCCAGAGCTCTGTTATCAGATGAGCCTTCCAGGACATGGGCAGGCAGTTCCTGCTGTCCAGGACTTGGCGGGGAATCTGAAAGGAGCTCAAGGCTGGTATTCGTCCTCCTCCATTCAGTGAGGGAGGATCTGGAATCAGCCTGTGGTATCTCCTCAAGGCTGTGGTGTGCAGGTGAGGGGGTCTTTCACTCTGTCTGTCTGTGTGTGTGTGTGTGTGTGTGTGTGTGTGTGTGTGTGTGTGTGTGTGTGTGTGTGTGTGTGTGTGTGTGTGTGTGTGTGTGTGTGTGTGTGTGTGTGTGTGTGTGTGTGTGCGCTCAGCAGTGAATGAAGCAGAGCAACATAAGAGGGAGTTCTAAACCAGGGAGAACAAAAAGGTTCTGGAACACGGTTAGGCCCAGGATCAAGATAACCACACTGCACTTTCTAATTAACTTTGGGGAAAGAATTTAGGCAAGCATTACTTTTTTGTTTGTTTCTCACAGAACAAGCTTGTCTTGAAATACTCTGAATTTAAGAACACCAAAAAGCTGAGTAAAAAAGAAAGAAAGAAACAAAGAAACAAATAAAAACACTTTATCAGAGTCAGTGACAAAGACCAATGTGACTAAGTTCAATCTGGGCTCTATTCAAAACGAGGGGAGTTAATTATGGGGACTACTCCTATCCACATTCACTCCGCTCAAAGAAATTATCCCACGAGATCGGAATCCCATAACGTGCCAGTGTGACTCAATGTTTGAGAATGTATACAGGACAACTCATCGTCTTCTGACGACATCCACCAAGTGTCACACAACTTCCATTGAGGAATGGAACTGTTTGGTTCCAGTTCTTTATCACAACCAGAGCCACTTTCCAGACCATACAAAACAGGGCAGACTTTATTTCCTTCAATACTGCTGTGGGCCATTTCAGCAGCAGCCAAGGACATACAAAACTCAGCCCATTCATATCGCCTCAGTTACATTTATTTTTTAAAAAGAAATGCTATAAATTATACCCACAGGTCATCTAATTAAAACTGACACAGACCATTTCACAGGGGCAAGCGATAGCTACCACAAACCAGGCAGAAATGTAAAACTGTACTTTGAGAGGACTGAAACAGACTTCAAACAAAATACAAAAACAGGCGAGCCCATGCAGTTCACTATATTTACAGTCCTACTGTAGCAGAAGTGGGTCAGAGAAACCAAGCCAGTCAGGTGGGCCAGTTTAATCTCCTTCCGGTTTTTATTTTCTTTAGTAATAAAAGGCAGGTTTTCCACAGACTTCTGGGGCTAGATGATATTATGTTTCTGAGAGCTTCATCATGTGCCAGATTAAGGAATCTTACGTGTAAGCAAGTTCTATATAATTGCCTAATTGTAACAGCATGTTTCATGCCATACAAGAATAGCAGAATCTGTAGTTCACGGGACAAGGCCTTTCAGAGACTGGAATAAATGCAGGCAAGACACAAGTATTACAAAAATATTCTATTTTTCTGCCCTGTAATGCAAATGACGAGCAAGGCATGTGATCTTTGCAGTATAGTTTACTATTACTCTAGAGGCAGACACAACAAAATTCCAACATTTGATATCAATTGTGCCTTCCGGTTGTGTAAAACTGAGTGCACTGCAGAAGCGTTTTCTTGAAAAGCTCTTAAATATCCTCTGTCTAACATTTTAACTTTAAAACACCCAGTCAACAAGATATGCCAAATCACAGCCATTACAAAAACATATCCAGCTCCTCCTTCACTACATTTACTCATGAATTAAAATGGATTGGCTCATACAGCCCCCACAGGATTATGCTTACACAAAATATGCATTATGAATATCTATGCAAATAGTAAGTATGACACTGATTGAAGAGCATATTCTTGGTTTGCAGCTCTACAAATATAAATGCATAACATAAGTGAGTTTCCCTCTTTGCTACACTGAGAATTTCCATATAAGCCAGACGTCCAGATGAAATATATTCATGAATTTGGTGGTTTGCTGAAAGTACACATTTGTTTTTATTTAATTGAAGCTTTAAAGTGATTTGGTAATTACTTAAAATACCAAAGTGTGTGCACAATTCTAGCAGGCAATGTTAATGGTAAGGGAACACAGATGAATGTGTGTCTTGCACATGCTACAGCTTTTGAGTGTCAGCCATCATTTTTGTTTAGCCAAAGACAAGCTTATTAGTACCTTTCATGGTGTTGGCTGTACATAAACAAAACATTTTTTTGCCATTTAAAAATATTTTGTCTGGGGAAAGCTGATTATTAATTACCAGCAAATTATGGTAAATGATGGATTGCGGGTGTCCAAAAGGATCTGTAGCCAATACAGCCAATTCTTTGTTGTTTTTTGTCAGTTCTGAAGGGAATTGAAATAATCCATTAATCAGAAAGCAGAAAGTGTGCTACATTTTTACCACCACATGTTTCTATTGCTCCATATCAAATAAGTCCAGTTTATAGCTATAAAAATCACAAATGCCCGAGGAATTACTTTGTTCATTTAAATGTGTGCATTCATTAGTAAAATCAGTACACCATGCTACAAATGGAGTCCTTAATCAATTAAATGTAACCTGCCTTGGATGAAAGTAAAGAAAAGAAAGAACTGTTAGAAGGAGATAGATGCTCTGTGTTGTTTTCTTTTCCATCAAAATAAAACAATAATGCATCTGTTCTGTTTTGTTTGCAGCCCACATCTCTGAGGACATGAGCTGGCTCTTGTGTAATGGCCTATTCTTTCTCTTGTCATAACAAAAGTCGCTGGTCCAAGCCAGCTTTTTTCAAAGCAGAACCTCTTAAACAGCTGCTGTGCATTAACCCACGTGAATACTGGGAATCTTTTGCCGACTTCTCCTCAAGAATATTCAGACCGAATCAACTGTAGACAGGGCTTCCTACTCGAACTCCGAAGCCTATTTCTGACACCGCATAAAGCATAGCTGACCTGGGGACAAACAGGCATGGAGTAAGTGAGGGTACAGCATTCCGTTACGGATACTCCAGACAGAGCACCACAAAACAAGAGCGAGAGTTTGATTATCCCAACACGCAGACGCATACACACACACAAACAAAAGCAAATCAACAAACCACAACTCAAATTTTGCGGGGCCAACAAAATGTTTATCCTTTGATAGACACAATATGGAGCGAGTTGTAATTCAGTTGGGTGCTGCTGCCTGAGCAGAGAGCTACGCTCGACTTTTTAAACAAGCCAGTTGTTTCCCTAGGCCCCTCTCCAGTGGAGAGCCAGCCCTGAGCGCATTCCACGCCGTGCTCACTTCCTGCCCTGAACTTTTTATGCAGCAGACAACAAAAAGATGAAGACTTCATCCAAGCTCTGAGCATATCAAGAGACATTTGTGGTTACGCACTGCAGACTCAACATCGATACTATAATGGAAAAGAATACAATCAGTTTACTTTGTCTTCCAGTAGATCCAGTTTTAATATTTTTAGGGCCTCAAACAAACACAATGTTGTCTCGTCTTTCTGCCAGCATTATACATATGGACTTATTGTCAGCTTGCAGCTTGTGCACTCACATAGTTAAACCTGTCTATTTTAAACCTGTGCCTTAGAGGCAACTACTCCTTGGTTTGATCTATGAAGGGAAAAGCACACCAATGGAATTAACTATATATAATTGAGTTAATTCTTCCTAAATTTGCCACATTACGGGTGATCCTCACGTTATCTGATTTTAATGTTACTTCATCATGTCTGATAGTGCAAACATGCAAAAAGATAAACTATAAAGCTTTTTGTGGATTAAAGTTCTCAAACTAAGCAATGACTCAATGAAAGCAAACCCAAAAGAACCAAATTAACATGAAATAATGAGATGCATAAAATAAATTTCTGTACTTTTACCCTCACAAAACACCTGTTGTATCTAACCCTGTCCTATGCTGCTTAACTCAAAGAATAATCATGTGTGTCCCTTAGATGGGATGAATATATGAAGACTATAATACTCCAATTTGCTTTGGTTACATGAGGTATTTAGTCTATCCCAGCAATCAATATGTTCCATAACAAGCAGTCATTATGGATTATGGCAATAAAAACTAGACATTGTGATTACAGTCAACTAATGGAGAGCATTGTGAATGCATTTCAGAGATCAGTGTTGCATGGTGTATCTAACATTGACTACCCTGCAGTTTCAGCTTCTCGTGGTCTCCCTATGCAGTTGTGCCATTCCTCATTCACATGCAGACAGATCACACTGTTTCAATCTGCATGGAGGATCCCAGCTATCCCAAGATAGCAGAGGGGCAAGGTCATAAAATACCTTACCGCCCCCTCTGCCTGTTACTCGCCCAATGACCGAACACATGTGTCATCTCTCTCCATCTCCCTCATGTGTTACTGTTTAGCCACGTTACCATGGAGACCAACAAAAAAAAAATGCCAGTACCTTTCCACAAAGTCTGAGGAGAGGGAAAAATGTTTTGCCGTAATTGCTTCATTCTATTCATTAACTCTGCAGCTACAGATTATTTAGGAGCCTTGAGAAACTATAAAGCTCAGGAGTCAATTTAAGTAAGTGTGCTTGTTTCAACGGACTGATTCACTTTGCCCATGAGCTTCTGCAGATATTGCAACAGCGTTTGGAACAGCACACAACCCGTCCGGGCCAAGTCGCAACTTACTGGAAGGACCTCAGAGATGGAGGGGGATGGGGGAGTACCCATCCCTGTGACCCCTTCAGTCTTACTGCACATGAACAGATTACTGGTTCAATCCCCCTGGCTATATAAGAATCAAGGAGGTCCAACTCCCCCCGTGGCTGTGATTCACGTCATCATCATCAACAGGAAATGTAAGTCTTAAGCACACTGTACATAAAACACATGAGACATTTTCCCAAAGCACAGTTTGTGTGGGGCTTCTTTTTCTGTTGCTGATGCTGTACCAAAAATAGTCTTATAGTCATATTGTGGGTATTACTAATTCTGATGTGATATTCAAATGACACATATTCACCCAGAAACACTTAAGTGCAAGGCATTAAAAACGTCACTCCTTACGAGTTATATTCCTTAGCATTCAAATGAAAACAGGAATTAAGAGTAACCCGAAACTTGGATATAAGTAAGACAAACATGCTATGTATTTGAAAATTATACACATGCTTCTGAAGCTATAAGTGCTCAGCAAAAAAGAAAAAAAGGAAAATACAATAAATTAGAAACATGCCAAATCTAAGTGCAGAGTAAGAGTGTGTGGGTGGTGACTTCCTGGTCATGTGGTAATATCATCATTAAATTCCTGCCCGGGTTTCAGTGCTCCCCCACTCACAGTTTGATTCATTCCTTTTTGTTTTCCCCCAAAAATGCCTTTGGCTTCCATCAAGTTTTATAATGTTTTACAGAGAGCAGGGAAATGAGAGGAGAACATTCCAACTTGTTTCCTCTGGAGATTTATAGTCAGTTCGTATTCTGTCGTAACCACATTAAGTGATAGAAAAAAAATAAATAATAAAAAAGAGCAAATGGCTTTTTGTCCATTTAAAAAAAAAGAAACAGATAATCTTCCAGCATTGCAAAACAAGACATTTTTTTTTTTGGGGGGGGGGGGGGGGGGGGTGCTAATTTCCCCCTTCTTTTCATACAGATTAGTTCCCACTTAAATTCAGTTATGAGCAAACATATCCAAATCTTCCAGTTCATCAAGTGAATAATTTCATCACATATCTTCTTCATTTGTGAAACTATTGATTGCATTCCAAAGGTAAGATAGTTTGCTTTTGGAATGCAGTCAGAGATACATATACACATTTGAATATCAAAAAAGGACTGATTTAGAACCAAAAGCAAACCTTCGTTTAGACTCACTACAGCTGTAAATGATCTTCAAAAGAGTATATTCCTGCATGAATATACAGTCTACCCTGTACTGTCCATATTAGCAGGAGGGTTTAACTGATATCTAAAAATGATCCACTGATCCACTGTGTTCACATCATTCATAAGAGTGGGGCTACATTTGGCAGAGTAGAATTGTACATTTTCTCTGTAATAAATACCCACTCTTCTGCTGGTGTCAGAAATGGACAGAGCATGAAGTCTTATGATGAGGAGGTAAACTGGTACCCCTGGATAGGAAATGCTTGGTTGTTGCTGACACATTTTCTTAACCTTCACAAGATGCCACAAATCAGCTGGCTCTATGTTTGAGGGCAAGTCACTCAGATTTGCAAAAAGGAAGTTAGGCATCGTGTTGCAGACAATTTAATCTAGAGCAAACATCCCCATGCCATTAATTCATTCAATTAATTCAGCAGGGCTCTGCAGTGTGTACATTCTGCAAAGCAAAGTTCCTTATCTATGGAACTTCAAGTCCAAAATAAACAAGGCCGCATATGGAACTATCAACTCTGCAGTGATGATGGTAAGGAACTTTATCAATTAGCTGCATGAGTGCAAAGCAAAGTCACAGATTATCATATTCACTTAGGAAATAAGTGCACGTCAAATGGAAATAAGCAACGTGAGGCAGAACATGTTCGTAAAGAGCACAAGCTGCCTCGAAGCTCAACAACAAGAACATTTGTGCTGCACACCATGCAAAGCTAAGAGGATAAGGTCTTCAAAACAAAATATGAGACATTCCTTTCTACCCTGTCACTGGAATAGATTAAAGAAAATATCCCACTGGCTCAGAAAGGTAAAAAAGTAAGATGGAATCCACTCCTTAAATGTCTATTCAGCACATTTGAGTTGCCACAACAGATATGCTGTGTATCTTTGGTGAACACATAAAAGACTTAAAAGACTTCAGATGTTAATGATTTCTGTCTGGTAATATCAAAACAGACAAATGCAGCACACATAAATGAAGTGATGTGGTGAGGAGAATGACTCCTGAATTATTCTCCTGAAAGGGCAGATACTACATGCAGCTTTGAGGAGTGCACAAGATAAGCACTGTGGCCAAAGCAATGACAAGCCGATGTGGCAGCGCATCTGTGAAATACCTGGAGGCTGCTATTCTGGAAACAACTGCTACCTGCTCTACAAGCTCTACCTCAGCTTCACCTGTAGTCTTCCTAAAACTAAATAAAAATGCTGGAGGAACAGTATGCATTGAATTCTTATCATTTATTATGGACATCGGCATATGCTTAAGACAGCCTCAATAGCAACACAAAATATTCCATTTTTCCACGAGTCTCCCAGTTATTATTACTGAAAAACAACAAAAGACACACATCTCTCTCCCTCTCTCTCTCTCTCTCACACACACACATACACAAATTCAATTCATAACCAAAACATAATCATAATGTAACTGTAATAATAAATTTTCCATTTAATACTCTATACAGAATTAGCCTAGACTTCAAATATACTATATAAAGTATAACCCCATTCTATACAACCCTCTCCTACAATGTTATCAGTAGGACCATGTCCATTTTTGCACAGTTCAATCTCATTCTCTGACTACTATATACAGCACTGAGGTAGAAGTGATGACTCCTAATGCCTTCTCTATAAATAAAATGGTTTCTTAATTCTCACTGGTCAAAAAGATCAGTCAGCAATCTCCACATTATGGCAGTACAAGATTAACTGCTACAGTTAAACTGTATACTCTTACAGTATATCATTAACCTCTTATCTACTTGCAAAATGAAAGCAATTTTCCTTAACCAGATCTGCATGCAGGTAAGCATTGAACAATGTGACCTCCCTGTATGGTCCATATTTACCAAGACCCATCACACCAGCCTACATTTCATACTCAACGAACCACACTGAAATGGGAGATTTTATCCACTCTCAATCTAAATGAACTGAACTGTGCTTAACATTCAGTTAATATGTAACTGTGCATTATGACAGAAATGTGTTTTCAATCAGAGTTATACCCAAAGGCCTCTTTAAAAAGCTAAAGCATTCAGAAACATAGGGTTAAAAAGGCCAACCACCTGAGCAAAGAACTGCCACTTGACTCTGATGGTATGAGACAGTGAAAGGCAACTAAAGACAAACAATAGAGGGGCAATCAATCAAGATAAACAGTACTGATAACAACATATATAAAGCACAAAGTAGTGGACGAGACATGTAATGTCTAAATGAGATGCATTACTGAAAACCAAAGGCATTATTTCATAGTAACCAAAAACCCAAACAATCAAACTGTGATTACATCAAAACTAATCAGGAAAAGATTGACTTACTCAAAAATTTTAACTTGAACTGTACAATACAGTCTACCACAGAGGCTCTGTGTCGTGTCTTGTGCTTTCATGTCATATCAGGCTGAGCAAATGGTCTTTAGCATTCTTGAATACCAACCTCTTCTTTCTCTTATTGCTATACCGAAGAAATAAACCAGAACTGTGTTCTCTAAATGTTATTTGACTTAATGCAAAAGCAAAGCAGCATCACAGTGTTTAAACAAACACGAAAAAAACTCTTTCAATAAAGCAGAGAGCAGCAGAGCAGCAAAACATATGATGTCACAGCTGGAAAGATGAACTGATATACAGTAATGTACTGTATGTGTATTACATTAAGTATAGGAAGAATGGCAAGCAACTCCTCAACAGTTGGTCAAATGTTACTGTTGGAGGACCACACACATTAAATACTGGACTAAAAAATGTCATGATACACACTGACATATGGTGGTCATTTTTAGCACAATAGAAAATGCATTTCATTTCAGCTTTGCATAGGCCTAACCCCCAGGGCTTAATAGCACTGAGCATCAACTGGCAGGAAGATTTCAGTCTGGTGAAGAGGAGTATTTTCAAACGCTGTCTCGTGTATTCATGACAACGTCAAACAAAGCGTCGCTGAAAGAAGGATGCAGAGGAGCACAGAATTCTGACCAGTTGGAGGATTAACTCTCCAGCAGAGAAAACTCCCTTCAAATGGATGCCAAGCAGTTCAATTACGGTGAGTCAGAGCGGGGCAAGGGAAAAGCATCTGCCATCAGAAAAAAATCCACGTTCCTCAAGTGGAGTACAAGCATTATTCAGAAAACTATAACCCAAAAACAGTTCCACAGTGGCTATACTTAGCTAAGACACCAAAGGAATAATCAGCCTGAGCTCTGCCAATCACTCCATTCCATTTGATATTAAACAAAGCGGCCATCCTTATGTGTCTTCTAATGTCAAATACTTTGCACACCCTGCAACCTATATGTGGTGTTATTCAGGGAGATAGTTTTAACAGTGAGATGTAAACAGAGACTATAATCAATACACATGTGAAACTGAAGTAAACTTGTGTCAGTGATTCTGTCTTCAGCCAAAATAATTTGACACAGTGCTGCTGGAGTTGCGCCTTTAGTTTAGACATAAACACCACATAACTGACTCTGGGATTGCAGCTCAATCTTACACAGCACTGCATCATACAATGAGCAAAAGGCTAAAACATCAAATTCCTCATCACAATAAATCCGAAAGAATCTCACACGCCTAGGTTGATCACTTGGCACATGGGAACCTAAACAGTTTATCTAAACCACACTGGCATCAGAAATAAAACTGAGATCAGCCTCTCAGTCCCAGCACAGTTCCGCCCACTGTGTGGAGACACAGAGAGGAATGCTGATAGATACTGCCAAAGGATTACGACAGAGCTTGTCAAAGCTGGGGAACTTTTTATACCCTCCCTGAAGGGCTGTCAAAATGCATTTTTCTAATAAATATCCAGATTTCTATGGACTTTTGCACCCTTGAATATTAAAAAAAAACTAAATCCACAGTGCCTGCAAACCTCTTGCAAGCAGTACCTTTTCACATTTTAAAAGTTGCTTATGTTAATGCTGACCACAAATCACACAGCTTTACTTCTATTTACTCCTTAACTTGGGAAAAAAACAGTAACATTTTAATTAATCAGTGCCCTACAGCAAAAACTGCTCTTGAATTTAAACAAAACAAAGAAAAAAGTATTTTTAATGAGATGCAAACCATGCTGTGTGCAAATGCATTATAAACAGCTTTATAAACAGCAAAGCATATTAAAATGTGCTACCACTATCTCCTAGAGACAACTTGACCATGCTTGACTGCACATGCTGACATGGATTGTAAGGATGGGCAATTGCGATTGTGTGCAATAAATTCAACAGTGACCCCTATTGGTCATGTCTTAGACTAATCTGTCACATATTAAAGTCAGTTTTATATAATCCACGTCTGCTGCAAACTATGCTTGCTCTTTGTCTAAAGCAAAGCTGGAAAAGACAAGGCTGCTGAGTACCATGACAATCTTTCAAACCCGGGGAACCACCAGAGCTGTGGAGAAAGACAAACAACCAAACAAAGAATTTGGAAAGCACAGTAACAGCCCACATTGCTAACCGCTTTTGTTACATGAACCTCTCACATCCAGAGGATATGCCAAAATGCCAACTGACCACTGCAGTTACCTGCTGACATCACAGCTCAGATACAGTGTTGATGATACAGCATTTTTTGAGGATGGTCGTAAAACAACTGTGGAGCAACAGACAACTGGGGAAAACAGAAGACTGCCTTTCTTTTAAACCACAAAGCTAAATGTATTTATAAACAGTCCCCATTGCTTCCCGTAAGTGCATAATTTTATGGTATCCACTGCAGCCACAACCTTTGGAGGAAGTCGGAGATGCACTCTGTCATCCTGTATATAAACATTGCTGGATATGTAACAGCAGCCAGCATTTCAGCCAGCAACTGAAATGGTTTGTTCAAGAAAACAAGATGCACAGCAGAGAGGATGCCATAGAAAGTCACTTCAATATGTATGAGTTGATAACTAAAACTCCATGTCAGTTTAAACGTGTGGCTACTATTCATACAAAATTTAAAATGAACACTTATGATACAGTGTATTTTGTCTTTGTAGATAAGAACGGCACAATGTTTCTCACTGTATCCACTGAACATATTAAATGTAGAGGGAGAGCCTACTGAGACATGCAAAAATGCTGTCAAACAGGAAGCATACGGCTGAGATTGCTTTATGCCTTAAATCATTCTCTAAAGAGGACCAACAATGTATTGCAGTTTTAAATGAAAAGGCGGCAGACCTGGACTGTTTCGATAATAGCAGTTTGCGCTGACATGTTGATGTAAAAAAAAAACCCTATTAAACAAACGTATGTTATAACTCCTATGCCACATAAAGCTGTGAAGAATGGGAATGTTACACAAGCGTGTGCTACAGGAAGGACTACATGAGCATGACGGACAGACTTCCCCCGAAGTTGCACAAACTAGCCGAAGCAAACTACTGCAGGACACAAGGTGAACTACATTAGATCATTAGCCAGAATTTAAAATGAACCAGTTGATAAGGAAAAAAAAAAACATCCTCAGCTAAGCTTGCTGGTATGCCAATTTGCACAAGAGTATCAACGCATTATCCACAGCAGCCTACTACAAACGTCTGCATTAGTTTTATATCGAGAATACAACTTTTTTTTTTTGCTTGGCTGCTAACTGGAAGGCAACCAGTGTACTACCTCGGTCGTAAAGAGAAAGTTAAAATATTCTCTGAACAGCACACAAAGCAGAGTAACACCATGTCTGTTTCGAAATACGCTACTTTGTATGTATGCTGTACATTTTAACAGCACATGATGTTAGGATATACACTAACAGTTTATTTTGTCAAGTAGCACTCTTTTTCATTAACACCAATGTCTCTTAAAAGTTAGCATGCCAACTTCAATTGACACCGGGTAGCTGAACCAGTTATTTCTGACCTTCAAAACAAAGGGGAATTTGGTAAACTTTCCAGGCACGTTTTACAAATCAATGACATTTTCTTCCGAAGGTATTTACCTAATAACATCACTTCCAGCTTCTTACGATCCACACGAAATCTCTCCTCTGTCCACTCCGGGTCTGGCGGGGCGGGTGGTCCACTGGAGTCATCCTCAGATACGGGTAGAGGGGAGTCGGTGCTACGCTCGCTGTTGGAGCCCGGGTCCGATTGTTGCAGGTATCCGGTAAATGAGTCGCACTGAGCAGCCATGGCGCCAACAGAACACCGCTAAGAGTAGCCCCAGTGCCACGCACTGACTTTAAGCCTAGCTATACTTAAAAACTAATCACACGCATACCTCTCTCGTGTCGCTGGAACTAAGTGAGTGAGGCTCATTGTTTTTTACTGCCTTACACAATTTCCTTTAGGGTTACACTTTTCTCCATCTGCAAAGCGCCGCCCTCCAAACCCCACTCCACACTAGTTTGACCAACTGAAAATCCAAGTTTGCGGACGCATCCCAACTGCTTCGGGGATTCTCACATGTGTCAAACTCGCTCCCCCCACACCCCTCCCAAATCCATGTCTTCTCCCGCTAATGAACAGCAGACGTTTTGCTCACAGTCGCTAGGCTGAAAAAACCTAGCCAACATCACGAGGCATGCACAATCTAATAATAATAACAATAATAATAATAAACGCGACTGAGATTTCTCGCAGTTCTCGCATCACTAACAAATTAATCACTTTTTTGAAAGCAGCCTTGTGTTTTAATGACGCGCCTGTCTGCACCCAAACGACCATTCGGGTTCCGGTCACTTATAATACCGTTTAAATAATTTCATTTTACTGTATGCGTGAAGGAACATTAAACAGACAAAAACGAGTGCCTCGAAAGTCACTGTGGTAGAGGAAGAAGTCACAGGGTCAAGAGGAAGCTCTGAGAAAGTCAATACAGTACGAACCATGTATTTTTAAACCAATGAAAACAAACTGCAGTTTGAAACAGCCTAATTATTTTTTTTCTCTCTCTGAAGTTGCGATGAAATGATTATATATTATTATTATTCATTCTCACTGTTATGTATATTCTTACTGTTTATATATATATATATATATATATATATGTATGTGTGTGTGTGTGTGTGTGTGTGTGAACCCTACTGAAAATATTTAATAGCAAAATAGAATCTGATGGTCAAGAAGCCAAATGGCATCATACAGAGTGCTAGTGGTAGCAGGATGGAGTGTAAAATAAGAGGGTGAGATCCATGGTATGGTCCAAACATGCGGGTCTTCAAGGAGTAACAGAAGTCACTACAGGGCACAGTCTTTCAGATGCTGAAAGGCGATTTGTTCCACCACTTGAAGACCACTGCTGAAATCATCCATGACTTTACCGTGGACCGGCCAATGGGACATGCTGCGCTGAGGAAGGGCAGAAGTGGTGGAGCAGAAGGGGCGAGCAGGAGAGGTGGGTTTGGTGGTAAGTGTGGATTTGATGGTTTTGTGGACCTGTACGACAAGGATCCAGGACCCAAGTTTTGAGGTTTATGTCAGTCACAAACTGTAGCCAGTAGGTCTATGACTGGGATGGAAAGCTGTGGAAGAAGAGACAGGAAAGCTTAAGAGTCAGTTTTTGGGCAGTATCGGCACAAAAGCACTTTGCAGACCGCTGGGTTCCAGCAGCTGGGTGCAATAGTTTATGGGGAACATTGCTAGGATATTGAAGAGGAAGAGGCAACAGGCAAGCAACTGTAATACAACAGTTTAGTAGTTGGTAATGGTGGTAATGTCTTATTCTGAGGTGGTGTAATTTTTAGGGAGGGATTAAGGATGGGAGATTCCAATCAATGAATACAGTGAAATAACAGTATCTTATTTCATGTTTTGCTGCTGCTGCTGTTTTCAACTCTTTGTGTGAATTGTGAAAATCTTTACAATGTTAAACTTTTTTGGCGAGAGACCAAAGCGTGTGGCCCTACAAACTGTAGCTTCCCTCTTTCACTGACTGCCTGAACAGCTCCCACAGTAACCATGTTTTACCACTAGAGGATCTAGCCATGTTACAGTGCAGGCTTATTTAAAACTATTTAAATGTGTCAGCATACTCAATTTCCCATTAACAGTTTGAATACTTTTAGATTCATATCAGAATGTGATTGTATAGACTGAAGATTCACCGTAAGTCCACAGTTTTGAATCGAGAGATTCAGCAATAACTAAAAAGAAGAGTGAAGAGTAAATACACTCACAACCTTCAATGTATGCTATTCAAATATCTAGAGATGTAAAAAGGATTCTAACCATAAGTAACATTAGGTCTACATTCAAATGATTGCAGTGGAAATGAAACCAACTTTATATTGTACATATTTGTTTGTCTTACAGCTTTCTTTTGGTTTTATGAAAAAGAAGGAGAAAGACTTTCTGTGCTCATACTTATTACTAATATGGTATCGGTAAAATTCAACACTAATCTGAGGGAATGGATATGAATGGCATGTTTTTTCTCATATGTTCACCATTGTAATTTAGAAAAGTGCATTACAAAGTTCAGATCTTCTCTTTCCTCTTGAAGTTATAAACTATACCTTGTTACAGAGGTAACATTTGATCCACGATTATAAATACAAAATATATGTTACATGAAACTGCTTCTCCACATGAAATATTAACGTCATCACTGGCTCATGCTTTGCTTTGCTTCAGTCCGATTTCCGTGAGTTGCAAACTGGTTGAATACTGACACCTAGTGGCCACGTTAAAAAGGAAACGAATGATAAACCACTCGTGATGTGTCGAGCTAAGGGCGATTTGGAAAACTATAAACGTTTGTTATAACATATTTAAAAAACTCCTGGTGACAGTTCTTAGACACAACATTATCAGTAATATTGTAACGGTATGTGACATAATGCATCGCCGCCCTGAGTGGAACACGTGATTTAGCCAGGTTGACGTCACCTAGTCATCCACAGGAAGTGCGCTTGCTTTGTTTTGCCAGATGACGACAAAATGACAACATGTAAATAGCAACAATGTATGTATTTGTATATAAAACGTGTACAATTGTAGTCATCTAAATATGTAGCCATGCATGAAGCTTAGCCCAAGCCTATTAACCGTAAGTATTAGAAATGCAACTCGCTTCGAAAGTCCGCGTACAAAATGGAGGCTCTTGCTTACCGTCTCATGAAATTATTGATCAGTTTAGAACCGTCGTGCCTTATAGGGCACGCGCAGTGGGTCCAGTCCTAAATTTAAAGGTGATGGCACACTTCAACAAATGATTTGTCAACGAGTCTATTACCATGCAAGCTCTTTATTCTGGCTATAGCTAGCAGTTAGATGAAATGTAGATATAAAGCTGTACAACGGATTAACTAGTTAATTGTAAATTTTATTTGATTCAAGAGTCCATTGATTTCATACAATTTATATATGTTGGACTTGTAAAATTGTTTTTACAATGTCAGCTGTGTGATTTTTCCAGAATGTCTGACCAGCGCGAGGCTGATAATGCACCAAGCACCCCGGGTCCGTCCGACCCAAGGCAGTGCTTTGCTGTGGGCAGAACTTTGCCCGGAAGGGTGTCCCTGAATCCTCCGCCTCCTCCGGGACGGCTGAGCTCTCTGCGCTCCAGAGACCTTACACTGGGCGGGTTTAAAAAGGTGAGACTTACGGCAAGGTTTCGGTGGATGCACCTCTTTGACAGTCGCGCCCAGGCTCTTTAACATAAGTGCCAAAATTAAAACAGCAAGAAATAAGCTATTGCAACTTAAAAACTCTTTTCAAACCATGGTCAATTTGTAAATTGTTATATTGCTTCAAAGGTAGGACGGTGATTCTTGAATCTAATGTGCGTGGCGTAGCACTTGACAGGCATCTGGCAGGATTCGTACCTCATCTGTAATAATGACAGTGTGCTTCTTGCAAGATTTCTAAAACTGTTTTTCCCCCCCCCAGAAAACATTTGTTCCAAATGTGCATTCTGTACGGAAATCTAAAGATGAGTAAGTGTACTGCTGATGAATAAATTTAAAAATGTGGTCTCATGGTACTTTAAACCATTTTTGTACTTTGCACAAAACAACCTTAGGATTTCTACTGACTAATACTCGTTATTGTAGCACTGCAAACATATTTACAATTCTATGAACCTGTTAATGTTGAATGATCTCCAATTTGTAAATTGCGCCAGACGGAAGGATCTGCATTAAAATGCTTCAATGTTAAAGTAGTAATTCTGTCAAATTCAATATTTCCTTCAAGGCCAAAGGAAGAAGCTCATGCTGCTCCAAAGAGGGAGAAGAAGGACAAAGAGGAGAAGCAGAGGGAGGGCAGGGTGAGGAGGAGGGAACGACCCCAGACAATTCAGTCACACTCCATATTTGAACAGGGTCCTGCCGACACATTTAGGAAAGCAGGTAAGGACAGCACTGGTTTGGTGGGACCGACGCCTGCCTGCTGTATATTAACACTATTAGATACATGTTCCTTAACAGCTCTCTCACCTTCTTCAGGGAGCTGGGACTGTGTAGATCAGAGCGAGTGCGGGCCCTCCCCCATTTTAAAATCCATCAAAAAGGAGAAACACGTTTCAGAAGATGACACAAACGAGATTTTACGGAAGCTCCAACGAGATGATGTGAGTTGGCTCAAGTAAGGCAGTGTTGTCACGGCCCCTGTGTCATTTAGGTGAAACTGGTGCACTGACTATGTGCATCAGTTCCAAGATAATCCCACATGCCTCAGTATTTCCTGAAGCATTGATTTTCCATTGGCAGATCCATACCTGAGGCACGTTCTCTGACTGTAAATTAAATAAACCCACTTTATGGTCATTAATGTCAAAGTAATTTTTTTTTCCTCTTTTTAGTTTTTGGATGATCCAGGTCTGAAAAATGATTCAAAAAACAGACCGATTCAACTTCCACTGTACCAGTCGAGTGATTTTCTCACAAGTGATGCAAGCACTCACAGTAAGTCTAACATGAAGGGTTAAGTTACTAGGGTATGATGAGGGACACCTAATATATGGAATCTGTCATAATGTGAGAAGAAATATTAACCATCCAGCATCTTCATGTGAAAACAACTGCTAAGGTTATTTGATTACATTTTCCTCTATCTAAACTGACACTTTTAAATAAACCCAATGCAGGACAGGGGAAACAACAGTTTTTTTTATTTTGTTGTCTTCCCCCTCCCCCCTTTGTTTTGAAGTCAAAGAAGAACCACCCATCAATTGTGTAAGTTTCACAGCACCCAAAACGCAGCCACAGAGGTGCACTCCACTTGCAAAGGGGGCTTTGAAGCCTCGACAGCCCACCGTGGCGGAACTGTTCCAGCAGCTGAGTGTAGCTGGGGAGGAAGAGCTGCTCTTCATCCAGCTCCCAGACGCCGTCCCCGGACAGCCCGAAACACACTCCGAAAAGCTTGCGAAGAAAGACACCAAATCCGAGGACAAGCGCACATCTCACTTTAAAGTGCGAGTGAGTTCCATTTGCATTTCTTCTTTAGTCACTCTTCTTCTTTAGCTGGAAAAGTCCTTTTTTTGTTTGCAACAACCGTGTAACAAAATGACTTAAAACATTGACTTTTTTTCCCAGGAACCTGTTGGTAAAGCAAATCCTGTCCTGTCAGATTTCTCAGAGGGATTTATAGGGAAACTGCAGATCAGAAAATCGGGGAAAGTTCAGCTGGCTTTGGGGGACATCACAATGGATGTTTCTGAAGGAGCTGCATTTTCTTTCCTCCAGGTATAACTGCACATTTATATAACTGAGGCATTAAGTAACTGTAGTTACTCTCATGCACCTCCGCATAATGTGTCGATGCATGATACTATTTTACATATCAACAGTGTCCACAGTAAAATGTTAAGCATTTAGTGCAAAGGTTAAGGAACTTAATATCTGTTCATTTTTCCAGCAACTTGTGTCTGTCCGGTTATCCGAAGGCCTCACTGGTGACATGAGTGTACTGGGAAATGTCAAGCACAAGCTGGTGTGCTCTCCAAACTTTGAAGCACTTCTGCAGGACGTCAAGTGTTCCCCTAGTTCACGTTCAGGGAATTCTTAACTTTGTTAATGTAGCACTGCATACCAGAATGTAATACTTTTGTTAATCGCGTCATTAGTGTCGTTTTGTATCTCAGTAAGGAGAAATACTGTTACGTCTACACTTCACCACATAAAGTGTGCAGTGTAAAGACTTGCCAGTTACTGTACAATGTGAAAATGTTCAACAACTTCATGTTTTTTATAGAAAAAACTAATTTTTTTATTAAAAACAATATACAAAACATGGACTCACTATTATGCATGAAAACAACACAACATGTTTTAAAGCAGATGTAGTCTATTAATGCTAATACATTTTTGTAGCCTAGTTATGTGTTTAATCAAGTTTTCAAATACATATGTTCCAGGCCGTTTACATATTTGAACTACTTTTTATATTTGCACTTTTAGAAAACCTTTGTGCATCTGTTCCAAGAATGTATTTCACATGATTTTTTGAAGCTTATTTTGAAGTGTATTTCACATTTTGAGCAATGTTCACATGAAATTGTGTCACTATGTGGACAATAACCACTCATCACCAGAGTAAGTATGAATACTCAGAGTACCTCCTATAACAGAGTGATTTTATTCAGGACGGTAGCTTGCCTTTTTGATAGATTTGACTTTGAGCAGACTCACTTTTCAGCCTTCTTTACTGCTCTTGCAGTGGTTTTTGCCTTTGTGCTTATTGACGTTTTTCTACCTGAAGACTTGGTGGCCACTTTAGTTTTAGCCAGCTTGGCTTTGGATTTCTTTTTGCCTCCTTTTGTACTGACAGTTTTTTTGGCGGTTTCCTTCTTTTTTCGAAATCGAATAAGGTCCCCCCGTCCAATTTCAATCATGTGTTCTTCCCAGGACTTCATTTCATTTTCATAGCGGATTTTATCATCTTCTGCCAACTGGTTGTAGACCTTAAAGGAAAGATGACAACATGCAGACATTCATACAGCAGCCCTCGCAAATAAACAGTGGAGACACATTCACTACTGTCGCATCTTCATCTGCGTTTTTATCCGATTCGTCGTTTAGAGCATGCACGTTATGAAGACTCACCTGTTTCTGCGACGGGTACATTTTTTTCCAGTCCTCCCTTAATGATTTCATCTTTGCCTGATGAAGAAAAAACATTTGGTACAGTAAATATCAGTGAAATTTCCAAAATAACACTAAGCACCAAAAATAACAGTTATTAATATAATAAATAAACTGCACAGAGAAAATTTAGCTCACACCCATTTGATGGGCTTAATTTCTACACATGTAAAGATAAAATGGAGGGGACAGCTTCTTGGAAAGTAACAGCAGTCACCCGAAACAGGGGGTAGACGGTTTGTAATGAAAAGAAAATAAGAACCAACGCACTCACCTAAGGTGAAAAAAGTCTTTACTACATTGCAGGTTCTAAATGAACATGTTAAATAAGCTGCTGTGTAATTAAAGGCATTTTAACTATTCCTTTTCATATCTGCATGTGTATTTTTTTTTCCAGCATCCATGCTGCACACTCCAAACACACTTAACAGTTATCTGTGGCTACCACTGATGGAATTTCCCACCTGCATTGTCATTCCTCTGGCTTCTGCAAAGTGTTCTGCCATGAAAATGTTGAAAGCAATTCGGGGGCGTTTCGGCTTGCCCAGCATCGTCAACTCCTGGGAATTCAAAACCAACAGATTTACACATTAAAGAAAAATGCAGAACACACAAAATACATGAAAGTTGTGTCACGTTTTTCCAGTACTGGTCTTCAGTAATCTAAGAATGTGCAATTGTGCTTTTGATATGGGCACCGAAAAATTTACTTTCACATCCTCTCCCATGACCACAACCAGTTCCCACTGACTGTATTTCATTATCAATCATACAAAGAACTGTAAAATACTGCTGTACAATGCATATTTACATTCACTAAATGTATGCTCTTTATTTATTGTGCAACGTAAAACTACACCACCACAGTACTATCTATGTGCAGCACCACTACAACACAACTTGTAGCTCCAGATTTTTTCAATGCCCAGAGACAGCTAACAAAAAGCTATCCTTAATGCCACGCAACCTTAACAGCGCAGTTTTGGATCCCACGACCACATTATCACATTTGAGTACCACACAGAAATACAATCAGAGAGAAATACACAGAAGAATAGGAATGACGCCGTTGTGCCTCCAGTCTCACCCGCTTCTGCCTGATGACCTTCCTTTTGGCTATTTTCTGTCTCTTCTCCTCCTTGAGCGCTGCCGACTGAGCCGGGGTGAGCTGGGCCTGGAACTTCGCCATCTCCACTTTGTACTGCTTCCGCGCGGCCACTGAAGCTTCATCAAAGGGCTTTGGGGAGAACATTTCGGCCCGGCAGTTGGAATTCAAATTCAAATTCAAACACATTGACATTTTCCCCCCTGAGGGTCATTATGCCAAGGGGATACTTCAGGTGGTGTATTTGTTCACTGGCGTTCAGACAAGTAGCAACCTGCAGACTAGTACAAGGTCACATGACACCATGCCTTGCTCAGAAGAGTAAATTCATCAAATGTTAGCCATAATTCATTTCATGAATCTAACTTAATATTACATGTAATTACTCTTTGATAACAAAAAAAAAAAAAATAAAAAAAAAAAGTTTAAATCTGCTACTGGAAAATCACACACCTGGTACCCCTAATGGCACTTTTGTTGGTTTTTATACATTTTCTCCAGACAACTGCATTTGTCCAACACAGAAATATACTTATTTCTTTTTATTTGCTTGTAGGTCAAAGTAATCTTTTATGCCTGCTATGCTATGCTATGCTATGCTATGACTTCTCATTGTTACAGATCACTGAAGAGGACTTCATATTATATTTAAAGCTAAAATGTTTGCCAATATAAACACACTCCTCTACCTTTTTCTGTTCAGGTGTCAGCATTCTCCATTGCTGAGCGATCTTTCTTACTACCTCCACCACACTCACATCTGTGAAAATAATAAAGGTTTACAACACAAGATGAGTGAACACAAACGAATTTATATTAAAACAACCTGATATGGTCTGGAGGAATTTTCAACAATTTCAAAATCGCAGCTTTAAGTATTATCCTTGTTTCTAATTTCCAAGTACAGACTTCTCAGCAACTCTAATGATACATTTCATTTTATTAAAATGTAACAAATGCCATGATCTCAGCATCAGCGACTCTTCACCTGGATACTGTCTGACAACGACCGGCTGCTGTTGTTTCACGAATCGCATGTAACCTGACAGAGGCTTCTTCGGGGGCTGTACCGATGTGGTGCTGAGACTCTTGCCTACAACAACACTGGTGCTCCTACATAATGATAAAAAAGGGAGGGAGGCATGGAGGGGAGATCAAATGTCTTAAAGAAGCAAGACTTCCTCAAACACGGTACGCATTGGTGGCTGCAATGCATTTTAACAATATCCAGAAACAGGTATAGACATTTAAAAATACTCGAGTTTGGATGAATCCGGTCAACAATCCCAGCATAACGTCAGCTAGGAAATCTTTGAAATCAATCATTCAAATAGCATACAAACAGTTTCTGCATATGCATTGGCCACGATTAAACACGCGATATAAGGACACAGCTAGCTAGAATACAGTATGAAATATCAACAGGATTTTTTAAAAATTGCGCGTCAACTGACCGAAGCCTTCCACGACATGCACGTGTGATAATGCTTCTTCAATTGCACTGCAAGTCGAACAGTACATACATTTCCTAGCGAGAGGAAAGTCCAAATAAAGTTAGCTAGCGAGCTATGTATGACAGCAGAACCAGCAGTCCGAGGACGAGCTTGTTAGTCAGCTAGCTAGCTAGCCAGCCAAAGTGAGTTTGCTTACCTTACAATAGAAGCACTTGACAGAAGACCAGCCGACTTGACTAAAAGGTTGGCTCCAACTGAAATCAAACTGAAGGGGGCCATGTTGGATAAATAAAAATCACGCTGTATCACACTTGGGTTTTAACAGATTTCCATGCATAGGACTGCTAGCCAGTTTATTTTTGCTAGTAGTCTGCTAGCACTCCTCCTCTCCCAAGCCATGTAACTATAATAAGGCGCCCTCTGTATGGTCCAGTCCCGATGTGTTGCCTTAAGAGCCGCGTAAATGTTGCGTTATAATTGGTCTTCAGATAGAAATATCCGCGTTTTCATTGGAAGAGGCGGGGCAACGCTATCCGGGGCATGCATAGGGCAGTTACCTAAAACCAGAGCAGCCAAACAGGTAGCATCTGAATACAGAAAAATAAAATAAAAGAAGAACTTTTAAGTAAAAACTGCAAATTTCTACTTCCATGTATATGTTCTTCATTTTCATGTATGCCCCCATCTCCCAAGTGAGAACAAATGAAACAGTAGTCAGTGTATGACCAATCCAGTAAATCTGGGATTTTAAGCAGTTTCTTCAGTACTATCACTGGGCTGGTAAGTCTCACCGTTTGTTTTTATACAAGTGCATTGTGGGAGAAGGGAATGTTGATATCTACATATTATGTTTCGCTTCGGTACTTTCAGCAGTAGTTTATTCGTTTTCGTGCAAAATAATCCAATGAATACACACGTTAACAGCTCAGAACGCCGAATTTCCTCAAACTTTTGTCATAAATAAGATTCCCATTTAACCAAATTAGGATTTTTGCATATCATGCTACTGTTTCTTTTTCTTCAGTACTATTCTACCCACATGAAAAGTAATTTAACGTTGGCATTCGACATTAGAACGTAAAGGTTCCATTGATTCCAGTCAAAACCACGATTTAATTGTGAGGGGGGTGGTAAGGTTATATGCTTTCAACGAGCTTTCTTGTGCGTTCGTTATCAAAAGCACAATTGCACATTACTTATGAGCATGTTTTTAGTAAAATAGGAATCGATATTATACAATTAGAAATAGTTAATTAATGTAAAAATACTATCTGTTTCTATGACTGCGACAATGGTAAGACAACAATAGTCATTACTTAGGTAGCCTGTAACCCACCATTGGTACATTTTTAACAAACCTCCGTTACTACGTTTACACACTTTGTATGAATATACGGGTTTCTTTAATACACAGCATGAACTTTCCTCTGATTTGTGTATATACCCCATGTGACATATGAGAACCAGTCAAAGAAGAGTGCGCGTTATTTGCGAAGAGAAAAGCAACAGATCGGAAGTCATGTGACATTCTGGTGATGCGGATGTTGTAGACGCGACTGACCTTAAGTTACTGCAAAGATAAGAGGACTGGGCCGAGTTGCACAATACGAACAGTCATGAGCTCTAATACTTTCTCGAAAGGTAGGTGGTTTCTCGGTTCGGCTAAAACCTGTCTGTAATTGTTAAAAGAGTGCATTGCAGTTTATGTGAGTATCCTTTCACCTTGGCTCCAGGGCCTTCTCTGAAGTGACTAGGTATGTCCAACTTATGGAATCGTTGGCTTGAGAAACTGATACCAGTCGTTTCGCCCTGGTAGACATTGATATCTTAATAAGAGTACATTGTTTGGTTTCGCCAGTCTTAAGTGATTATTCATAACGATTTGCACTGTAATACATTTGTGACTGAATTCTGAGCCACTGACATACAGACAGATCATTAATAGTTGCTATGCTTGATAACACTCAGTTGCATCAATTAGATCAAGTTTTACTGGTTTTGACCTACATCACATTAGAGATGAAATGGGGGGGGTCTACAAAAACTTGATCTGAGAGAAGCTTTTTTTTGCAACTTGTGTATGTTTGCATAATGTTTTACTCTGCCTGTTGCTGAAAATGAAGAGCTGGATTGTATTAAAACAAAAACAAAAACTGGGTCAGAATTTGTGTTCCTGTCAACTAAATATCAAGTATTGAGTACTTTAGTCATATCCGCAGTGAATCCTCAATTTGTGGTGTCCACCCTCTCTCCCTTCCCCAAATTACAGCTGAGTTGGTAACTGCCATTTCTTTGACTGCTGGGACTGCAGCAGTGAGTATCCTACTCTACAAGACATTTTTCTCCAAGGACAAGTGCTGCAAAGCCAAAGTGAACTTAGATCTGCAGAAGGACAATCCCAAAGTGGTACATGCCTTTGACATGGAGGACCTGGGAGACAAAGCGGTATATTGCAGGTGCTGGCGATCCAAAAAGGTAAAAGAAAATACCGTCACAAAATGTACCTCTACGTATTACCGCACTGACATCATATTATGTATTTTCCTTATCTTCCTTAGGTTTTACATATTAACAGCCTGCTGTTAGAACTTGCAAAAGATGATTACATGATAACTATCTCACTCGAAGGTGTTAGGACTGAGTAAATGTCTTGTGAAGGAATTCCTGTAAGCTAAAATATGGATGTTCCTGACTGGTGTAGCACTTCTTTTCTCTAAAAATTGAGCTTCTCACGTTAACATTTCAACACTTGCCATCTACTGTCAAATTTTTCACACATCTGTGTGCGTTAATGCAATATTTAACAATTGTATGAAATTTAGTAGTTGGGACCTGTAGTGAAGGACGAGAGCAGTCACCCCACCCGGCCTTGAACCTGGGTCTACGGACTTTTTAAATTTTGTTTTTTTTCTCTGCTGTTCTGACAGTTTCCTCTGTGTGACGGTTCCCACATTAAGCACAACGAAGAGACGGGTGATAATGTGGGCCCTCTCATTATCAAAAGAAAAGATGCTTGAAGAATCATCGTTGCACTTCCCAAGACCACATCTGCTGATGCACAGTTTCTTTGCCCATCCAAATATACATGTTGTTTGAAAAAACAAATGTAATGGCCTATCTGTATATGTTGTCACATGCGTATTTATTTTTATCTATTTGTGTATGTTGTCACATGCATATTTATTTTTAACATCTGTCTTGTGTTTGGGTGTTAACACTAAAGAGCAGAGTTGTGAGACGTGCAGCATTATTTTTTTCGTTGGTTAGTTGGGGAAGAACAGCTATATTTAATTGGCACTGGTAACTAACATTGATGGCTGAAAACTATTTTGCCAATGCTCATGAAAAGAGCTTGGGTGGGTACTGGATCAAATAAGAATTAATGACTTAACAAGAAATTTATTAGTGGCATGTACAACGAAGATAATACTCCTTGCAGTGCCTTTTGTCAGCACTCACAAAAGGTGCACCATTGGGGAACATGAAAACTGACTTTGACATGGTTTAAATGCAAAGGTGAAGCTGTTTAAAAATTGGAATTCCACTGCATAAGCTCATACAAGAAAAAAAATCATTCAGTCAAGTGACGGGCATGAGTTGTCAGCTTGCTGAATCACCTGGCCACATCTCTTGTTTTACCAGATAAGATCGCTGATCTGTTAACAAATACTGTAATTTAATGACTTCCCTTAAAAGTGCCAATGGACCAAATCTACTTGACTGTGTGTGTGACTGAGAGCAGGGATTATTGTTAGTGTGATTCAGAAGGAAGATTTTTATGAGGAAAAAAAAACATTGTTAGCACTACTCTTGCATTCCAGCCACTAACATGTATTTTTAACACATGAAATTAACCATAAATGTATTTTCATTTCTGCCTGTATTGTGAATGCTATTACTGCAAAATGTACTGTTAATTGTGTTAACTTGCATTGCATTGTGAATTGAGGGATGCAGAATTTCTGTGAGTATTTATCAAGATGAGCTCTATCAAAAGACAAGTGGCTTTATCCTTGTATTGTCCTCACATTTTGAAATGTTGTTGCATTGTTGTCTTGTATCTTGCTCAAGACTGTACACAAAATTGTAATGATCTGTTTTTGAAAGTAATATTTAATGAAAAAAGGATATTTATTTTGGGATATAATTATTCTGGTTTAGTAGTTATAAAAATCAGTGGCCTTGCGTGTTTACCAAATGCCTTCTCTTGGGTGAATATAAGGTATTGGAATCATAATTCTGAAACTAGGGAAACTGAAAATGTGGGAGTGGAAAGATTCAACAGTGTATACTTCTGGGCATGCATATGAAATGTCATTATTATTTATGTGCTATTTACAGAGAACTTCAACTGTGTTGTCTCAAAGCTGTAGAATGCTTTTCCTGCTGTGTATGCAGTGGTTCACAAACCTGAACAGCAGAAAATTGATGATAAGCAAAACATGTTGATTTAAATGGTAGAAAATGTGAAGGGCTGAATTTCACACAGCATTAAAAAAGAAATGTAGACATGTGCATTTGTGCATTGTGCATTTATAACTAAAAATGAAAACTGGCAAACAAAACCCTTTATGAATTGTATAGTTTCTAATCAACAGTAATACTCTTGTAATTAACATATAAAGTAAGAGCTTTAATGTAATTTTTTTCTTCATGTGAACAAACATTTGTATAGCTATATTCCAGGATGTAATCTTTACACTTTAATTATTACAGGGAAATAGTTGTAGTGCTGAAACAAGCCCAAACTCTAATTTAAATCACGTCCTTATTCCTAAGATAATTCTACACTTTTCTGAAGTATATCTGTAGGAAACCTCAAAAGGGGCTTTGTATAGTTACAGGATTCACCTACCATCCTAGTATACTGTATTCTTTGTAAGATGTATTTTTGTATTTATCCAGCAGAGGGCATTATATTGCTTAAATTTCCATTAATTCTTATGGAAGCTGTCTTGCTGATTTTTTTAGAGAACTACGTGCGTACAATTGCAATTAATACTCTAAATTAAATTTAAATGACTTTATAAATTGTAATTACATTGCAAATCATTATGCTCTGCCTGATTGCTCGATCGAACACTAAACCAGCTCTGAATTACGGCAATGGTGTGTGTTAGAGTCCAGTTTTTTTTTAGTCAGGGACGGCAACGATGTTCACTGCCATTAGAGCAAATTTCGGTGATAACTCGTTGGACAGAGGATAACTATTTTAAATCATAGTAATTAGAACGGGGCGAACAAACAGTGCAAAGTAACGGACCTTCTCTGAACAGACGAGGCAACATGGAAACTATGTACAAAGTGACCAGTTGTAATTATGATAAAGTGCAGGATCATCTGATAGAGAAATTTTCCGATGGTCAGCTCCAAACATTCGGTTTAAATCATCACGGTGTTGCTTTCCTTGTAAACAAAATGCTCTCCACAAGAGACATCAAGATATTAAAATTACAGGCAAGTGAACATTTCATAACAGTAAACAAAATTGGTTACAACAACTTGAATTTCAATTCTGGGTGTTCTGGTATTTTCGACACGGTCTTCAAAGTAATGCTCGCTATTTTTCGATTACTCTTTCTTTAAGATTAGAGCTGTGTTTTTATTTTATTTATAAATATGCTAGAAACAACTGTTCGTCCCTGGCTTGATAAGGATGACGACAACTTGATAAGGACTAAAATGCCATGATTATGGTTTGTCAGACAGGATGTATACACCAAGGGCTACAATGATTAAAAAGTAAGTATTTCCAATTGCATGCAATTTGGTGACCTTCTGTCTGATATCCTACTCTGATAGCTGAGTTTATTTGATGTTCAAATGAAGAATTATGAAAAGTGCAATTTTCCAGCACTGCAGAACACCCATCATACACAGAAAAATATATTTCTATATATTTATATCTATATATTTATATTTACATCTATATATTTTGCAAAAGGTTTACAAGAAAACGTTTATTAACGTATTGTTAAACCTGATTGTATAAATATAATTGAAAAACAGTTTAGGTAATAGTTGAATAGGCTATAGGCTATGGTAACAAAAAAAAATCACCCGCAACACTGTCCGTTCAAAGAATCAGTGCAGAATAAATCATGTTACCTCATACTAAGTGTAAAGTTGACAATTATTATTTTAAAGTTATTAATTCGTTAAATTTTTACCATTGAACATTCCAACTCCGGTATGCGTTTCAGGCTTCAGATCGCAACAGTACTGGCAATCGTAAAGTGACGCTACTCACATTAAGTAATGTTACGACAGTACTGGAAATGCCGCAAATGTGTCAGGCGACAGTGGATAGAGTCACTTACCCCCACATTAGGGGAACTGGATCAAACGGGATGACAATTGCGAGACGATATAATAGACTTGGACCAGTTTCGGACGGCGTCCACGCATACTGAACGAGAGAGACTGGGAATACGTTACCGGTGGTTTCTCCAAGGCGTGTTTTTCCTTTACACTGTTTTTTAAGTCGAAGTGGAAGAGCAAGCTAATGCGTCAGGGGTGATGTCACGTTTACTTGCCCGCTGGGATGTGTAGATGCAAGCAACTGAACGGAGCATGTTTGTTGTGTATCTGCGTGTTATTCAGACATAACATTAAGGGCGACTGTAGCAGCGTGCGTGAACATTCTTCCAGTCGTGGAATGGTGTGAGGATTCAGTCTTCATCAGCTGTGATCGCAAATGCAGAGGAGGGGCACTGACGTCTCTCAGTGAGGAAGTGGGATGTGGCGAGCCTGTATTTTGTGTTGCCGTTTAAAATGTGAAAATCATTTCAGCAGAGGTTTGGGGACCTTATTACAAGATAGCCTGATTCTGTAGACTGGGCGTCCGATGGCAGCTCGGTAAGATAACAAAATGAAGACTTGTTTTGACGTCCATTGGAATTGTGCCGTGCAGAATCACGTTGGTTAGCTGTACGAAATCAATATGTGAAGTTTAATGCAGCTATGTAGCTAGCTAGCTATTAAAGGCATATTTTAAAAGAGGAGCCATTAACTTTCACGTCAAAGATTAAAATGTCAACCCAACACCAAATAATGGACTCATCTCTAGCGCTGGGAAAATTGGAAATAAAAAGTCCTGGGAGCCTGGATATTAGTCACTCTGGACCAACGAAGGAGAAGAACGTCCAGGATGGAGTTCAGACACACCTGAATGGATGCGTACCACTGTCCCATCAGGTAGCAGGTCACAAGTATGGTGTGGATAAAGTCGGTAAGTATATAAATTCAATATTGTTTTTCTTTGGATGTGCCTCTCTTCGTTTTCTTCTTCAGTATGGACTTTTTTGCTGCCTATATTTGTCTTTTCATTTTAACCCATAGCCTTTTGCTTTAAATCTTATTTAAAGTATCACAGAGAAACCTCTCGTATAAAATGGTAATATATGTAAGAAAAATAACAAGAGGTACGTGATGTCATTTGTACAATTCAGAACACTGTGAAGTTACTGTTGCAGGAGGTTTCTGAAATCTAAAATAGTAGCACAGTTGAAAGGGCATATTTGTACACGTAATTTAAAAAAGGATTTATAGAACTAACATTTTACTGAACAGATCAGTTGGTGTATTTTGAAACATGGAAATTTGTATGACACAATATTAATGAGTGTGCATTATTACACACTTCCTCTGAGGGTACTGTGGCAATGATGAATTTTGACATTTGATTTCATAGTTAACTTTTCCATTACCAGGCAATTGGTTTCAGAACCACACTTTTAATAGCTGAAGGAAATGTGTTTGTTGTTCAGATTTATTCTGAGGTAACACGCTACTAACAGTTTACACCCCAACATATTACTTTGTCACAGTGTAATGGGTAAGGAAACCCACAGAATTAAAGCATAGACTGTTTTGCTACCAGTGATCTACATTCATCCTGTTTAGTCTTGAAAATGTGTTCTACCCTTGGCAGCATCAGATGTTAAATGTATGGCGTGTTAAATCCGACTGCGATTTTTCCACAATGCACGGTAACACGATTATGTAATAATAAGCGTAAGATCATAAGGAAACGGTTTGGAATTCCTCACTCATTAAGTGCAGCTCTGCTGACCCGCTAATCAGAAGTATAGATGTGAGCTTTCTAAAACAAGTCCAAAATAAGCCGAGAATAAATTTTTAAGGTAAAGTGGTAACTTTGGACTCGGTGGTTTCCTTAATTGCTGAAAGTTGGATTTCTGCTATTTGTTGCTCTCTAACAAGTTGCTTGTGGTTTCTTTGAAGAGAATCCGTTTGTGATTTTGAACTGTTTTGGCAGAACTGTTCTGCAGTAGAGTCGTTTTAGAGTGTTAGTGTTAGTTTTATAAAAAAAAAAAAAAAAAAAAAAAAACTCATGTCTTTTGTTCTTAATTGGTTATGTGCTGGTGATGTATTTGATATATTGACATCACATAAAGGGTGAATTGGGGTAAACACTTGTTCACCTTGCCTTGAGTGTGTGGCTGTATGCCCCAGTCCCCTGCACAGAGCTAATCAACATCTATGATGTAACATGCGGTAATAATCTAGTGTTTCTTCCCTCAGTGGTTACAGTCTCACTGTTTGAGAGAACTTGCCCCCTAATTTCATCAGCGCCTATCATAAATTGGCATGATTGGTGCCTTCACCCATTCTGAATAAGTCGACTATTTTCGCATGGCCAAAAAAATGAATAGCCTGTAAGTGTTTTGTTTTATTGATGTTTTATTGCTTTATTGCTGTTAAAGAATTGCCTCAGGTACATTGTTCCAAAGTTGACCTTACAATCTTTATGAGTGCACCAGCCATTTTTGTGAAGATAGGCCTAGGCCTTGGGTTTCAGATGCAATTACCGTTTAGAAATGTGGACAAGAAGATTACTTTTTTGACTGAGCATGACATTTGGAATTCCTGAGGCAGTTGATTCTGTAGGCACCCTGGACAGTCAGTGGAAAAACGGCCCTTCACAGGTCAGCGTGGCTGGTAAACTCATTCCCTTGTAGCTGCTATGAGGGCTTTGTTTCGGAAGTTCCTCATAGGGGACTTAGGCGGTAATCCAGCAGTGTAGATGGATGCATTTGCAGCTGAGGGTTTTTCACGGATGAGTAGGGAGGGATCAGCAGTTTGGAGACTTTGGACAATGCGGAGCTGATGTCCTGCAGTTCTGTGAATGGTTTCTGATAGGAGTAAGGACTTTTCATGCGGGTGCAGCCCTGACGAGTCAGCGCTGACCTGAAAGCCATTAATCTGTGCTGCAGGTGTAGCTCCTATACAGCTACTCTTTTGACTTTACTGGGAATGGTGTTACAGGAAGTGACACATCTTTTTTTCATTGATTCACCTTTTTTGGCGATAATTATATGATGACGTCATAATCACATGCAGCATATTCACATGGATGTTTTGTGTTCATCTTAATTCTGCATTGTTGCCTTAGCAACCATTTTATTACATTTGCTCAGAAAGGATGGCTTTATTTAATTGATAAATCCAGCCATATAGCCCTTTAATTTTGTGCTTGACATGAACAGGCATACTGCAACATCCGGATGGCACAGTCCTGAAGCAGCTACAGCCCCCTCCCAGAGGCCCAAGGGAAATGCAGTTCTACAGCCAGGTAACAACTGGTTATTTTTGGTTTAAGGACATTGTTAGTGATTGGTGTTTGTTTGCTATTTCCTCAGATCATACAGGTGATCTAAACTTGGAAAAACTGAGCTTCACACATTAACAGTAATATAAAGTGTTTTTTCGGTCACATTCCTTGCAATAACAGTAAGTATTGCATGCGCTGTCTAAGTAATGTTCATGCAAAATACTCAAGAGTACCTTCACTCAGTGTAAGCATTTGATAAATTAGTCAGGCCACTTAGTAGATTTTGTGTTCCCAGTCTTTCAGTCAAATGAGGAAGTGAATTATTTGTTCATCAATGCTGTGTTACTGTACCTCCCTGAAAAGCAAAGAACCCCAAACTCTCTTCTAGTGCCCCAGCAGTGGTTTAAACTACCTGCCAATATAAGAACTGCACAGTCTCTTACTAACTTTTATAGTTACCTATAGATATTCTGACACTCCTCATTTGTGTTTCTTATACCACAAGTGTTTTTTATTCCATGACCCAAGTTTATCACATAACCCATGTTTTTTGTCCTTAGCACAGACCAATACTCTGCTTGTTTTTTTTTTTTAAATGGAATTGTATTACATCAGTTGCACATTGATGTTGTTTCTGTTATGACAAGTTATATTCTGTTATTGTGTATGGATGTATTTTTAAAATATTAATTTTTGTTTTGAATTAGTGTATGTCGCCATTATTTCAGTTAGCCTGATTCAGGTCGTCCCTGAAACACTTTTGAGATAATAGGGACTGACGTCGTGCCCTGGGGTCTAAAGAGAGTGTAAGGGTTAAGGAGTCAGGGACCGGGGGAGTAAAGCCACTCATGAGTAAAGGGCTGACTGTGATGCTGTGAAAGCTGATTTGATCAGGATCACCAGCCCTCTCCGGCGCTGAAGCAGCGTCTGGTGTGGGCAGAGCTGTGGCCGAGGGCTTTACCACACGAGAGGAAAAAAAACCCCATCGCTGCAAAAAAGAAAATTAGAAATGCGGGAGATTCACAGAAGTGATTCACTCCTCAACTCTTGTATCGATCACTTTCTGCGAAGTGCTTTCTTTTTTCGTTTCCTTCTTGTGCATGTGGTGGCCATGTGCAGCATTTTTTAGAAGTGCTTGGTTTAACTCGCACATTGGCCTCAAAGTCTCTCTTTTTCCTGTGGCTTCTGAGGCACCCAGCCTAGTTGTCTGTTGCACATATGTTTACACTGTGTGAAAACATTCATCATTTCATTTTTCTGTACAGTCTTTACGCTCTCCTGCTAAGTACACTATGTCCAATTTCTTTTCAGCTCTCTCTCTGTGCGATGATTCGTTCTGATCATGAGTAGGAGGTGCCGATTATGTCAGTGCAACATTTAAGCTTTCCATTCTTTGATGCTATTAATGTAGCATTTTTTTTTTAAAGTGTCGAGTTTCAATTTCAGAAGCACCCAAAGCATTAGTAAGTGAAAAATGGGCTCATTTTTTTTTCTCTTTAGTGGTTTTAACTCCCAGAAGAGAACTGTGTTTCAGACACATCAGCAGCAAGGTGGTTAATCTGTTAAACTGATCTGTTAAACTGATTTAGGACTCTGCACAAATGACTTTTTTTTAAAATTTTGCTTTAAGTGTAATACTGATGTAGGCCTAAATAGTCTGACAGCTTAACACGCAGTCAATGCGCTCAACACACATTTCTGGTCCTAAGCAGTTTTAGACCTGGTGAAAATAGTTTTGAAACAAGTGACCAGAATTGAGGTCACAGTCATGCAAAGCAGACCGACACATTTATAAATAGTAATCCCTTTGACCACAAACGTGCATCCAGGGCCTTGGTGTTCAGCTCTGAAACTGTAAATCATTAAAACATTATAAAAAAACCCTCAGTGATTATTCCAAGGGCCTGGCCTGTAATTCAGATGCATGAAGAGGCCTGCCAGCAAAGCGCAGTAGGCTATGTCCCTCAAGTGGCCTGGAGAGTTTTTGTTTTGGCAGCTCTCAGCGGGCTAATGCGGCCCGCTCCGGCTCCGCGGCAGGCAAGGTCAGTGCGCTGCCCGGATAAAAGCCAGAGGGGCGTCTGTTTATTTAAGGACTTAAGAAGGTGTTTACCTCTCCGCGTCCGCAGCTGCCTCCCACTCCGTCCACACGTTCCGCTTCCCACCCGAGGACTCCCAGCCCAATGTGTTTAGTGGCCTTAAGTCCCTACCAGATAATGGTTCTGCATGTAATGGAAGTCTTTTTTTAATTTGTTCATTGGGTAGAACTGCCCAGGTACGCTACTGCGAGACTGAATGGCCCCAGGGGAAATGGCTGTAGAGTTTAAAATGAAAGACCCATGAAGTAATTAAAACTGCTAACCTGGTGCTGTTGGTGTTGCTGTTTTTCTGAGGGGCAAAAATGTTAACAAAATCTGTTTGAAGTGGTTTTATTCTTAGATGTTCTGCTGTTGCTAGGTACTCAGCATCACAGGCTTCCCTCCCAATGGCAACAGCTGAATTCCCTGCTAATTCCCTGTTAATTGACATTAACTCCATACATTCACTCAAACCTTGTTGTGTTTCACAATTGGCCTCCTTCCATCACAGGTATATGCTGAAGACTGCAGTGACCCGGTTCTGCTGGACCTTCAGCATTATCTGCCAAAATACTTTGGGGCGTGGTCTTCACCTGACTCACCTACCGGTAAGACGCTTCCCAGAGGGTCTGTGCAACAGCACGCTTGCTATTTTAGTGCTTTAGGTGCCATATTCCTTGAAAACGTGTTTGAACTATACTTTTTTAAATTAGTTCATGACTTTTATGTTTAGAGGACACAGTCATTCTTAGTTCTTGACAGGGTCTCTTTTGAAGACACTCGAACGCATCCCTCTGAGGAAACGTTCCACCGCTCCATCTGCTGTGCTAATTGACGACAGTGTATGACTCCTTCACCCCAACCCCCCCGCAGCGCACTCACCCCTGACACGCGGTGGCCCAAAGGGGTGATTTAATAGGCTTTATCTCAGTTTCCTGAGAAGTCGCACAGACAGGCATTCGTTGTTCACATCGTTGCAGCCTGCTCTGCTCTGCTCTGCTCTGCTCGGTCGAGGCAAAACTTCATCCCCTTGGGTAAAGATGCATAAACAGCTGGCCCAGATAATGCACACTGAATCATCAAACTTATCTCTGCTGTTGCGGATTTACATTTTCCCAGCCGTGGATGGATATTTTCCTGTGTCAACAGGGCCCATACTGACATTGTAACTGTCATCATGTCCTGAAACATTCTGACCCCCTACTTTCTGCAGATACTAAATTTGTGATGACGTGACTTTGCGCTTGTCCAAATACAATTGATAGCGGTTCAAAAATGTATGTGTTGAAAGTGAAAAGGAAAACTCTTGACTTTGTCAGGGTTATGCTTGTCAACATTTGTATTACCTCTCTAGCGGAAAATACTGTTTCACGGTCTCCCAGCAATGCTATACCTCTGATAATGAGAACAAACTTTTTATCTTTGCGCTGCATTGCATTTTTCTTCTGGTTAGCCAGATGGTATTTCCCTTTACAGTCAGGTAAATCGTCTCTTTGTGGCACACGAATCGAAGGCCGGTGTGCAGTCTAACCACAGTGCACCTCTTAAGTTTTTGAGTAGCAAATAATTTTTTTTTTCATGTTTGGAAAACACAGTATTTTTTTGTTAATGTTAGCAACTGCCAAGCTCACAACACTGAAAATAAACAGTGAGGCTTGCTTGAATTCATTCTGTAAGGCTACAGAGAAAGCATATCCTAGCCAGATTGAATTGTGTGAACTCTAGGAGGTTGAGCTGACACTGCATACAGGTCAACGGATTGCCCTCGCCTGTCTGACCCTTCGTTTTTGTCGTTCTACTGTAGACCTGTACCTGAAGCTGGAAGATGTGACACGCAAGTTCAACAAGCCGTGCATCATGGACGTGAAGATCGGGCAGAGGAGCTACGACCCCTACGCGTCCCAGGAGAAGCGGGAGCAGCAGATTAAGAAGTACCCTCTGATGGAGGAGATAGGCTTCCTAGTCCTGGGAATGAGGGTGAGTCCGGAAAAGGCCTCCCTTTATGAACTGCAAAGGAAAGCTTTTTGCTTTGCTTGACCTGCCTGCAGCCAGCTCTGAAAATATCCATTTATCTGATAGGAGCACCGGGGTGGGCTTGTCAAAGTTACGCCATCCTTTGTGGCTCCAAAGAATGACGACAAAGAGGAGCGAAGAATGCACCCTTGTGTTCCCTCCGATGTGTGACACATTGTTGAGGGTGCGGTCTTCGGAATGCTACGCGGCCCGACCCTGTTTGTGCGAACGTTGTGTGCAAAGCACTCCCACCCTCCCTTTGCAGGGGACACTGTGGCATTCTCAGTACAGCGGCTTCAGTTTATGAGAGAGAAAGCGGGCCTCTCGGAGCGCTCTAGTCAGTAACAGTCCTGCAGTCATGTCCTTGGCCCCCCAGCTGTCTGCCTCCGCGGACACGCCCATTGGTGACACCCCGCCTGAACGGCCAGCTTGCATGCCGCTTCCGCCCCTCGCGGTAATGAGAGCAGGCTTTTGAGAGATCTCAGTGTCAGTGCCTGTTCCTTTGAAGCAGCACTTCTAATTAATGGTCACCAGCAATCAAAACAGTGGGAAAGGATGGAAGTGAAGGTTTCAAAAGGTCAGGTTTGTTTAGATCGCAGAATTAGCCCCACAGAGGCAGGAATATCAAGCCCGAGGTCAGATTTATGATGTAATAATGTTACATAATGTGAAGAGGGAAAGATCATAAAAAGCGCTGTGTGGCAAGAGGAGCAATTTACCCAGGTGAAATAAATCATTTGCCTGACATGGACCTTAACCACCACAGACGCTCAAATAATGAGCTGCAGCACCTCTCCCTCCAGAGCAAACAGTGCGCCTGCCACACAGCCAATCGCAGCTTGAGGGGACGAGCAGGGAGGGAACCTCGCTCACCTCAATAACAGCTCTATCACACTTTATCTACCCGCTGAGCAACAGGGGTAACACTAGACGACTCTCGATAAATAAAGGCTGCGGGGAGGACTTTGAGCAGTGCAGCGGGAGAGGGGCTCATATTGGAAGTTGCTGTTTCAATATGTTGCCCCCTAGTGGCAAGAGAATCACACCCTTTCTCCAGGCCCCATATTCCAGCTGACTGTGGTGTGCATGGCCTGTAACTCTGAGAAATGATATTGAGCAAGAGGGGTTGTGTTGCTGTTTGTTTGTTTCCTGCACAGCATTATTTGGCTGTCACTAAAATAAAAGGCAATTATTCTTTCATAAACAGATAGTCGTCACACTTGCTTAAACTGTCTATTCAGATGACAAAGTGCTTGGCAATTAGATTGAATCAGGGCCTAGGTGTCAGTAGTGAAAATGGAGGACCATCTTATATGCAGAATATGTTTGTCACTTTTACATTACCGTTGAAATTCTGGCACTTAATCTCTCAGAGGTTCAGAGGGAAGTGCTATTTGCCCGCTCCTTTACCCACTGTTTTCCAATATTTTCAATTATTCTGTAGAGTTTCTGAAAGTATACTGCTGAGACAACAAAAATCAAGTTCTCTCTCTCACACACACACACACACACACACACACACACACACACACTCTCACACACATACACACACACACACACACACACGCATACACACACACACACACACGCATACACACACACACACACACTCTCACACACATACACACACACACATACATACACACACACACACACACACTCTCACACACATACACACACACACACACGCATACACACACACACACACACACACTCTCACACACACACTCTCACACACACACTCTCACACACATACACACACACACACACACACACACACACACACACACACACACTGCCATTTGTTTGCTTCCACTGAAGCTTAAATCACTCCAGACTCCCTTAAGGCAGAGGTTGTCCATCGATGAGTCGCCGGTCTTCCTTGTGAAATACTCCATCGATATTTTTCAGCGCTGAGCACTTTGTGTTTATAGATTTGTTGTTTTCCTTTTTATTTTTATTTGCACAGTCAACTGAATGCGGCCCTGTTTCTGGCTTCGTCTGCGCCGGTGTCTACAGAAACGGCACAAAGCCGCTGCTGTCACCAGGCTCATGAAAGGAGCACAGCTCTTTGTCTGATCCCAACACATCTTCACCGCGCAATACCAGCAAATTGTGCTCTCACAATGCTCTAAGAGCATTTTTGTTCTTCTTCAAATAATTCCTAAATTTGTTGCCATGCTATTCGAGCAGCTTCAATGGTCCTTCTGCATTTAAAAAAGATCAAATGCAGCTCTAACATATGTCATTCCAACAAAGCATGTCTTATCATTTTCCTGTTTTGAAGAGCAATTGAAGAATATTCTCTGTGAAAGCTGGAAATGGCAGTTTGGAGCTTGTCTCTTTACACGTTCAATATTTGATTTCGAAATGTAATTTTAGTTGCATCAGCGTGGTGCTGTGTGGTTAGACGGACCTCCATGAATACGTCAACGTGACACACATTAATTGAGCAGATCAATGATGACCCTGTAGAGCAGATCCTTCATCTGCATAACTGTGCATAATTAATTAATTAAGGAAAGCCGACATTGCTAAGGATGATTAAAAACACCATTAAACGTTAGGAAATACGATTAAAAATGCCATAAGTAGCATGTTTGGAATAACATGCTTTTAATGACAAGCGGAAGCAAGCTGTCATGGCTGACCACCTCTTTGAATGCCTGTATGAATCATCATTACCTGGTTCAAATTAGAGTATAATTAGTGTTATAAATACTGTTAAGTACTGCAGACAGTATGCGGTCTTTTGTAGGAGACCAAAACATCCTGTAGCTGAGATGGAGACAGTGTAGAAACTGTAAAGCTGTGAAGATACACAGTCCCTACGGGTTTAGTACATGAACATCCATTCTGAAGTCCTGCTGTGATATGGACATTTAGCATTTGCATATATGAAAAAAGAGTTTGATTAGTGCCAGCACTCTGCTGTACTAGTTATCCCCACTGCAGTCTGTAGAATGTTGCTGTGGAGTGAAATTGCCTTTATTAGTCTTCTTCTGCCCTTCAGATTTTAAGTAGGATTTCAGTACTTATGGCACCATTTAATAGAAAACAATTAGTGTGACAGGCGTTCCTTTCCAAAGTGCAGTCTTTGCCAGACATTGTGTGGATACTCTGTTTTGACTGCAGTACTAGTAAAATTTGGGTCTGTGTTTTTTGGATTAACAGCCAGAAAGGATAAAGCAACATTAGTAAATTATTAAGAGGATTTCTCATTGGTAATTGAAACAAAAAACCAGGATGGTTGTAAATGTTGAATGGGAAAAACAAATACTCAGAAAGTATTGGCGGCAGATGTAACGTTTTGGTCAAGGACGGCGTTCTTAGGTTCTCTGGGGCAGCGGAGAAAATTGGGAGGAAGCGTCCTGTTATCGCTCCGGCAGGAAACGGTTATCTCCGTCCCCTGTATCGGCTCCATCAGGCATCTCCCATCTCCACAATCATCAAAATGGCTCTCTTCACTGTCCCCTCCCCATGCTTGAGTGAAGGCCTCACAGTAGCGGGTGGGCATTGAGTTGCGGCTCTTTTGTGGAGCACATCTTGTAAGGCACATGCGATAAATTCACACTACAGTGCAGCCTGTCAGTTTAACTGCTCCGGCCTAAGTCCAGCGTTTTTGGGCAGCAAATTCCTATTCGAAACATCTGGAGGTACGAGGAGTCCAGGCAGGACAGTGATGGATTCCACCTGGAGGCGTGGGGGTATGGGCAGGGGGTGGGAGTGTGGAGCCTCCTCTTCACACCGGGGGAGAAGCACGCAGCAGCAGACCCACTCCTGGCCCGCCTGATGGACTCTACCCACTAATTATCCTCTCCCCCAAACAGGCCAGTGCGAGGGAGACACGCTCTTTGATGGATGGGGAAAACAGGCTTCCTGCAGAGCCTGGAGTTAGCCCCAGGCCTGGTCTACACAGGCCATTCCAGGATGAGTTTCTCTGTCTTCCCCGGGGGCAGAGGAGATGTCTGGCAGGGAGCGCGGAAAAAAAAAAAAACAGCCAGGCGCTCTGCTCTTCAGCCTCTCTGTGTGGCCGCTGAGTGAAGTGACCCATTACTGTTAATTACCCTGCTGATTGCGCTGATAGAGGAGGAATGCCGCCTATCTGAGGAAAGTCCCAGTCTCGCAAGGACACAGAAAGCAGGGAAATCGTGCCGCCAACTCCCTTTTATGTGCTTTAGTTCCCCCCGCTTAGATTCTTACATTTGATATCGTCTGTCAATCTATAACTTTTCCTGTGGCTGCAGCAGATGTGGGCAATTCTCTCTGCAGTAATAACAGCATGAAAATGTCTCCGTTAACACCTGGGCTGAACTTCAGCGTTTGCTTTTTATTTCGTCAGAATTTCATCATGTTATTCCTCCAGCAGAGGGCGACCTTTGTCCTAGTTTCCACGCGGCAGTTGTCATTGCCATACCGTATCTTGAAATAAACAAAAAAGTCTCTGAATACATCTTTATCTATGATATAGTTCAGTTTAAATATTATTCTGACAGAATAAACAGAATAAACGATCCCATAAGAATGAGAGAGGTTGTTCTGTAGAGAGAGGGTCAAATTACACTGTTGCTTTCATCAGGTTTAATGTACTTGTTGTGAGAAAAATTAAATTTCCTGTTGGAAAATTCCTTCCTTTGAAACAGTTTGGTTGAAGATTTTGGTTGATTGTGGATGCTTCATGCAGACTGGCAAGCAGGTAACAAAACTCAAGAAATGAACGGGAAGAAATTCATGAATAACTATTTCCCTCCATATCCCCAGATATACAAAGTGAGCTCGGACAGCTATGACACATATGATCAGCATTATGGAAGAGGTCTTGTGAAGGACACCATCAAAGAAGGTGAGGTTTTGCTTGCAGAAGGCTCAGGTTCAGTGTTTCTCCAGTAATACTTGTGTGAGGCACAAGCGTATACTGTGTGTGTTTGTGTGTGTTTATATACATAATATTACGACATGGTGCAGCAGAGAAGTTATCATGCCTCATTAAAAGACCTTTTGGCTCATTTGCTGTAGGTGATGGAGGAACATTAAAATTAAAAGTAGAAGGTACTAAAACAGCCAGCCTTCAACAGAAATACTCATCTTATGTTGATAGCTATTTGACAACTAGTTTTCCTCATTCTTTTTTTAGGATTGTCCAAGTTCTTCTATAATGGGAGGAGCCTGAGAAAAGACGCCATCAGTGCCAGCATCCAAAAAGTGGAAAGGATCCTGCAGTGGTTCGAGGGCCAGAGCCAGTTAAACTTTTACGCAAGTTCCCTGCTGTTTGTGTATGAGGGCTCCCCCCAACGGAGCGCTCCCAAAATGGCCGACAGCCACCCGGCGGAGAAGACGCCGCTCCCCAAAGCCTGCGTGCCAAACGACGGTGTCCTGGAGTACAACAACAACATCCGCGTGATCGGTGCGGCGGAGAACGGCCGCGTGCCGGAACCGCTCGGCCGGAGCCTGTCCAACATGTACGCCCTGCACCGGCGCGGCTGCAGCGGCGGTCACCACGGCGACATCCCCACAGGCATCTGCAGTGCCCAGCAGGACAACAGCACGTGGAAGCGTGCTTCCCAGAATTCCCCGGAGCAGCCCAACGGCAACGGCGTCCGGGCCCAACTGGAAGAGGAGGAGGGTCGGCGGGGGCCGGACGCCGTGCGGGACGGGGGCGATGTGGAGGTCCGGATGATCGACTTCGCCCACGTCTTCCCTAGCCAGGCCCGGGACGAGGGCTACGTCTACGGCCTGAAAAACCTGCTGTCGGTGCTGCGGCAGATCTTAAGTGAATAAGCTCCTTCGTGCTGTGGTGTCATTGTCAGTTCTGTCCATTCACTTCTCATTAACTTGGGCCAATAGTGTAATGGAAGTGTAGCACTCCCCCCATGCAAGGAAATCTGCACTATGAAATCAATTAACTTCTTTGCAGTTACTTGTGTACTACATGTGCTTGTTTTGTACCGCTAGGAAATGTTTATAAGTATCTTACTCAGGTGAATTACTCAATGTCCACATACTAATTTTTTTGCAAAATGAGCAAAACTCGGTGCAGTTAACTCTAGACATCAGGATGTTTTCTATACTCTACTTTGCAAACCCTTGTTTCTGTTGAAAGGCTGCACATTTAGTCACCATGACAACTGGCACAGTAAACTGCAGTGGAGAACAACTGGACAGTATGCTTCCAGTATACACTCTCCACTTTGGAAATTATCCCAGAAAACTAACTGAACTACTGATTTTTTTTTTCTAATTTATATTGTAGATGTATATTTGTGTTCAGAAAAACCAAATGATCATCCAGGATAAGGAAATTATATTATTAATTATTATATTATTAATATTTCTTTCATGTACATTTGTTGCCAAATTGCTTTACCTGTCTTTAGCCAATCTTTCAACAACAGGATACAAGTGATTTAATTTTAAATGATATTTAGTGGTTTTACCTTATTTAAACGATATTAATAATTTTACTGTAACCTGATGCAATACGCTGCTCATGGAGTAAAGAGTAGGCAAAAACAACTTAATTTTAAAATTTTAAACAATAGTATTAGGCAGGATGTTTTTTAACCTAAGAAAATTCACATGACCTATTTGAAATGTAGGAAGTAAAGACCCTGCTAAACTCGATTGCGGTAAGAAGACTGAGGGCCTTTACGAAATGTGACGTTTTAAGCTCCTCACTTTTCTCCCTGATGGTCTTCAGGCGTCGTTAGTGTGGAATGCGGTCGAGCTGACATGTCATTGGATGTCGCAGTGCTCCCAGGTGTACTCCACAGTGATCCAATGTGACAGCCATGGTGGAAAGGGTGGAAATGCATGGCTGAACAGTAGCTATTTGCCTCTGTTCTTGGGCAGCCTTGTTTTTTTTTTTTTTTTGAACTTTTTTGATGATAAGACGAATGTCAAACAACGCAGAGGCCAGGTTTTAATTTGTACAACATCAGTAAAGGTGAGTTTCCTTAAGTGACTTTAGTCTGAGGCGGGCTAGCCTATAAGGCACAGAAACGTCACAAAACAGGAACTTTCCTTTCGGGATATAAATGTAATCAAGTGTGTAAAACTAATATAGTCCTCTTAACTAATCAAATGAATGAGTGGAGCTCAAATTTGTATTACCTTGTCAGTTATGATGTTCTTTAGAATAACCAAAATGGTACTAATGTCCCCAAAAAGATTTTCTAATATGGGGTTGGCTTCAAAAATTATTTTATTGAATTATTTTGAAATTATTGAGGAAGGCTAATCAACAATGAGTGGCATTAAATCAAATATATAAATATTCAGGGCTTAATACTCAATACAGACAACATCCATATGAAATTATGTGATATGATCAATTATTGTTATTTACTCTATGATTTATATACAGGAAATAGAATTTTGACATTTTCACAAATGTGGTCAGTTGTCATGCTCCTAAATCACTGCCTTATTTCTTTTTTTCTTTTAAATTTAATTTCCTGGATTTACAAACATTCTGCTTTCATATGCATTTTCTCTTTCTTTATGCCAGTCTTTTTCCACAGATACTAATATTAAAACATACAATAATAGTAGTAGTAATAATACTTATGTACAATGTGTACAAACTGGACAACACACAAATCTAGAAAATGAGAGCAAAAATGCTCATTTACACACAGCTCCAGTGTGGCATACAATTTACAGTATGTCATTATGTGGGTTCGAGAAGACAATCTAAATTTTCATTTCACTTTGATCAGTTGGGTAGACAGTTTTATGAGCCATATTTACCTGCTGATTAAATTCAGAGCAAAATATTTTTGCAGCCCACCCAAATATTAAAGACTGAAAATGAGCAAAGTCTAAAAGTAAGTCTCATTTTTTTTCTTCACAGTATATTTCAAGCCATAGCTTTGATCGGAGTGTTGGTCGGAAGTATGTTCCAATTCTGTTAAACCATCCCACTTCATTTGTCTTACACAGAGTACCCTACTAGAGTTTCTTGTTATTCAGGATACACTACTAAAATTGATTTCCACGTTAAAATTGTAACAGTAGGTGAAATACTAAATGGAGGATATAGCAGCACCGGCCCAGCTGAGATGGCCACGGATGCTACTAGTGTACTGCACAACTTCAGTGGCAACTCTTAAACAGTAGCACTGAAGCTGGAAAAGCTCAGTGATTCAGACAAGGCAAATACTGTAAATAGGCAGGGGCTCATTTTCTGCAGCTGCTCTGTCCATTACATGCAGTTGTTCTATAGCAATGTCGATGAAATTGAAACATCTCGTTTACATTCCATATATATTTTTGCTGGTTAAATACGTCTGTTCGTGTAGTGGGTGTTCATGTGCAGGAAGCTAACCTTTATGGAGCAATTGTTGCTGTGTGTTCCTCTCTTATTTTTGTTTTCCTGTTGTGTAATGCACTGAGACAAGTCTAATACTCAATTTAACATTCTGTCTTTTGGCTGTGAACTAACCAGTGGCTTTCCCTTTGTGGTCCAGTTGTCTTTGTTGCCACAGCCAACAAAGTTGTGATTTTTTTTTTTCTTTCACTGCACCGTATTGAACATGATGAAAGTCAGCGAGCAGTGCACTAAAGCACTTTAGAGGTATGGGACTAGACTGGATTTTGTCCAAGGAACTGAGCCAATCAGGGCTGAGCGACTACTCTCTCCCTCTTATTGTAATGTTACCAGTGTTCCTAGTGAATCTGTTAAAATACTAACACAGTCCTAAGCCAGTTTAATCATACATTGGTGAGAAGTTTGTGGTGTGGTTGGTCCAGAACTTTATCGGGATGGTTGTGTGTTTAAATCCTGAACGGGGCACTGCTGTTGCACCCTTGAGCAAGGCACTTTACTGAATTGTTTCAGTAAATACATCCAAACTGCATGAATTGATGATGTGTAAAATGTAAGACTCCCTGAACTGGGGTGTCTGCTAAGCAAACAATGACAAATATTTATGCTGGGTTTGTTTAAAAGCACTAGATGTTAATTGGGCCTTGCACTCTTCTCTTGGGTGATGATCTGGAATATGCAAGGAAAGCATAGATGGATACCTCTGACCTTAATCACATGACTAGTGAAAAAGTCACACTGCTCAAAACCAATTTTGTCCTGTTTTAATGCATCAAAATGATCAATCCTTAACTACATTTGTGATTTGTCATACTTATTTTTTGAATTGGTTACGTGCTGAAATGTAGTTTTTGCCACATCGTTGCAAGAGAGATGGTACAGTAGAAGTAGAGAGTGACCTCAACTTGTCAGTTAAAATGGATATCTTTAATCTTCAACCTCATCCTAAATCATTGACTGTAAGGCAGCAAGAGCAGCACCTTGGTAAAATGCATGTCTGCAACACTCAGATGCAGCCCTAAAATATAACTGTTTCTTCTTTTTTTCCACAGCAAGTAATTTAATCCATATTTGCCCGTAAAGTTTTCAGTTATCCAGACAGTCAAACACAACCACATTGCCACTCCGCCCTCCGGCAGTGGAGGTGATTAATATGTAACGCAGGCAGTGCAGGTGGTGCGAAAGTCCTTGTAACTGCTTGAAAAATTCTGGTAGTTTTTCATCAGACATCCCATTTAAGCCTCGTTAGAATGCCTAAGTTGTCTTCCTCTGAATGTGGTGCTTTAGAGGAAGCGGCCATACGGTATGTTTGCTAGTCATGTGGGTGAGAGGTGTCCCTCCATGGTATCTTGGAGTCGGAGTAGGCAGACTAGTATCAGTTGTATCAGAATGCTTTGTGTGTGACCCCCCCCACTATCCTTTTCATTGTGCTCTGGCTGTGAAGGGTGAGTCCTTTCTGTGGTTTCTTATACCGTACACACAATATGTAAAAATGCAAGGGAAGGTGTTCTTGTGTTTTTTGCTTTTTCTTTCTCTGTCTCTCCCTCTCCCTCTCCCTCTCTCACTCTCTCTCTCTCTCTCTCTCTCTCTCTCTGGATCACATTAAAGAAACTAATTAACTACTTTTGTAAATGAATTATATTATATAATATTTAGATAAAGACATTAATGGCTGTATATTTGGCAAATATCAATTACTAATAAAATGTACTCCCAGTTACATGTCTGTGTGCTTCATTTGATGAAAGTGATCCATGGACAAATATTAATCTTATTTGTTTGCCCCTAGGGAGGAGCTTTATTAAATTCTAGCACTTACAGAGAGTTATATTTGATTTCCTTCTACAAACTAAGCAGTCCACAGGCTGGAGATGGTTCAAGTAAAGGCTGGCATGGGCTGCTGGTGAATTTTGAAATTACAGAGATGCCTTGAGGAATTGTATACTATTAGTCCATATGGTTGCATACAATTTTTTTCACGAAGTTCAGTGCAAAGTACATAATCAAAAGTCAAGAAAAATACAAGAAAAATAAATCCAAAACAAAATACAACCACTAAAAACAAATGTAAATGTAAAAAGTTACCATTGCTGGGTCTTGTCAGAACTGCAAGAGGAGGCATATGCAGTGGTCACTGCACAAGTTAATGCCATGTATTCCAATGCACAGAAATCAGTACAGTCTGGGGAGGACAGACTTTTGATATTAGGGTCCCAACCATTCTGATTGGCAGGCGGTAGATTCAGGGCTCAGACAAGATGCTGTTTGCCGATGGTAAGGAGGGTGGAAAGTGTGCAGGGTGCTAACTGGAAACCAGCTGCTCATGTAAGATGTTTGCTGAGGGGTCACCCACCCACCCTGCAGCATAACGCATCCCCCATGAGCAATCCAGTGCTGCTCACAGCTCTTCCCCTGACTCAGACCGGACAGCGCAATGACCAGCCTGCGTTACACCCATTTACACCCAGCAGTGCATGGATTTAAGATTCTGTGAGTGCACTTTATAGAGTGTCACTGTGCAGTCTCTGTTAAGCATCCTCACCCCTGAGTCACATACATAAACAAATCATAATGATACATGCATACACACATGTACACACTGTACATATTTACAATAAATGTACACACAAATAACATCCACATGCACAGAAATACACAAGTGCACACGTACATACAGGACATGCATGCATGCTTTCTCATGCGCAGACAACGCGCGTGCACTAGTAACATCCACAGTACACACATGCACACAAGAGCATATGTTTGATTTTACTCTGCTGCTTCGGTAAGTGCAGGAGGGTCTGTGAATGAAGGACCCTGTAGACAGGCTAATGTTGACTAGCTAAATTTGTGGCCTGAGATCCACTGCGGCAGATGCAAGCTGGGGAGATTAATATATTTATAAGGATCTGAAACACATCTGAATATTTTATAATATCCCGGTGTCATTTGGATGCAACAAGAATAATGAGGAAAAAATTGAAATTGTTTGTGGGCATATTTCAAATGGGACAATGTCTGTCCTATGGCTTCCAGTTATTTCAGTAATATAACCAAAATGCATCTAATTAACTGTAATTTATAAACCATTCCAGAGCTACTTCTGGCCTTTTGGGACACATTTAAAATAACTTTACTCTCTTATTAGTCAGGATTCTGTTCAGGTTATTATGTTGATTTACAAATTTTTTTTGTACTCTTGCTGACGGCAAATTCAAATATCTAAATTTCATAACTGTGGAGGTGTGGAACTGGGTGCGTCTAAACAGAATGCTTCATCAGGTTTGACTTGTAATACAATCAGGCTGTAAGAAATTGTGATTGCATTCTTCCTCAGGGCTTAGCTGCTCAAAAACAAACCTTTTGTACACAGCATGGATGTTTTATGCATGTCAATGTGTGTATTATATTAAACACATTACATTAAAAAGGAACAAATGCAATCATTTGATCACCATGAAAGAGCTTGCCCAAAACAAAAGATAAAATAATTTTAAAAGTAGTCAGAGTAACAATACATGGGAAAACAATTTTTTTACATGTTATTTGCATATAAAGCAAGGCATTTACTGAAGAAATAATGGTTAGTCATGATGCTTAGCACGAATGAGCAAACCTCTGGCAACCACTTCACTTCCTTGACCCCTGTGTGCCACCACTACCCTAGATGAATGTATGGGAAAAAGTAACATTTAAAACCTGTATTGGTTAGATTAAACTGAAAAGTATTGAATATCTGTGCATGTAGATGAGATGCACAAAGGTGTTGGGCAACACATTCAGTCATTTTGGTGGAGCTAACTGGTTCAACTTAATCCCCAATTCTTGCCAATAATGAAAAAAATATCCCTCAAATACTAGTGACTGACTTTGAGTGGAACACAGTCAATGCCTCCAGAATTGTTATTTTGGCTCTTAAAACTTTCTCAAGAAGGACTGGGATCATGTATCATCTCAACAGGTTCTGAAGCCATGTCTGTCTTCACTCTCCCCATTTCAATGTGCTTAGAGAGATCTCAGGTTGAATATATTAGAGACTTAGTTTTCAAGCAAAGCGAGGGGCAAAATTGCCAAGTGACATTTCAGAATGAACACTTTATAATTGTGCTGGGGGATCCGGGCCCACTTCATCAATAAAATATGATTTTTTTTACATAAATATGTAAAGTTCCTAGTCATTTATTCTTTTTTTTTGGTCCAGTAATCTTTTTATAGTAGTATTTGGAGAGTTCATTTTTAACCGTTCACTCCTTATGCTCAGTCATTGTTCATTACACTTCATGTATCTAGTTCATCTCGTGGACTTTTGTTGCTATCCACAAACTTCAATGAAATCTCATCCTCAGATGCAACCCTACCAGTCTCTTTTGAGAGAAAGCTATTCTAAAAAGCGGCCTGAATTTACCCAGTGTAAAGCGATGAAAGCTTTGGAGTGGCAAACTGCATTTATACTGCCTGTCAATGGCTGACATCTTCTATTGTGAGTGGATCCCTTCTCAAGTGCTCTGACAAAGCTGAACAGTGAATTTCAGTCTAAAACTCTGGTTTGGTGGCAATCTTAATAGACAGAAATAAACTGAAGAGGAATAACAAGGCTTTAATTCACTCCCCTGAGGTCATTTGCTATTGCGTTCATTTGCATATTGATGAAGCTGTCTAATTGTTTCTGTAATTTATTTATTTTTTTTGTAAAGACTATGTCAACATTCCACAGTCTCTCCTCTGCACTCCTTGCTGTAACGATATATGTCATATTTGTGTACTATATTGATGCAGACTGACCTTGCCTGTTCCATGGGATAAATGCAGTGGGCATCCTCTTGATGGCGCCAAAACACCTTGTGCTACCACTTGAGGCTAACAGCCAAAGACAAGCTGACAGGCATTACCTTTTCAGTGTCGGTAGAACATGTTAATGCCCACAATAGACTTTTAGAATGCAAATAGACATTATACAGCCTTTATGACAAATTTACAAGCACATGTGCTGCTTTATCATGCTACAAGCATGATTTGTCACCATGCAGAAATTATATTTACCAGCATGACTGGGGTATTATTCCACTGCAGCCTCAGGGTAGAACCAAACAATAAATACGGTTTTGAAAGGATTCTTCTGAGGGGAATAGCTCATTCTTCTCTTAATAATTGAAGTTTATGATTTACCTACTTTGTCCCCAGAACAAAGAAATGACATTACATTAATGTATCTTGCATTGAGCTGTCAGGTCATATGTAACAGCTCTCTCTGATCGAATTGCAGGAGTCAACCTCATCAAGGCAGCCCCGTGCTGTATATCTCCTCAGTGTCTTTCCCAAAGGGATCGTTGTAAAAGGGAATGGTTTTGTTGCCCGAATGTATTCCAATCTAAACTCTTCAAAATCCATTTAAGGAGATGTTTCGACATTGTATTCATAAATGCATATGATGTCCTTTGTCTTGCTTTTGAGACTCTGAGACCCCCCCTGAGAAAATGAATGCAGTAAATTGCTGAGGCCGCCATTGTGTCTGGAGGCGCTGTTTGAGATGAATGAAAGGCTGGAGCGTGATGATAAGCTAGCAGCTAGCATCAGTACAGCTGGTGCCTGAATGAGAACCCCCAAAAGCGTCCCAAGACCTCAAGTGTAAGTGACATGAAGAATGAAAGTGAAACACTTACACGCTTTGTCCTCCAACAAAATATGCAGCTGACAAACCACTGAGCACTCAGAGGAAGTACTTAGCAAAGTAATCAGTGCCCAAGTTGTAGCATTGTTCCAATAAATTAAAAAAAGGGCTGCATTTTAAAGACTGGATGGCATCACTATACTGCTTCTTCTCTCTGGAGAGCTCATAAAGATGACCACACTTACGCAGTGTGACAGCAGCACTTCAGAGGATGTGTAACTACCATTGCGATCCTATGTGTTAGTCTTCACAGATGAACATCTATTATGGACCAAGCAATTAGTACTAGTGCTGACTTTCCCATGGTCTTTCAGTTCTGAGAAAAAAAAATGGGTAGGGAGAATTTCTGAGTGATATTACGACAAGCCCTGTACCAGAGTATCTGTCAATATTCATTGGAGGTAGCTAGCAAACTTAGTGCTTTTTTGTGGCTTGCTAGGGGTCAATATACTTTTTTCAAATGTGTTTTCTGGCTTGAAGAATAACTATTGTGTATGAAAAATTATATGTGATTGAATAAACAGGTTTAAAGTAAAATTATTGTGATTTGGGCAAGCTATGACTCCAGGTTATCTGTGACACGCCCTGTCTTCACTGTTCAAGATAATCGAGAGTTGTCCATGATTCTCACTCTATTTTGATGATCTAAATGTAGGCCTGGGCTCGGCTTTTTCTTCAGATTAATGCTTGAAACAAGATGGGCTAGTTTACATTTTGTGGGGCTCGGTCACTGTTTTGCAGGGAAGGGTCTTCTAGTTGGCGGTGTCTTTGTACTGTGGAGTTCAGCCTTTGTCCTGAGCAGGCGTGGTCTCCAACATATGGGCAGAGTCGCTATCCTATTGAGTAGAGTCACTGGGCTGGGTCACTTTCCTGTAGGTAGTTGCGAGGATTCAAGAAAGCTTCATAGCTGCTGAAATTCTTTGTCTTGAAGAGGTAGAATTTGAAAACAGGCAGTTATTACTGTCACTGGAAATCTTCTACTGCATATAAATGAAATGAAGAACATTCAGGCTTGCACTAAAGTTGGACTGTTAAGTTATTAATCAAACATTCTCCTTCAAAAATCAATTAAGCTTTGAAGTGAGATATGATTCTTCAAAATATAATTACTATTATTGTAGCAAGTTTCTACCACAGCAATGAGGCATATCTAGTGATGTTCTCTCATGGTCCATATTATCATCCAAAAAAGACATATTGACTCTTGAAGGCAGTTTTGTTCTGCAAATTCAAACTAGCTTACTGGATGCTTATTGGCAAGCTACCTCATTGTTAGATTAACATGCGAAGGATGTCCCTTTGATCCCTCTGGCACATAAGGATAGATTGAAGGATTGTGTGGCGATGATGGTGTCATTTTACATCCGCTGTTGTAAGTATTTCAGAGTCAAGTAGGTTTGATCAGTCAGAAAACAAATAAACAGCAAAAACAAATTTAAGAGGAACAGTCATTTGAATGTACACTTTGCTATTACAATGCAGAATCTGTCTCCTACATTAACATTTGTCTTGAGCAAGGTGTGCCAAGACTGCTTCAGACCCCTACAGGAATTCTTACTGATGTTATTGTATTCACATCAGCGGGGCTCTAATTTAAAATCAATTTGAGAGACTGATCCACACTAACCTCCGCCACTGTTTCATTTCTCACCGACAGGAACCATGTCTCCTGGAAAGGTCTGCCCATAAATCACATTATGATAACGTGAACACATAATAATAACAAGAACAGTAGACAGCTTTCTTAGTGTCAGTTGTGAACTTTCCTGAGGGCTAAACAGAAAGACAATTAGGCAAATCATTGAGAGTCAGGATACCTTTTGTTGTAATAGTCACAAAAGGACAAATGGTCCCCGATGTGCCAAAAAGCATTCCAGTGGTTTATGATAGTAATATTTTCGAGAATTCCTGGAGGAGCCAAAGGAAATTGAATTATGATAGAGGGCATAGTGTAGTGTGGTGAGGTTGTAACCAGATTGTTACAGGTTTAAATTCCAAATTGGGCATGGCTTGTTATACTTGTTGAAAGACTGCTATATGGTGAGGCACTTAACCTAAATTGTCATGGTAAACATCCAGCTATATAAGTGTACAAAAATTGAAAACTACAGTACCAGTCATAAGTTGATGCCTATGCTTAAATTTCTTTCCATGTTTTAATCGCACTGGTGCGAAAGGGTTAATTGCACCAGTGAGGGTTAATTTTAAAAACTATTTTGACTATTTTGGAGAATGTAAAATATAAGCCAGTTTTGATTTGTTTATAACACTGTTTTGGTCACTGCATAATTCCATTTGCATTATTTCCCTGATGGCTTTACTATTATGCTAAAATGTGGAAAAATAATAAAAATAAAGAAAGAAAAGTATGTCCAGACTTTTGACTGGTATCATACATCCTCCTTGAAGTGAGTGTCTGCTAAGCACAGGAGTGATATAAGTATGGGAGTGTAGCCTTTAAAGTCAAGGTTCCTTGGGGATGTGGAGGCAGTTGATATCCCATAGGACAGTCTGGCATGTCCTTCAATATGCATCCCTTGTCCACAGACATCAGTGGTGTCAAATAGTGAATTGGGAGAATCAGTCACGCATAGGCCACATTCCTGGGGTGATTCCAGAATCCACAAGTCACGCCTAGAATACCTCTAGCACCTCCATAGCTCCACGAAAGGAAAAAAAGGAATAAATGCGTCAAAAATTCCATTCTGTTTTGATGAATAAACAGTTATGGTAAATTTAGTGCCATGATTCATAAAGAAAGAAGTGAGAAAAACAGCAAACCTGGCCAGACTTGTTCATAAGGTGTGAAGCAAGTCTGAAAAGCTAAGTGGATTAAATCCACCTTCTACTACAAGATAGACTCCTGTGCTTTCCATCAAAAACCTGAACTTCAGTGATGGATGTGTGTTTGAATGGATTTGATCTACTAGAGACAGACAAAGACAGACAGACAGGCAGATAGCAAGAAGGATGGCTAGATAGATAGATAGATAGATAGATAGATAAACCCACAACTCACTAGTGAACTCTTTTCCATGAAAATCTCAGTGAGCAACATTAGGAATAATCATACTTTATCTAATTCCTAAAGCACTAATTAAAGCAAACAAACAACCATACATAATGGATGAATAAAGCCAAGGACTAAACTTCTAAAAACAAATTAACACTGATGTGAACAAATGTGCAGATATGGAAAGCAGAAATAATACTAAAGCACGAAAAACAGCTTCATGAGGTCAACATTAATGAGTGGTTTAAAATTTCAATGGTAAGACTTTTGAAAGAGGATGATATGACAAGCAGTCAACAAGAAGCAAGAAAGCAGATGAAATTGCCCATGACTGGAACACATTTTCCATTCAAAAAACTCACCTCATCTGACCATTAAGAAACTTATCATGAAGTCTCCATTCATTTGGCTAAGCATAGTTCTTCCCTTTTCGCCCTAAAAACCAATTAGCAGAGTGCAAGGCAACAATCAGGGAACAATTATCCATTTACAAATGTGTTGTACAGTGCTTGGTTCAGCTTCCTTTTTCTGCCTTGTGTGAGTGGCGAGGTAATTACTGGCTTTCTGAGAGCCAGTGAGGGGTAAAATGTGGTGAAGCAGGAGTGGTAGGGAATTATGCAGCACCTGCCCTGCCAGATCTGAGCTCTGTATTCCTTTGGTATCGGCAGCAACACTGCACACAGTTGTGAAAAATACAAAAACAAAAAACGAGGCAACCTCATGTGATGAATATCAGGCAAACGAGCGACGATTCTGGGTCGCGGGAGTGATGCGAGGGAGCATGGCTGTTTGGAGAAGGAGCTGTGAAATGTTTCTAAATGCAACATACATGTGGCAGCCATCCGCAGCGTCATCAGTGAAGCGTTAACCTTGCCCCCTCTGGATCAGCATCGGTGCTGCTGCAGTGAAAGCCGTTACTCCTCTGCTGATCTGCTTACATAACTTGTTCCTGGGTAATCACACCTTTTTTTTTTCTTTTTTTACTGGTGCTACACTGTCCCTTGGCAATCACAAGCTTTATGAAAAATGTATGAAGGCCAGGAGCACAATTATAATTCAGTATGGGGCTGATTGATAAACCAGGTGGTAATTGCAGTTCTAGGCTAGCTCACACACAGTGCGGTATTGGGAGCTCTCAGGATTCGACTTTTTGAAAAGCAGAATTAGGAGAGGGTATTCTTTACCCTTGACATCACACCCAGTGCAAACACAAATTTTAATACATGGGCTTTATCATTTGTCATTAATAACGTCCAATTGCAAAGTTCAAGAAATGGTAAGCATATGTCAATGTTACTGATGCAGCCAAGTGTGATAGTTCAATTCCGATTCAATTCAATTAATGTGGTTAAATGACACCAAAGACAAATATCAAATGTTGTGGCCACCTGTATTTAAACATTATGACAATACAAGTTTGAAAAATTCACAAAGTGTTATTGATGAGACAACACAGTCGTTTTATATTGTGCCAATAATCTGGCCACATTAAACCCTGCAAGAATGGAAATTCCTGGGGTTGTGCTGGCTGGCTGTGCTTTCCTGGCTTAGTGCTGTAACACAATTAGAAATTCATGCACAGTTTTAACTTAATGTATAATGGCAAGACTCAACACATAATACTCTGGAATCCTGAGAACAGGAATAAGATGAGAAATGTAACTGAGTTAATTAGGTATAAATTAAGACCTTAGTAGATGAATAGTAATTTTTTTGCTTTGTTCTTTCAGCCATTATGATACAATTTTTGTAAATGAATGTAACATGAATGGTCTGCCTTTCATGGAAGATGATTTTCTTGTGAACATGACAAGGTCTGAAGACCCCTGCTTACGCTTGAATTATGAGAAATAATTCTAAATCACATTTTTTACCAAAGGTGGACACAGGAAAACACAGTCAGATTGAAAGTATTCAGACTGGATTTAAACCACCTCTCACTGGGTGCCTGGGTATATGGTATGTACTCACTGGGCATATACTGCACAGGTATGTACTCACTGGGCATATACTGCATGAGAGGAGGAACCAACTGTCTACATGTGATCCTAACTCCAAATGTTATAATGCAGCAATATTATTGATATTGCTAAGTTCTGGTTTATACATGGATGGGAGTCCATTATCCATCAGGATAAGGAGGTTGCTAATAATGGCACAGATGGTGGGTTAATAGGAGACTCAGAATCATGTTCTGCTTCAGAAATATGTGGCTGAGAGCTTAATTGCATTACATTACAGTATTTGGAAAATCGATGTGGCTTGGAACACATAATGCAAAATACTACATTGTTTCCACAGATAAATCTAACATTTGCCACAACACTGACTAAGCCTTGGGAATGGTGAGAATGTTGGGAAAATCAGGAATGTCTTGGGAAAATCAAAGCACTGCCACAACTCTAAATAGCAAAGTTTGGTAAATGTTATATCTATGGCTTTTCATAACAGTACTTCAACACGATATGATCGTAGCTCAAGGAAAATAATTCACAGTTGTACATTGTCATGACACTCTTGAACATTGCTCAGTGAAACTGCGATTCAATGATGCTGTTCTCTCATGGGGTGAAAGCGGAGATGAGAGAGAAGCTCACTGAGCGCAGGGAAACACATGAGGTGATATTCAGAGGCGTTGCTGCAGCGGAGCATCGGCTGAGCCGGTCCTGAGGGATGGAACGATGAACAGGTGTGCAGTGGTACGGAGAAGAGCAGGAGCGGTTGGATGTGGTGGATGCGCTCTGTGGCCCCCAAGCCGGCATTCTCCAGCGCGGGCAGGAAGTGCTGATGGGCCCAGTAATGGGTCAGCACCTCGCTGCGCCTTATAACACACAGAGGCAGATTTACGGTGCCTTTAAACCCTGTTCATATAAATAAGATATGCCACTGTGGCTACATTCAAAGAGCGTTCTACCACAGTCTACAGGCCCCATGTGGAACAGCTGACATCTTTGTTATTAAGGCAACGTAATCCTCCAAAGGAGAACAAAATACCTCTGGTTTGCGGGGACTTCACTCCGGGGGCCTTCGGCACACATAAAAGAGTCAGAGAAAAGGCATTGGATTTCAAGCAGAATGGTCAGGGTAATGATAAACTGGCATGTGTCAAAGTGTATGATGGAAGAACAACTATCCTGTAAGGCTGAATCTTTTCATTTTCCATTCAGCTTTGCGAAAAAAGCCTAACGGGGGGATCCAAAGACAGTCCTGCACCAAAGTATGCTCAAATATACGTTTAATGATAAAATGAGCGTGTGTTGCCTGCTGTGCTTAAAAGGTATTTCACTACAAACATCAGGGAATGAAAACGTGTACACTTAATATAGCATTCCTCACATGCTGAGATTTATTTAAACATGCAACTTCATTAGATGAGCTGCATATAAATTTTTATGACAAACTTCCAAAAATAAGTTTGTCATTAAAAAATGTGCATAATTTAAGTTTTCTTTTACATTTAACTATTGACCTTGGGACACACCAGCAAACACACACACCAACTTGGAGATGACTGACATTATATAAAAAAAACAAAACAAGAAGAAATGGCTGCTATTTTTCTTTTGTCCTCATGTCTGAACTAGAAAACGAAAAAACATGGTGGTTTTACCAAAAAAGTCAGAACCTTTTTAGGCTGCATGAACTCCAATTGTGTTTTTTCAGGACAAATTTTTCATCGTGCAACATTGTTTGTTTAATTAAATTAATTTGTAGAGAGATTATTTATCCTCACAATTACGTAAGCATCAACTGCACAGCATGATTTTTTTTTTATTTCCATCAGATTTGTTGCCTTGTATATGCCATTGTAAGAGAAGGCATAACTGATTGACTAATTGTGAGATCTAGTAAATAATAGAGAGATCTAGTAAAACAGGCCAGGCAAGTGGTCCATGTGGTCTTTGTTTAAACTTTAAAACCTATTTTGTAACTGTAACAGCAAGACAGCAACTCCCACTATAGTGTTAACACCCATGGTAATGTATAAATATTTTATGCATGCATTATATGCATTTGTTTCTATAATTACAGGAGACCCTCTAAAGTAGGGAACATTATCCTTAGAGGCTTGGAGCCTGTGCTCTGTGATGATGGTAATGAAACGATCCTGTAATTTATGGGGCCTACCCTGACTTCATGAAAGGGAAGAGATCAGCATTAAGATTTCAATTAATACACGCATGCCCGGGCCCCTGCATGGAAGGAAGCCATTTATGGGCCTAATGTGGGAAATGAAGAGGCCACAGAACAGCTCAGGCAGGATCACAGACAGCTTGGTATTCTGCTATCATTCACAACTGCCGGTTTAACGGCTCTCTCTCTTTCCCTCTTTCTCTCTGACTCTCTTTCTGAAGCCACAATGGACAAAGACAAATGGACTTTTTCATTTGATCTGACTTTTATTAGAGAGAAACATGACAATGTGAAGTACCTTAATTTTCTTGCCAGTTGATGTGGTTATTGTCCACACAATTTCAGTATCTGTGTCATAGTCTTTCAGAATGTACAGGTTTATAGATTGAACTAGAATAACCAATTCTCATGCTAACTACATATAGTAATGTCTCCATTGTGTGTACAGGTTTATAGAATGAAATACGATAACCAATTCTCACGCTAACAAGAATAGTAACGTCTCTATTCTCCCTTAATGCAAGACCCAGCTGTTTTATGAAAACCAAAAGTGGTTCTACTGTTAAAACATGATTCTTCATTCACAGTACACACTAACACTGTCAGGGTTTGCTGGGAAAAGACCCAGGCGCAGACAATGTGGGCAGTACGAAAATGCTAATCTTTACTGACAAGTCCAGAAGCAAGATTGAAGTCAGAAAAACAGTCTGAGTCCGTAGCCAATAATCCAATGGAAAACAGACGACATCTAAAAAAGGCAGGCAAAAGAGAAATCCGGGACAGGCAGAGCTGGTAACAAGCAGAAACAGAGCAGGCTTAGAAACAAATGGGGGGAATGAAACAGCTAAGACACTGAGATGATCAGGCAAAGAACAAAGAAAACAGCAGGGTATGTGTAGGCAGGCAGATGAGGGGACGAGACACAGGTGTGTGGAACAGGCTTCAGGTGATGGGCGTGGCCGAGTAACAGGAGGGCGGGGAGGCAGGCGGGACAAGGAAACACAAGGACCTGTAAACAAAAACAACTGGCACACCCACACAGACAGCCATTGCAAAACACATAGAACCGGAGGACCTCGGGTGGAGGTCCTTACAAAGACTGAACACCAGACTTGAATCAGTCAGTCATGAACAGAGAGCAGTAGATCAAAATCAGTCCATTGAAGACAATGTAATACTACGGTTATGTAACACATGACTTATTGGTTTTCCGTATCATTGCGTACATGCACAGTTCATAGCTGTGGTCTGCTGGATGGATACTAATATTTGTTATGAAAGCTTCACATGAGGAAAGGATCTCCAGCAGGGACTGCACGCATGAGTGCTCCTCCCTCTTGCTGTTACTGTACCTCCTCAGACTTGCTGTGAGCCGTGATTCATCGGCTGCTGTCCTTACATTCTCGATGTGGTGCAGAAAACAAATTTAATCAGAGGAATGATGGCCTTTCATAGAGTAAGCCATTCTTAGGGCTTACAAAAACAAGCCATCAACTTCAATATTTATTGATCTCGCCTTCGTTCCCCCGACCCGTCTAATCCATCAGTGTTATGGTCCTCAATTAGTTGATATTGAAAGGCAAAGGTGACATATGAAAGGTCCGCCTTTTTACCGTTTTTTTTCCCCCTCTCCGTTAGGTGAAAGTGGATCATTATTTTTCAGTGCAGCAAATCCAATCTGTCAGTCATCTGGCTGTGGCTCACCAAGGATGCTGAATGCTGACTGCTTGCACTCTTTCTGTAATGTGAGTAAGGCTTTGTGGTTCAGTCCAGCCAAATCCCGGTTTCTGACTCCAGAACTCAGACAAGAATTCTCTTCCCTAAGCCATACTCTCAGATTTAGGCAGAAACACCAATGCCACACGAAAAGCAGGAGCCAAATAGGAACAATGAAAAATTTCTGGGGCATTTTACATTTGCATAGACATCTTCAACCCACTTACATTTAGATATTTGGCAGACGCTCTCATCCACAGCAACTTACAAAGCAAAGGTTTACAAGTTTCTCTCTTCTCATTTTTCAGTGCTTTGTATCAATGGTCCACAGAGTACTGCAGTGAGATTTCCTTATTTGTGTTGGTGTATTTCTGTTTCACTTGCTGCTGTGCATTGTCCTCTTATACTGTCAATTGGCCTAACGCATATTTACACAACTGTCTGTTCCTCTTAAAAAGCAGTATCATTTGAATGGGAACCCACTCATGTGTCAAGCTTAGTCTCTGACAAGCTTGTAGGTCAGACCAGGTGAAAGCAGGAATCTGGTTCCTGAATTATGGATGTGAATCTGACTCTCGCCAGTGGAGGACAGAGCAGAATAAGAGTTTTAACATGTCCGTTGCATTTAATGCTCTTTCTGAATTAAAAATGGATGCCACAGGATGGTGAAATGCATGATCCAGTTTAATCTCTGAATGAGTTTCTGCCCTTTCATTTGCATTGCAACTGAACACTAGTATAATGTTAACAAAGCTTTAGTGCAGTAGCTTCTGTGTCTCATCAATTAACATAACCAAATGCCATTAATCAAGAAAGTCCATTCAGCACAATACACACTTGTGCCATGTCCTGTGAGTCACCGTTTTGGAAATATTCCACAACATCAAACCCCACAGAGGTTACAGAACGTGACCTGTGACAAGTCAAAAAGCACCTATCCCCTCTTCTAAGGCTGAATGTTGTTTTTAAGCAAAGTACTAATTGTGATAATTATGTGAACAGCATCACCAACAACAAAACAAACAAACAAAAAAAAATCACAGCAGGCTATGAGCCCTTTGCTGTCTGTCTCAGAGTGAGCATGTCATTATTTTAGGTGAGTGAATATCTGAATAAATGTAGTGATTCAAAGGCATTGTGCGGAAGTAGACCTCAGGCCCTACATTGCATTGCTAAATGCCAGCTTTTTAAAGCACAATCATCACTGAGCCACATTTTACTTACATTTTAACTAACAACATAACTATAACATTTTCCCTAAATTGCTCAGAATTCTCAGAGTGCACAATTTCTGTCATCAATGGTCTATTACTCATAGTTTAGTAAAGGCCTGGATTCTTTTTTTGTCTCATTTCCATCAATGTTTGGTTCTCACGGACGAAAGCCAATCAAGTGCTTTTTCAAGGCAGCAAGACGAGTTTGTCTGTACTAATGAATCTCAGTGCTCCCCTTTCCTGTGTTTCATAAGTCTATTATATGTCAGAAGTATGCTTTCCCCTGGGCCCATTGACTGCTGCTCCCACCAGTGGAGCTCAGAGACCTCCCTCACAGAGAGGTGGGGGTCTCACCAAACATTGAAATGGGGGCCTCACTTCACAGGGAGTGGACTGACATTAGGAGAGGCGATAAAGTTTATTGTGTTGTCATATTCCAGCCGATGATAACTGCTGGGCTACACACATTTAGACGCACTTGAACCCCCTAACCGGCCAAAAAAGCCTGAAAAAAAGATGGAAAAGATAGTGATGGATTGTGTAAAGGGCAATACATTTCAATGTGCTACTAATGTTTTATATCTGATAAAGATACATTTTGTAAATGTCAACCACGCTGAGCTTATTTTTAAAGCATCTACAATGGGAGATATAGACCAAACGTCAGGTGGTGACAGACTCCAGCCAGCAGCCCGGTGGGGATGAAAAAGTGAGGTCTTCACTTCAGCAATGAGGCCATTTGTCATGAGAAATAAGAACAAGCACTAATCCTCTGGTTTAATTCTGTTTTATTGACATGGCCGTTTTTTTGTCTACCTTCTTCAAAGGGCTTTTACATCTACATGGATTTCTGGTTTTGACCAATTCACGCAGTCCAATCAATTGTGAATTTGAATTATTGTATAATAATAATTCTTATTAATTGTTATCACAATTTGATATCATTATGGCTTTATTTGGTTCACCTGTGCTATTACTGATATTATCTATCTTTCTGGATACGTAATCCTGTTCTTTTGTTTTATTTTATTCTATATTTTTACCTGAACTGGAGCTTAAATTGCAATCCGTTTGCTTTGTATCGGTCGGCTCCTATTGTTGTTAACATGTTATTTTTATGTTGCCAATCATCCTCTTGTCTCGTGCTCTTGAATTGATATCATCCTGTAATCTGTTTCTGTTCTTTAGTTCAAATGTTATAGACTATTTTCATCTCATTATTTTTCCTCCCTTAATCTGAGCTTCTGCTTTGTCTTAATGCTCTCTTTGTGTCACTCACTCATTCTAATTGTACTTTTCCTGCTCTGTTTTGTATCATTCATTCTGATACCATCCGTGGTAATACCCTATCAGTTCTAATAATGCAGTGTTTAATTTCTCGCAATCACTGCTTTGTGGCGTGCCTTACTAAGTGCCCTGATAATAACACCAAGGAGCTTACTCATACAATGCAAGGAATACAAATTGAATAATACTAATTATACTACCTAAATCTGCCTGAGCATTCTGTGAGAGCAGGAGTCAACGAGACCCCAGCTGGTTAGAAGACAGAACAGAATAGCAGGAACATTTCACATATTCCCTCGGGGCGTTTTTACTCAGGTTAACAAGAAGATGTGTGTGTGTGTGTGTGTGTGTGTGTGTGTGTGTGTGTGTATATGTGTGTGTCTGGCTGTATGTCTGTGTGTGTGTGTGCGCGTATGTATTTAGAAAAGAAGGAAGGATGCTGGGCCTAATCGCCATTAGTTTGCAGTCATGAAATGGATGTATGCTGTTAAGCAGGCCTGTGTATTAGAACAATAATCAAAATGAGATTTTGATGTACATTGAGCTATCTACTAAAACAGAGTAACAAAAAGCAATGGATGATTCCAAGGCTGACACCAAGTGACCATAGACGGCATCAATACAGATCACGGAGGAATGCTGGCTCTTCCTTCTCTGCACTGCCTTCCAATTGTCACCACCAATAGCGTGATCTGAATAACAGGGGTTATTTCTTATAATGTTATTTCAAAGGATAACCATGAATTCATCATTCATTGTCACTTCTAAGTCAACTACTTCTGCTTTTTAAAACCAAGAGAATATTTTATCGCTTAGTGAAAGAGAGATGATATTTTCAAATCAATGGTTGCTGGAATTTCCCCTGACACCTTTGACTCCTGAATGCCACAGTAAGTATGATCAAAAATCAATAAGTCATTCTTATCTCTGCCAATTCCAATTGCACCTTATTTTGTGCACATCCGAAGGGCAGTGGCAGGTAACATTCAAGGTTTTTGCCTGTGAGGACACAATGCATTCAGAGGACAAAAGAAATTACAAGACATCAGTAATAAGAAATTGAATCCAATGTTCTGGAAACATTGATGGGGTCCATTAGCACAATGTCGATGTTTCATCTAGAAGTACTCAGAGAATAGTACATTGGGTTCCCATGTCATGCAAATGATCTTTCAGAGACCTTTATTAATGGCAAGCTATTGGCTTAAGAAAATTCCATTTCAACAGATTTCAATGGAACACTTTCACCGCAGCAACAGCTCTGCACCCATCTCTTTTAATGATAAATGACTACTTACAAATCATCTGTGTGTTCAGACATCTGCAAGCTACACAAGGCAGATGGCAGGAGTGGATTTAAAACACTTTCTTGCTGTCACACAACTCTAATTAGCGGCAGTGTTTTGGGTTTTTTTTTTTTTCAGAGGGAATGAGTTTACAATTACCCTGATACCTTTCATTTCTGTTTTCCTTCTAAGCATATGCGATGATGAAACTCTTATAGGACACAATTAAAAAAATATTCTGCAGATGATCCCGGCAGGATAAGTTATCAGGCAATTTGTGTTGACACAATAGCTTTTCTCTAGGCTGGCAAGGGCATGGGATTTTTTTCCCACTTTAATTGCTTATGATAAAATGTGAAGTTAAATCATCCTGAGGAAGATTTAGTGTTTCAACAGTTTTATTTTTAAGAAGTGATGTAATCCACCCTATGACTCATTGAAAGTTAAGACACATAAGAAATTGCATAGACTTCATATACAAGCACACCTTTGAGTGTATGTGTGTGGGTTGCATGTTGTCTTAGCACATGTGCGCATTGGCATTTTTTTTGTGTGTGTGTGTGTGTGTGGTTGGGGGGGGGGGGGTTGTTAGGGTTCCCGTTATCACCATGACAACTTACTGTCAGCTCTCCCAGTTTAGGGTCATAGATATTTTACAGCAAATAATAGGCAAAAAACATCCCGTACCCTCCTCTCAGCACAGCACGCGATCTGCCTCTGACGGCTCTCTCTCTATGCCAGATCCTTGCAGGCGGCTGCAGGGACCTATCAATAACTGCCGTGGGAGCGACTCACTCAGGTGGAGAAAACAGAGCTGATGACAGTGTCTTGGCTGTCAAGGCCCTCCTAGCAGGCAAACTTTTCCTCTTCTCTATTCATCATTTATGAAACGCAGCCTACCGGTAGCCAGAGTCCATGCCACACTGCAGCTCAGGCAGGCCTAGCAATCACCTTGTTGTCTGTGGTTTGGCCATCTTCAGGCTATTCATCATTTTAAGAAAAAGGGGAGAAAAAAAGAAAAAAAAAACAGTGCCTGCTTTTTTGGAGAGGACTACACCCATTCTATAACTTCAGTCTTCTTCATCAGCAACCTTGGATGATGGATTCATGAGGGCTGTTTTTATGCTGCTTTATCAGAGCCGCAGTTTGGACACCTCAGGACATTACAAAGGGGGCCTGTGAAGCACGCAGCCAGGTGCACACAAAGCCTAATCACCAGGGCAAGGCCTTTACACGGGGGCTCAGGTTCCTCAGAATGAGTGAATTTTAATGATCACCAGTTCAGCGTGTCACAGAGCAAAGAAGATGATGTCGCTTACAAGTGGATGGTAATACCAACGAAGGAGTGGAGAAAGGCTGACGAATATAAAGTAGTACTTCAGAAACCACACTGTTCATTTGCAAAGACGTGTAGTACCATGACAAAGAGTGCTGCTGCAACATGATCCAGAGAGAGATGGTAAATATTAGTCCTACAAATTAAAAGACAATGCACGAATACAAAAAAAAAAGGATGATTGCATCTGGTACGATGAATTAGTCTTTGCAGATAAGTACGGCAGACAGGAAAACAATAAACAGATAAGCAAGCAAACACGCTCACTGATCTGATCAGCAGTCTCAGAGGGCAGCCTCCTTCTTGTTGCTTCGTTTGCACATCCCTGTAATTACTTTTGCTGCTATTCTGCTTTATTACCGCTTTCCGAAAAAGAGCAAAGATTAAAACCTTTTATCAGATCCCTTCATGGCACCGAGGCTTTAATTATGAACAGCAGATTTAACGTTTGCATTAATTCGGGAGTCCGTGCTTGCGAAGGATGTAATGGGCCGGAACTAATGAAGTAAAAACCAATAACATCAAAGGCAGATGATTTATTGAAAGATTAAAAAAAAGCAACATTGTGAACGGGGTATGCAGATACTCCACAGTGCCACTCGCTAAACATGTAAGCTCAGCGTTATGGAATTTCCGCTAAGCAGGCCCCCACGGTACAACGCAATCTTCTCCCGTCTGAGCGCGATGCCAGCGTGCTCTGCAGCTGTCCGGGACACAATGGCTTGGCTTGATTGAGAGTGCAACATTCCAGCCGCACAATCAGGGCATGGACACTTTCTGCCCTTTTTATAAAGATTACACGCCGGGGCAACCCAACAAATTGTCCCTGCGCCCAAAAGACAACATTGTTACAAGCTAGGCTGATATCAATTTTTAATGTGCATTTTTGTTGCTCTTCCCTATTTGTCTGTGCACTTTCCAGAGTACTGATGGCGAGAGAGAGAGAGAGAGTATGCACTGTGACATGTCGACCTCGCTGCCCGTTAAATGGCTGCATATAGGGTAAAGGGCTATCAATCATATAAGAGGTGTGGGTGTGGAGTAAGCTTTCATTTTCAAATAACATACTGTTGTGCCTTTAAAATACAGCATTTGGGTTAAAACTGCAAATCAGGGGTTCACTTACTTGGTCTTTTTCTATTTGTATGGCGAGCTTTTGGACTTCCCCACTTCTTGCCCTGAGGACACCTTTGCTTTTATCTTTTCATTCTACAGTAGGAGTTCTTATCAGTAACGATGCATAACTTGAAGGGTCACCGCTCTTAAAGTGATACATCAGCGGTCCAGATTGAGATATCTGCCAGTGTCCATGGCAATCAGGGAGACATCTAAACGAGGTGACAAAATGGCCAGATTTACTGGCTCTTTGGTGTCACCTGCAGCCGCAGTGTCCTGTTTGCGAGCACATTGTTTACAGCAGGGAACCTGCATTCCCAACTTCAAGGTTACACAGGCAACAACAGCAATGCCTCCCCTTTCCCCTCAGATATTGTGTGAAGCAGTTACATGTGGGTGAATGTAACTTGTGTTCATGTAAACAGTACCTACATATGGGATACTTACTGTGCATTTTCAGCCTGAGATTTCAAGTTGTGCAGGTGCATTACAGCATTTAAAAATGACTGATATCAATCACTGACAGCTGAGCAAAAAGCACAAGAAACACTGTCACTGAAATTCTGATCTGGAATCTGAGGAATTACACTTACAGTAACATTGACAGTTACATGAAGTGGAGCTCGGGACATGGTTCAATCAAACAATAATTTTACCTTGTAATTGACCCTGTGTCTATGATAATATATCTTTACTTCACTCTGATGGCAGAGGATCGTGCTGGGCTCCAGGACACAGTGTGAGTAGTTCTCCAGCCTCTTTTTTCAGCCTGTCATGCTTGTCTAGAGCGCTTCTCTTTTATAACTGACAGATAAGAAACTCCCATCTGTTGAGTCAAATGACATGCTTGAGATGAACAAGGAAATCACTCAGCTGTTCCTGAGTCAGGTGGGACTACATCAGCTGTGGCTACTTTCAGGAAAAAGAAACTCACAGACATTCTGAGAATTGAGTCCTTTAAAAGAGAAATAAGACAAAAGATGTGTGATTGTATCAAGAAAAAGTAGATTAATGCAGCCTTAAATTTGTTATTGATTTTAATTTGCTACCCTGGTTTTAGCTCTTCGATTCAATCGACCCCTGAGATGCAACCAGACACAAACCCCAGAACATGGTTTAGACCTTTCCAAACCAGATTGGGTCAAGCCACACATCATCAATTATAGTTTTTGACCATTTCAGCTGATCAGCTGCATCCATCTCTGGGTTTCCTTAAATTCATGGAAGAAATGTGTGGGGTTTTGTTTCATGCAATTATGTGGTATAGAAGACAATGCAGTTTTTACAGCTTCCCTAAAATTAGCCAGTGGGATAATATGAAATTCTGTGCCAGTGAATGTGACATGTGGGACAATCCAGACAAGACTGCTGACTCAGTGGGGGAGAGAACTTTCCCTGGCATTTGCTGCTTTTTAATTACTTGTGAAATAGCGGTTTGACACACGGAATATGCATGTTAATTTGATGTTCCATTGCTGAGTCACCGTTGTGGGCCATATTTAGATCACAACGTTTTTTTTTTCTGAGATATTTTTCTGCTTTGCCCACATCGCTGAATTAATTTGTTCACCCGGGTGCCCAGAATGCAGACATTTCCAAAGAGAAAACAAACACTGTGCGGTGGATTAATCTCACCGTGGAGGTTCTCATTACCGTGTTACAAGCTGTGTCCCCTCAGAGCTCCGAAAACACCTGTGACTGAAGAGCTGCCTTAGGGATAGTCACTCCTAGAAGCTGTAAATTGCAACTAGATAGAATGAAGGCCTGAATAGCATGAGGGCGGCTTTGGGCTTTGCTAATGAACTTTACTGGCTCAGCTTTACTGATGAGGTCAAGAATCGTAAAGCACAACAAGGAAATTTCTTCCACCAAACTGTTAGCTTCCATCCACAAGGTCATCTGCTCTAGTAATGAAAAATAAGAAGTCAGGACTGCAGTGCATAAACATTGGTCAGAAAAATGTTCTGACTTCTTGGCAGTCATAGCTATAACTGAGGCAAGGCATGTCTTTCTTCATTTGAATTTAACCATATGTGAATACAAGAACGTAAAATGTGGGCCTACTACTTATTTCTTTTACCCAGAGGCGTAAAAAAAATATATATACTGGACCACATTCCATCGACATGATGCATATATTTTATAGATCAAGCTGAGATCAGTTACATCAGCATGAAACAAACACTTGATATTCATTAAGAATATTCAGTGACAGGCAAACACACACACACACACACACATAAACACAAAACAAAGCCCACACACACACACACACACACACACACACACACACTCAATAACATTTAATGCAGTGATCAATCTGAACATCAACCTGAGACCCATTTAGTCTCCTGAAGTGCAGTGGGCATGCTAATTGATGGCTATCGTCACTGGCTCATTGAGCAATAGATTATCCGTGCTGAAACATTACATTGTGACTAGTGGTACTTGTTTCAGCTGCTTCATTGAGTGATAATGAGTTTATCAGGCAACATGTGGGAGGGGAAAAATCAGCTCCAGGATATGTTTGGGTGAATCCTGCTCACATTCAGTCAGTCGATAGAGTGCTCAGCACAGACTTTAGCAGAACGCCCATATTAAAATATGCATCACTCAATTTTCCATGTCCAATAGCTAAATAAAGAGAGTATAGATATAATATAACTTTCTAAATTAAATATTTCACTTAGTTCTAGTAATCATGGCCAAACATTCTTAATGTGTATCAACTGATGAGGATCAGCTAAAAGGTTGGGCTCAGCCTCACAGATTCTGACCATATGTTGGATTGTGGAGAAAGCAGAAGCTTGCTTCTGTGTTTCCCCTTTATGATCTCAGAGTAATGTTCAGACATGTGGGAAATGGAACTTCAAGTGAACCTTCTGAACCTCTCCACAGTAAACATGCACTTATTTTAGCATAATTTGAAGATGGACATGTTGTTGTATGGTAAATCACTCACAAGCAATGGAAATTGTACATTAATGTAATGTAATGTATTATAGTTTGTGTAATGTACACAAACTATAATATACCCCATTGTGCAAAAGGAATCATGCACACGTTAATGCAATCTTGCTTTAGACCAGTACATTTGAACAAGGGTTTCACAAAGGAGGTGCTGTACATTTTTTTTTAAATTATAGTACTTTCTCCATTTAAATTACAGGAATGCAATTTCAAAATGCACCTTTCCCAGGAGATTTCCAGAAAACCATTTAAGATCTAACACATTACAACTCAGAACATGCTTAAGTTGCTTGAGAAATTCATGAAAGTGACATGTTCAGAAAACAAAAATACAGTGCAGTTTCAAAATAGGCAAAATAGGCGCCCATGGCACCCATGTCTAAATTCTCCAAAACATAAATTATCTAGCGCTTTTGGAATACAGTACCAGTCAAAAGTTTGGACACACCTGATTAAGATAATGGGAAACATGCATTCAATGATTTTTGCTTAAATGCTTGAATTTTAATATGAATCGTGACGTTGACACCAATGTATGAATTTCTTTGCAAAAAATTGATTTTGAATATTAAATATTATTGAAATAATATGAAATAATAATTGAACAATATTGAAATGTAAACATTTTTTGCCTATTTTGAAGAATCTTAAGTATAAGATAGCATTGATTTGTTTATAACACCTTTTTGGTCACTGCATAACTCCATTTGTATTGTTTCATAGTCTTTACTATTATTCTAAAATATGGAAAATGGTAAAAATAAAGAAAGAAAATGTTTCAAAAACTTTGGCACTGTGCATGATATTTAAACAATAATTACTTTAAATGGTCATAGCTCTGATGACTCTGTGCAGTTGTAGTCCATTTTCCACCATGCAGACAAATATTTAGACAGAAGATTTTAATCTAGCAGGGTCACTGATTTATAACCAAATTACTGTTACAGTCCTCCCAGCTCCATTATAATAATACCACATTATTCACAGCCATTCTTTTCTGCTCTTATTTATTTATTTATTTATTTGGTTATGTTTTAATGGATTTGAAGTCTATTGTCTTTTTCCCCTGAACTAATTAAAAATCAGAAGCATCAATAAGTGAATCTGTTTTAAAACCTTTACTCTGCTTTCTTATTTAGGGTGATGGGATTCAGTGAGTTTGAAGACTTTTAGACATTTTTTTTTAAACAAATAACTTCTCATGTAACAAACCCTGAGAAAGCAAAATGCCACAACTGCTTGACTGTTTTTAAGATTAAGTTGTTTATACTATCATTCAAACTGGATCTTTGTTTGAAGAAGAGTTAGAAAATAGTTACATGTTGATTAAAGATGTGACAAAGAACTGCCACACTTATAAGAAAAACTTGATCTGGCCTACAGCTTTCAAAGCCTTCTGAACTAGATACAAAGGATTTTTTTTCTACTTGTTGGAGTGCATCATGATTTGATGTTGTTTGTCAGATCAGACAGAAGAGAGCTCTCAGCGTTATCAATAACTGTCGTACATTTATTGGAAGTATGAAAAGAAAGGAACAAAGCAGCAACCTTGAACAAGATGTTCTGCGCAACAACATCCTTCTTTGGCCTTTGGGTGAAGCTAGATCACGTGCCTCCATATCATGATTGGCTGGAGAAGGTAACCAACAAGAGTCAGTGCAGTCCAGAAATAGGCATCAGCCTCAGCATTGTGGACTGCAATGATTGCCTTTGTGTTTTGGAGAGCTGAGTGTTGTTGTCCTATGCGGAACAGAGATAACAGTGCTAGAGTGGCTGATACTCAGGTGAACACCTGAGGGTTTGGCAGAAGCCTTTGCAAGCTGAAGCTAAAACTTCAACAGAGGTGCAGTTCTGCAGTCCTCAAGCTGACTCCAGAACCCTGGCTGTCCACACTGCCACACATCACTCTCCATTGACCCTCTTCGATGCTGCAACCCTCCATGATGCCCAGCAAAACGAGGCAAACAAATATCTCCCCATCCACCAGGATCTGACCAAAGTCTGTCACCACTGTTTGAAATCAACCAAACCCTTCTGGATTCATCCAGGTAAAACCTTGGCAAGGGAAATTCAGTCTTTGAGGGTTGAATGGATCTCACAAGAAGTCACTAACAAACACTTCAGCAAAGAGTAAGTAAACATAGTCCATTGGTTTCTCCAATGCTTCCAATCCATGCCTGATCTACTTGGCATGGACTTTAGTATGCATAATCATGGCACATTTGTATTGCCACAAAGGATCATCGGAGTGAAAGATCATACTGTGCCAAAATGTCAATTGTCCTTTGTTTTTATTTTTTTTGTGCTTATAAAGAAATGGAAATTGATTGAACTTGATTGAAAATTTAATGAGTTCAGGGGACAGTCATTAAGATGTCCCAGTGATCTTATTTTAAAACATGCTTGAGACACTGCAGCCAAGGTTAAAAGCGATTTTTGGGAGACCCACATAGTACCTCTTTCTACCCATAATGTCATTTTAGTAAGTGGCTTCCCAAGAGCAAAACATAAGATCACAAAATGACTCAATTAAAACTTGATTTTAATGGTTTAATTTTGATCTTCTCCCTATGTATGTAAAGTATGCTTTTGGTTTGATCACCTTGGTGTGAAATGATGTTATGGCCTTCTGCCCTACCTACAAGAAAAAGGAGAATGCAGCAAGATATGACAATGGTATTTTGGAGGGGAAAATACACATACCACTCTACATTCCATTGAATTCTGAGACAAAGTAGAGATACGGATTTGGATCTGCATAAAGAAGTGGGGGGTCTTTTCTGTTTTCATGAACATTTTGTGTTAACAGATTCACAAATTAACTGTATGACTATATATAGGATAATTCTTAATAAATGAAACAAAAAACAGTTTATGAGGTAGGCATCTTTGATAGTTTTTTATTATTATTATTTTTTATCATGACTGAATTCAGAGAAAGAGGAAGAATCTTACACATAAACAGGAAATACCCAAGAGCTACATCAAGGCAGCTAATAATAAAGCAATCCCCTGGAGACATATAGGATTAATACATCTTTGCTGTCCCCCTTTTTCAATATTTTTTTTCTTTCACTTCATTTGACAATTTTTTTTCATCTCTATGAATTATTATCATTAATGGTTATTCTTTGGGGGATAGACGGGAGGAACAATGAAGGTGGGGAAATTCTGGTACTGAATATTTCACTTAAAGACAAATCTGCTCTATGCAGGAAGTGGGGTAGGGGTATAAGTGAGTAGCTGTCAGCCTCCTAAAGGGATGAATTGGAATTTCATGAAGCATAAGTCTATGCTGCATTTCTCACTGCTGGTGGTGAATTTTGAATACTTCATGTTACTGATTTCCTCATTTATCGGATGAACAAAAGGTTACAACCCCCGCCCGCCCTCAAAATATTATCTTATCACTTATCACTTATCACTTACTTGTCTTGTTTGTTTCCAGTTCCAGATTGGTGCAATGAAGTTATTTTCAGTTAACCTATAGATATTTAGCTTTTTTGGAGGCTGACGCCTTGGTCTTTTCATCCTGGTTGTTGTAGTTGTGGATTTTCTGTCTCTGCCCATGCCTCAGATCCAAAACGGCAATCCCACCCACAGTCCTCTGAGCTTGACAGAAAGCCAAATGTCACCACTAAGCAGGCCAAAGAAGTCAAATGCTGCTGTCACGCGGTACAAAAATGAGACCCCAGTGCTCAAGCCCCCATATTATCACCATTGTCGTGTTGTCATGACGCCTCAGCGCCACACTGGGGATGAAAAGTCAACACAAGATCAGAAACAATGCAGGCAGGCTGGGCTCCATCTGGCAACCCATATTTTAACACACATGTTCACATAAAAACGCCCCAGCATGATTCATTCTTTAGAACCAGCGGGGAGGGGAGAGTGAGAAACAGTCCATGAAAATTGCTGCGAGCTTGTTTTGAATGAATGCAATGAACAGGACAGCAGAACACCGTCACAAAGCCGTTCATTCAGAATAAGAGGTTTCTTTTCCACCCAAGCACTTAATCACTTGATAAAGCCAGTAACTACCTAAATTGTACCAATTGTTTCCCTCCCCCCAAGTTGTTATTCCTTTATTTACTACTGTCTATCAAAACTCAAATGTCTTAAAGTGCATTGTACAATTTCAAGTATTCTATGTAATTCTATCTGCCCAGTGCCGGCCAGAAGCAGATGGGCTCCCCCTCTGAGCCAGGTTCTACTCAAGGTTTCTTCCTGTAAATTAGAGAGCTTTTCCTTACCATTGTTGCCTTAGGCTTACTCTCAGGGGGTCTCAGGCCTGGGAAAAATGTAAAGCTGCTTTGTGACAACTCGCTATACAAATAAAATTGATTTGAACTGAATTGAATTAAGGAGAGTTGGAAAACCTGCTAGGCTGCAACATTCTCCAGGATCCAGGATCCAGATTTGGCCATCCCAGCTGTAAACCCATCAGCTGGCACTGAGACTGGTAACATCACTCTGGTAGTCCAGAACAAATCTTTGCCCTGTGTAACAAATGATATCCTTTATTCCTTGTATAAATAGTCCTTAATATGGTTTGACCCCTGGGGGCTACTGACAGCTGCCTAACTTATCCTCCTGAAACACACAATTGACCCAGCGGAATCAAATTAAATCTAATTATGACCAACTGACTTATTAGACTAATTGCATTTCTTGGATTAATTGCATAATATAATTGAAATGTGATTGGAATGTAACCATGTGTTCTCTGAAAGACATGTTTTCAGAATGGCACTATTAAATAAAACTTTGCAGGGTATCTTTATATATTGTGTGTGTGTGTGTGTGTGTGTGTGTGTGTGTGTGTGCACGCATATATGCATTTGTGTGTGTTTGTGTGTGTGTGTCTGTGTGTGTGTGTGTGTGTGTGTGCGTGTGTGTGTGTGTGTGTGTGTGTGTGTCTGTGTGTGTGAGTGTGTGTTTGTGTGTGTGTGAGACATTTCAGCCACAGATGAAAAGACCTTCATAAATAACACATGCAGCTAGAGCTGAGTTCTTTCCTCGCCCAAACCTTTCAGCTTTCTTGCCTTGTTATCACCTGCTGAAGCTAACACTCTATGAATGATGAAAGTAAATAGCAGAGAATCACTTTGATTCAGGTTATAATTGTCACATTTAATCACACTTCCTCTCTGCAATGAAAGAGTAGCTTGTCACTTAAAGGATGTTACATTCTCAAAAGACAGAATCGGATTTCGCTGCTGAGGTAAACCTGTTCTTTGCAGTCAAAAGTGTTGCCTCAAAGTGAAAACTCTGCGCAGTTGTCCACTACGCCCTGTGCATTTAATAAATTACCTGTAATATTTTTTTAAAGAGAAGGAAATTAAAGTGAATGGGATGAAAAGGGTGAATACTGAAAGCAATTTTTAGTCTTAAATTTTAGCAAGAAAGATGTCCTCAAGACTTCTCTGTGAACAAAACACATGTCTATGCATGCTTGACCTTTAATTTACTCATTCCCAAGGAAAATCAATAGTAATATTGATGAGATGCAAAACGGAATGGGAACATTATGCTCTTTTGCTAGTTTCCTAAGGAGGAACTTCAGGACGCACATCAGTGAGAGAATACTTGAGCTTCCTTTTTTTTTTTGAAATCATTGATATTTTGAGTTTAGTAGAATTTAGTAGATCTTTGTCAAGCCTAAACTTGTTGATTATCTGGAGTTAAAACTCACTGAGGAATTCTGAAATTAAGAAGGGTATCAAACAGAATATGAATGTAGACTCACATTTGTTTCATGAATAAAAAAAAAATGATTATGCATCCTATACTGGTGGAGATAATGGAACCCATCAGTTATTCAAATCGATGACCACTCTGTCACCTTCATTACAATGAAAGAATATGCTTTGCCTGGTAATTTCTTTTTATCAAAGTGAAAACAATCAATGTGAGGCCATTTGAAGTAGACATTTAAAGATTAGCTAGTAAATAGTCCCATGTCTGCTATCTGAATCTGCATGTAGATGTTAATTAGATATTCATAAGTGCTGAATGTGTAGGAAGTACAGATTTATTGTTGGAGACAAATACAAAGCCGTTGGACAAAGCTTAGCATTAGAATAGAAATTGATTTGTTGTTGAACTCCTAACATAAAGATATACAGCGCTCCATTGTTATGACAGGAGTTTCTCTGATGCAGTATGCATGAAGCTCATGTTTTGCTTTAACACAGTGTTTCCCAAACCTCTCCTGGAGGACCCCTTGTCCTGTATGTTTTAGATCTCTCCCTGCTCTAACACAGCTGTTTCAAATGATTGAAATGATTCAAATGACGGGCGGCAGTGTAGCATAGTGGTTAAGGAGCAGGACTCGTAACCGAAAGGTTGCCGGTTCAATCCCTACTGGGACACTGCTGCTGTACCCTTGGGCAAGGTACTTAACCCACAGTTGCTTCCGTAAATATCCAGCTGTATAAATGGATAACATTGTAAGTTGCTTTGGATAAAAGCGTCTGCCAAATGAATAAATGTAAATGTAAAACATGCAGTACAAGGGGTCTTCCAGGAGAGGTGCTTTATGATGCTTTAACATCATCCAGAAGATATCCTACATATAAAAACATCTCAGAGTGTTCATTGTTCAGTCTGTAACTGTGATACAACAAGGATGTTATAGAGGGAGAGAGTATGGCGAGAGTATTGCAACGTTCTTCTCTACCACCCACGACATCTCATTGCTCCCAGTGTGCATTGGGGGTTTCAGTTTCCCACAAATAATCACATTGGCTCAGCGTAGCTCCCAGTGAATTCAATGTGTACCTTCTCTGACTCTATGATAGCTTCTCAGAACACCTTGATATCTTCTTACACCTCCACATAACTGTCTCATTCCTTGGGGGGGTGGTCGTTGGTGGTCCTGTCTTATTTGTATTATGCTGTGCATGATGTCAAAGTCCCACACTGTGAAATCTTTACCCTGACGCTCATTGCGCCGTTTGAAGTTGTCGAAGTCCGCCGTTTGAAAGTGTATCGTATTAGTTGCCCTATAGGCTGTAATTGTACAAATCTAATAGTACTGTGTCCTCAAACAGACGCTGCTCTCAGCTGAGAACTGTCTCATTGTGGAACTGTACACATCCTGTCCCCGTACTGTCGCTATACTTGCTGTATGCACTTTTGTAAGTCGCTTTGGATAAAAGCGTCTGCTAAATAAATAAATGTAAATGTAAATGTAAATCTCCACATAAACACTAATGTATGTGAGGCTCCTTGAAGTGTGCCCACACTGAGAGCACTCAGCTCAGACTCTGCCCAGTCCCACTTCGAGGGAGAAATTCAGATGTACTCAGTAAGTAGGGGTGAGGCAAGCTGTTCATGGAAGAAAAGGTTCACTCAAATGTATCTCAGCACACTTTCGCTAAAGGCTGCTAAAGATGGCTCAGTGTGTTGCTTGTTGGATAACCCCAGGTCAAGGGTTTGTGTGTTTTGCCATGGCATTCCATGTCTCTTTTCAGAGGTTGTTTGCCATGTAGTTGCGAAATTCACAGGGTTAAGCCTTCCCTGGGGAAAAGCAAACTGCTCTCCCAACACAAGAAAACAAACAAACAAAAAAGAGACGGCAGTTTGTATACCGTGAAAGTAACATAATGCACCAGAACGGGCCAATCAGGTATAATCAAACACATCAAAATGTATCGAAAACCTTCCAGACCGTACCCTCAAGAAATAAAAGCACAGCTGATACCTTATTAACTTTAGTGAGTGTGAGTGACCTGGTGAGATTCAATAGCCGGCTCTGGGCTTTGAAGACTGCTGCCTGATTTCCCCATGGAGACTGCAGCTGCAAGGAGACAGGCAGACTGCACACACTGAAGAAAACGGCACAGACAGTGGCAATACACCCACTGCAGAAAGGAAAATTCAGAATGTCAGCGCTACGTGTGTCTGGGTGTGTGTGTATGGTGGCCTTTGCGTCTGTACATAATTTTAATGTTTGTCTCACACATGCTTTCAATGTGAAGAAGGACTAAATATTTGTCTCATATATGAACCCCAATAGGTGCCCGAGTACAGCCTAAAAATAGCTGTGAGAACACCTTTGGTTTTACTCAGATTCGTGTACACCCACGGGCAATAGCAGTACGTAGTGCTGTTCAGAGCAAGCAATGAGAACAGTTAGTGCAGAACAGCATTATGCCTCACTGCAGTCTTAAGACCATAGCTTAACGCTGTGTGTGTGTGTGTGTGTGTGTGCGTGTGTCTGTGTGTGTGTTCTAACTGCATCAAAAAAGCACGAGGTAAGCAGGTAATGATAGCAATGATATGGTAATGTTACCGACAAACTTCTCAGATATGGTTATTGTTCAATGATCTGGGGTCTGTGCTGTGTGTGAACTAAAAGCATGCTTGCATCAGCAGTGAAATGCGCTCGTGTAGAGCAGAAAAACTGCAATGAATGCCATTTGTAAGTATGGTTGACAAGGCAACTGCAGCGTGGTCCCCTAGTCTAGGAGTGGTAATTACAACAATCAACTGATGTTAATAAGCGAGGGTTATTTTTTCTGCATATATTAAAATAAAACACTTTTATTTCTATTTTACAGGATCTTTCCTTTTAATATTATTCATCTTATTAACATATTCTTTCTGACTGACTACACAAGCGAAAAATATGACTGCCTGACAGAAAGCTTTGTTCAGAGGCATTGTTCAGAATGAAGAAAGGTTTACAGTTCTCACCATCAGATCTATCAGATATAAAGCCTTTCACCCCTTTTCTCCCATATACATATGCCACAATCATAACATGGCTTGCATAATTTACTTTGTGAATTCTTCTGATATCAATCAATTCTTCTGATTCACACTCAATTTCTGCAATATTATACATATTGTTTTTGACTGGAAACCATTAGAAACTACAAATATTTAAGCACCATGCATGTAAGGATGTTGAAATTAATGTAAAATGAAATGTTAATGAAAAATCGATGTGGCCTCTTTTATCAACCTCACATACCAAGTGCAAACCAGAAAGATATCAGAAAACTAGACCCCCTTTTTTCTCCTCGTATGGGAGAAGAGACCCCCTGGCATGGAATTAATCTGAAATTCTACCCACGGGGCTTAGTATGACATGACCAACTAGGTAAAGTGCACCCAGGCCAGGATCAGACCCAGGAACATTCATACACCCCGTCTGAAAGGATTAATGGATTCTATTACATGTGATGCTTTTTTTTGACAGAGGGCATTTCTTGCGTGTGAATTTGTTATTGTTGCCGGTGTAATAGCTGCATCATTAATGTTGTTTTATGTAGCATCACACATGAAACAAAAGGAGAAACAAATAAACAACTCAAAGAGTTGTTCCTCTTTAAAGTCACAGGTCCTTGCGAAATTAACAAACTAAATCCAAATAAAAGAGAGAACTTTCATGACAGCATGGCGGCGGTGCCAAATTGCCATTCCCATAGATAATTATATCTGACCTTGGACTCTGAAGCACAAACTCACTTCATTATGTTTCATGAAATTCAATAGCAATTTGTAGTCTGCAGAAGAGAGTGAATCTTTGAAAGAAAAAGAAAAAAAACAGGAACAGTAGGTATGGAACGACATAGAGCGCCAGAAACAATCCAGGATTAACAACCTTGAAATTAAGATTTGGGAGAATTGTGGACAACAGTGCATGACAAAATTCAGACAGGCTCTGTGGCAAAGACAAATGCATGGGAAGATTAAAACAGAACACTTTCAGTGTGGAAAAGGAATCTTTTTTATTCTTTTTTTTTGTTTGTTTGTTTGCTATTTTGCTGGAAAACATAGCACTTACAAAAACATCAGACAGGGTAATTTACTGTTGGACACGAATTCACAGGCTTTTGCTCAACCATTATTGGTTTTGGACCTTGTTGAAATATTAAATTAATTATTGATCATATTACTATAAACTCATTCATTGTGTATTAGGTATTCATTAAATTCTTTAGTTTACTGAGGTTTCGACTCATTCAGTCAATTTCCGCGCTCCCTTGATTTTTGACAGAGAAGTTATGGGGATCCAGCAAGTTTGATGAGTATGTGTAACTTTGACAGATCCCCTATCACAAGCCCTTGTAATGGATTCCAGTAAATTTGGTGCATGAGCTGTTGAATATAAGGTTTCCAGCCTATTTTTGGACAGCTAAGGGCACCTTGTTGTATATGCCACTCAGAAGACACTGTGGTGTAAGAGAACTATTTTCATCTACTTTTTGTCTTTCAAAAGTGGAATTTTATTCAAGATAGTTTATCAGAATTGCAGGGACTCCCACAGATATTACTTTAACCATAGATATTTTAAAAGCACTATAAACTTGAGTTGTTGAAGTTCTGGTTTTAATGCACATACAATGTAATGTAGCTTTTTCTTTTGATCCATTTGCTTTGCTATGATTCATCTCCTGTTTTACAGAAACAGCTTCTCACAACCAATTCAAACACATTGCATTAGTACTTTGTGATAGACATTACAGCTACAGTGCCTATACACTGCATGTAGTCCCGTAGCAGATGCTGTTACCCAGGGGGACTTACAAAGCAAAGGTACAAAAGTGCATCAAATAAAGTCACAAAAACAGGGAAGAATACACAACACAGCATGCCACATCAGCACATGTGTCCAACCATCACACAGTGATGTAATAATTGTGGTTATGAAGGTGTTACAATGAATTACAACAAACACAATAATACCCTACAGCCATACAAGGAACACCCAAGAAAAGATTACAGTTGTGATTGAGTAGGTGAGCTAAGATGCATTCTGAAGAACCGGATCTTCAGTCTGCCGTGGAGAATGGCCAGTAACTTTACTGTCCTGATATTGGAAGCAGTTAGTAATAGTGAATCCAGCACTAGTGTTTGTCCTGCCTAAATGTAATTCCTGTGTCTGGCATTTCTGTATGAAAAACTCAAGAGGCTTATCAAGTAAATGTGTTGTGTTTTGTTTGAAGCTTCTGCTGCAGAAGAGAATGCCTCTTATGAGTGACAGACTACATATTATTCCTTGAGTAACAGGATTGTCCTCAGCCCCACTGAAACGGTTTCTAAAGGGGCACTAGATGAAATTCCAGCAGTCGAAAATCTTCCTGTCATCCACTATTGACAGCTGGGCTTGTATTAACGATGGCATACTTATCAGCAGCCATAATAGTGGTAGGCCCACTGAGACAAGCCAAAACAGGTGGGTTGACATATTTTCCCAAACACCTCCCATCAGATTTACTGGGGGTTCTTTTTCTGTTTCTTTCCCCTCATCACCCATCTGTGACTTCCCTCTTCTTATTGTGCCTGACATGCTGTGACAACAAAAAGGAGAAAATTCTGAATGGGCTCCTCACGTCCCACCACCTGTGTGTTTTTGAAAGGATAAATCTGATGACATCACCTGTCGACAGCAACATTATTTTCATTTGGGAAAGAGTGGCAAGTGAAACATTTTTTTCCAGCCACTGCTACGGGGCCTATTCTCTGAAAACAGAAATCTGGAATGTTTTCCTGGAATTGAAAATCAGTGCACTTGCATCAGTTTGGGTATGCTACGCTGACTGGCTGTCCAAGTAGCAGTAGTGTTACAGTATGCACACCATGCCTCAGGAGCCTCAGGCCCAGAAATTATAATAAAAAACTCTGTCTACTTGTATCCTGTGTTTTCACTTGAATTCAAATGTTCGCTCTCTTGGTTGTATTCCATGTATCATATAAACTAGTTGTCTACACAGTGTTATTCCCCAAAAAATTGAATTTGACTGAACCCAAAAAATAAAAATAAAGAGAAAAAGAAAAGAATACATGTAAAAATTAAATTAAACTGATGCTATAATGTGCTATGAATTTGTTTTAGGTGTACTGTAGGAGTGGATGTATTCACAGCTGCACAGATTAATAACAGTTGTTCATGCAGTCACATTTTGTTTGCTTACTTCATAGATTTGGCCATTGGAAGTATACTTTCACAGCTCTCCTTCATCCCCCCCATAATTCCAGTTGTCCAATTAAATGGCTCTGTGTAGATCTGGATCCTTACTGTGAAAAATACCTTTCTCTGAAGTTCAACCATGCATTACTCTCTCCCCACTGCCCCGGGACCCTAATTCATCATTAGGAGTTTTAGAAAACTCTGAGGTAGTCTTTCTTTGCTGAGTTTTTTGTTGTGCCAGGTATGGACTTGGGGCAGGCTTTCTGAAATATATCATCTTTAAAGCGTTAGTGCTGGGAAGCTGTTTAGAAAACAACAAGAGAATCCAAATGGATTAAAACCAAACAAAATCACTTGTCTGAACCTTAGGGCAATGTTGCCCACCTCACCATGAAGATACATTATCTGTAGCTAAACTGCCATGAAATAATCCTCTTCTAATGTTGTGTGGTACACATGGACCTCAGATCTGATTAGTTGCCGGACTCCATTTGGCAGCAATGAAAAACAAGCTGAGCTGACAACTCACTCAAGGGCAAAAGATGTGGTCTGGACTTGCTAAAAGCTCAGTCTCTGCTGCTGCCAGTTAACTTTTAGGTGAAACACCACACATGTAGGTATTGGCATTAGTAACATATGACTGTTTTACATCCCATTCCAACAATAATATTTACAAATATGTCAAATTATATTCTATGTACTGCAACATTAGCCACAATCATAAGAATACATCTCAGTTGGGTGGGTTAAACTATGAATCTGAACTTGAAATAGATACATCAACATGAGCATAAAAATGCCTACTGCCTTGTGCCTGAAATGCCATTTCACCCCAATTATTCAAAACCATGCCCTGGACTGTTTGAGCACCACCTGCCAGCCTCCCACACCGGACAAAATGCTTATAACTTTGTGACAGAAATTGCGGCCTCTGCGCTATTGACATTTCTTGCTGATAGCACTACCCTCTAATGACCACAAACACCAGCGCTGTCAACAGCACCGCATTCTTGAGGCATCAGAATTGGACACTTGAGCTCTTTAAAAGGCACTTAGAATAATTCTATTAGAAAACAAGACCTTAGCAAAGTATTTGGTTGGAAGCACCATGCATTTGTCAGCCTAGTAAAGGTTATTAACTGGCACGTACATAAATATTTATTGACTTTTTCAAGAAAACCACGAATTAGATTCCAGTTTCAATTAGATATAGTGAGTTAATTTACTAGTGTTATGGTAAGGGCCAGTTTTTCAGAGAAAAGGCTTAGGCCTCCGTTTTATATAAAAATAATAAATAAAATGACAACAACAACAAAACGTACTCTATGAATTATTATTGGATTTGTTGCAAACTTTGTTCAGCTTTGTCAACTTATATACAAAATACTTTATGTCTGCTACTGAATTATTTCTTTTCTGAGATGGTGTTAACATTTCAATGATTGATCGAGCTTGAGTAGTTTGTTAATAATTTATGCCCGGCCCTCCGTGATAATGCAGACTTATACCACATATACAATTAATATTTAAAACATGCCATTGATAGCAAATTTCGTTGTACTCTTGGGGGATATTTGTCAGCTGTGATATAGATCAGGTTTCCAGCATAGCAGGTCTAACTTCCTGGTGAGAAAAAATAAATAAATGAAAATGTTCTCTCAATGTTTGTGGGGAATGACAAATCCATTGCAGTTTTTCACAAGAGCTGTTGTTTCCTCACCTGATGTAGTTTATTTATATGGAAAAGTTTGTACGTACATGTATTGTAATTGACTTCAATTGCAATGCTAGTCGCTCAGGATTAGGGCATCTTGTACATGAAAGGAATAAAATAGTAACAACAACAGCAGGAAGTATAAGTTATAATGATAAGTAATAATGGGAAAAAACTTTTTTTGCTTTATAATGCACAAGCAAGCAACACAGCAATGCCTAAGGATGCTTTTCTCAACTGTACAGAGGAGTACATGGAAAAAAATGGACGGCAACAACATCAAAAAGAAAACATAATGAAAACTCCTTCAGAAAATGGACATAAAAGGATACCAATATTCATCTACAGAACTACCAACTGTTGTTTTGTCCTTGCCTTATTTCCTACATTATAAGAGAGCCCACATCGCTGTGAGAGGCATCTGATGGCATCTTTGGATTTATACATCTATTTCAGTCATAGCCAAGTGCCTCTGTCTGCTTTATTTGAATAAAAAAAAAAACACATGAGGAACTTTGCTGGAAAATATAAATAATTAAAGTGATGTGCTGAATTGCCATTAGAAGCCATTATGTCTTGAGTATGTAGTGCCAGTGAACAGTATTGATTTTTGAGTGCTGCAATAATGAAGAACAGGGTCCAATAAAATGTGAGAAAGGCTCCCTCAGGAGCTAGAGGCTCTGTTCCAAAAGTGACCCTACTCTTCAGTTCACAGCTCAGTCTTTTTTTTTTCATGTGAGCAGAACCAATCAAGACGACAATGACTTGCTGTTCTTTGCACATGGAAAAAGTATATGCTGCAGAACACCTTTGCTATCTTTTTCATCTTGGCTTTTTGTATCATGAAAAATGGAAGAGTCTGTAATGTCCGACTTTGTTATTTGTGTCCTTTAGGTATTATCATGGGTTTTTTGTCCTGCAGACGGGAAGATTTTTTTTTTGAAATCTGAACACACAAATCACTGCTTTCATCGAACATTTTAGCAAAATTTCTTTTGAGAGAGCTGTGGCACGCCCTCTGTCTAAAGGAAAGACTTCTCGCAATCAGAGAGCAGAGAATTATAGACAGGGAACACTTTCAATCAACATCTAGCCTTAACTTTGTCTAACAAATAAAGACAAATCACTTGCCTTTATTACTTTGTTATTTTTTTCAACACAAACATTTTTTTATTTTCATTAATGTGGGTGAATCCTGAACTTGCTGAATTGTGTCAGTGGAGAAAAAAGACACACAGGTTTGTTTGTTGACAGAATTTAAGGGCAAATGTTGATTAAATAAGGCTGGTATGGAATCTCCATCACAGACACATCCCAGGGTTCACTTCAGTTTCACCCTCCACATCCATCTGTGTTCAAAGTGGTAACACACTTGTTCAGTGCTGTATCTGTTGAAAAGCGCATACCTGCATGCGTAATCTACAACTTTGTGAGCTGCAGAATGTTTATGTAAAAGGTATATATTAGGGTTGTTAACGATCAATTTGCCGATAAGAATTTAGTCGATCAAGAGTTCCAAACTAAATGAATAAAATGCAAGTCTCGCGCATTTTCGTAACAGCGAGTAGGCCCGCTCTTTTTACTGTCTATCGGCCTACTATGATTGCACGCAAATCTCGCGTGGTTTCTGAAAGCGCAATGATGAAGAGGAGTATGGTGTGGGGCCATTTCATGCGAAGAAATGAAAACGTGCTTTGTAACCACTGAGACAATATGCTTAGGTTTAATACAACAAGAAGTCCTCTTATGTATCATTTAAAAAGCCAACATCCAACCTTACTGACAGGCGAAGGTTCCAGTGGATTCCAACCAACCATTACTGTTGCATTGGCTAGGAGAAATTGCGATGACAGGCGAGCCAACAAAATCACAAAACTAATATGTGATATGATCGTTAAACACATGATGCCACTAAGTACAGCTGACAGTGAAGGTTTCCGTGGACTAATGAACTTTGTCAAGATTGCGCACACGCCTCACACCAGAGCGTATAGATATGTTGATCTTTTTGAATAAAAACAAATAAGTAGGCTAACTTTTATCTTTGGGCTTTCTAAGGGCTTTAGAAAGTTGCAGTTCAGACAATTGTTTAATTTAATGGCCGTTATGTTTTGATTTTATATCAACATAGGTATGTGGCCGAAATAGCTTATTAGGCTAATTTTCACACACGAGATATCGCGTAAGCCTATTGCCAAATTATGCCTGTACCTGTTCAAACACGATCATTGTTAATATGCTTAAAAGTTCAATTGAAAAGGTATTTGTTCAATAAAGTCCTTTATTGAGGAATGTATTACTAGCATATTCGTTGTCAATATTGTGTGTGTAGCCATATAGAAAAGGAGCCCCTGGAAAATCAGACAGCATTTAAAACTATAAAAATGAGTTATACAGTAGCAATGAAAATCAGGTTAGTTCAGCTCCCAGTGGAGGTAGGAGTTTCAGCTGAAACTGAAAAACTGACTAAAAAGTTAAGAAAGAATTAAAGGTGTCACAAGAGGCTGGATTCCTTATAGTCTGGTTTCTGGTCCTTTGCCTCCAACACACATTTGCTGCAGGGGGTTGATTTGTACAGAGAAGAACCTAGGGGAATGGCTAATTAGCGAATGTGGTTTAGAGAATACGGCTAATGGGGAGTTCAGGATAATATACTGTAGCAGTCAAGAAAATGTACTTAAATATGAGTGGATACTGAGGTATGCAATTGAAGTTTATACATACATACTTCGTTGCTTTCGACTGGTGGAGGGAGAAACTGTAGTGTCTCTAAGTCACTGACAGTCACTAGCTGTGGTGGTAAAAACATTTTCCCTTAAGAGGGTGAAAAGACTAGTAACATTTCACTCTTTTTAAACAGTGCTTGTTCAGTTTTCACTTTCAAAACGTTTGATTGTGAGTTTCAGCGGATATTGAGTTCAGATTTATTTCCTCTCAGTCAAAATGTCAGTTGTATTTTTAAGGGCCTCAACTGAGAATGAAAGCAGTGGTGCTAGTGAGAACCTCATTACATTGCAAATACATTCAGAAATGGGAAATATTGCAAATGTACCATATCAGAGAGAATCATTGGGAGTGGAATGCAATAATCTTTTCTCACTCTTTGACCATTTTTTTTTTTTTCAAAATTAGCAAAGCTAAATACAAGCAGTTTGCCGGTCATGGTGGAGTTTATCTGTAACTAAACATATGTCAGTTTGATCTGTAGGACCTTAGCTACAATCAGAAGTGATTAGGTAAGCTGATGGGCAAGGGTTATTCTGCAAACAAGCAAAAAGGGCCCAAGCGTACATCTTGACCTTGAATTTTGTCATTATTACTGAAATCGGTTGCAATTTAAAGACTTCAACATGTAAACATTTTTACAATAATGTTTTTATCTTAGGTAAGTTCATTTCAGTTCATTTCATGTTTCATTTTTGCTTGTGACTGTCAATTTGTGAAAGGACCTGTTTTTTAAGATCAACGTCCAATTATTTTAAAATATATTCAACAGGTGAGATGGGTTTGGAATAATTCCAACACTGATCTGACAGAGCTGGTAAAGAGGACAAAGAGGTTTCTGGGAAAAAAAATTAAACTGCCACCATCTCTCTAGATCTATTTGGTTTTTCAATCTGTCCTGCTGAGGCTTGTTCTGTTTATTCTTGAAATTGTCATTCAAAATGTGCCCCATGCTCTGATGCAAATAAAATCAATGTCTAGATATTTGTGAAGCATGGAATCATTTTTCTCAGCAGACCCCATTGGAAAGCTATCATCAGCGAAGTAGCCTTATTCTCAGCTCTAATCCTGTAAAATAAATCCTGTTGGTGCTGTAGGCCATGTATCACATTTTAGAAGAGGAACAGCAGGTTCTGCTTGCTTCCTTTTGTGAAAGCCTTACTGCTCTAGCTTTACCGATGAAAAAGGCAGAGAGTAGCGTGCTCTGTACTGGAGGTACTCTATTCTGTGAGAGAATGCGCCTTTCTTGGTTGCTGTCAGAAATGATGAAGCGGCAGAAGCGTCTGGATGTAATGCTAGAGCAGTCGTCACATCCAAGTTTAGGCTACAAGTGTAAGTAATACCAAGGACACTGCACGGTGCCAACTTTGGCTTTTTAATTAGACATACTGAACATCTTTTTATTCATTCTGAATGGGGGGAAACGTTAGGCTAATTGCGCCTGAAAGCTGTTGTGAACTCATTAGAGAGGAAAGAATGCTTTGAAACAGGGAAATAATGGTGATACAGAGTCGTGTTGGGTTGGTTGGGGGCCGAGTATTGATGGCACAATTAAAATCCTGAGATATGATTAATGGCTTGTAAAATAGTGTTTTATATAAGGACGCCCATGAGCATTGGTGGAGAAACACAATTCTTGCGCTGAGTAGCCTAATGCCGTGTAACACATTTAATTGCCTTTTCGGCTCTGCGTGCCCTGTTTTTTTTTCAGAATGGAAATATTTTCAGCATGCTTTGTCATGTCATGGAAATAGGCTGTGTAGATCAGAGGGAAAATATGTAAAGTGGTGTAATTTTTCGGTTACTTATATTTCTACACTGCAGAGCAAGCTGGAGAGTCAATATTAGCTTTCAAGATTATACAAGGAGCAAAACAGCGTGCTTACACAGACATCTTACTCTCTTTCTGTGCACTACTGACAATTCAGGCTTCATGCCTTCAGATCGTATTAAAAGGTATCTGACACTGTTGTCCCTCTGTCAACCAATTTTCTTGCATTATCGTTCTGATGAGGAAAAAATGTGCATAATACCCTCTACCACAACATCATAACATGAATGCATCTGAGACTATTATTTCCTAACCTGTTGACTCATGGAGATAAACTTGTTGCCCTTCAGAATATCCTTTGGAGAAACGCTTTCAAATTAGAATAGACTTTCAAGGTTACCAGTGCTAGATGTGTCATTAAATCATTCACTCACACAGATAGCCCAGAGCGCACTGGCAAAGAAGAGTCTGGATCAAAATCAGTGTAACCGTATAATAAAACTTCAGTGTGATTTATTCAATGTTTATTTGTTGGAGTTCAAACTGAGATTAAGGTATGACACTGGGAGTCAAGTAAGTAGAGTTAAAGTATCACATCAGTTAAAGTAAGAATCATATCATGCTCTCACAATTCCTTATTTCTCTGCCACCCGCGATACTTAAAGTTAAGTCTGATGGAAAACGGCTCTTAATGCTTAATGTAATTAATCTCTGGCAAATATAACATAACATAACCACACAACTCAGGGCTAGGCTTGAATAGGTGCCACCCCAGGACACCATCTGTCAGTTCATTTTAGCAGAAAAATATGGATCCGATCCAGAGACAGCTGTCCCAGTGTTAGATGGAAAAGTCAAGCCTATGAGAACCTCACCGGACCCCGAGCAGCACAACAAGTTTCCTGTCGACGTCCCGGAAGATTACACAAGGCAGTGAGGAGTAACTGAGCTACTCTGTGCACATTAGTGATAATGCACTCCCCGCACGGTGAGAAAGAATGTAAGTGACAACACCTGTAAAACTGAATGCGTTGAAAAAAGACATTCAAAGTGCTGTTGTGTCATGTAATATATCTGTGAAGCATATGCATCACTACCTCCAGCAGAAGGTAGGCATGCTGACTTCAGGAGGGCTGACCTACTCTGATAGTTTGGAAAAAAAAGGGATACAGAAATTGTATCACAAAAAACCTAACCTACATTATTTCTGTGGAAAAAGTAATGTGTTTCTCATGTTTTATAAAAAAAAAAAAAAAAAAAAGGAGAAGAGGATGGGAACATCTTGAAAGAAATACTGTTCTTACTATATTCAGTCATTGCCTGAGTGACTCACAGAGATAAAGACAGTGTTGTCCCTCATAAGGTCTTAACCTATTAAAAACAAAGCAGATTTCATGAAGGGATGTGCACAAAAATAGGACCAAAATGTAATCATATGAAATTTACAGGGACTCTTAAGGTCATGCATATTGCTAATTTGGTCATTTAGCTCATTTTGCCTATTTGCAAAAATAAACAAGAGTGAAATTCTCTTAAAATGAATAATGGCTACAATTCAGTTAATTATATGCTAATAGTGTCCTTACAACAATTATTAATGGCTAAAACAACTAACAATTTGAAGGATGTCATTTGGAAGCTCTTTGTTTTAACTGTCAACAAAGTGTACCCCTGCTTGTTGTATTGATTTGATTTAATTGAAAATGTTGTCTCATAATGAAAAATGTTTGTGAATAAAAATATTTTGATACTATATTAATTAAAATGTTATGAAACACACACACACATGCACACCCACACACACACACACACACATCCAGTGGGATAAAGTCACACACACAAAAGGGCATGAGACCAGAAATGTTGTTTTAAAGCTGCCACTACTATCGCTGACTACTGTGAACCACACATGAACCAATCAGAAGCTGTTGCTTTTGGAAAACCTTCCATGTTCATTCGAAACAGTGAGCCAGTAATTACACATGTAGAAGATACACCCATTTTGAGGTGCATAAAGTGTGGCATAGGGTTAGGATTAGGGGTTAATAAATCCTCTCTAAAATCACTGTTACGCCCCCCCCCCCCCCCCAACAAACAAACACACATACGCACACACACGCACACACACACACACACACACATTCCAGATAAGTGAATGCGATCACATTTTTTTCCTGGTAGCATGATAGCAGTCGTGCCTCATGTCAGTTCAGTTTAAAACACCAGCTGCATGAAAAAGGTTAGAATCTAGCATGTGACCTTAAAACTCTCTCTGTTCCCGCGGGGTACGGGAAAGCTTTTTATCATACTCTATGCTGTCTGCTGCAATGAGGAAATCTTTCCAGCAAAGATTCTCTGGGCTGATTTAGTCATTGATTTAGATCAAAAGGTGGCATGTTATGACATACACCAGAGTTATTGAACACACATCACCGCACATCAATTAACATGTCACAGGCAATAGTAATCACTCTCTCAGGTGGACACCGGATCAGAGTCATTCCAGCCACATTCTTCTTTAAGTTCTTAAGTTTGAGTAATGACCATTATGCAGTGCTTGAAGTGGGCTAACACTCATTGTCAGCACCATTGCCTTTCAAACTGTTGGACTCCTGGCACATCTTTTTAAGATGAGGTATTCCTTGAGGAGTTCAGTCACTTCTAAATTACAAAAATAGGTCCTGACGATTCTGAATTTAAGTAAAGGTTTTAAAACATAATTTCTTTATACTGTAACTGTTCATCTGTTTGTTTTCAATCCTGATGAAAGGCAGGACTTACTGGTAACTGATACATCTTTTTCCAAGATGCTTTTTCCAACTGCCTTTCTGCAGCGGATTCCAGGACCACAGACATAACTGCTCTGCAACCATGTAGTCAAATACGTCAGTGTCAAAGGAAGACTCAGTGCTAACGGGATGGCCTGTGGAATCTCAGCCCATGATGATCCCTCTTGCAAACCCAGGACTTAATGGAATTTAAAACCTTTGGATGCAGGTTTTCACACATTTGTACCATGCTGCATGCTAAGGCCTGATAAACTTTTTTCTCTTCATAGGTTTTTTTTAATATGGTTATTTTATGTTGAAAAGTTGCATGCTGTTGACAAATGTAGTGCAATCTAAACTGAATACAATTTCAGTTGGCTTCAGAGTGGTGGGTGATAATATTGTATCATATGTCACTCATTTTCAGTATCATTCATGATACCCATGCTGTGCAACACAGAACTCCTCTGTCATGCCAATAAAACCCATTTGAATTGGAATTTGAATCTGAATTCATATTTTTAAGTTATGAGGCCAGACTTTGTATTGTGAGGAAAGCTGGACAGGAATAGATAGAGTAAATCAACTGGACTTCAAAGACAGAGCCAATAAACATATATATATATATGTATAGAGGAATATATATATATATATATATATATATATACTCAATAATTAAGAGGGGTGTTCACATACTTCTGGACATTATATATATAATTATTGAGGTCAGGTGTTTCAGCCACACCGATTGTTAACAGGTGCATAAAATCAAGCACACAGCCATGCAATCTCCATAGACAAACCTTGGAAGTAGAATGGGTTGTGCTGGAGAACTGCACAACATCACTATGCGCAATGCCAAGCGGCGGCTGGTGTCGTGCAAAGCATGCCGCCACTGGACTCTGGAGCAGTGGAAATGCGTTCTCTGGAGTGATGATCACACTTCACTATCTGGCAGTCTGATGGACGAATCTGAGTTTGGCGGATGCCAGGAGAGTGCTACCAACCAGAATGCACAGTGCCTACTGTAAAGTTTGGTGGAGGAGGGATAATGGTCTGGGGCTGTTTTTCAGGGTTTGGGCTAGGCCCCTTAGTTCCAGTGAAGGGTAACATTGATGCTACAGCATGCAAACACATTTTAAACAATTGCATGCTTCCAACTTTGAGGCAACAGTTTGGGGAAGGCCCTTTCCTGTTCCAGCATGACTGTGCCCCTGTGCACAAAGAAACGTCCATAAAGACATGGTTTGACGAGTCTGGTGTGGAGGACTTCCAGTGGCCTCCACAGAGCCCTGACCTCAACCTCATTGAACACCTTCAGGATGAATTAGAACACTGATTGCGAGCCAGGCCTTCTCGTCCAACATCAGTGCCTGACCTCACGAATGCTCTTTTGGCTAAATGGGCACTTTGGCTGAATGGGCAACTCCATATTAATGCCCATTGTTTTGGAATGGGATGTCCAATAAGCTCATATAGGTGTGACGGACAGGTGTCCACATACTTTTGGCCATGTAGTGTATCTATGTATATAGAAAGAGAGAGGGATAACAGGGAGAGTGCTTTTTCCGCAGGAAAAACCTGCTCCTGTTTTACCCATTTTCAACACTGGTGTTACATTCCTTACTTGCCTTAAAATCTTGTCTATGTTTCGGAAAAAAATGTAATACAGTGCATATCCAGGGCAAAGTGCATTGCTATTAGATTAGTATTTTTATTTATTATTATTTTTTTTACTACAACTACAGGGGTACTAATACATGCAGGAAGTAAACTCTCTTTGTTGCTATCTGAGGGTGGGGGGGGGGGGTGTTTTCTCTGGGGGGGGGGGGGGGGGGGGGGGCTGGGGGTTCAAAAGGCTCACTCAATGGAATTGATTTCCAGTTTTCAATATCTTTGCTGTCACCAGTTTGTGATTAATACTCTCTACTCTGTTAAGATGTTCCTCAGCGAACAAGCCCCTGTCAGCAGAGTACAGACATGACGCTTCACCTGGGGTGGCTGGTGTCAAAACCGCCTTTCACAGCTGAGGATTCGTCTGCGTGCTGACAGGTGGCAGGAGGCGCCTGGTCTGTTGAGGACAGATGGAGGGGCCAAACTACTCCACCCAAGAACAGATTTCTACACTTTGTTGAGCTGTGGAGGCCTCCAGGGAGACCAGCCCCTGGTACAGCCAAGCTTTTGGAATTTGTTTGTAGAAATTAGCGTGTGTACCCTGAGCCATTTCCACTGCTCAGACATGCTCCGAATACAGAGTGCTCAGCTGACATGAGCAGAATGCAGAACGAGGATCACATGAGCTGCCTCTTCTCAGCGAGGCTCATATACACTTTTTATACATGGCATCATTTGAATATTTAAATGCTCAATGACATTCTTCATCCTTCATTTCAACGGATATTATCCCCCACATGGGGGCATGTTGTTTTTATCACTTTGCCAAAAAAAGTTACTGTAGGATGTCAGGAAGGACATGTTTCTTGAATTTCACATTCCACTGTCAAGTTGAAAGTGTTGCCTAGGTTAGGTAAATTTTAGAGTTTACAGAATCCCAATTCACACAGATAATAAACAGCATTTGCTTAAGGAAATCTCTGCTGTGAAGAGTACAACAGAGGCCACACTGAATGGAAGTGTTGTTAATTCGCAGTACAGGAATCCTACCAAGGCATAAAACAATCTGTACTAAAAAAATAAATGAATGAATCTTATGGGTGTATGAAAATAACAGTTAACTGTGGCGCTAAACATGACAGAAACGAAGATTCCATGGTGTGTTGATAATAAACAAAATATTGTATCTAGTTTTTCTTGTTGCTTTTTAAAGATGGAAATGCCAACAAAAATGCCTGATTTGCCTGCAGTTAAAATTGAAATTCATAAACTGAAATTACGTTTCACATTTCAAAACAAATTTTGCACAAAACAAATCAAGATCATCCGGCTGAACTGGAATAACAGTCGTCTAGTTTTAATTGCAGTCTTCAATTTCAGCAAAACATTTGAAACACTGTCTCAACAGTGTCTTACTCAGCCAACAGAAATACTAGCAATGGCAACAGCCTACTAAAAGCAGCATCCTCCAAAAGAATATTGATAGCTTTTCCATGCACATCGTTCAACTGCTGATTTGCTGATGTATGGGCTCAAATTGTGCTTGTAAACACAGTGCCAGCAAGAAGCTTGATGTTAAGCATTCAGAAATGTTCTGTACCACCGTTGCCTGCTAGACCTTTGTTGTCTGTTAGCTCTAGTGCCATCATCCTTTACCAAATATAGCCTACAAATCAGACTCTCCTGCCATTGTGGCACTGCGAGACCACATAATTTCAACGGTGCGGGGCTCCTTTTTATCTTGTGCCCAATGATGCTTGTGCGCAAGGACGTGTCATAAATAATTCCGAAAGACGGGATTCAGACAATTAATTTTGATTAAATTCTTCTGCAGGGGAGCCACTTATGGCACATTGGGCTTGAAAATAAAGGATTCTGCATTCATTTGTTTTGGATACAGTTAATGCTTTGTTGTATTTTACCTCCTGAAACTTCTGTATGGGGGATGTTGAACTCATTGATTGCTGAATAGCTCCTTACAGGTACATTGAAACACTAAGTAGTCTGAGTAGGAGGCATTTTTCCTCTTACCAAGAACAATCATGTAATTAAGGTACATCAAAGCAATGGAAGGACTCTGATGACTCCTGTAATCAAGATTCAGTGTTTCAGCCTCTTGTTCTTTCATTTTCTGCTGCTTCTTAGCTATTGCTTTTATCCAGCTTCACATGAGTGTAGCTACACTAAAATATACAATTACCCATTAGACTCCCCAGCTGTAAAAAGAAACAGAAGTCCTGCCACCATGCAACCCATGAAACTGACATCAACAGATGCTTATCTGAGTGGCCCTGAATTCAGTTATTCTCTCTGGCCACAGCATATGGATCGGTTTAGAGACATCTCTCTTGATGTAGGTAATTTCATCAGTTGTTTCTTCTCTGAAAGTAGTACGCTTACATGCTCAGATTTTTTAACGTATTAGCCAATAATAACTGGAGTGTTCTGAGCATGGAATGTCATTATATTATTATTATGAGGATAAACTGCATCTGATATAATTTAATTGCATTTATTAGTTTTTTTTTTTTTTTTACTATTTTGATTTTGGCACCCCATTGAACAGGCGGTATCTGGTGGTACAGCTGAGTCCATTGTGCTATCTGCTTTGCACAGCAGGCAAGAGACAGATTGTTTACATTGCCCAGAGGTTAGCTGAAGAAGGAACACATGCTTACTCCCTTGACACCTGCTTACCAACAGTGGGAGCAACACAAGCTTCTTCCTCCAGCAATATGACAGATATAAATAGCTTCTCTAAACTGTGTTAGGACCAGAATTAAGTTGAGGGCTTGGCAAAAACATCTCTGGGCCCCACTTTACATGAAGTGGCCATACTTCTGTATTTGTGTACCTACATAGGTAATACTGTGAAGCTATACAGTTGTGTACATACACTTGTGTGCATTTACCAAACCCACAATCAGGTTTACCAATTGTAAATACTAATTAACTATGATTATGCAAACAGCCATTACACTGTACCAAAGAAAACAGAGATAGAATACAGAGGTATACGGGCCACTTAAGGTAAAGTGGAACCCATCTCTGTAGTAACACCATGCAATAATTCTAGCTCTATAGTATATAGTATAGTATAGTATAGCATAGCCTTACTGACACCTCATGTTAATACCTATGCATCACTGATAGCAAAGGAATGCCACTTTTCTGAGCCTACCTTCTATAATTTTGTCACATCCAAGTTCAATGAGAATAGGCTGCAGTTCCAGTGCCTATAGAGAATGTGAACACATTTTCATCTAGGTGAAGTTTCCTGGATATGATAAATCTGGCCAAAGCATACTTTTCTGAAGCAGGCTTTGGGAAGTAATGAAAAAAAGGAGAGACACAGGATAGAAAATTAAGCAAGCATGGGAAATTACTGCTCCAGGAGGCAATGTATTTTGTTTTATGGCTTTTTCTGCAGGCCTTTTTATAACCACAGAGAACTTTCTACTGGTGGTGAAATTTCACATTAGTTACACTGCAGATAAATTTAAAAAAATGCAGCCAGCTAGCAACCTTTCAGTTCTGTACCAAGGGCAGACAAGAGGCCTATTCATAGCGTCTTTTGGAATGAGATATTGTGAGTGTGTATTAATAATGTATTAATCGAGTTACATTAGCTAGAAATGATATCAGGCACAGCACAAACCATGTAATTACAGGGATTCTATACATAGGTTATTAGAAAATGTAGATTCACCTTTTCTTTACATACTGTATGGCTGAAGTGTTAAAAAAAAACATATAAAAGAAATGTCAGCATTCATTTGCTGTCTGTTCATTACAAGCTTACTTTAATCAGCACTTGAACATGTGAGTACATGTGAATGTGTAAATTAATGGCATCCCTATCTGTACTTTAGCTAAAATACTAGGATCAGAATGAGCTATTTGACAGCTAGCTGACTTTAAATCAAAGGGTTTACTGGATTACGTAGCAAGAAAGCAAACAAAATGCAGCTTGCTACTTTTGTTAACAGTCCTTGCAACACCATGCCCAACACCAACAGTAAAATAAAAAAAACAGACATAAGAATGAGATTAAAAATTAGCATTAAGTGCAGAATTAAAAAAAAAATTGCTGTGGGTATCTGAACCCAACTGTTTGTGTTGCACGGTTCTATATTCATACTGTGACAACACAGTTATGACAACATCCATTCCTCCTGCTGCAAGCACCAGAGCTCTTTTTTATCTGACAGGAAAGACTCTGGCTGCACTACAGGGGGCAGCTTGCTAACATCTAGGATCAGTTGAGGCCTTGGAAAAAGAAAACTGGAATGGAAAAATGGTATTTATGTAAGTTGGGCCAGCATGCTATGGGGTGATTCAGGTTTATCAGGTTTGATGAGGTCCATGGTGACAAAACATTATCCTCATGCCATGCCATAAGACACTTATTTTTACAATTCAGGGTCACTGAGGAGAAATTTCTAATGAGGAGAGGACATTGCCATGGCTGTCCCCTCTCAGCATGTCTGACAGTTTGATCTCTGATATTTCAGTGGGATATGTATGCCTTGCCAACTATGCTAATTACCTTGACTGCTCCAATATGCAATGGTGGGAAAACTTTGTCATGACAAATAAAAAGGGCTGAAACCCTAATCTTCGATGCTGTACAACATGGCAGCAGCCTGCTTAAACTATTCTCTTTTCATTTTCATAATTTGGTACACAAGTTCATGTACTGCGCTTATCAGAAGTCTTGTCAGACAACTGATTTTTTCATATTCCCTGCACTTCCAAATACTGAGGGACAGTAGCCTTTTACAAGTCCTGCTTGATACATCTTTTTCTACATCATTTATAGATTTGCCTTTATATCTACTCTGTCCAAACCTAAACCTACATCATCCTGTGATCCGGTATAATTTGGGTTATAGGACCCATCATTGTATCTTGTATAGCTGGACATCCTTTACCATATGTGGGAAGCAATGCTGGTGTGTTTTCATATATAAGGCCATCCAAGACCAGCTACCAACTTGCATCAGCACTAACGTTTTCACACAGTAGCCACAATATAAGATCAAAAGATGACTGTTCAAACCGAAGCTGCAAAGAAGAACTTGTTTCATTACAGTCCATAGTCCTGAAATGAGCTACAGGCCAAACCTGACTCCATCATTTCCGGACTGATTTCAAATAAAAGTTAACTGACCTTCTACTTTTGCACCAGGCTGTAATTTTGTCATTTTGCATGTGATGCTATACCATGTTTGTTTCCAGTTTGCTATAATACCCATGTTTTATGCTTGTAGTTTGTATTGTTGTTGTGTTGTACATGCTTTCAAATGACTGGTCTCCATTGAAGAAGAGATTCTTTAAGTTAAATAAATTTTGAAAAGGCCAGGGCATGGAGAAAAACATGAAGCGTTCCCTCATAATTATATAATGTGTTTGTCCCATACTGATCAAAATACAGCAACTGAAACTGTTGAAATAGTCAACATCAAAAGCTTTTTACAAACTTTTTAATTGCTTTTTAAATTCAATTTAATGTTAACCAGATTTAGTAACGTATGTGGGATACCCTTTTCACAACATTGTTTGAAAGTGGTTAGCATTGTATTGTGCAGGTTAAGCATTAACAAAATGAAAATGGGTTCTAGCGTACGGTAGAGCAGAGCTGACAGGAAATTAGTATTTCGGCCTTTGTTGATGAGGAGGGATTGAAGTCCCTGAGAAAGCGGTTACACAGCAGGAATCTCTGGATGTGTAATTGGACCCAGTCCCTCACTTACCGTTGATAAAGTTTTTCCATGCCATTTGCATAAGATCCTAAGAGAAATGTAATAGCGTTTCAAGGAAACATTAAAACTCTCTATAAATGTCGTATGAAAGGTTAACCATTGCCTTAATTCATCTTGCCTTCCCTGTTTTGAACAAATCAAGTATCAAATTTAGAATAAAACTGCAGACAAAACTGCAGCCAGGTGAACGGAATTGTGAAATATCAAGCTTTTCACAAAGCCGTTAATGGCTCATATGAAGACATAATGAAGACATGCTGTGAATATTAAAAGCATATAACACATGGAATGTACAGATTCCTGAGAACGGAGTGTTTGATGTCCAGGTGCTTCCATTGAGTTCATTATTGAAAAGTATGTATAAAACATGGCAAAGTTCTGTACAAGCCCCTGTGAATAAATTATATTCACTGAACAAGATCAATATTATCACACTGTTGTTGTGGTTACTATATCTGTCAGTGATAATGCTAGAGCCCATCAGGAGGACCTCAGTATAAGTAAGGACCTCAATATAAAAAAAAAGACTTTTTTCCAACCATATATAAATTTTTCTCAAATGGAACTCAACCCACAGAAACACAAGCCATTTTCCCATTGTTTGATTAAAATATGAACAGAAATGTGAGATTTCAATCAAAATTCCACTTTTTACATTTGAATGAATGAATAATGGGAAATTTGGAAGATTTGAATCTTTTTCCTGTGGTACCAACGTCAATGCTGCTTTCAGTAACTGGACTGACAAGTGTTATGTGGAACATTGTCAACACATTTTCTAATGAAAGAAACAGCATAATGCAATATAACAGCCCGGAGGAGGCAATGACAGCTGTAAATATTTGGGTTTCATTTTGTACTGGTGCAGAGATCAGGCTATGTGGGACTCTCTGCCTTGATAGATTCCCTGTATGATTCACATCCAAGCTCTGCCATTAACTACTTTTAAAAAAAGGGCATAGCTTATAGTGAAGACAGTTCCAGACCATGGGAATTGCCCCAGGAATGGAAACAGAGGCCAGGGAGAAAAATATTTCCTCTGACCACATCTTCATGATGAACACCAGAGGGATTCTGAATCAACATTGTTTGACATTTTTTGGCCTACAGGGAGTTTACTATCACAGCGGTTCTCAACAGATTAAGGGTTAAAGCCTTTACCAGCTAGGAAAAGTACTGGTTGCGCAGAAAACTGCAACCTCAGTTTCACAGTTTCACTCCTGCTTTGCTTCAGTGTGGATATTTCTCTAATCCAGTACGCAGTTCAAAATCCACCCATTGAAATGATTTTGAATGCTCAAATGAATACTTCTGTCAAAATATTTGTAACCTGGATGGTTTTTTCATACCCTTGCTTTGTTGCTGATATGACTTTTGTGTCCCTGGCAGGGTACATATAGACTCAGATGCCATCAAACACAATAACCCTTGGTGAAATAAATGCTTGCAGTGCTATTTAGTCTGCATTGAAAGCTGAAGTGGTTTTGCGAAAACATCCCTCCCCCAAGTGGAAGTTGACATGGCTGAAAGGGGCTTTTATTGCTTTCCAATTTCCTCAAATGTTTGAAATGGAGATATTACTAAATGCCTAATCCATGAAGGAGAAAAATGTGGGTGGGGCGCATCTATATATTATAGGATTAATAAGATTGCCAGGGATGGCTGAGAATCATGTTAACTGCAGTGCTTGATTATTGCTAGAGAAGTCTTTTGGTTAGATGAAGTGATGCTTTGCAATATTTGTCTTGTGTGACAGAGGAGCAAAGCAAATATATTCGAGGTTTTACTTACGGATTTGTAATGTAGAATCTGAAGGAATTCAGTTCTCTTTAAGGTGATACTGGATAGATGAAACCTCCAAATATTATTAAGCCATCAAATCATTTTTTTTAACGTTCAAGTACTTGCCAATGTCAACATGATAAAACTCTCATACTCTCCACTCTGTACTTTTTTTTAGATTGCTTCATAGTTCATGTTTTTTGTATTGTCTCAAACTTTTGTTTCATTGATGTAATGGGACCAACCAGTACTGATAAGACCTACTCAAAAATATTCTTGGAAAATATGTATAATTTGTGTTTATAAACAAATAAAATAAATGATGTACTTTGTCTAATTAGATATTAAGCTATGACAGCAAAATAATATTTAGTCTTAGCTTGTCATATATTAGAAACGTACAATAAAATGTGGGAAAATTAAATATGCTGAATGAACTGCATATTCAAAACATATTCAAAATATATCAAGGTCTCAGATTCTAAATCAGCTTGGTGATTTACAATAAAAATACAACATCAGGGAAGCTCTTGAATCTTTTCTGGGGCAAAGTTACTGGGTTATAAGAAGTCTCTATTCATGTTTGTGGTGACATGCAAAAGTAATGCTACAATTGACAGATTTGTGTGTTGTCCATTCTTTCTGGGACACAAAAGATCCAAAAAAAAACAACAAAAAAAACAACTGTAAATAAACAAATACCAAAATTATCCCAAATTTTTATGTTTGTTTTTCACCTTTGTTTGTTTGAAAACAATAGTCATACATTGGGCTTGTCTCAGTTAACACTATTCTCTCACAGGTCACAGCCTTAAAACCAGAACTGTCACTCAATGACATCATGGGGAGTGCTGTGTCCATAATGGGTAGTGCCAAGTGTTACATATCCTGTGATTGTTCAGTGCTGTCCACAGAAATGATAGAAATCCCTCTTCCATTTTTTACATTAAAATCTGTAGTATGTTTTTTTCAAAGAACACCGGATTTACATGTGATTCATTTAAAGACCTAAATTTAGTCACCGTTCTTCAGAAAATTTGACATACAGCATGTATGAAGGCTCTTTGCCCAGAGAGAGTCAAACCTTTTTTAGATGCCCAGTCTGTAGTGATGCTAGGGAACAAGACATCCATTCAGGCCTACTTTAATCAGAATACTCTTTATCAGTGCTCAGTGCTGTAAACACCTGAAGAAACTGGAATAAGCTCCTACTCTACGAACAATCATTACAACATTAACATTTTTATAGAGGATTCGAAGCACAGATGAAACTTTCCCCTTGCTTCAACAGTGTAAATGTTAATTATAACCACTGTCTTATGACTATTTATTTTAAAAAAATTGTTCCTATATACAAAACAGAAAAATTCAGTTCAGATAAACCAAAATATGTATGACTATTATGTTGTTTTGACATTGCATGGTCAAAAAAATGTCTACGAAAAACATTTTCATGCATCATAAGGCATCATAAGCTTGTTTCTCCAGTATGCCATGGAAGTGATCACCTCAGTAGCCTAACAGGTGAGCAGTCAATTATTGCTCCTCAGATGAGTTTATTCATGATTTAGTCTGTGCTGTTAATTGAGATAGGTATTCTATGAACATTCAGGCTGGAAAGGAGACTAGTGTTGCTCTTTGGGTTCATTTCCTTGGATTACTATCAAACAAAGGCAGTACTGCTTTGTAAACAAGAAATATAAACATATCGACCCCAGTTCTGTATAAATCAAGGACCAATGTCAAAACAGTGAACTTCTGAAAAACTAAATAAAACTTCCTTTATCAGTCAGAATGATCAGAAACAAATGTCTTCATTATAGACTCAACGGAAGTACATCACTCAAAATGGTGAGTTACTGATTTGGTCATGCTCATGTACAGTGCCATCTAAAAATGTCTGTATGTCACTTCATCACTTTTATGGTTATTCAATAATTCATTATGATGTGTTTAATATGACAATTACTTTTCAAAAACATACCGTTTTAAAAATGCTGACCTTTTATCTCTCTTTGAGTTGAAAGCCACAGTGGCCTGAAAGATCTCAGAATACCTCAGATAATAGTGTATTTAACGATTACTTACATTGCTTGTGTGTGCACACAATGAGATAGACTGAGATGACAAGCTCTTAGATTGTATAATGAGGACCCAGACTTAACATAAACGTTTTGTTTTTACTTTGCTTTGCATAAACCATGTCTTTCAAGCATTGTTTTCCCACACATTTTATCCATCTGCATAACAGACTTCAAATACAACAGCTAAACTATTCTTACCTGGAATAACACACTCCAAATTATGCAAAAGTAAAGACAACACTTAAATATTTTTAATATAACATCACTTCAAAATAGTATTTCTTGTCAAAGTTCAGAAGGTTGTGCATGTTATGCTAAAAAGAACAAAAACAGAAAACAACAGCCATGCTGTTGTGGATTTGATAGTGATTTCTAATTTATCGCTCCATTGCTTTGATTGAATCGTTTCCCAAAAATAACTATTTTTCATCTTCTAAACTGTCAAACATCAAGTTACATATAGCCAGTGTTTTCTTTATTTTGCCATTACAGCGCACTGTTTCAGAGCAATCAATGCCACTGCTGGCTAACTCGGGTGAATAACTTCGAGTGTATGCATTGACCACCTGTCTCTGGGAAGCAAGCAGGACCCAAGGTCTATTTGTCTTATCTGATTTCTGTAATTCGGCCATGTAATCTGCATGCATCTAAAAGCTGTACCCCAAATTTCACACCCAGAATCCAATGACCATGTATTCTTTGTACTGTTTTTAATTTGCCATACATTTACCATTTATCGTGCACCAAACATGACATTTTCAATGATTCATTTAAGTTCAGAATAAGATTTTTCATAGTTTTCAAATAGCACATTACTGAAAAAGACAAAGCTGTATTATAGATGTGGACACTCACCAAATTATACAGAACATTATTCTTGCCTGGTGTTCTAAATATGGGACAATTATAAAATATGTGCAATTTAGAAAGTACATAATTCAGATTCACATTATGTTAATGTGTGCCAATAAATATTCATGGTGAGAAAAGATTAAAAGATGGTGGCTCCATGGACATGCATAAGTACAGTTTAGATTTTATTTCTGTGTCTCTGAAATATTCATTGTGCAAGATGAAATGCCTTTGGGCACTGCATTCTGCAGAAGGTGTTATTTACTTTCTGCATGGTGAGCACCAATATGGTATACAGTCAGTATAAACCAATATGGCATAATGCTCTTCTCATATGACACCGCTCCACCTGTAGGCACTCACAAACTAATGGCCTACCATTTGCTAAAAGCATGCTGTGGTGAATATATGCTCTTCTCAGTGACTTGTTTATCAGTAAGTGATATTTTAGCGTGACTCTTGTATAATATACAGTGGTTTCTGATGTCCCCAGGGTCCTTAAATGCTCACTTATATTCAAGATGGTTTCCGGGTAGTTTCATTACATATTTGCTAAACAGGTGGTTAGAAATATATATTAAAAATAATTTTAATTATTTACAGCAAAAACAACACTGCAATTAATGCAGTAGGTCAGACCAAAAGCAGTGCCTATTGAGTAAATCAATTTCATAACAACATGAAACATATTTTATGATAGCAAAATGTTTTCTTCATTCACATAAATAACTTGGGGTTGCTCATTATCAAATGGCCTTTCCTAGAATGCAAGAACATACGACCTGAGTGACAAGATCGTTAAAAGTGATGGGGGTTTGTGAGTGTGTTGAAAAATGAACAGGACCAGCGTAGGTTTTTGAATAAATAAATTAGTAAATAAATAAATATTGCCGTCATGTTTTACAGCCATCCCTGGCTATGGGTGTTTCAGGCTGATTTCTCCTGTATAGCCATGTAGTTTGTTCTTGGGAGACTTCATTTCACTTTTACCAGCATGGTTATGCACCTCTGTACAATGCAAATGCTGACTTACTCAGAAACAGGTTTAAGTGCTTAAAATTTTATTACCTCAAGGGACCTCTGTTGTGCACGCAACGGTAGAATTAACCTCTGCTGAAAAAAGTCTCTCCGTAATTAATGTTGCATTTTACATGCCTCAAGTCTTTGGGAAGTTTCTGTTTGGTCTAGTGGGCCCTTCAGTGCTCAGGTTTAAATAATTACGTTTCATATCAAAGGGAGTAGTTTTTTTTTTCTTGTTGCATGGTGGCAGGTGCAATTATTTAAGCTTTCAATTATCAATTTTGCATGCAGAGCAGCATATTCAAGCTTGTAGGACAAACAAAACTCCTCAAATTGACCTTTAGATTCATGGTCATCACTGTGTTTGAAACGATTGGCTAGCAATCGTGGCAGAACAACAAGAGTGTTGTAAAATAAAATGGAGGTGATTTATGAGTCCACAGCATGGAGTACAGACCTCATTGTCCAGGAATATGTTGTTTGTCACTTTCACGCAGTTCATTTTTTTGTTTGAGGGAAAAGTTCTTAGATCCACTGGAAAATGAAATTCTGCTTTCAAGTGTACGTGGGCAAGAAAGGAAGATAAAAGGAAACACCTCCTTCTGATTTCTTCGCTATCCTGAAAAGTGACAGAGACATGTTTTTTTTTTTTTTGTTCTGTTTTTTACCATAATTGTATTATTCCGTCCTTACCTGCACTCCTTGTTCTATGATAAATGTGACAAGCTGGAAAATATTGTGTCATAACTTCAACACCATACACAGTGTTGATGTGATATTTATGGTGCACTTTCTTATTATCATGACATCTAATATTTTAATGTAATAGGACTCCCTGTGTTACATCTTGCATGTGACACATTGCATAAACTAAAACAGAACTACACAACCTGTGCTAAGCTTCAACCCTTTCAGTGACACATTTAAACGAATATTTATCTTTGCCTCACCTGACATTTTTATTTCCCCTAATGCAACACAAATAATTTTCAGTTGTTGTTTGAACCCACATAACTTCAGATAACAAGCAACACTAAATTTTAATATATATGCAGCATTAAAGTATGCAGAGGGAAGATTTTTATTTCATGTTTATATTCAAATGTAGGTATGTGATGTTTGTTGACAAATATTTATAATTGCATTCCATGTCTCTAATTATAGTACTCTCAACCAAGAAGACCAAACCAAAAAATTGAGAAATTGAGTTTGAAGTAACCGGGGAGACAAGGGTAACATCTGCCATGTTGTGCTTTGTCTGGTAACGAAAGGCCTCGCCGTGGAGCCCGCCGGAATGCAATCAGTTCTCCACAGTCATATCTCATTGTATCATAGCAGCTCTCAGACACATGAAAGGAAGGTGAGCACATGGGGGGGGGGGAGAAGTTGGATTCAGTCGTGCTTTCTGGAATGGCTCCAGAGAATTGGATCAGGTAGCCGTAAATGCACAGCAGCTTCCGATGGACTCGGGAGGAAGTAGGGATGATGAAACGTCTAACACAATCCCCCCAACTTCACTTCTGCCTCCAGACCTCACCTCATGAGCATGACGCTACTCATGATCAGTGCTGGCACTCAGTTAACGATGTAAGTACGTGCATTTTTTATCGTAGCAAAGTTAGGAAATGGCATCGGGGTGGGAGTGAAGTGGTGTTTTACTTTTTCTACTCAGCTGTTGATTTTCAGTTTTTTTTTTCATGCCTTCTGGAAAATGAAAAGCCCTCTGGAAAATGATTCATTGCTTTGTGGCAATTCCACTGTAAAAATTCACTTTAATCAATACAGTTTTATGGATTGATTATATATGTACACCCAGAGATGAAGATTAGCAATGCAGCCATTCTGCAAAGAATAATTTTAAGTTTCTGTTCAGCATCACCCATGTTTTATTCATTGATTTTGGTTCTTTCAATAAACCTTTGATGCGGTTCAAATGGGAGATATTTGAAAGGCAATAAGCCAAGTGCCAAACATTTATCTGATCTCAGGATAATGAAAAGTTGGCCCTAAATGAAGAGAATTCAGCAGAACAAAAACATTGGTCTCACTTATGGGGGCTTTGATACCATCATTAATTACTGGTATGTCCAACAGAAAGAAACATGTGGTCAGACACAGTATGCTGCAGTAGCCTCTAAATATTGTCAAAGTGGTATAATTCAATAGAGAGCAAAATAACATATAGAGACAAAATAACATATAGAGACAACAAGAATGGCATTTTAGACTTAAGCAAGCTATACTCAAAAGTCAAGGCAATAATATTGCATATCTCGTGATAGCCATATGTTTTTAACAGGGAAGGTGACTTTGTGGAATGAATGCTGTTATTGTCATCTTTGAACTGAAGGCAAGGTAATAGTTTCCACCATTTCACGATGTCAAAGTTGAAGCTTTGGAATGGTATCTGTACAATGAGGTGAATTTACGCTGGAACAAGCTGACATGAGAAAGTCAGAATAGCGGGGAATTCAGTTCACTGATTTCAGCTTGACATAGTCACATGATGTGAGGTGTGATACAATACCTTAAAAGCCTGCAATAAAACTACATTCTCTGCCAGGAAACCTGTCCAATCAGCTCAGCCTTCCTGAATCATTTGATTGGTCATTCAGAAGTTTGCACATGAGCAGAAATATATATGCTCTTGGTTACAAATGGAAACACCGAGAGCTGCATCTGTTATGTTGGGATTTAATTTTTTTTAACTGAATATGGAAGGGAATGCCAAGTCTTTTAAAGTTACAAAGGCACCCACTGGAAAAAAAAACACGTTGGCACTGAAAATATTAATTTTTGAAGTTATAATTTTATAATTATTATTTTAGAATATCATACATATACATGCAATACTTCACAGACCAGCTGATAGGGTTTAAAGGGGCCTCCCAACCATGAAGATTAAATATTTAGTGCAAGAAATCCCTTGAGGTTCGTTTGAGATTTACTGCTGCAAAATTAGATCCTTAAGGGTTCACCTGTTCCACTGGTGGAAGATTAAGTGACATATTTTGCTTTTGGGATGCTGAGGGAAATCAATCGAGTCCCCCCCATCATGAGGATGAAGGGAAAAAAAAATGTGTGAAAGCACATTTTGCATTTTCATCCGAGGCCTTAAAGAAAAATACAAGAGAGCTCTGTGCTTTCCTCACAAACTACGCAGGTGTCAAACTGAAGATGACTGTGGCACTATAAAGCAGGGCTGCTGTCATACAAATGCCATTCAGCATGCATTCTGTACCATGACACTGTCAGGGCAGTTAGGGCAGGATCAAAACTAGCCCTGTACCACTTTGGTTTGCGCACTTTGATAAAATGAGGTCATCGTTCGGTATCAACACCTTAACAGGCTGTGTCTGTTACAGGGCGGTTATGGGTCTGTGACTTCAGAACTGATGGAACATGGGGCCAAGATAAAGGTCAACAGCAACCAGGCTTGTCTGGGGGAAAGCCTACCATTTAAGAATACATTACGTATTTGAACTCCCAGGTAGTCTGAGAGTAAGATTCTTGTACTGTATGCAGCAAAATGTACCTGAACAGGATGAATAAAGCATGAATAATAAAATGTATTTTCAATATATCTAACTGTGTATATATGTAATAGTTGTGTTTATTACTGTGAAGACTGTGTTTCCTAGTGGTGGACATAGTTGTTTGTTATCTGATCAAATATACTCAACATCGTGCTGTTACAGCCAGACAGCTGACAAACTCTACCATGTAAGACCCTAACGTGCCTTCAACACCAGTGGATGATTTGTGCAGGATTTAGCAAAATACATATTTTTCCATTATAAGCAATAATATCTGCCCCCACCATCCCCACCTGGCATTCTCCCACAATATATACAATTTGCTTTGTTTGAAGAGCTCCAAGTGGGGACTTATTCAAAAAAATTATGCTTTTTTCATTCTTTGTACTCTTTGTACTTGTACTCTTTGTACTTCTACTTACCAAGTATTTAAAATGAAATAATTTCCAACAGAAAAAATATTGTTTTCAGCAAAAAGCAAATTAAATCCATTAATAAACTAGAACCCAAATTTCTGTTGTTGCATTTTGTTGCAGTCCATTAACTGTAGCTCTGTTTATGTTGAGTCAACCTGGAGACATTGTTTGTGCAAAGTAGGAGTGTATTATATACATATTAGGAACATAATACAAATAGGATCCATCTTTCAAACCAAGAAGGTAATGGAGGAAATAAGGCTGCGCGGAATCTTGGTCCAGTAGAGCTGAACGGAAATGTATGTACTAAGCTTAGCTCTATCATTTTTATTATATTGTTATTTTTTTTTTTTTTTGGAATCAGTGCTTTGCACAGTAGGATCATCTCATCAGGACAACCTCTGCACTTGCAGAAGAGCACTGAGGCGAAATGAATGCAGTCCTCTGACACATTCCCATGCAGCCAACAGCTTTTCCTGGCACTTCAAGTCACACAGGCCAACGCAGCAGAGTGGCTGCTTATGGGACGATAAGCAACACTCCACTGATGTCATCCGAGCAATTCTCAAGTGCCTGACCAGTTACAGGATGCCTAAGAACAGTGAGATGGGGAAACCCTGTCTGACCTTCCGACCCCTAACCCCAGCAGAGTGAAGTAATAGTTTCCACCACCGCCACAAAAACTTTTTTTAATCATTCCACAAATTTTTATAGATATGCAAACCATTTCCCATCAATAATAATCTTTGGGGTGAAATAACAGTTGAAATTAAAAATTACTACATCTTTTCCAGTTTTACTTCCCTGTGAACAAGTACCCATGTCACATATGTGTATATTCATTACATGTATGGCGACATACTGTTCCAGCTACATGCACAGGCAAAATACCCCTGCACTTACTGTCTTATAAGAAGGCATTACTCAGATGGAATTTATTTCATTAGGACATTCTGCAGCACAACATTTACATGATACATGTCTTCTCTCTCTCTCTCTCTCTCTCTCTCTCTCTCTCTCTCTCTCACACACACACACACACACACACACACACACACACACACACACACACACACATCAGTATATACATAGATTTATCAGTATATATCTTTGCAATAAGTATTTTGCTATAACAATCAGGCTGGACAGGCTTTTGGTCTGCTGGCCTTTGTCAAGCTAGTCTGCTGTGAGATGCATGTTCTGACAGATGCCGTTTTATCTTCTGAATGAATGCCCTTCTCAGCTCCCTGCCAAAGGCTTGACCTGAAATCACCCAAAGCAGCAACGGAAGGGTAAATTCAATTCAAGCACAAAGAGACCTTAAAAACTGAACAATCAAATAGAAGCATTGCCACCTTTTGTCTCAGCTTGTCCAGTTCTTCTCTAGCATAAATAAAACTAAACAGTTGTGTAATGACAAAACGTAACAAAACAGTTCCTATAAGGTTTTTAAAATGAAGAAGCTGTGCATTTAGATAATAGATTGAATATTTTTGATGGGTAAACAGTCCATTTATTTGCTGTGCTAATCCTGTACAGATCTGTATCCCATCTTTTTTGTGCATTTTTATCAAATGCAGCTTCATTTGTGTGTGGTTTAGGAAGGTTTGAGAGTGTTTTTCATGTTAGATGTGAGTTGTTGGTATCAAGAGCATACAGTCCATTGTGATGATGCCATTGGCTTAGTTTACATGAACAATATTTATTAATCTAAAGAAGTCAGCATAAGCCTGCCATTGGCATTATTCCATTACTTTTCATTTCTTACTTCATTTCATTACTAATTTTGTATTATCTGGGTGATCCATGTATTTACCCATGCTAGTAAGTAAGATGGCTTTCTTTAATGTGTTACCCATTGATTATTCTAGACCTACAGTATGTATACTGTATATATACAGTATATATACTGTATATATAAAAATGTATATATACATTTTTATTTGCTGTGTGATGCCCTTGATTTGGTTCAAAGTAAGCCTGAATTTGACGTTAATGTTTCAGAATAGACAGGTAAAGATATTTTGTGTGTGCTTGAGAGGTTTCCATATTACTGTACTGTTCTTCATTAGTGTAGTGTATGGTGTGGTTGAGGTAAATATCCATGTGAGGAAAGCTGATACTTTTTCTAAATTTAGGAAATTTAATCCTGAATTTGATTTGACATGAAAGTGCTTTGTGCTATTTGTTAATATAATAACAATAATAATAACAGTAATTCTTAGATTGTACAATTAGGGGAGAATGTTTTATTTCATTATAAATATTTTTAATCCAAGATAGTTTTGCATCCTTCAGGAATTCAGGTGTCTTACTAGGGTCATTCATAAGCAGCCGAGTTTGTAACCCAAAGGTTGCTGGTACAATTCCCAGGTGGAAAACAGTGCTGTTGTACCTTTGGGGAAGGTATTGAGCTGCCTCAGAAAATATTCAGCTGTATAAATGGATGATACATAAAACTATGTTAGCTGGATGAAAGTGTCTGCAAAATAAACTTAATTTATAATGCATTGATTTTATAAACAACTACTTTTGGGTGTCTGGTGATGACAGCTAAAAGTTGTGCAATAGATGTTTTTACATCAATCAAGTAGAGTAAGAGGTCATCAGATAAAAAGGCTGTATTTACACGGAGTGCTTCCTGCTGAGGTTCCACTTATCTCAGCTGTTTCTGTAATGCTAGAGCTAAGTTAAAATTGCTACTGCAAATCATGCAGAAAGTAGACATCCTTGTCAGTTCACCCTGGTATATTGGAAACTCTCTGAAAGGAAATTAATTGTGTTAACTTGGATTTGTGGGGAATTATATCAAAGCTGTATGAAATGTACAATGGGAGTAGGAAAATTGAAAGCCTCTAAATGGCCATTCTAAATGAAAAAAGCTTTCTCTCTGAGGCAAGAAGCAGGGTTATTTTTTTCACTTTTGGCTTATTGGATAAGACTAAGGCAAGTGTAGTTGCTGGTTTATAGAACCCTTTTCGTTATAAATATGGTTCAGACACAATGTCTTTTTTGGAGTATTATTATCGCAGTTCTATCGCTTATGAAATTTATAAGTCTTTAGTCAGTGGATGAATATCCATGATATTTACATTTTCACTTGTTCCAGTTACAATGCACATTTTAATGTTCTTTCCCCTTTATGCAAAGCTTTTTTGGAACCACCAGATGGATGCTAGGCTTGTCACAGGAAGACAACCACTGCACCTGTGCAGGAACAATGATGTGAGAATTGTCAGATGCACTCAAACACAACCAAAAGGCTATTTTGCACACCACAAGTCCCATGGTGTCCTATGGTGAAGTGGACTCCCACTGGAAGATAGGCACTACTCTGCTGAAGTCATCCCAGCAACGTCTAGGCACCTTGACAAGTTGCAAGGTGCCGATAAGCAATGTGACGAGGGAACCCTGGCTGACCTACCCACCCCTACCCTCAGTGGAACAAAGCCAATCTGTTCTCCTGGTCCTTTTTGGCAACTGGGCAAATGACACAGCCAGTTCCAAACCCCAGCCATAGGGTAGTGAGTGATTAAACTGATGGGCAGATCTGAATCACTTGATAGATCCAATGTCATAGTTTTCAATTCATTTTCAGAGATGAACCTAAGGTACAAAGGAACTTCAGAAAATCAATGTCAAAGATCCCCTAAGCAGAAATAAAATGAGCTGCCTGCTCAAATGCCAAGTGTGAAATATTGGCAGACAGAGGAGATAGCTTCATATCATTATGCACATATTGTGTCATCAAGCCATCACGAGAGTATGAAAAAAAGACAAGCCAGATTGTTCCATATTTTTCATTCCACACACTCATTATGTACCTGATAAAGGCTCATTTATTTTTTAGATGCTATTGTCAGAGAGCATTTTCAAAGGACCAAAATTAATAACAATATTTCCCATAATACATAAATGAAGGTGATGACTGTGGGTGCAAAAGAATTTCAAGGGAAGAATTAAGAAAACATTGCAGTTGAATAACAATCATTGTTAAGATATTTTTATACTAGTTAAAAAAAAAAACCCAAAACAAAACATGTAGGTGTAGATTAAGGGCAGGCAAAAGCTGAAAAAGACAGGAAACAATAATGAGCAGATAGACAATACAACACAAAATGTTTTCTTATTCTGCTTGTATGTAATTATTGCAGAATATCTTTTTAACAAAAACTATGAGACAAACAGCTTTCAAGTTCTGTGGAATAATTGGAAGAGGTCATATGAGATGACATACCAAATTTCCTTTGTTATAAATAGGCTCTGCCCTGAAACTCACAGTTTCAATGACTTCACTGTTCACCCTTAACTGTTATCCTTAACGCTATTGTGCAAGTAATAATATCTGACAGCAATTAATCTATTCTTTCATTACAATTATAAACAATTACTACTGAAAATAAAATGGTTACATTAGCAGCTTTTTGTACCAAAATAAACCCCCAACTGTTGTTGAAAGAAATGTCACCTTCTGCTGACTGTCAAAAGGCGTGTGCCCCCAAGATTAATTCATTATGCATTAAAACATGAAAAGCAGTGATATCTCCTTTTTACAGTTTTAAGCTGTACAATAAAATGGTTGAATAACACAGTGTCCTTCTCTTTACATGCCAAAGGTTTAAGAATGAACACAAACAGCTCATTAATGTAAGTGGCATCAGAGCCTCTAAAATATTCAAGCTGCCTTTGAATGGATGATCCTTTTATACAGTACTTGGCAGGGTTAATAATGTGTTGTATCCTTCCAAAGACTGTATTCATCATTATTTAAATTAAGACTATTTTAAGAGGCAAAGAGAAAGTCATCTCTTGTTTGGTCTGTTGCAAGAAGCAAGCCCTCTGAATGACTGTTTGATTGGAGATGGTTCATTTTTCTTGACATGATTTTCTTTGTTCTCAAAGATAACATATTTATGGTGGGTATTCAGTAAAATCACAAGATACATTGTGTGTAAAATTGATGTCAATCCACCATAACACAAATTACATACAGTGATGATTCTCAGGCTCCCATACACTATAATACTCCATAACTACATTCATGTTTTAGGAATGTACCTACAAATCCACAACTACTCTACAACTGAATTCAGATAGCTTCTGTATATGAGCTTGGGGAACGATCTTAACAACATGCAAGGTCCACACATGTTGTGCTCACTGACAAGAAAACTGACAATTGAATGATTTTTTTTTTTATTTTGAGTTTTTCTCCATTGGTAACTTTTTCTCAATTGCTAACAGAATGAATTACACAATTCAGGAGTTTACTGTTGAAGCACTGTGCTGTATCACTTTGAGTATTATATTGCGTTCCGTATGATGCCACTAAGAGCACTTTACTGAATAATAGTCACTTACGTTTGTTCCTTCCTGACAGAGGCCACAGCAAAGCAATTCAAACTTGGCTGCAACTGCTGTTCAGCCTCATCAATGCTCAATCCATGGTTGATTTCATGATCAACAGTTGTTGCATAAACCTCTTTAGAAATATATTGACATCTGATTCGTGCTCCTTTCTCTGTTCCATTCAATACAGGAGAATTTATCATGCTAAAGCTCTGACAAATCATTGAAAAGTTAAGAAGTCTGGGTTTTTGCAGGGGAGGTGTGACTGAGGTCAGTTTGCATTTATTTATTTAATTATTTTTGTAAATATGTTTTCCATGTTAGCACATGAGATCTTATTACAAAAAACTGTCCTAAAGGTAGAGGTTGAAGGTGTGAAGCATCTTGTAAAAGCAGGCACTGGAATTGCAATTTGAGTATACATGGGAAAAATGTGCTTGGAGTTTTGTAGAAACAGTCAAGGCTGTTGAAACGTGAGCTTCACCTTTTGGTCATTGTAATAATGGTCTGTAGTACCAGTTCCGGCAGGTAAACAGATCAAGAAAAAATGTCCCTCTGCTCGCATTGATTGTGCTGAACATATTTGCAGTTTTGTTAAAGAAGATTAAATTATGAAAATTTATTTTCTGATCTTCAAAATAACAGGTGATGCCAGTAGAGTTAGATGTGTGGAATGTGGCATGGCACCACGGAAACAGCCATGGTGCTGTTGGTTCAGGGCCATAGAAAGGAACCCCTATATTCAGCACCACAGATAGCCACCCCCTCTGTTCAGAACCAGGGACAGCTACCTCCTTCTTTCAGCATAATAGACAGCCTCTCTCAGGCTCCCCTTCACAGACACCCTCCATGCAGATGTCTTCACTCAGGTGCATACTATTTAGCAATATGAGCAGAAGAGAATACAGAGGTATTGTATGGTGTATGGTGTAAGGGCTGACTTAAGTCTTTATATCTGACCTGGCTTTTGTTTGTTTCCCACAGGCTCTTCAATGGATCTTCACTTCTAGTATGTTGAAAGACTGCTGCAATAATGGCCTCCATGAGACCTGCCAGCACATTCCTGTGACCCCCCCCCCCCCTTTCCCCTTTGTTTTAAAGTGATTTGGTCTGTCTAACCTGACCAGTTCTGTTCTGAAGACTACTTATCCTCATTCTGTCTTCAAGACCAGTGTTCCTTTCAACTCTTTGTCACCACCTCATACATTGCACATGCCACCTTAGTCTATTTCAGACAAAAACAAAGTAACTTTTTGAACAAAATAGCCTGCAGACAATGGAGGTTCCTCATGTCCCTAGCTTGCTTGTCTCTCTGAAGTGGTGGAGGGGAAAGTCAGCATGGCTTTTGTCTTTAGGGTTCAGTTCAATCTTCATTTCCAGGAGATCTGGTATCCTGACATTTTTTGTATGACTCTGATTGATCTGTAACCTTTTTGAATGGCTGCTCTTTTCTCACTGGTACAGATATGTGGTGGAGGATTCAGCCACGGGCATGGCTCGAATACTTTGATTTTCTCTGACGTGGGCCAAGCCTGCAGGCTACAAATCCCCTCTGTTCCTTTACACGTTGCCTCACCCCAGCAGAGACCAGTCACGCCCTTATTGCCCATATTATTATCATCATTGATGTTTCATTTAAAAGGCTTACATCTAAAGTCATGGTATTTTATTTGTATAATCTGGAATGTTTCTCTTTCTAACAGTATTGGAAGTACAGAGTTTTAATTTTTTTAAATATTTAAATGTGTTTAGTGTATTTACCTGATCTGGCAGGACCCTCATTCCAAACCCTTTCATTTAAATGATTTAAATAATTTAAATTTTTATATATGTTCATTGTATTATGTATTATGTATGTTCATTGTATTGTGGTCATAGTATATATGTCCATTCAAATATCCATATTTTCAATATGTTCAATATATTTTCAAATTTTTTACAGTTTTGTAATATTAATGAGATTGTCTTTTATAATGGCAATGACAGAAGAACCACAGATTCCATTAGAAGCATTTGAACTTTGAACCAGTGGCATTGTTAGGCCTGGGCATCCAAGGCTACAGTCCCAAATGTTTTATGAATAGCCCCGGATCTCAAAAATTTTATTTATTTATTTATTTTTTTTACAAAAATGAGAATAATAAAAAAGAGCCCTGGATCTATTCTCTGTCATTCCGATCATGCATTAAAGCCCTCAAAAATAATATGATATTGTTGATCAAAAACTCAAGCAAGTTTTGGGTCCTCTGTGTGTCATTCAAGCAGCGGATCTACTTCACGCTACTTGGTACGCGCGCATTTTGTGTGAGCATGAGCGAGAGAAAGAGAGAGAAAGAGAGCGCACCGGTTACAGGGCTTGTCATTGTTGGCATCTGGTGGTGGCTAGCTAGCTAATTCACTAAGGCAAGGCTTGAAGGCTATGGATATAAGAAGCTTTTTCAAAAAAAAAGAGGATGAAGGCAATGAGGCGCAGGCAAAGCTAGAGGAGGTGGAGGAAGAGTTATCTCCTGTTGCTGTAGCACCAGATGAGTCAGGACGTCAGAGTGCCACTGCCTCATCTACAAGCTCAGGTTGGTGAAGAAGAGGGCTCTTGATCTAGCTAGCTAGGTTTTACTCCTGATTCTGAAAATAAAAATAATAACAAAGTTGAATGAGAACTCAGATTGCATTCATTCTGTTTATTTTGATTTCATGCTGTGAAAGCCACCCTACGCACCTGACCTGAACTTTTTGGTAGAGCACAGTCTCTCACTTCTTATATTCATTTTACTCTGATATAACTTGAAAATGGCGCAATTATCGGGTGAAAATCTAAAGATTTCTGGTCTGGACTAAGCCCCCAATTTTTCAAGATCCTAACAACGCCTCTGCTTTAAACGATATTAGCTCTGGTAGCACAGGTGGGTAACTGGCATGAGATCTCTGGTGTTTTAGGTGCTTTTCATTAGCCATATCTTAATAAAAGTCTTCTTATAATGCAATCCACATTGTAGGACTGTTGTAGTACAACACATTTCTGACTTTCCAGTTATGTGTAGCACTACAACTAGATTTGCTTTTGCTTGAGCTTTCTAGAATATATAACTACCCATGGACAGCATTGTAGTGGAGTGGCAAGGAGCAGGGCTTGTAACAAAAAGGTTGCTGGTTTGATTCCCTGCTGGGGCGCTGCTCTTGTACCCCTAGGCAAGGTACTTAACGCACAACTGCATCACTACATATCCAGCTGTACAAATGGATAAAATTGCAACCTACTGTATGTATATCAATCTGGTTAAGAGTGTCTGCTAAATGAAAATAATATAATGTAATGCATGGAACAACTGCGATTCATCAGAAACATGTGTGTACATTTTCATATTCTTATCGTTGATAAATCCCAAACGATGCCCTTATGCCTAAAGCTTCTACTTACCATAACATCCCCCAATTAGCCATACGTGGTTAACAAATTCCTTTTGGGAATGGATTACTCATAGGTTCTCCAGAATGACATGCAATGCCACAGCAGTAAAAAAAAGACATGCTTCAGAAGCTGAAAAGGGAATAATAGTGTGAGGCAGTGGCAAGAGAAAATGGAGGTCTCAAGGCAGTGGTGTGACAAGTAAAAACTTGTCACTCCACTTGGCAGCAAATTACTGTACTTTCAAAGTTGAAAAAATGAGCTGATGTAAAGATGGATGCCAGCAGATGAATACTTGGCACACAAGGGAAACATAGTACTATGTTACGTGTTACTGTGGTAGTTGGAGAATGAAGTCTGAGAACTCTCTTTATTTGACCGGTGATTCTCCAGCACGGAGGGCAAAACTTTAACGGCGCGGGTGATGGCAAAGAGTCCCTGAGCTGCCCCAGTCTCCTTGTTAATTACTTTTTCCATGAATCTTGAGCATTTTTAATACTTCGGGCGATACTGAAACCATAAAAAATTTAAAACGTAATTCTGGGTTAATGAAAACAAAGATTGACAGAAATTGTGAAATAGTTACAGAGCCAGTGTCCTCAAAAATTTCCCTTAGTATCACTTCTCACCTCCAGGAAAGTTGAGAAGGAATGACAAGGCCGTAAGCATCAAATGCATTAACCTATCTGGGGAATTATTTGATTCACACTTACCAACCCACTTGTCAAATAGCTTATCTTAAATTCCATTGCCAGTGCACTTTTTTTTTTAAGGAGTTACAGGTACTACCAGACCATTGGGCCACATCATTAGGCTAACTGAAGCTAGCATCAAATCAGCAGCATAGTCACCCACTAGCAATGCACTGGCTGACATAGGTAGGTTCAGGTAGCTGACATTCATTGAAAGAGCTATGATGGCTGTGTAAATGCACTGTAAACCAAATGTGCTATCAATGACTCTAATTAAGTGAAATACAACATACAACAAATACAACAAGCTAATAAGATAATTTAAAGTGGTATTATTGACACCCCATTATGTCTAAGAGTTGTCAATGTGTTTCTACAAGGTAACCATCCTTTATTTCTCATTTTTCTCTTGGTTCAACTGAATATACATTCATTATGAATGCCCTTGCCATGCTTCATAGCAACCAGTGATACATTGCTGAACTAGATGCCCTTCTTGTGCTTCATAGCAACCAATGATGCATAGCTTAAGCAGTTGTGAGTTTTAAATCTCCCTCACATAGGCTCCCTAGTGGCTCAGACCACTGAGCGCTACAGCCTGAGTTTTTGTCACTTGCTGAAAATGAGAGGGAGCCCACATAGGCAGAACAAATTGGCTTTGAATGCTGGGGATATAGGGGGCGGACTGGTCGGCTAGGGCCCCTGTTGCTCCGTACCTGACACCCTGGACCTGACATAGTAGGTGCCTGCGATTTACTCCGATATCGTCAGAAGGAAGCACCTGTCCCCCAACAGTGTTCGCCAGTGGTGCACTGTAGTACATGTAGTGTGAAAAACAGTTGCGGTAGGTGTGAGTGCGTAGCGGATAACTACATGCAGCCCCCCCCCAAACACACACACACACACACACACACTGGGTTTAGCTGTTGTCACTGTGGTGGTGGTGAGCTTAAATGCATTACTGGCAACTACTAAAAAATGGGTTAAAAGGGGGAGGAAAAAAGCAGACAAAAATCTCCCTCCCATTGTGTAGCTTCTCTGCAGCTCACAGACAGTAACGGGCTTGGAAGTAGAGTCTGTGAGTTAATACTGTGACTTCAGAGTCCAAGGGTAAAAAAAAAACAAGGTCATGGGGGTCCTGATATCCACAGGCTCCTATGAATGTCAGAGGAGCTACCAAACTGACTTCAGAAATCGATTTTACTCATTATTTTGTGGGAAGGCAGCTGGAGGAAGTACAGCTCACTTACGCATAAAAACTCCTTTATGGTCAATTGGGGATTTGTGGATAAGATGGTCTTGCTGGCTGCAAGGTTTTCAGATCAATCAATCAATCAGAGAGCGGTTTTTAGCAAAGGAATCCTCAGTGTGCTCCTTGCAGGTTGTGCTTCATAGGAGCATCATGGGTAAATTCAGATATAACATGAATGGAAGAGCAACAATGCTTTTGCAGCAGAAAAAAGTCTGGCAATAGAGAAGAACTGAGAGGTGGAGCTGTGGGTCATCCAAGAATTTTTAACAGAACCTGCCTCAAACAAGAAGAGGGATTACATGTATTACAACTGAACTTCATCTGGCTGATGGGGAAAATAAAACTTTTTGTAACCTCTTTGCACTTTATCAATAAATTAATGAACTTGCCTAATAATAGAGTAGGTAAAGTAGTGTGCAAGGCATCAATTTATCTTATGACACTGTAGCAGTACGCTGCACTGCAGCAACACAGAAGCATAACCGCACTACCTCTGTTTCCTAACAACATACTTCAGGAGAGGCCCCGGCAGTGCCAGTGTGCATTAAATTAATGTTTTACTCCTTCACATGGATTGATATTGAGGCTTTACATTTGACTTAAACATAAGCAATGCTTATGTTCACTGATTGCTTTAAACCTAGCTTAGAATCTACAGTATTAACGATTCACCTCTGAGCCATCCAAAGGAGTGCTTGAAGTATTTGGGCAATTGTCAGCTTCATTTGTGTTCGGAGAATTAGCTTCAGTGGAAAATATTATCTTGTTTTCCTTTACTTATACAGTATGTGGCTGAAAGTGTAAAAATACTACAGTAGTTAGCAGTAATGACAGAAGACTCAGGACTGCCAGTTGACATCCAGTTAAATAAATATTGCTTACAGTACAACTCACTATTTAGCTAAAAGATGACAAAGGTCAATGGAACACACATGCACTCCGTTACACTGGGTAAGAAAATGAGGAAATTCTGAAAATATCATTCATGACCTGCATTCATTGAAATGCTATAATGCATAGTGCATAGCTAGAGTTATGTTGCCAACAGAAAAAAATAAAATGGGTCTGATTTGCAGCCAAACATGAATCAAGCTCACTGGCAAACATAGTAACCTGGCAGGGAATATCTATAGAGAATGACAAACTGAGAAAAAGTGATGTGTTGATGTAGCGCCTTAATGCATGGTCTAGCAAGGTATCATACAGACACCTTTGTCAAGGCGGCAAAAGATCACGAAAAATATGTAACCATGGAAAAATGACTTGACTTTTGAATGGTAAGAGTTTCTCTTACCTTTAAAAAGATACACTGTAAGAGAGGACTGATAAGAACAGATCTGTTTTTGTAGCTTTTTGTCTGTTTGTAGCCCAAAGAATTGACCAAACGTGGAAGGAAACTGCGATTGGTCATTGTGGTAGAGTGGAAAAGATACAGCCTAAACTGTCAGACAGGCTTTGTTATAATCCAGCCTTAAGAAGACAAAGGCCCAAACCTGGTTTTCTGCATTTTCAGAGAGAAATTTCTTAGTTTTGCACAATGTTTCTAAAGTGTAAAATAAAATGCCATTGTGGGTGCATTTTATTCTGTTATATGAGGGGCTCAAGTACTGATATCACACCAAGATCTCTGCTTTCATATTTAAGAAAACCCATTTACATTTAGAGGTCAAATTGTTAAACATCTCATTACAGAGCCATCTGGGACCAAGAAACATGAATTATTATCATTATTATTTGTCATACATTAATAACAGAATCCCTGCAGTCATTCTGTTCATTGTACCATTAAGGCATGTTATCTGTTACTCCACTGTCACAGCTTTTTTGATTTCATTCTGATGTTGTAGATCAAAGTTAAAGTTAAAAAAGTTGTTAACCCCATTGTAACCCCATTAAAATGTGCATATATATTATCATAATGAATTAGAATATACCCATAATTCTGAGTTGTTTAAACATATGTGCAAAATTATTGTGATCAAAATAATAAATTGTGAAAAAAATATTTTTTTCCAAAAAAAAAAAATGATTTCATGGAATCTGTATGTATATCTGTTTTTTTTTCATAAATATATGCAAGCTTTATGTTGGCACTGTGAGTTATTAAATCAACATGCCCTAGGAATTGCTGCTGGCTTGTAACCCAAGCACTGCTGAACACCCAGATTTTCACACGTGGGATAATTCAAGTCTTGAGTAGCAGTAATCTGTATGCGAAGTTGATTAATAAGTTTACACATAGACTGAGCACTCTGTTGCAACAGGGAACTCAAATCAGGCAGAAAATAATGTAATAGATGGCAGGGCCCAGACTCCAAGGGCTGAGGGTATGCACTGTCTTAGTGAAGAACCTGTGATTGTCTCTTTTGGAGGATAGCACCATCCTTCACAATCACTATATACTCATTCATTTTCATGACACATACACACACACACATACATGTGAGTGAATGAGACCGAGAGAGAAAGAAAGTGACTGTAAGTCAGTAAAACTATTTGCCTGATACTTTAAATCCATGTACAGCAAAACATAAACATATTTGGCTCCCTGCTAAAAAGGTTATGCTCAATAAAGGGGAGGTTAAATACATTACTCTGAATATCCAATTTCTTAATCAGTTTACTTTTATATAAACATTACCTCACAGCATTTGCTTTTGGGTTTTAATTGGAGCAGGTTCAGTTAAAAAAGTGCAATTGCCATGTCAGCAAAAACAATTTGTCCCCTTCTGCAAAAAGCAAGTCATTACTTATTTTGCCGGATTCACAACCAATTAGTCATACAACAACTTAAGCACAATGCTCAACATGGAGGAATGAAAAACACTGTCACTTCATCTTTGGTTTGAACCTTCGCAAATCATAAGTGCCGTCCTTCAAGTGATTGCGTTTTAATATTACTTTTTAATCATGCTATTTTCATGAAAGTTTTTGACTCCCAGTTGTTGAACCTTTAGAGTCAGTAGTTCACAGAGAATTGCACATACAAAATTTACAAATGCTCAGGAATGCTTTCAGAATAAGAGAACATGTACATTGTTAATGCCCAAGGAGCAGTTTATAACAAATGAGAATACAAAACACCTGTCAAGGCAGACTTTTTCTGTGAGAGGCACAATTGTATGGACTTCACTGTTGAATTATATACAGCTGTTGCATTGTTGCAGATATTTTAACAGCATTGTTAAATCTTGACTGGGAGAATAAATGTTATGATGCTGATAACAAAATACAACATTTGCATATTGTGAATTGCTCTGTTATCAGAGTGAATTAATATCATTCTTTTTGCTGCTTATTTGCATGTATAAAAAATTAATTTGTATGTTCTTTGAAACCTCATCTGGTAAGCAGTGTTGGGAATTATCCTACCGATGAACATGTTCAAAATTCGCTATGATGGATATTCATGCACATTTCCAATATTTTTTTTTAATTTCTAATATTTTTTTATGGTTTTTTCAAAATTTCTGATGAGATTTACTTGCACATAAAAGGACTGAGACAATCTCAGTCGTGTTTGTGTGTGTGTGTGTGTGTGTGTGTGTGTGTGTGAGTGAGTGTGTGTCTGTGTGTATAAAATGAATGTGCATGAATAAGAAGGAACGTGCTGTCCTTCAAAAAAGACAGAAGTTCATTACATGGACCTTGAAATTGGGGCCCATTCATTTAGTATGTCCATTTCTGCCTTATTGTAGTACACAATTGCATACACTGCAAAAAATAGCCCTTCAAAAATAAGAAATAACATAATTAACACAAGGTGTTTTTTGCTAGTAATAAGTGAAAAAATCTGCCAATGGAACTAGTGGAAATACACAGATATTCAAGACGCACCGTCTAAAAACAAGTCCTTGTAGCTCAAGGAAATTTTGCTTGTTTGGTGACTGTGTCTTATGTTAAGTGTAAAGTGATATTTTGACTTGAAAAGAGACAAATATGCTTGGTGAGATTTGGATTTTTTGCAGTGTTTGGAGGACTGATATTGGAGGTGTATCTCACATGCAAAAATGGAGGGATTCAGCAGCATCTGCAGGCATTGAACGCCAGCAGTGCTTCTCGGCCATATGGATTTAACAAACTCACAGTAGAAAACACAGAGCATGCATATATTTGCAGAAAAAAAATACACACCTGCCAAACACTTTGAACCTGCTCCATGAAATCCCATCGATATTAATAAAATATTATACAGTGAAAATGATACAGTTCACAATTATTAGGAATATGCTGTATATCTGAACATCATGTTCTGTAGCAGAAGTGGCAAGCTCTTCATTGGAGGTTTGGTCCTGCAAAGACAAAGGAGCCTTTGAGAGGATGATTTATTGTGACACACACAAACACCTGGAACATGGTTTTTACAGGCCATTCTGACCTCCTCCTCCATATTCTGCATTTCATCTATTTTGCACTGGAATCCCCCTATTTTCTTATCTTACTGATAGTAGGTCAATGTTACTGTCAACAGGTGTCTATTCTCCCTTCCAGTTTATTCATCCAACCGATAACAGACCACTGACCACTGCCACCTTCCACATCATTGCAATCTGTCCAACCCCATCGATCTATCGTTTCCTCCCTTTGCCAGTCTTACCCATTTAGGTGATCTCCCAAGCTGCCAGTCTGCGGCTAGGAAGGCTGACCTAATCTCCTCTCTCTATACATCCCTCCATTCCTTGGCTCACTCTAAGGGAAGGAGGCTGGCCTTCTCTTATCCCTGCTTGACCTTCAGTCTAATAGTTTCTTCTGCACAGCTCCCTCAGCCACTTCCTTTTGTAGGCCACTCCCACACCCAAGGCTGGCAGGAATCAGGGCCTTGTATTCATGAGGAAAGTGCAGCCCTTTGACTATTCTCTTCAAAATTTTAGATCACTATTTTGTCTTCATCTTTCTCTGTCATGCCACTCTCCTGCCTTCTTGCTCCACATCCAGTGATACTTTGCAATACTGGAATATTACTGGAGTAATCTGGAATATTTGGAACTTAACATTCTCTAACTGCTTCTCTAAGGGTTTCCCTGCTCTCTGAGTATCTTCTCTGTCTGTCTGTTACATTTATTCTCTGCTACATTTATTCTTTACATTCATTCTGCTACATTCATTCTCTACTTTCCCTCTTCCAGGACAGCACAAACATCCCCCTTTGATTCATGGCTCCAGGACTATGATCAGCAGAAAGGGGGTTCAGGAAACCTAAGAACATTGCTGACCTGTGAGTATTTCTTTCTCTGAATATCCAACCATCTTCCATCGTTTCTGTTAAAATATCTCTTTTAGGCAAAAGTCCAAAACTGCAGTTGGATTATAACTCACACAAACTGCTCTCTAGCATCTCTGCCTGAACTCCCCGAACTACCCTCCTCCTCCTTTTTCTTCCACTCTAACTGCAGAGGACTTTGCCGTGTTCTTTGAGGACAAAGTTGCTGACACCCGTAGGCTCCAAGTCCCTAGCTGTGCAGTGTGCTTGCTTCCTCACACCATCACCCTCACCTGATCTTCCCTTCTTCTCTTCACTTCCTGCTTCAACTGCAGTCTCTTCTGATCTGCTTTCCCTCATCTCCTCCCTCTTTAATACCTCCCGTACCTCTGGCTGTTTTTCTGCTTCCTCCAAATAGGGAAGCATCACACCCTGTCTGAAAAACTCCACCCTTCATCCTCACAATGTTAAAGACATTTTCTTCTTGCTCTCCTCTGGCCTTTCTCTCCCAAACACTTGAATGTGCTCTTTTGAACAAATCCCCAAAATTTTCTCTTTCTGAGCTACTTCCTAGGCTCTAACCAGGCTGGTTGAAGACTTGGACATTCCACAGAGACTGTCCTCTGAAACCCTTCACTCGGGAATTGGTCATCCTTTCAATGACCAGGTCCTGCAAGTTCTTCCTCAACACCATTAGATGATTCCTTCAATTTTTGTTTGTCTTCTCGCCCACTGGTCAAGGCCCACTTACTATCCCTCTTACATTACTGTAACCCACTGTTGCTCGTCTGGTCCTCAGCTTCCCAAAATATTGATGACCATATGAACTGTCCACATCTTTCCTCTCCTTGTCTTTCCTCAATGGCCTAACATGGCATGAAATTTGAGACCGTGGTACTAGTGCACCATGCAGTCAAGGCCACAGCTCCTTCTGAAACCCCTTGAAGTCATAGCTATGCAACTGGTCATCTGGTTGTACCATTCCTCTGGGGCTGCACAGTTTAAACTTGATTTTTATCTCAGTGGTACCCCAGTGGTGTAATGAGCCACCTGCGACAATCACAACTGCAGAATCGTTCACTATTTTCCAACATCAAGTGAAACATGCTTGTTAAGACTTCACATCTGCTCCCAGAGCTTAGACACAGCCTCTTCCTCACACCCAGTGTCTGATCTAAATCTGACTGCAATGTGGTCATTTCCTCAGTCAGTTTGTACCACTAAGGGTATAGCAGTTTCAAGATAATTTTGCTGTCATGGATCATTGTTTCACATCAAGTGAATGCCATAATATAAGACAATGTTGCTTTTACACATCCTTGTTTGTGTGCATTAATATGATCTTTGTATGTTGTACAAATAAATATTTAGGAACTAAATGCTAAACGAGTTATTGTTGTATGCATTAATTTCAGCAATGCTTTTTGGCTTGATACTTTACTAACAACCACTTTGTACCATACCTATGTTCTTGGTATTGTTGTTGCTCTTATGCGATGTGTATCATGTAGATAGTACAGTATATATCTGTGTTTTTATTGAGAACATCAGCTAAATATGTAAATATGCAAATGCATACACTTCAAAAACATACATTTCTTTTTTTCAAGATCTAAGACTATTTTAAAGATGTGAAATGGTGATCAGATTTCAGTTAACAGGTCATCAAATCTAATCAATTGAGATATTAGCGTATGCAGCAGTGCACCCGAAGCAAGACTGGGAAGTGATGCTGTAAGGTAATTTTCAGACCTTATTACCATGTTTCATGTCTGTGTATGAGGAAATTGGAGGTGGCGGTGCCATTGATAACTGACAGCTATATATACACTGTTGAGCCGAAACATTATGACCACTCACAGGTGAACTGAGTAAAGTTGAGCATCTCCAAACAAGGGCACATGTCAAGGTATGGGTAGATTTGATGGTAAGGGAACAATCAGTTCTCGTAGTCAGTGTGTCGGATGCAGGAGAAATGGGCAGGAGCAAAAACGCCTGGGTCAGAGCATCTCTCAAACGGAAAGGCTTGTGGGGTGCTCCCAGTCAGCAGTGGTGAGTACCTACCAACAGTGGTCCGAGGAGGGACAAACTACAAACCGGCGACAGGGTGTTGGGCGCCCAAGGCTCATCGATGCGCGAGGGCAACGGAGGCTATCCTGTCTGGTCCAAACCGACAGAAGGTCTACTGTGGCACAAGTCACAGAAAATTTTAATGATGATTACGGGAGGAATGTGTCACAACACACAGTGCATCACACCCTGCTGCGTATGGGGCTGAATAGCCGCAGACTGTTCAGAGTGCTCATGATGACCCCTGTCCACCATCGAAAGCATCTACAATGGGCACGTGAGTGTTGGAACTGGACCTTGGAACAGTGGAAGAAGGTCGCCTGGTCCGATGAGTCCCGTTTTCTTTTAGATCACGTGGATGACCGTGCACGTGTGCATATATATATGTATATGCATCCATATATGTTGCTGGTGCCATGGACCCACTTTGATGATACTTCTGAACTACATACTTTAGGAGTCAACCTCCAGCTGGATGTTTACATTCTCAGAGCCATGCACATTTAATGACCAAAGAAGGCCCCACTTTTGCATGGTTCCCACAGGTCCAAGAGATTAATATTCCACCTGTAAGAAAGTGTATGTCGAGTAAAGGTTTTGTGCTGAACTCACAGAAGTGTGGCAACATATCATGCAAAGCACAAAATACATTTTCCCCATGTTTTATTTCTGCTGTGAAATTGCATTGGAAAACAGAAGCTCTGATCTCTCCTCTGAGTATAGTTGTTTATAAATTTGGGAGGCTATGAATTGATTTCATTATGCAGTGATTCATGGAGCCATCATATTATCATTCCTTAGATCCACACCAACAGCATAATACCTCTTGGTAGAAATTTTATGCACTCTATACCTTGTTTGAATGTCTTCTGGGAAACACGGAGCCTTTAACTAGTCCCTTTTTGACATGTTGTTTTTATTGGAAATGGATAACGGCTAACTGTGATCAAATCACAGAGCAGCTGAAACACTGAACTTAATGAGGTATGAGTTATTCATGAACACAAATATGAATGTCATATTGGCAGAAACACACAACAAATATTGAGTCTGCTAATTCTATTGGCATGAAGCAATAAAGCTTTAACCCCTGCAGGCTACGAGACTTGAGTCATATGGTTTCATAATTTCCTCCCATATTAATCTAAGACCATGTTGAGCCTCTTTCATCCTGAATCATGATCATGTGGAAATGTTTTTAAACGCTGATGGTCTTTGAGGCACAGCAGGGTGCTAACAGGCTGCCTTGAATAGGCACCTTTCCTTTGGGCCTCACAGATTTGCTCATATCTGAACTCACAGATATGAGCAAATACCTCCTGTTAGAAAACATGAATGTTAAGATGTGCTGCAGATTTTTCCATTAATTCACTCGATCGTAATCATTTGTCTCTCTGCAAATTAAACAGGAATATGTGAATAAAAATAATCCTATAGCACATAGTTATTGGCATTCATCCTTATAGCAGTATATCTGCATTTTTGGTTTGAATTTGGGCATAAATGATGCAGGTCTACTACATCTTAAAGTTAGGTTTGAGAGGACCTTGAGAACTGTGCCCCAATGCTATACAAATAGTCTTTGCTTATTATGTGTTTATTATCCACAGGAGATTTTTCTATAGCAGACCTTGAGAGGGAAATGTTCTGGTCTGAGCTTTTAGGCAGGTTTGAAAACCAGATATACTCATGCAGACACATCATGACAATTCTGTCAGATGAGAGCAGCATTGCTGTGAATGAAGCCCACAGGATTTGGTGAGTTGAAAGCTTTATGTGCTTTAGAGGGATGCTTGTGTCAAACGGGAGTGTACTGATGTGCCTGGTGATTTAGCATAATGATTAATAATCCAGACCCTCAGTGCAGTACCTGTTTCCATGGAATAGACTGATGTGCATTATGGATAAGTGTAATTCATATAGGTTACCTTCAGCAGACATTTTTCACCATTACAAAAATTCTGCACAAAACCTATTTATGTCACAGTCCAGCTTTCCAATTTTTTCCATTGATGTTATCTGCCATTTTTTTTTTTTTTTTTTGATAATGATGATGGAAATAAATGCTTATTTCTTGAGACTGGAGAATATAATTAAAATGGCCTATATGTCATGTTTTCTATGGTGAAAGCTTCCCACTATGTATGCTCTGTAACCAAAATGACCTTGATACTTGTATTGTTGAAGTAAGGATTCTATAACACAGCCCAGACTGTGGAGAGCTACAGAATGCCCAATGAGACAGTGACTGTTTGAAAAAAAAGAGGTGCAAAGGTGAGTTCTTTTAGCCTGTTTGTATTCACTTGTCAATGAAAAAATGCTCTTTGTCACCAGGTGGTATAGCAGACATGACCGGAACAAATGTTTGTTAGTTGCTTCAAATAAAACCAAATGATCCACAGAAAGCCCCAGCCTCCTCCTACCACCACCTCAGCCCCTGGGGAACAGAAAAAAATGTGGGTTGAGAGAGGCCTTTATACCGCTGTAACAAGCAACAACCTGCAGGTGGTCTTGATGGTCCATTACCTGCAGGTGTGCTGCCTGCTCCTGCGGTGGAAGGGTCTGGAATCTCCAAAGCGCTGCAGCTCAGGGAGAAGGCGTGCCTTCCGTGGTGCAGCAGCGTCTCCCGTTGCTAGCAAACAGGACGAGGTCATAGCCTGGGGTGAGGTGAAATCGGGACTCCACGTGCCCTCCATTTCAGGTTCATACAAAGCAGGGTTGTCTCAGTCAAAACAACCTTACATTTAATCAACAAATGAACTTCACTGACAAGCTACTTCTGCTGTACATACAGGCTGATTGATGTATGGTAGTGTATTTGGCTTCTGCTGCCAAGTCAGACTGCACAAGTTAACTTGTGGTAGGGATTGAATAGTGTTATGCTCACCCTCACTGGTCTGGCAGCGTTGTTAACCTGGTTTGACACTGTTGCTCATTTAACCCAAAGGGATACACTTATGTTCTATTGTGCTGGAAGTTGCTCTGGATAAGAGCATCTGCCAAATTATTGTAATGTAATGTAATGGTGTCTGTGCACATTGCATTGGATGCTTAGGTATAAAAACCAGCATGTTAATCTGGGAACTTCTGAGATATAGATTTTTTTTTTTTATTAAAATATAATTTATTAAGATATATTAAGAGTTGCATATTTTGAGTAGTATAACTGCATAGTTTGAGTTATATCAGCTTTATCAAGGTACATTATTCCTTAATTTTTTTGCTAGTTTTGCCAATTTGTGAACCCATCTGCATTTCTAGCAAGTACAGTATGTATGAGTGCTTGTTTGATGCCAGACAGAGGAGAGCTGATCAGGCAGGCAGATGTGGAGAGTGATTTGTCTCATTAAGGCATGCAGTTCCAGGGAGGTTTAAAATTAACTGCGACGCAGCACCAAGTGAGCAGATTCATTTATTTTGTTTTTTTTTTAATCTTAGCTGAACATATTTAAGTTGGGCCATTAAACTTTATTTGTGAATGAGAAGTGATGGGCATGGCTAAATTGCTGTGCAATTTATGTGCTGTTTGTTTAGTGAAAACAAATACAAATTTCGAGAGCAGTTTTGAATGGACAAAAAATGGTTCGATGAGCCAATATTGAAGATCACAGGCCTTAGAAAATGAACAGGTGGTAGAGTAAGTATAAAACTGTTTTGTTACCTCATCTGAAAACTATTATTGATAAATTGCATTCTAACATGCAGAAAGGAAGAAGTTTTGATATTCTGTTGCAAGATTATTTCATGGAACATTATCCTTGTAATATCTCCTTGGACAAGAATAGAATCTGATTAATTGCCAGAAATTGTCAGATGCTGATGGCTTTCCCCAGTGTTTCTTTTAAAATCATTACAACAATAGCATTTTCTCCAGTGAATTTCTGTCAGATAGGCAGGCAATCAAAGACCCTGCTGTCGTGTCCAATTGATATCAATTTATGAAGTGTCCATGAGGAAAATGGCAGGGCTGGCACGCAGTGTGAGTGAGACAAGCTCAGTGCTGTTGCTATCTAAACCATAGAAATTATTACAATGAATACAGATGAATGGAGTGTTATTTTGTGAATCCAGCATAGTAGAGGGTAGTCTCAACTCATCTTAAGAATGATGATTCCTTTGTCTGGGAATATGGCTATGCATTAGAATTTAATAAAAAAAAAATTATATGTACTGGGTTTATATCCCTGCATGATTAATTGATTCCTGATGATGCTGTCTTTCTTTCTAAAATTATGACTAATTATCCCTTCTGGCTCCTCTTTCGTTAATCTTGATAATAAATCTTCCATAAGTAGTCACATAATAAGACAGTCACTGATCTAACAATGAAAAGCATAACTATTTACAGTTTTAGCACAGCTCTTTGCTTAAAATTCATAAGTTCTAAAATTAATAAGTTCTTAAGTCTCCTTCAATTTATGTATTGTATATACATTACACACTTTACTCTGTACAGGGGAAATTAATACTCTTTGGAGGTACATCTCAAAGCTACTTATTTACTTAAAATAGCATACAATGTAATTTATCTATGCAATCCTCCAATGGAGTCACACATCAAAGTCAGCTATTTTTCACAGTGCAAATATTTTTCTTGGGAGAGCAAATGCTGAAGGGCGGATAGCCACATCTACATGATGTCATCTGACTCATGGACAGGGTGCCAAAAGAGGTGTATCACTGGAACCCTGTGCTTAAAAATCCACCTGATCCCAGTGAAACTATGGACGTTCAGTCATTGTCAGTAAATGACACAGGTCTGGATATGTTAGCGTATATAGTATTCTATATGTAGTAAATCCACACAATTAATTTAAATTAATATTGCAGTGCATGACAACATATCAGTTTCCTGTTATTGCACCTTAAAAGATAGCAACATGAGAGGACTAAGAGGATCTCTTGTAATCACAATATCATTTTGTTAGCTTTCAACTATTACTAGTGGTGTATCTGTTGACCGTTTTGACAGCTTTCATGTCTGTGAATGTGCATAATACACAGATATAATATTACTATGTAAGAACAGTGTAGTTTTGTTTTGAAAACTGGCCCGTAAGCCCAGCATACTACATACTGGAGAGCTGCTGTCGAAGGTACGGTAAGCTGGGAAGCAGGTCTCAGAATGACAACAGACACCTGTGAGCCACTTCGTCAGGGGGAGGTCCTGTCAGACAGCCTTCCCTGTTGCCCCCTCAAACAGCAGTCCAATGCTTAAGTGCCTCCGGCCTGACCTTGATGCTCAGAGAGTCTGGCTAAGAATGTAAATAGACTGTTATAGATGGCGGGTGTTGTGTGGAGACACGCAGGCTTTGTTTCCACTGTTCCAATACCATTGCCCCAGGCAGTCATTTACACAGTTGTCAAACAAGCGACTCACCCAACTGTCTAATGTGAGCAAAGAACGGGCAGAGCACCTGTAGACTGCATTTTGAATCTGTCGGCTTGCTGTAAAATGCCACTGAGTGACAAATGTTTCATTTTCCCAAATGTTAACACCCCATTGATGTTTTTTATGTGTACATCCCTGTAACCGATTTCCTGTAAAACAGTGAGAATACACAGGAGAACATTGAGGGAAACAAAATAAAGTACAAGTCAGATGGCATGACAGACATGGAATTCAGTTAAACCTTATCTTTACGGTTCAACCCTCACACTCAGCATTTACAATTGTTAATGGACCAACTGGTTTTACCATCACTGTTGTTTATCTTCTCAATGGTTACACATGTAGCACCCTCAGACGCTAACAAATCTGAACAGATGCTATCGCATAGAAGTAAAGGAGAATTTAGAATGAATTAAAACCACTCTTATTGTGTATTTTTCCATTATAAAGGGAAACTCCATGGGACACTCAGATTAAATTGTTTTCTCAGGGAATACCACAGAATACTATGTTACTGAAAAGATGTTGCATTGCTGATTGCTGATGACACTTAATATTTAAACCTCACGCTTCAAGTAACAATGCACTTTCAAAAATGAATAATAAACCAACTAGTATAAAATGAGAATTAAAATATATCCTCTTGAAAAGAACATCAGTGACAGACTCTGGAAAAACAAATTAGAAGAACAGTTTTTAAAAATTGTTTAAAGCAGGTTATTGATAATGTACCAAAGCTACTCATTCTTTGGCTTTACTCCCAGCTCACAGTGTTTAAGCAATGGCCATACATTGAAAAAGAGAAAGAGTGTTTGCATCAATTATCTTGCACTGCACTTTTACATTTCCTGTCTGCAAGTTACTGAGTTTGAAATATAAGATGGTCTGAATATAGCACTGAGTCTGTAATGGTGGTGTGTGAAAAAAAAAAAGAGTTCTTCTGTCATTTTTTCAAAGGATAAAATGAAGACACAAGATGACACAAGATTGGCAAGATGAGGCCCAACAGCATAGCGGGCAAAATTTCCATGATCATAGAGCTTAAAAGGAAACTCGTAGGGGGTAGGGACACCACTTTAACGGTGGCAAGGACACAGCAGCAGCCTACGCATTTGACATTACATTTTAAACCTTACCCTGCACTGCCTCTAGAGTATACATTTGATTGTCACAAAAAATACTTTGTTACTGAACAAGTGGAGCTAAAGACCCCCCTGGCCTCACTGTGAAACAAAGGGATGGTCTGGAGTGAGGATGAACCCCCGTGTTCACTGGATTAGAAAAGATGCAGGGTGAGGTGTTGCTTTCTCCCACACAAGAGCAGAAAAAATAAAGTAGTCCTGGCTTCTGTGCTGTCAGACCAGCATGAAGCACTGGCACCTGTCAGCTAATGGCAAAAAATAAGCTCTTTGATTCTAGGATTTTTCAACCTGTTGAGAAAAGATCAATCGCTTTTAGTTGCTTGGAGTTTTGTTTAAAAAAATCTATATATTTTTGTATTGAACTGACTGATGATTGACATTGTAAGCTCTCTGAAATGCCAATAAAGCTCTGCACTTCAGAATGCATGCAGGATAAAAATAAATAAATAATAATTATAATAAAAACTATTATAATGCATTTTCTGAGACAGTGCTTCCAGGTTCTTTCCTCCCTTCATTTGTTTGAAACCTGAAGAAAGATTACCCACAATGCATTAGTGGATTTGCAAAGTAATTCCACTATCAGTATTGATTTTTATTACTTGCTATTACAATTTAGACAAACTACACAACTTATTCTCTTATCCAGAGCAACTTAAAAGACTAAAGTTTTTACATGTCGAGTATGTAAACAAGGGGGCAACACAGTGGCCCAGCAAGGGATGGAACTGGAACTTTTGTGTCACTCCTTACCATTGTACCACACCCCTGCCTACAATATGTGACGGCACGGGAATGATCATTGTGTGGGAGCGTGGAGCGTCCAATAGGTAACAGCCGCATGCTTTTAGTACCGGGAATCCCATTCAGTCACATCTGTTAGTTTTCCGTCTTGCCGCTGCTTGGAAGAGCTCATTTCCCCGGTATGCTCGTTTTTCATATTGCCTGTTATTTTGTACAGCAGTTGTAGATTACTCTTCATACAAGCCTCGCCTGAAGTGTACAGCACAAACTTTCAGCTGAAGAGGCAAAGGCGTAGCTTTAATATATAGCCTCACGTACGACAGCTGTATGAGTTAGGTAAAGCCACAAACTTCCTTGTTGTTGAGTATTGTAAATACCACACACAATATCGTTAGAATTTACTGGCGTATCAGTCTGTTTTAGAATTCAACCTCTACATGTCGATTATGATTTTTCCAGTTTGGTTGAGAAATTATAAAATTATTTATCAAGCAACTTATTTTTACATGTATACATGCCTGCAGAGCTATCGCTACCTAGCTCACTGCGCTTTAATTTAATGTGCTCATTGTTTAGAAGCGCATTTTCTTAGGTGTACGTCCACCCGCCAGGTATGCCACAAAAAGCAGACATATAGGTATTTGCACGATCCATTAAAACAAGCGATTAATTGTGTGTGTGTTTATTTTTTTTATTTATTTATTTATTTATTTTTTTTGATGATTCTGTTTTTAAATTGATTCTAGCGTGGGCTGTTAACACATTTTCTTCCAGCGACAGTAGCCGCTGGTAGCGTTTGGCTGTATTTCTACACAAGGTATGGGGTGCAGATTGAACAAATTACTTGGCTACCCAACGAGTTGAGTGATGTATTAGGTAGGCCCTAATTATATTCTATCATTACAGGACGTACTACAGCGCTGAATCATTGTGGGACATGTAGCCACTGTTTTCTCCCACCTAGAAGTAATAGTGGCAACTTGAGCTCTTTTCCCCTCTTCTAGACTGCTGCTAGCCTCTTTTCTCTTTATGTCCGGTTGCGGGAACGGACAGGATGGGCGATGCGTCCCTTTTTACACTCGCGGCACTCCACATCCTTAAACCGACATTCTTCTGGCTTGTGCCCCTTTACATTACATCTGTAGCGCCGTTTCCCCGTTACATCTTGAGGTTTAACTGCTGTTTTCTTCTCAATCGCATAAGCTTTAAACGTCTGACAACTGACGAGCACTATTTTTAGTCACTTCCAATGCCAGGCCCATTTCACCTGCTAGTGCTAATGTTAAGTCTTTAGTATGGGCTGCATTGAACAGCTCTGTACTTTTCACACCGCATACAAATCCACCAAATTGCCTAAAAATTGTCCAAACTTACACGTTGCCAACAATTTTCTTAAACTGGCAATATACTCACTTATCGACTTGCCTTCAAGTTGATTTGAGCGTGAAACTTGAATCTCTCGGCGATAAAGTTAGTCCTGGGCACATAATAAATACTTCTTTAGCATATCAATCAGCTCATCGAAAGTCTTTTCAGACGACTTCAATGGCGAACAGAAATCCATTAAGTTGTGTGTCTTTTTTCCTACAATCGTTAGGAACACCGCTTTTGTCTTCTCTTCGGTGTCTTTCAATCCATTGGCCTCCAAATACTGCTCAAGACTTTCCAAGTAGGAGATCTCTCTTCACTTTCCTCGAAGGGAAAATCTTCTGGCTTCCTGAAAGCCATCCTAGCGCAACTCGCCTCGTGGCCCTTCACTGAAACGGCGCTGTCTTCCATGTTTTCTACCACTGCCTCATCAGAGCCGCTCATGGTCGCTTAGCTCTGTTTCTTGACGAAAACATCCCATCATCTTCGCCAAAGGCTGTTATGTCCGGTGTATATGAGCATAACTGGTTCTTTTAAGGATGTTTTCAATGAAACTCGAAATTATATGGTTTATTTTAACTTTGGTCCAGCGTGACCTGCTCAACTCGCTGTACCGTTCAAAAAGAGAGCGCGACCCAACATTTTCACACTTATTTACCTTTCACATCTAGCCAGTCGCAGTCAAACAATGACATTAGAACATCTCTTCATGCAACTGTATCTCGACTTGCATTAACGTAATTACTCATGTTATTTTCCACGTATAAACCCTTACATCTATTTCTTGGTGTCAGACACTACACCCTTCATTTTGTATTGATAGGCGCTGACTCCATAGGGTGTGTTTTGGCATGACTGGACTTTTTTTTTTTTTGATGTATTTTATTTTTTGTTTTGCATTATTTGAGTGTGTATGTGATTGCGTTGTGCTGGCCACCCCTCCTTTTACTCTAGGCTTATTCCTTGGGTGGCTGCAACGTTATTGTTTGGGGTGTCCCTCTTTTTTCCCTTAAACTTATAAATGGGTATCTGGTTAGTGCATTGCATGTATTTTGTGAATCATTTTGACACCACTTGATCATCACAGTTTTGCTGTGTCCCAGAGAGTCTGACATTCTTATGATGTTTGTTGTGCATGTACTCTTAGGGTACACCCCAATGTAATTCAGGCCTACGCCTCCCCTTCCCCTAGTGATTGTATTTAGTGCTGCCAGCCCAACTCTCATTTATGTATCTTTGGTATTCTTTGGTTTAGTCAGGGTTTGATTTTGGTTGTAAATTCAAGTCTCTCTGTAACCCCTAGTAAGATCTCGGAGTCAGTGGTGTTCAGTCTAACAGGCCAAGCTTAAGCAGTTGTAGCCATACAATGTATACCTGGCTAGATTAAACTTAAAATCTTAATTTTTTTGTATAATAAATAAACAGTTTATGTATTTTTGTATGCCAGCCTCAGTGTCTGTTCATTCAGTTTAAACCTCAGTGGGAAATTTGAGTGTTATTCCTAGCCTTACCACCGGTTACAGCTAATCATCATCATTGTCATCATCATAATTTGTCTGCTTAGCAGACACCCTTATTTTTTCCATGGAAATTGACATTTCACACGTCCATTGACGTACACACTTGTATAGTTGGATTTTTACTGATACTAAAATCAGTAAATGTCTCCATCGACAGCAGCGGACAGGCTGATCACTGCTGGAAGGCCATTGATCAGTCCAAGCTGCCCGCCAGAGAAGCCTTACGACAGAGTTGTGCTGGGCCCTGTGAGAGGTCAAGGAGACAAGAGGGGTATTTCATTACCGACAAGGTCCGTGTTCTCTCTGTGCTGTTGCTCATCAGCTCTCCATAGATTAAATACCTCACTTCTCAGCTCTCTGATTTCACTATCAAAAGGTCATCTGGAGCGAGAGCAGTGATGTTTGTTTCTCTGTGCACTTATCAGTGTGATCCTTTGACAGTTGGCAGCTCTAACTTCACTGTTGTAGACAGTGATTCACAGCACATACATTTGTGGATACCTACTTTAATAGCATTGTCAGAGGATTGCTAATATTTATGAGGATAATATAATTTTTTTTTCAGGAAGACTTGCATAGATATTGCAGTGTTTATTTCGTATTTTAATTACGTTTTTGGTAATCTGTGAAACAAAGGTCAGTAAAGCCTGATTCTGGTGTGAGCTCATGATCCAAAGTGTTCTGTCTTCATGCCTAACTCAAAATATAAAATTCAGAGTCCAGTCCACTGCAAAAAGAGAGAGAAATGATGTTCAAATGTATGTTCAAATGTGCTCAAACAAGCTGGTTTATAGACAGATCTCCTAAGGAAAACAATATAATATAAATTATGGGTTGATGTGGCATACCGCATACCTTTATGCCATTGACAGTTAGGCCATTTTCAGGTATTCCGTGAATAATACAAAAATAATATTGACTGACTCCTTACCTACTCCAACTAACTGTAACTCTAACTAATTGTTAGCTGTGCTAATTCTTTTCAGTCCTGTGTAGGTACTGATATGCCACAGGACAGACATTTTGAAACGGGAGTCCTGTGTATTGGTAGCTACCACTTAACAAGACTGCTGGCTCTCTTCTGTATCTGAATCGGCTATCAAAAGAAATGTTACTTTTTAGTCTGGTATCTTTAACATGCAGCTATGTTTTATTAATGCAGCTACTTTGATAGTACTCCATGCATGTTATGAATTCCATAGATCTTCCTCAAGTAAAGACGGGAAGCTGAATTAGTTTGATACTAGGGGGAAGAGAACAGCAAATCTACACATTTAAAACAGGTTTGAATTTCATTACCACGTTTACATTTACTGAACTCCGAACATTTTGCATTCACTTTAACAAATTAAAATGTGTTGTAACTCTTTAGCTCTTTTGCCTCACCAGCTGCTGACTTACTTGGAAGACTACCTGAATGAACTATCCCTGCATTAATTATCTGGTGCTTGAAAATAAACCATCCCATGCTTGGAAATTAATGCTACTAGGTACTATTTTGTACTTTTTTTTTGTTTTTATTTATTTTATTTGTTTGTTTTTATTACAAAGAAACACAAGAAGCTTTTTAGATGTATCAACAGGTAGAACTGATGATGCTGAATTGTACCTGTCCTTGTTAGTTTCCAGTGCAATCTGCATATTTAAGAGCGTCAATTCAATGCAAGAGCTGCACAGCTCCACTAATTTGTGTACTATATGAAGTGCACATGGTCTCCCCCTATCAAAGCGGCCTGCAGCGAACACCCTGACCTCTTTCTGACATCAGAAAGACATCAATGCTTTTTCACAGCCTGAATAAATTATGAGAACAAACATAAATGTTTTCAAAATGTGCACTTTCATTTCAAGCAAAGCTGCTCCTCACTTCTCAGGCTCCCTCTTGAACTGGTTATGGCTAACTATGAAGTGTTTTGCTCAATGCATCCCCCCTGTGGGCCTTGTCTCCTCTCACAGTTAAACTATATAAATTTAGGCTATGGCAGCTAGCTGTTGACAAACCCATGGCTGGCAAGAGGTTATAATTAACTTATCCTTAAAAGCAGTAATTGACTCAAAAGTGAAGCTACTTAGCTGTATTTATTGTATATACACTGCATATTGTATACTTTACATACAAGCAACTTGAATTTCCTTAATTTGATGATATTCCATGCAGTACTTAGCAAAGACAACAGCTCTGATTTCAATTCTGTTCTATTCTGATTACAATTTCTATTGTAATTCCTATCATTTAAATGAGTAATTGCTTATTTCATTCAGTGGAGGCAGAATTGTTCCATAAATCAGTGAATACCTAATGAGCAGGCACAGAAACCAAAATGACTTTTACATTCCCCCTTATTGATAAGCTCACCAGCTGCCATGAAAAAAAAGCAGAAAAATGTACACAAAACAACTTGGAAAAGCAATGTATGTCACAGGAATTGCTATATGATAAATAAGGATTGCATCACTGGACTGCTGAGACATTCTGAATTTATGCAGACTGAAAAAGCTGCAGATTACTAAACATCCAGAATTGTCCCACCACAAAAAAACATTCTATTCTGTTATACATCAGACAGTTGTTTGTACTATGCAAAAAAACAAAAAGCAATCAATAATGCAACCATTCTAATCTGTAATGAATAGTACAAAAGCATATGATATCTTTACAAAAACTCATTTCCAGTATGCTTATAGAAATCACATCTTGTCTCTAAATCTGTAAGAAATTTTTGAAAAATTGCCTATTAATACTGATGTCAAAATGAAGCCAAGTTACAACAATTTGTGTCACAATGCCTCACATAAATTAAATGAATTCTACTCCAGATTTGTGCTACCCAGTAATTCCTACATTCTCAAGAGTAATTTAGTTCTGCGAATTCTCCATCTTACCATTTGAAAACAATGTGGTCTTTCAAAGTGTATATGTCACTTCAAAGGGTGGAGTGTGGGAAAACAGAATTCACCCCGCTATCCATTTTTGTATGCTGCAAAAGTTTTTTTTGTTGAGATCATTTTTACAGTTTCATCTTGAAAGGTTGAAAAAAAAACCTCCATGCTTCAGTTGGAAGGAGAGTGGAAAATTTCTCCTCTGTTTCTTGATGGCAATTGTCTGGTTTGATATTACCAAGAATGAAACTAATCTGAAAAGAAATGCAGCTGTAATAGATGCACACACACCATATTATCAGTTATTGCAGCTGAAACAGAGTAAAAAGGCATAGGTTTTGGTGTAGAGCAGGGCTATTGATCAATTGCTGGGTTGATTTGTGTAGAATGAGAAAAGTATAGTTGCTGAAGTGGATGTGACATCTCCATGGCACCCAGGACCTATAGACAGGTGGAAGAGTGATAGGTATGAAGGTTGATAGCAAGTGTGATGGCTTCACAGTGCTGTATTTCAGCCCACATGAACATGACATGGGAAGACACAAAATATTATCTTTGTATGCAATGTGATTCAGCGATTCCAGTGATCATAACAACTTTTTGAATAACTTATTTAATATATTGGAGGTCTTATCATCATGGTCTCCTGGAGATCTCCTAATGATCCATGTTTACTCATAGTCACTACACTGGCAATATTTAGATATAAATAATGCCTACATAATACAAAATATGATACAGATATACACACACACCAATCAGTAGCTCCACCTATAATGGGATTAATAAACCCTCATTTATTATCTGTTAAAGAAGCTTGATTTTAGTGGAGCAGTGCAGTTAAAAAGGTACAGACACACAGAGTGATCACAACGACTATATATATATACAGAGGAATATAACAGAGGAAAATATAGAAAAGAGAAAGAGAAAAAAGAGAAGTTGCAGTTGTGTTTTTAGAGCTATTGAGCAATTTTCAGCAGTGAAGATGACCTTATAACCGTATTTCAACAGAAGATCGTTGGACATCCCAGCTTCTGAAAAGTTATTGACGTGTGCTTGTGTTCCCCCACAGGTAACAAAATAATTGAGAGACAGTGCTGACTTTGAGGAAGGAAGTGGCACTAAACTGTTTTCAGCATCAGTATTATGCCCATAAAATCAATCTTCAGTTAACAACAATTATTATAATTTAACAATGAGCCATTCAGCTTCCAGGCCAGACATTCAGTAATTGCTTTGGTTTCGTACCTCCAGTAGGAAAAGGCCCTATTTAATTTCATAATGAATTTATCTTACCACCAAGAAATAAAATCTTGCAATTCAATGTTTGGGTTCCAAACAATACATTTTCCTATAGTTTATCTTCTCCTGGTTGAAAGGAGATACACTAGATAAAAACATGGCACAAGGTTACTTTCTTAAGTAACTGTATGGAGATATTTCTAATGTGACAAAGGTGGGTATTAATGCATTGGATTCATTTTGCACATCAGATAGTAGATAGCAAAACAGCAGGAATTTGACAAAGATTATTTTCCCAAGATGGCTGTGTCAGTCAAAAATGCCCAATTTTAAATGTCCAGAGAACGTAATTAATCTGAATCAAGACAGAGGTAGATATTGGCACAAATAAATGCCTCCATAAATGCTAGCTGACAAACAGCTGCTGGCAGGGACCCGGCACTTGTGGGCTGCTGAGATTTTCTGTGGAGGAATCAAGCCCTTCTAGTCAATGTGGGTCTATTGAACTGGGCAGGCCAGAGGGCCCCCTATGGCACTCAAAGTACAGAGTAGCGCCTTCAGTCATCAGGAATTGATTCTATAACCCTGACAGCGTTACCGAGAGCACTTTCTAAGCGGGTGGTGAAATCTATCTTTGCTAAAATAGGAGGCAGGATTTGGGCAGTCCGTTAGGCTGCTTGCCATTGGCATCCCTGTCGTCGTTGCAGGGCACAGCCCCGAGGAACCAGAAGTTTGTCGAGGGGACATATGGGGAGGGGATTAGTGTCACACTTGCGATGGAGAGCACACAGAAGACTGCACACAGAAGACTTGTGTAAGCAGATGCCCCCAGTTGAATGAAAACACAAGTCTCACTTCAGTGAAGATGGAAATCTCTTGTGGGGGGGGGGGGGGGGGGAAGCTCCTGTGAGAAAACATCAGAGAGGTTTTTTTGTTGATTGTATGTTCGCCCTCATTTTAAATGAGGCTGACTAAATGTAAACAAAGCCAGATAGCGCCAGGGCCATCCAGCGTTCATGTAAAACACAGATTTTCACTGCTTCTCGGAAAGCTGTGGAATCTCTGACTTTAAACATACATTGTTTATCCCATTCTGTGTATGATTTTAGTTTTAAAATACCATCTAAATTAAGGAATTCAACAGTCTTTGTAGTTACAAAGTTACAAGATAAGCACTTTCTTTGCAATTTAGTCATTATGTGTTTCCCAGTTAAACAGCCTCAATAATAGATAAATCAGTTGTCTAAATTATATTTGAAGGCCACATTATAGTCTTGTTATTCACTGTTGTCCTGGGTAAATTTGTCTCCAAAGTCATAATTGTTTTTGCATTGGATTAGATGAATTGCAGAAATATATGTTTCAAAAGCAGCTTTTTTACAGACAGTATTTGGTATTTTAAACATATCATAAAAATAATCTCCTCAGACGCATATTCATCAAATCCATCATAGCTATTTTACTAAAGCACCTAAACACGTAACCTTCAGTGACATCAAACTGCAATCTAATCTGTTATAACAGCATGCATTTCAAGTTCTTTTGCATTGACACTAGATACTGCATCCTTCTTCAATAATAAGATGTATTTTATGACTAGTCAATGCACCTACCTTGCAGGTTCCCTGTCAGATTTCCATCGGCTATGATTCAACCCTCTTCACTATGGCACCACATGGCAAAGCACCGCACAGGGCCAGATGTGGGACAGTAACAAGCCCAAAGGGTTTTGGGTGCTGTAGCTACTGGTATATTGGTGCTGTAGCAAAGTTTATCACTTCCAAAGTATATCTGCAGCAGTGTTGTGATTGGCTGTAACTTTCAAATGTAGAATGGTTAAGAGTAAAATTATTCTCCTCCGTGAACGGTTTTTGTATATTGAGGTTTAAAATATCATCATTTAAGGCATCAACCAGCATTGTGGTGTGGTCATGTGATTGTGCTTATTTGTTAAACCTGATAGTATGTAGTCACTGATGAAGAGGACATGGGGATGAAAAAGTTTAAACGGTTGAAAAGCATTACTTTATGTCATGTCAATAATTAGCGAGGACCTTCGATGTGAAAACTGACAGAGCAACAGGTCAGAGGCATTTCCTTCAAAGTAACATGTGATTGGACACTCCAGTATGCATTGGGCTGAAAATGGAAATAGCTCAGAATGCTGAGAGACCAGTCAGAACTCCCTGTAAAGCAAATAGAAAATGATACACATGTGCTGACAGAAATGCATCCAATCACACACATTAGTGTCAAGAATGAGAAAATGGTTTGCAGCAATTTAGTTCTCATTAAAATGCATAGGGATGTGAAATTTGAGGATATGGAAAAAGGATATTATTCAGTTTTCATTTTTATTACGCGGCATGTCTCTGGACATCTCTGACTACATCATTTATTTATTTATTTTTTTGTTCCATCTAATGTTTATGATAAAATGGGGTTGTATTTTCTTATACATGTAGAAACAAGATACAATTCCCAGTGAATAATTGCACATGCTTTGTTGTGTAGCAAGATTTAATTGTGTTTTATATTTGAATCAGGTTGTCATTCTATTTTTGTGGCTTTTTTATTGCAGATCATTGGAATAGTCAGAATAATGCAAAGCAGCTTCTCCAATGACTGTATTTCTTGTTTGCTCAGGAAAGGGACTGAGACAATGGTTGTGCAGTCTGGTTGGAATGGGTTGTCATGGACAACGCTAATGACAACTGCTCTGTTTGACACTGGGGCTGGAACAAAGAGACCTCAACGGTGCTGCTGCTTCCCAGGGTGGGACTGTGCTGGTGGTAACTTTCATAGGTAATTGGTTTCATTTGTTTTCATGTAAATTAATACAGGTTGTAAGACAACATAGAAACATGCATAGAAACAGTGCATAAATACAAGGTCATCCATCTGCATTAACATTAGCGAAAAGGTAAAATCCACTGTGAGAGCTTTGTCACCGGGGAGTTGTTTTGCAGTTAAAAGTTATAATACAAGGACCTCTTATATAATTGTTTCTTCATTTTCCTGTGTGTGCATATTTAACAAGGCCGTGCTTCTGAAGTAAAATGCACCTCTTTAAATTGGTGAGCCGGGGTTTGCTTTTGGGACCGAGGAGTGACCTCTTCCATGTCAGCCTGAATACCGTCTTCATTTTGTGCTGTTGGAGGTGAGCACTCGCTGGTGTTCTGTGTGTTTTTCTCTCCCTCTGCCCTTCTCTGTTTGCAGAGCTTCGCCTCTGGGAGAAATTACCCAGCCAACGCTTTGAGTACGGCTGAGGTCACGACTCCTCCCTCAAAGTAGACTGCAAATCATAGCGGTGCCGCATGACTGTAATTGGCACTGAATCCCGCACAGCAACATGTTGTTTACCCCCCTGTCTCTGGCAGACATGTGTTTGTAAGTGCACGGTGCCCCGAGCTGTCCTCAGATCGAGGAGGATATGGTGTACACAGTGAAACCCAGGGGCTATCTGACATGGTGGCCTCCAACTCTGCTTAGTTCTCCGGCTGAATGTGATAGCATATGACAGGCGAGCCATGCGTGCACGTGTGTGAACTGCTTTCAGAGCAAACAGTCGTGACCGTCTGCGTTCTTATGATTGTAAAAGTCAAGTACATTGTTCCGCTTACAGGAAAAAAAAACATCATTACACAGTTCACTCTGAAGACTGAAGCAAGAAAGAATGTTGTTTTTGATGGAACCTGCACAATGTGTAACCTACAGAAACAAACTGTACAGTATAAACTGTACAGTATAAAGGGCTGTAAATGGAAAAAAAAGCATGAACCAAACTGCTCTAGTGAATAGTTATGCCTCTGCCATAAAACCATGCTTCACTCTACTACAAGTAGCCAAAGTGTAATGGATGTACTCACACCTTGAAACACAACCAAATCTGCTATGGCTCACATTGCTTCAGCCTTTCATCCTTTCTAAACTGAAAATGAATTAACTGCAATTAATCTCCTTTTCATTATGTTTATTATTTTTAGTATATAACTTACTCATAACAGCCTCTTGAAGTATGCCGTGTTGTGCAATGGCTTTGATAAATCCATACTGTACAATGTTTAGAACTGTTAAGAACACAAAAGCTTTGTTATCACTTTGTGATGGTGATTTAAAAGAATCAAACAAACAAGACAAATAAAACATGTTCAATGTGCCCCTCCTAATGCGTTTATTTCCCAAGGCCAATAACTGGTAATGGGCATCTGGGGACACTGAAGTGAAGCTGCATGCTGAGTGGAATAAAAAATGTCTGTGCAGACAGTCCGCCTCAAACATTAGCTGTTATTTACTGGATCTGGGAAAATGCAAACACAGGTCACCCCAAACATTTCTGGGGTCTAAACATTAGGGCTGTGGGGGTATGATTCACTTCATAATCAAGAGCTGGATTTTTAAAAAGGACAAAATTACTAAATCAGAGGGTATTGTCCCGTTGATTCTAGTGTGTAATAACTGCTGTGCAATTAAAAAATCAGCTTTCGTTCATATACTTCTCTGTTTGCTGTTGTGTCTGCCGTTGCTGTGATTGCATTGCAGATGTATGGTATAATCAGCCGAATGTCATCAGCTCACAACATCACCCAATATTTGCTATCAAAAAGGGGAGGAAAGCATTTAAAATCACAGCCAATATTGCAGACAAATTATAAAGTTGTTTACAAGTTGCATTGCAAATAATGTTAAATACTCAAATTAATAATTTGAGCATATTGTGTGTTTCACATTATTTATGCATAGTATTCCATGTATTTTTGGATAGTATATTCAATAAATGGTAAACATTTTGTTATGTTTACTTACCAGTGAAAATCAAAACACATTTCAGTGATATTTCCTGGCAAGATAATTTAAATGATCTATTCTTGCAGCAAGTTTGTAGTTTATTAATTTTCTATTCAAATGAGATGATACTCAAAACATAGCAAAACAACAAAGATAAGCTTTGGGAGGGTTGTCAAAATTGCCTTTCTTCAGAGAGAACACACAGCATTGTAAACTTTTGGTGGCATATTGAGGTGTTGAAAAAGTTTAAAGGCAATTGAAAAAGTTATGAGCCCTGCTCCTTACCATCACACTACACTGCAGGCATGTCTTGAATTTGCTAATGGCTGTGTTCATGGGTTCACAATAAGAAAAACGCTGAACAAGAGTGGTGTTCATGGGAGGATACCACAGAGGAAACCAGTGCTCTCCAAAAAAAAAAAAAAAAAAAAAACACAACAGAACTGGGACAAAATTCTGTAGGCGGAAGAGACAAAAATTGAACTTTTTGGTCAAAAGACACAGTGCTATATTTGGAGGAAACAAAACACTGCATACAAAACCTGATCCCAGCTGTGAAGCATAGTGGAGGGAGCGTCATGGTGTGGGACTGCTTTGCTGCCTCAGGGCCTGGACAGCTTGCAATCATTGAGGGAACACTGAATTCCAAATTGAATCAGGAAATTCTACAGGAGAACGTCAGGGTAACTGTCAGTGATCTAAAGTTTAGTGGAAGTTGGGTCAACAAGGACCCTAACCACAGAAGAAAACCTACAACAGTATAGCTTAAACAGAGGATAATTTTGAAATGGCCAAGTCAGAGTCTTGACCTGAACCGTATTGAAATGCTGTGGCATGACCTGAAACAAGCCATTCATGAAAGACATCCCAAAAATATCAATGAACTGACACGGTTCTGTGAGGAATGGTCCAAAATACCTCCTAACTGTTTTGCAGGTCTGATCAGCAGTGACAGGAAATGGTATGTGGAGGTTATTGCTGCTAAAGGATGTTCCACAAATTACAAAAACTAAAGGTTCACATACTTTTGTCCAGTTTAGACAGTGAATGTTTAATATGTGTTCAAAAAAAGGCATGAAAAATTGTACAATTGTTTCTGTGTTATTTGTTTAATTGGATTGTGTTTATCTATTATTATGACTTAGATGAAGATCAGATCACATTTTACAAGCAGTTAATACAGGAATGTAGGTAATTTCAATGGGTTCACATACATTTTCTCACAACTGTATGACTGGGTATTTTCAGAACAGTTACTAATAGTTACTAATATTATTTCTGTAACTTGATATGGAAAGCTAACCTGTGTTAGCTTTACCAATGAGTTGCCTGTTGTTGCAGTGCAGTTGATCAAGCTAAATCATTTGTCTGAAAAGGAAATAAGAATCACTGGTAATGATGGTCCAGAGCCGGTGTTATTTTCATTTTCGATGAGAAAAAAGTTTTTTAATTGAATTTTGTGACTGAAAAGTAGGTATTCTCTAATGAAAAGGGGAAATGTCTGCTTCTTTGCTAATAGTAAGCAGTCAGAAGTTAGATTTTCAGAGGTAGTTGATCACATTGTGGTAGTGAGCACACAACTGGACTGGTATTGTCATTCAGGGAGTGTTGAAGGTATTTTGTCTCCATTGGCCTAGATTCTCCAACATTACAAGTCTGAGCTAGACATAAGTGAGTGTATGTCTTTGTTGTGTGAAAGTTTGCATTGCACAGTGATTTTGAGAACTGCTGAAACTGAAATGAGAGCAAGACACATTACTAAAAACTGCTAATTCTATTAAAATCGCACATGTTTTCTTTTTCAACATAAATTACATAGCTACATAGCTCAGGCTTCATTCCCTGTGTCACTCTCAAATGACACTGATATCCTCCAAAAGCCACTGAAGGCCTGTTGAATCCACAGTGTAAAAGTACAAATTGACTCACTGTGCCAAGTTCTAAGGGTTAATTTACAGATACACCCTTGAATGTAAAGTCAGGAAGGTAGAATTGTGTTGGATACTATCAGGTCTTGTATTTATGATTATCGGAGATTACTCTGAAGATGTTCTATCTGATGGATTCTGGTGAATCTAATTACAACTCTGTGCTAATGCTGTTCTGTGCTATTCATCATGTTTATTCCCAGATGCTTAGCCTGACAAATGAAGACGCAACTGAGCTGTAATCAATCATATTAATCATGTTTAATTGCAGTTCATAGCTAAAAGTAGAGTTCAAAGCTCGCTTAAAATGGTACTCTAAACAGTCATTTAAATGCATTTCAAATCAGACTAGCGTAAATTGGCATTAATTTGACGCTGGGGATATTAGCACATAATGACATACTCTCGGGAGGCCTGTTACTTACAGAAGATGATTGTAAACAGTAGAATAAGAATAAACAGAGACCATGGGATGGATGGAGAACTTGGGTAAATTTGATTACTGATTCTTGGATTCAATCGAGTTGCTGAATTTCCATCTTTTATATCAATTGTCTGTGACCACAATGTTATTACTGGGTAGTCAATGTTTAAAAAAAAAAAACTTGTGAATTAAAATGTAGCACATGGCATTCCTGTATAGAAAATAAACTAGCACTCAATGTGGACCTTCCTCTCTGGAGACTGTAGAATGGGCAACAAATATATGGAATTGAGGGTTAAAAGGGTAGGATGGTGGAAAAGGCGTTTTCATTAAATTATTTATTAGCTTTCCAGACACCTTTATCTAGGTAGAAGGTAGAGGTTACATAACTTGCTGAAGGGTCCAATAGCAGTGTGCCACCTGGGAGTTGAACTAGAAACCTTTGGGTTACAAGCCATGCTCCTTACCACCTTACCACAGATTGGTAGGCAGCTGGTGAGTTAGGGCAGGCAGCATCTGAGCTGAGCACAGCTGGCCAGAATGTAGCATCACAGCCCGATCTCATGCACTGGTTTCGCTTTGAGGAACGAGCTTGCTTTTGAGCTTGAACGAGCTGCTGGCAGGCCACTATGTGCTTCATAGGATGGAGAAAAAAAAAGCCCAAAGAGCATGCTTCATTAAAAAGAATCCGGAAAACCATGCCGCATGGAGAATGTGTGTAACTGTCACCTCCAGGATTGAGTAAGATGTCCCATTTTGATTTCCGAAGCAAAGCAAATGCAAGTATTAAGGGGGATTTGACTCCAATTCGCATGCTGTGTTTGCGAATGAAAGACCTTTTCCTGTGGGAGGGTGGTTTTTGCCAGCTTTGTGAGTGGAAAATTGTTGACAACTTCACAAAGACTTTGGCAAAACGTCTGCAGGAAGGTGCAAGCACATTTCTCTCCCTCACATTATTGTCTGCAGATCCCTGAAGTTCAGTAACAATGATTGTGAGATCTAGCCAGGGGCTATGTCAGCCGTCTCCCAACTCTCATGACAGTTCACTGTCAACCTGTAGCTTAATAGGTTTCACATTTCCATTCGGAATCTTGTGATGAGCTTCTCTTTCTCAAGAATCTGCTCCGCAACATTAACTCAACCCAGAATGGCCCTATTCACTTTGCTCTGAAAAGTAACACTGAAACAGAAAAAAAAATATGAGTGGATTTCAGAGCTAACACCCTAAACGTGTGATTTTTTTTCTTTTTTTTTATTTAGAATTGTCAAATATCATCCTTATTCGGTGAATGAAATGTTTTGTTTCATACTAGATGGAGGATGATGTGAAATGGCTCTTTTGCCATATAGATTGCAGCTCTGCTTCTCGTGAGAGGACAATGCTATGCTGACCTCTCCGTGCTTAAGAACCCTCCCATGTCCTCTATTCACTGTAACAGCACTTCACTTATTTCACAGGGCTCAACAATAACATTTTCAAATGTGGTATTATACAATCCACAATGGATGTTTTCTTCTCTTCCTTTGCATTCACTTCAGGGGCCCCACATGGATCTCTGTAGGGCCACACAAGGTTGGCGGGTTTGTTTATTTCAGCCACAAGGTTAAATTATTGAAAAGTTCAGCTCTGGCCCTTAAGTGGTAGAATGTGCTACAGTGCTCCCCACTAGTCACCTGCTGCCTAGCATTGCCTTATGAGCCCCTCAGGTCTACAGGAGGTCCTCCAAATTCTTGTTACAAATCCTTCTCATTTGTGCTGACAGTGTGGAATTGAGCAGAGAGTCAGCGTTCGCCATACATTCACAACATCTGTGAGCTGTTTGATTGGATTGCACTGTTGGCTTTAGTGGTGACTGATGCTTCTGTGTGGTGCCATGCACCATCATAACCTCTGATACATTTGTCTTTTTCTGACACTATGTGGCACATACTGAAATAAATCTTGCCAGTTTAATATCCCATTTCACACATATATAGAAGAATGTAATTAACAGCATCTCATTTGAATATGCACTAAATTCGATGTGCATATGCACACAATTATATTTACATAAGACACACATGTACAGATTCAAAAAATGAGTTTTGGTTTATTTGAACACGCTGCATTTATTATATATTTGTTCGGGTCCACAACCCCTAAAAATATTCTTGGGCTGACTAAATATAATCAGTTACACTTACATGATTATGTAAATAAGTATAAATAAGAGGCACCCCTCAACCCTGCACAGGATGACAAGCACATTGCTCATCCTAATGTTGCATAACATGCCCCAGTGTGAGAGGTGGGGGAGAGGGAGGGGCTCGGTACCAAAGAGTGTAGGATTGCAAATAGAACACAAATATGTACATACAAACATATGACAGCAGTATTCTTACATGTAATTTTTACAAAAACCTCAAAAAACATACCACAGACTTTTAAAACGCTATTACAAGCTTCAAATAGCCTTTCTGCAGCACTTTATTCTTACAGAATATGAACTCTTGTTTTCTCAAATGACGTAATATATAATATAGCTCTATGGATCAATTGACTATCTGACTGACTGGTATATAAAAAAAAAATAATAATTGTGAAGTTTCCCAGACAATAAAAAAAGTGAAAATCCTATATTCCGTGTAAATGGAAGGAGTGAGGAGCTATATGGAAAGGATGTCTCTCCACTGCTCACTGTTGATTTCCCAAGAGGTCAGTTTTATCTCTTTGAGGGAAAACATTTGCTCTGTAACAAAAAGCAGAAAGCAGGAAGATGAAAGTCTCTACTGCAGCCTAGTCCCGCCTGGAATCAATTGCTAATTCTACTTTTCTGGACAGGGAAGCTTTTCTTAAGACTCCCGGTTAGAGATGCTTTTGACTGCAACAAGTTTAATGTAGACACAGTTACAAATAAGTTACACTTAAATAGTTAAAGTATTTCATTGTCCACAGAGAAAGAGAACAAGAAGGATTAAAAAAATATGTAAGTAATGCACAATGTTGTCTAAAATGATAAGGTAGTACCTTTTCAGTTTGATTTAAAATCTGCATTTCTTGTTTGAAAATGTAAAAACAAATAAAACAAATCAAACCAAAAAAATCACCACTAAAAAAGTATTGCCAGAATCGCTTTCATCAGGGTGTGATTAAAACACTTAGGCCTAGATTCAGTCCAGATCTCCTTGAGCAATGAATTTAAACCTGTTTTTTTTCAGCTATACCTAAATCACACCAGGAATTTGGCAATCACTTTCATTCATGAGATACATAATGTTAGACTCCATTGTGTATAGACTGAACCTGAACCTTTGGCCTTTGCTATCCAACAATCACTTAAGCTTCTAAAGATGATGCTTGAAAAGAATCATTCTTCTACTTTCTCTTTTCAGGAAATATCACTGATACAATGAGTCTTTGAGGTATTTGTATCTTGTTCTGTTAATATGTTTCATAGCACCCAAAATTTAGGTTTACACAATCCCCCTTCTTCCACTAGTGGGCTGTGTATTTACCGCTCTTATCAGACAAAATGCTTAATCTCCTGCCTCCCTCTTACCAATTTATGGTAAGAAAGAGATGCTTCATTATGTTTTATCTTTAAATCTGCTTTGTTGATTTGAATTTCATAAAAGCATGAACAGGCAGAAACATGTTTCTTATGTGATATGTTGTTTGTATTTAAATGATAAGTGTTACTTCGTTTCCCACAATCTGCAATTTGTTCTGCTTTTCATGCCTCATTAATTGTCTTCAATTTACATTTCTACTTTATCTCTAATAACCCACGCGATTTTCCTCTTAGTATTTCCTCTTAGTATTCACCCCTCAGATTGCCTCTGCCCTAGCCGGTTCCTGATAGCATTGCTCATTGGTAGTGATCGAATGTTGAGCAGCAGCAGATTTTCTTTATTCACACGTCAGATGATTTTGTTTTTTCTATATTTGGATACTGTCTCATGCATTTTACATTGTACATTGACTTGTCTAATATGGGTTTATGGCAAGTGTCAATATGAATATAACTGAATCCTCGCCACACAGCACTAGATTTCCTGACATCTCCAGGATATGTAACCCGATATCTCAAACTCATTAACTTCCCACACCTGGAGGTTACTTTTGGTGAAGGAGCAGGGGTTTCAACAGGGACAGGTTTCATGAGGGTAGCGGATGGGTGCTGCAGCTAACACTGCTACCAGGCTTGAAAATATAGAGCCGCAAATTAATTTTAAATCACACATATAGACATTGCTGCTAAAATGCAATGTGAACTGTCTAATCTTAAAAATACCTCGCTATTTTCCTTTTATGTCAATCACTTTTACTTTCTACTTTTTCTATGTGCAGATTTGGAGCTGTTTCCAGAGTAAACAGCTTCAAAGTGGATGTCATACAACAAATTGTCACAAACCATGGGTAACTACAGAAACAAAATCCTGATATGTTCTCAAAAACTGTAGGCAAAATGGTCAGTATAATGACTGGGTCATTTCAGGAAACTTTCACATGGGACTACACTTACAGAGGTGACTACCTTGTGAGAAAATTGCTTGTGAACCTGAGTGAAAATGGTCAATCTAGGTGTGAAAAGAGCCGTTTAACGTGGTTCTTAGTAAGTGCTTAATATAAAGCTATTCATCATCTTCATTAAGATAACAACAGATGTAATCTGAACTACAGATTAATCAACTAGATTTATACTACATAATACCTGCATAGTGCATATGTGCAATGAGTAAAAATTAGGTACATGTCTGTAACTACAGTAAGTATTATGGATATTCCACAAAGCTGGCATAGTTTAACAAAGTTAACCCACATGAACGACACATATCTCTTCTCTCTGCAATTTCACAGGCAACAGTTCACTGTACTGTAATATGATCCTCTGAACTGACTAATATCATTCATGTCCCCATGCCAAGTGGCTTACTCTCACTGAAACACAAAGAACAGATTTGATTTTATTTCTCCAGCAATTTAAGGTTTCCTTCTAGTATAAAAGAAAGTCCTGATTGGTTTCAAGCCATTTCATTAGCTCGTTTATGACAATCTTTACTGCACAGTTGCAGAACATAATTAATTCCTAAGGAGTGTAGAATGGAGTGGATCCTCCAGGACACTCCACAGCTCATGGCCATTGGGATTTGGGATGATTATTGCAGAAAAGGGGGTTATAATAAACTGCCAGGAGATCTGGAGGCAATGTTTATTAACAACCTCAGATAAAAATTTATGTTCGTGAAATTATGAGAGCTACTATGCATGCTGAAGTGGTGCCATCCTTCTTGCCCTTGAAAGAGGCTGGTATTTATGTCTAGTGTTTTAGGTCATTTTGTTGACTCATGCTCAATATGTACTTAAAGGTGTACTATAACATATTTTTATGCAAATTTTAAAAAAATGGAATCAAAATCTGTTTATGTTATATTATTATGCACTGCTTATTAGCTCACCTATCATGCTGCTCACTCCAGGTTCTCTTGCTTACCATTTACTTGTTTTGCTTTTATGTGAGATACTATAGCAAAGTCAATATTTGATGTGCAGGTGTCATTAGTGGTTTTGTGTTTTTCCATCTTGTAAATAATCTACCAAAGAGGAAGCACCGTGCTCCAGGTCAGCAGATTAAACAAAACAGTGTACATCATGGGTAAAGGAAATGTAGATTCCACTGGCATTACCAGTGACATTGTTACAATACAGTATGGGCCTGGAGGGAAAAGATGAATGTATGACTTGGAGATTCATACATCAGCCAAAGATATTAAGATAATTTTAGCCTCCCAACTGATGAAAAGTTGACATGCTTGTTGCTGGGTTGGTAAATTTTCATAGACAGGCCACCATGGTCAGCCGATCTGGGAAATATTATAAACACAAAAAGGCAGGCAATGAGCAAGCTAAAGCAACAATTTAGCTAAAGATCTAGGAAATCTGTGCTCTTGGCCATTCCTTCCAGTTTTCCTGCAAGTCACTCACCTTGAATGTCTCCAGTTTTCATGGGGCTTCCCAATCTGTATTTTGTTGGGTTGCTCTGGTTGTGCAAACATCAAGACTAGAAATTATTCTCACATCTGAGCAGTGTGTGTTTTTCAGATTTTCACTGATTTACGATTTAGTTCTGTGATTTCTTTCTTCCCTATTTCCTTTAATATCATACAGAGAAATAAAATAATTTTATGCGTTTCTATTCTCTGAGTGACCACTGTTATTACAGTGTAGTTTGATCGGTAGTTCAGCGATGTCATTGTTCTGCTGAACTGTAGAAGTAGTTTTAGATTAAGACACGCTGCAGCTGACTTATTCTAAAACTTCTGAATGCTGCTCCCCTCTCTGGGGCCCACAAGATCTCAGTCCACCCAAACCCTTTGCAGTCAAATCACATCAATACCCGGCCGGTGAAAACACAACACTGTGGGAAAACTACTTATAAGTGCATAAAAATGTTTTCTGCTCCTGGACTCGAGGCTTTGGATTGTCTTAATCATAGGCTTCTGAGGTTGAGTGGATGAAAAATTAAAGAGGAGAGGAATCAAGTGCTTAATCACAGGGATTTCAGTTAATATCTTTCAAATTTAATGTGAGGTAAAATTGAGCACAGCAATGTCTAATATGGAAATTGTGCAAGTGTGGAGCTGAACTTCTTACCAAAAGGTGAGCTCTAAGTCAAAAGTACAAACTGAATCCAGACAGTTGGAACAATCCCCAGATTATATTGAAAGTTTACAATGCCTTTGGTTGATCTTCTTTTTAAGTAGATGTCTTTCTTATTCTACTTGAGTAAGTCAGTAAGTGCTCATTATATTTAAGGGTCTGGTGCTGTCTGAAGGTGTGAAAAATGGTCTATATATATATAAATATATATATATATATATATATATATATATATATATATATATATATATGTTTTTCTGTCTGTCTGTATGTTTGTATGCTTGTATGTCTATCTATCTATGTAAATCTATATCATTTAACTTTATACAGTGAGAATTTTCTACATTTTTGTCCTGAAAGGTGTCTGACCTGAAATGACATGTGTAACTAGCTGCTGTTGTTACCAAAGTTCTTTAACAATTGTGATTCACTTCAGTGGTTATTCCATTGGTAGAGCAGAGGATCGGTGTGTGAATGGCCTGATTATTCATATATTGCACACTGACATTGATCGCACTCAAAAATGTTGCAGTTCAGATTGCTTTGGAGATTTGCTTGGTTAACCACATGTTCTTTTTTTCTTCCCTCGCTTGACAAATGCAATCCAAGATTCAATCAACATTTTTCCTAAACTTTGGCTGACAAATAAATGCAAGGGCTATACTTTTCTACAGCACAAACACATTTTTGTCATCAGTTCTGGTGATTGCTGTACTCACCAAGATGTGTTTTTGCAGAATAAAATACCTGTATTTAATTATGAAGCTGCCCTTCAATTGTGAGTGAAAAGAAAAATGTTTGTTGAATCCAGGGGTTAATTTGCATAATACTTTCATGATATGATATTGTAACATTTGAACAAATATATGTCAAACTGCAATTAATGTTTCATATGCTTACCAGACAATTACGTTTTCATCTAGAAAGCATAGTTGTGGCTTGCAAACTGTTGTTATATTTATATAAATATTTACCTTATTGGCCTGTTGTTACATTAATAGGAGAGTTGTAATACAGTGATGTCAGATGAGTACAGTAGTACTGGGATATTTTTTCAGGTCAGATTTTAGTGTTTTCTTGTTTTAATTTCATATATCATACAAATATTTCCCCATAATGTATATTGCCAAGTATATTTTAGAGAATATATTTTATCTCAATCAATACATTTAAAATATAGAAATTATTGCTATTTTTGCATATTGCAATATATTTCTGATTTGATTTAATATATTTTAATTGTATTTACAATAGATTCTTGGGCTTAACAACATATTTTTCAATATATTATAAAATACATTATTTCTCTTTGAGATCAGAATACAGAAATTGAATGGTCTTTGCCCGAGGGACTCCAGTCCCTGCCATTGTACCTGCAAGGAAACCCATTTTTGAACTGACTTAGTTATTTGCATGTACTTCTGGAAGTACACTCGTGGACAAAAGGCATTCAAGATGTTCGTAAGTCACAGGAGTCCATCCACTTTCTGATAAGGTAAGAAAGGCTTAAGGCAAAGGAATCTGTGCCTACTCACTTCCAAAAGAATGAAAGGAAATTCTACAAGGGCAGTTTATAAGAAGTTCTATATTTCATCTGGAAAGACCTGAGATTCAGTCCATGAATGTCCATTGTGGGTATGGTGTACTGTGTGTATTATGTGCAAAACCGGTGTGAGGTTTTGCAGGTGTGAGGTGACAGTTAGACCTGTGCCGAAAGTCAAGGCTAGCGCAAATACTGCATACCTTACTAATATTAAACAACATTTGTGTTTCATTCTGAGGCAAAGTCTTGCTTTTGTTTAAGCTGCAAATGATATGATCACACTGAGTATGTATCAGTTAGTAGTTGCCAATCTTTTGTGTTTGTTTGAGTGTTATACTTCCTAGAACCTCTGGATGATTCTGTGTATGTGAGTCAAGTTGGGTACAGTTAGCTATACAGCAGGTGCAGAACTGGTGATCAAGGTTTCACAGATGAATGATGCCATTACTTAGCTTTTGATTTATTTTACCTTAACTGCCATGTGGACAAAGGGAAACTCAGGTAAGGTGCTGTGCCTTACTAAAGAGAACATTTTAGTTTCTATCCCAGAATTTTAACCTGCCATTTCCAGATTATGGAGACATTTCCAAAACTATAGTTTCACACTTTCACCACTTTTGACATATGCATGGTTGGGCTTATAAACTGTGCATAGGGTGTACATCTACCACAGTGCAGAATTTCCCCCTTGGTTTTTTCATGGCTATTTTTTCCTTGGGCTGATCACATCCCTTACAAACACATTAAGCATATCCAGCTCATGTTCTTTGTTTCTTTGCTGGCAAATGCTTCACCAGGTGAACCTGCAGGTATTAAAAAAAAAAAAACTTACACAGTCAGGCAACATGGAAGAGTTGTTGGACAGATTCGTTCGTTCAGAAGAGGTCTGTCAGTTTTATTCTGAGAGACAGAAGTTACAGATGTTAGCAAGCTGAAAAAGAAATGAAAGAACTTGAGTTAAACTAAGCCAGAGCAAAGAATAAATGAAATGTGAAATAAGAATCATATATAATATGATAATGATTATTATTATTATTATTATTGTTGTTGTTGTTATTTGTTGTTGTTGTTGTTGTTGTTATTAATATAATAATAATAAGTCCAATAATCAATCACCAAATCCCAAACAAACCATGCACACAACAGTGCACGCCATAGTCTGTATCTGAATGTTAGTGGCTCCACCAATAAAACACCTGGTGTAATTATGTTCCCTCTGCTAACCACAAAAGTGCAGCCCAGCAGCACATGATAAAAGGTAAATATAAATGAACATTTTGTTTCTTATTAGCTAATGATGCTTGTGATGTCATTTCACTCCTGAGGGCTTTTGGAAAGGGCATGCTATACGACTAAATAAGGGTGTTATAGCATCCACATTCTTTCTTTTTTTCACTTTGTGGAGACGTGATTTAGTCTGATGAGTGAACAGACTGTGTTCACAGCAGTAAACGATAATGAGGCACCTGATACATGCAGGGAGCACTATGCTCAATACGTGCAGTGGTTCATAATACAACAAAGACACATTTTAGGGTCTGGATGCCTTGAAAATGCCAGAAAATTTCCATAACAAAGTAAAATTATTTTTTTTCTGTTATTCTGTTTTACCTTAGAAAAACAGATTGAAAACGAAAACTGAATTCATTATTATTGAACTGAGTGTAATATATGTAAATACTTGTATTTTTTTATTTTACAATTAGGAAAATTTTTGGAAATTGAACTGGTTTAACATTGAATTTTGAGATATTGTGCTCATAGCTGTGGTCACCCATTGTCTTCCGGCCCCCTTGTTCTTGCATCCTGAGGAGGAAGCCTGTAATTGGTAGTAATTTGCCTGGGGAGCAACGCAGGAGGTGTTATCAAGGAAAGATATGATCCTAATTATCCTGATAGTTACTACAGTATTGTCCAAATTTTGTGAGGTTTACCTCATTGTGACCAAGTTCAAGTTGGAACAGTGCTGAGAGTGTCTCAAAATCTCAGGTTTGACTTTTAAAGGAAGTAGAATGCTTGACCTGCATTCTATTATATTATGGAGAGCTGTTAGCTACAACTATCTAACTGAAGGTAAAGGTCATCAATAAGTAATCAGATAGTTGCCTTGCTATCGACACAAGATTGACATAAAACAAGGAACATAGTCATGTTGCACCTCTGTCTAGATAACTTGGCTGGCTAATAACATTCAAGGGTCTATATAACGCTCATTAATCTGAATTAATCTAACAGAGAAATCATTGAATTGGAAAAAATAATCAACCTTTTTATCTACCCATGATGTGTATGTTGTTTATGTATTTCTTTACTCCTACGAAGAATGATATACATATATTTGCTTATTCTAACTAATGCAACCCAGTATTAAACCCAATGTGGCAAAAACAGAAATTATTATTGAAGTTCACAGTAAAAGCCATATTAATGATTTTCAACAAAAAGGTAGTTGTTCAACAGTTTATTACAAACACAAAACCAAAGTCATATTCGCATACTGTGTACCTCAGGAAAGCATGTAGGGCATTCGAATAAGGATATTTAAACCCTAATCTTGGAGCTTAAAGAAGATCTGTGCAGTTTTTTTATTGCTGAATGCACATGATAAAGCCTTAAAATTCTGAGAGCCTAACTGTACTAAGTAAGTGCCTCAGGCAATCTGATGCAGGACACCCATCTCATTACTTATTGGTATAAATATTCAGTGAATATGCACACAGGGGAGGAACATAATGGCACCTACACGTAATTAACATCCAAGAAACTGACCACATTACATTTACATTTGCACTTGCTCATTTTGTAGAGGCCATTATCTAGGACAACTTACAAATTACAGAGGGTTCAGAGCATATCATGAGCATATCTTATCATAAACATCAATATGGTTACAGGAATAAGCAAAAAACAGAATTGCCGAACTGCACATACAATGACAGTGGTATGATAAAAAAATCCTAGCCTGTTCAAAACTCTACCTTTCCAATGTTAAACGGTTAAAGTTCTAGGAGAGAGAAGAGTCTTCATTCAGAGGAGCATCATTCAAACATGGAAATGTCAGCATTTTCAGGATGTCAGCATTTTCAGAGAGAAGACACAGTGCCACAATAACCGCACTGTCATTCTGAAAAGACTTATGAAAGGCCAGGACAATCAAGAAAACAACAGCAACATAAAAAGCCTCTATATATAAAGTGTTACAATAACCATAAAGTGCTAGTCAGAAAAGCGAGACTTATGAAAAAAGTGCAGTGGATGCTATTTCAAAACCACTCAACAAGACTGAATCAGAGAATTATTAAAAAATATTCAATTATGGGATCAGACACAGGTGTGGACTTTTGACTGCAACTACATTGTAAGTGAGAGTCCCAAAAGCAACTTGGATTGTTAACTGTCTAATTCTTGTCTGAGTGGACTTCAGCTCATTTGAGTGCAGCAAGGAAGATAGTGGCTGAAAATGGTTTTTCAAAAGAGTTTCATTACCTACCATATTGACATTTGAGTTATATTTCCAGGATATTAACAAACTATTCTTGACTGTCTGTTGTAAAGTGGGTACTTCAATTTTATCTTAATTTGAGATTATCTTATTGTTCCAAACAAATTAATTGAATCAACTACTGCCAAGTAATGGACTCTTGGAAAAGTATGAAAACAGGCTAACCACAAAGGCATTTGTCTGACCAAGTCTTCATCTGACCACACATTTTTGGTCAGATGAAGACCACACAAGCAGGCTTGTATTTGAGCATAACCTAAAGTAAGCTTCCGCACAGAGAGGAGGGCATCAGCATATTATTCTGAATACCCTGGCCCATTTTGACCAATCTGTATCATGCTGTCCTGTCCTCCTGTCCGATTGCAGATGCTATTTGAAGCCAACAAATGCCTTGTTTTTCACCAATTCTGTGAATAGAGGTGTGCAAGAAACCAGGGCTATGTTCAGGTCTGATTTCGTCAGTGAAATGAATGAAGGTAAATGTAAATTCTCTCTCAGTAATGAGGAAACATACTGATTATATTGTTGAATTGATTCCATCTTTAAAGACAGTGATTTAAGTAAGGAATGTACATAACATTACATCATTGTAATTTAGCAAACACTCTTATCCAGAGTGACATACATAGGTTACAATTTTCACCATTTATACAACTGCATATTTACTGAGGCAATTTTTTTGATTAATTACCTTGCCTCAGGGTACAACAGCAGTAGCCCGGTGGGAAATTGAACCAGCAACCTTTTGGTTATGACCCCTGTTCCTTACCATTATGCCACAATGGACAAGCAAAATCTTAATGGTAATTATATTTATAATTTGCCATTTTTTTTCAAGGAATAACTACAAGGTGATATTACACCTGTACATAACAGGCTTTTGTTTGTTTCTGAGTATCATTTCATATCAGTTTTACAGATTTTGGAGTATATATCACCACCCCAGCCCCCCCTTGTGAAGTTTCAGTATTTTAGGGCACAATAGAGTGCATAGAAAACGCTGCCAGTGTTCTTCCTTGGGAATCTGCAGAGATTCTTCTAGACTTTCTTTATGCTACTCTAGCACTCCCGGGATTGGAGGTGATCTTCTTAAGCATGACTTACAGCAGCATTACCATATTTCCCACACTGAGGGCAGACTCTCTCTCTCTCACACACACACACACACACACACACACACACACAGTGCCATGATTGTATTTCATCTCTCCTCTTCAAAGTGGTATTGTAAGTCTGTTCCTCTGTGACCAATGCGAGACCAATGTGAAAGAAAAAAAAAGACACACAGAGACCTTGAGTATAATTCCCTTGGCTTTCACTGCATGTGTTACTCTTAAACTCCACTGACTTCATATGGACTCTTTCTCTGGATATTACGGCATTATCTTCCCCACCAGCCTCACATGGGATAATTATTCTAAATGCTCAACCCACTCTATACTTAAACCGTTGTATTTTTCTTTTTTTATTACAAGAGCAATGGTGTGAATAAACTTACATGTTTTAAGTTTCAACCGAAAGCACTATAATTATCAGTGAAACTTCTTTTTGCACCGTTGAACCGGTGGCTCTGGAAAACATCACCCATCCAAAAGGCTGCAGTTTGTCACTTGTTCTGTCTGTGAAATCAGCTCATCATTTCATCCAGCCCTTTTCAAGTGAAACGTAATTTTGTAGCAGCAGCAGGTGTATCCAGGCAATGGGGGTGGCAGCGGCACAGTTCCAAATTGGCATAGTTTGATGTATGTGCATCCCTTCATGTTCAAAGCCATGTAAACCCAATTGTTTCTTTGGCCAGATAAAACAGCTGGAGTACTTTCAAGGGCCAACAAAATCCCACAGCACAAGCTTGCTTGCTATAAATTGACGTCCTATATTTTGGAGATTCAACAATGGCATACTACCTGAATAATTTTGGCCAAGGTCATTTCTTTATGCAGCATTTTGATGCTTTGATGCATTCTGTTGTGTGTTTACCTTTGTTTTTGTAGAATTTTGAACTTTGTGTATTGAGAAAATGAAATCGTGTAAGGTATCTGGTTATGCATTTCTGTAGGGAGGCCACTGTAAGGTTAGGCAAGGATCATTTCACAAACATCCAACCAATATCAATAAAACTACTGTTGCAATCAGCGGTTTCACAATAAACAAAACAGCCGGATTTCTCTTTCATACTTATTCATTACTGTTTTTTATTAAGAATATTTCTTATTTTATTAGTGATTTTACAGATAAAACATCATGTTTTCTAAACAGCTGAAAAAAAGGTTGATGTTCTATTTCCTGACTTTCATATCGTGGCATGAATTCAAAGAGAAACAGCTCCAATTCCAAGACTGCCTTACTGTCTTGACCGGGTGTTGCTCAAGACCCTTACAGAAAACAATCTCTGAGTAAACCTCTAAAAAAGAGCAAACCATCCATTGCAGGTTGAACAGATATATACTGTAAGTCTTGCAACTTATATGCAAATAGTGAATCTGATTTACTAACAATTGAAATAATAATTACAAAAACAGCTGTGATAATGTTTTTTTAATCATTAAGAGGAAAAGTTCATTGAAAATATTACCAGTTCATGACCTATCAAACCAAAGACAGCAATAAGAGCATGAAAGATTAAAAAATTGATAACATTTATGTCAGAGGAAATTGGAAGGAGCATGTTGGAAACTGCCTTTGTTGTCATATCTAATGCTGCATGTGGGCAGACCTTACACTGACATTTGCTGTAGCCTCAGTGTTATTGACACAGCTGTCCCCTGTTTGACATCTTCCATCAATAACATCATAACAATGAATGGGGGGAATTCAGATCCTGAAGGAAGCTAGACCTTAAATGGATTTAGGCAATGGTGAGCTAAAGTACCAGCTTTAGGCATATTTGCCCTGCATGTACAGTTCATTTACATTCTAATACATTGTAGATATTAGAAGGGTGGTAAGTTAAAAAAAAAAAGTAAAAACAGAAGAGCATTCATAATTTTTATTGAACAACACTTCCTGACACGCAAATGCAACACCAAGAATTGCATCAGTCCTACATGACACTTTGTTTTATTTACTTCATTTTCTGGTTGAGGCAATCAGTTCACTTAAGGTAAATTGATCACTTTGTCAAAAAAGAGGCTTGAAAACTCAATCACTAAGAAATAAGAAATAAACAAATAAAAAATAAACAAACAAAAAAGAGAGAAAATATATCAATCAGTTTTCTCAATTTTCTGAAAGAAAGACAAGCTGGAAACCACAGATGACATCACCTGACTTCCAAAGAAATCCCATTCAAGCAGATTCTGAGAGCACTCTTAAAAATCCTCTTGAACTATATGAACACATTACCTAGGAGTTTCACTTAGGAGTGAACTTATAAAGGTGCTGAGAGGAGCTATTAGCTGTAAGAGTTTGTGGACATGCATAGTGAGAAACCACATTGTCGCTTTTTTTTAATGGGAAAGTCTTAGGGTAACCTCAAATATAATCCACTGTCAATCACATTCTTACTGAATGAAGTTTTGGCCATTCCTTCTCTTTGAGTAATTTTGAAGTGGAGTAGTTAAAGTTCAGAAAAATACCCTAGTTTAATTCATTCAAAATTCTGAGAGAATTTTGTTGTTGTGAAAAACCTAACCTTTAAACTCAATCTAATTAGCCAGTGAGTATACAAGTGCAATATGACCATTTACTGTGCTTACACATACTGTGAGCTTTAGATGATTATCTAATCCGATCATTTAAAAGTCAGTCAGATAATAAAACATTGTTAAATTATCATCAGTGTATTCCTGAATTACACAATGTCATCCACTTTAATTTTTTTTATTTGGTCATTGTGCTTGTGAATGTGTGAATGTATTTGCATCTGTGTATTTTTAACTATGTATGTTCCACTGATAAAAAATTGGCTGCATTGAAAAGGTCTTGTTAACGATCAGTAACTATCTATAGATCTTGCTGAAGGATAACTTCTGTCTGTAGGCATTCTGAAGTAGCTAGCTCATTTATCAGAATTAGTGGTAGGTGCATTCGCTGCTATGAATACTTGCATCATAACCATCGACCATCTGATTCTAATCTATCAGACATTAGCAGCCAGTTTCATCCAGTCATAAGAAATGTTCCGTCTAAGATATTTTGCGACCCATACATGTTGTGTGCTGCCATTTTTAGCACAGCAAGTATGTGCACAATGTCATTTTTATGGTAAAAGATATTTTTGAATTTGGGTTCACTCTAGCTGTTTAATATTATAAAGCACAGTACTGGAATAAGGGCACTTGTTTCACCACGCTTGTTTGTTTCTGTGGAGGTTAAAAGTGTTCTGTTGTTTTGTTACAAGACCATTCAATTTGACCTGGTGGGAGATAAATAGTATAAAAGTAGGAGAATACAATGAATTTTATTGAGAATTTTGGGCTCTCGTCGAAATGATTGTTTACTGTTGTGAAAATAAAATGGTTCATTGCATTAGTTCAAGGTCCCAGAACTGAGGTACAAGATCTGATACTCAGAGGAGGTGAACACTGTGGATACTGAAGGGACTGGTGGCTACTGACAAACAGCATATCAATCAAAGTTCTGACCGGTATGTTCTGCCTGGAGCTAGGGAATATTCAATAAGCCTTTGAATGAGCACACAAAATAGGCCTTACCTTTTTCCTGTGGGGGCATGTATTATTTTATGCTATTATGCTGTAGAGCTTGAGATCTGTAAGTAAGAGTGTAACGTTGTCTTTTTCTGATTATATGTTCAGAAGAAAACTATGATTAGGCAAATCTTTTGTTCCACATCTAATACAAGATATGATCTGATCAAGGCTATCATACCTTATGAAGAGGTTCATTTAAAGAGTAGACATGATTTCGCTATAGGATGGATGTATCATCCATACAAGTTATATAATGATGCTGGGAGACTACAGTGGTGCTGCATCAGTGTTCAGAATTGTAAGGCTGATTATAAAGACAGAGAGAGAGGCAATACAATTCAAATCAGGTGAACAAATGAACAAAAATAATGAAAATCATGTTCTGATGGGCAGCTTTAATTTGAATCTGAAGGAAATGTTGCAGCGAAATCAATGCAAGACCCAATGCTTTGTAGTTGACTGACGCTTTGTATCTGATTACATTAAATGGGAAATGAAGAGCAATTAATCAAACACACAGTCAGTATGTTTTTTTCCACTTCCTTGAGAAAGAAAGAATGCATTAGCTAGGCAAGCATGATACCATTTCCCTCTCATTTGATTAATAAATGAAATTAAAAATTAAACGAAATGCCAGCTCTTTCTTTTCAACTTATAGTAGCAACCAACCCAGAAGGTGCGATTATAGGTGTATTATCCCTATGTTTGCATTGCGCAAGTTATTGTAAGAAATAACATTTAAAAGAATTACATCTTATGTGAGACACTGTATTGATTTGATTAACTTCCTTTATTGGGTTGAAATATGCTTCCTCAGACCCTAGTTTTAATCTCAACTTCTATAAAGACAAATAGTCAAATTAAAATTGGAGACTTCAGCACTGAGACTATATAGAATCAACAGGTCAAAGGTATTAATCGATGATCCTACATTGTTGGCACTCCTAAACTGTTTGCAGTCCTCTCACTGAAAAAGGATGAGGTCCTCCATATTAAAATTGACCCCATGATGGTATTAACTCAAACATCAATGACTCTTTTATCCGGATCTTTGAAATGAGTCCACGGTGAGAATGACAGTTGCAGTGCAAGCAATCAGCGGCCGAGAGAGCGACATAATGTGGTCCCATCTGGAAGGCTGAAAGGCGCCTGTAAACATATCCTGAGGTGTCAATTAGTCGTGCCACAAATATTTCAAATGCAGCTTGAAGTTCAAAACTGGCACTGCGCTCGGGTCATTGGCGGCTGACACACTCCAAGGCACCCAGAGGTGATGGGGTCAATTTACTCCTGTGTCAACATCAGTCACTCAGCTTTTATGTGCTTATGTGGAATGGAGATTAAACACCTTGTGCTAATTATCATTAATATGAATGGGGCGAAATTAATTTCAAACACATTTTTTCCCTTATGAAACCTTTCCTCTATCTTCAAGCCATTATAGTCATTATATCTTAATGCGCATTAAACCTCGTTAGCTTTTTAAAATGATCTCAAGAACAGAAGCTCGTTTGACTCCCTGGTAAGCATAGATATAGGTTTGAAGTGTCCAATAAACTCTCTTTGATTGCAATTTCATTTCAGAATCTGACAGAAGCATTCTACAGATTAATCGCATAATTAATTTTTTCAAATGAAATGGGAAGTCTCATTTTTCCATGAGCCACAAAGATTCTCAAAGCACAGCCAGCAACTGAAGAATGAAAATTCTTTCACATGTGCAATTCCCACATGAACACAGTATGGTAAAAAGTTGCTTAATTGATGAAAAATTATTATTTTCCCTCTAATAAACCTACCAGACATAATTTATATTAATTCTAAGCCATAATCAGCTATTCAGATGATAAATCTCCTCCCAGAGGGCGAACTAATGTAAAACATAGACATGGATTAGCCTCCTGTTTAACAAACCTTCATGTGTATTGGTTATGCAAACTACAAATGTACTGGCAAGGCAATGATTATATAGCTCTTACCTTGTACAGCTCAAAACCCCTGAACAAGCCAAGTTCCACACATAATGGCTCATCGGGCAACCATATTACTGCATCTATATATTTATTTTTGTTTTTGTTATACCAGTTCCTGAAAATGTCCACTGTTCTCTGGATTTAAAAAATGCTTCCTATTAGCTGAAGCTCCCAGTATCAGCCAGTTCCCACACACAGCCTTTTCACCATGCTGCTACTATTAGCAGAATATTTAAAACTATACATCATCGTCTTGTCTTTATAAGCATACTGCACACTCTGAAAAAAAAAACAACTTACAGAGCTCTTCAGGTTCTCATCTCTTTTCCTGTTTCTCAGCTGCTCAGTAGAGCATGTTTTACATTACATGTATTTAGCAGATGCTCTTATCCAGAGCAAAACAGAACATAAGTGTATCCATCCAAGTTAAATGAGCAACAATGTCAGACCAGGCTAACAACACTTCCAGACCAGTGAGAGTGAGCATAACACCATTCAAGTCCTACCACAAGTTAAGTTGTGCAATCTGAGCAGGCAACGGAAGCCAAGATCCGATACATCAGTAACTAGAACACAGAATCCAAAATACATTGCAATACTGCATGTAAAATAAACATCAAATACTAGAGGTAGCAGGTGGTAGGGGGCTGGGATTGAGGTGGAACCGAGATGCAGTCTGAAGAGGTGGGTCTGCATTGAAAGATGGCCAGTGATTCCGCTGTCCTAACCTAAAACTTTCAACAACTTTTAAAAACAAAGCATACAATGTTAAACTATGATTGGTCAATCCTTGTTATCTTTATGCATCAACTTCCAATGAAAAAATGAGAGGGCACCAACTGCTTTCTGGCAGTTTCCCAAAATGAGCATCCAAGTCTGACCTCTTTCCAAAGATCCCCTGAACCCAGTGGTACACGTCTAAGGCAAAGATTAACAAAAATTGAGCATGGTCAAGGACTTGAAGTCTTGTGTTCTGTGAAAGAATTTTCTACAGGAATGAAAGGAAATGACATTCTCAATGATATATAAAGTTAGTGGTCTGCAATTTTGTTCTTGGATATAATCTTTCAGCCAGCTGGTAGAGGGCTATAATGTTTAGAATAAAGGTAAAGTCTGAAGTCTGAAGTCTTATCATTATTATTAGTATTAGTATTAGTTTTATTATGTTGCTTGTTATCAGTTACTGCAAGTAATCCAGCCCCTAAGTAATGCAGCAAATGCTAGCACTTTTACACTGTCTCCTTCAATGGCATTTCTGGTTGTTGCTGCTGTACTCAAAGGAAAAGGTCTCCCCAGCAAGGCAATTAGGACAAAAAGCCCACAAGTCTAGATTTATAAGGCCAATCTGACAGGGATCTTTCTCCTATAGCGATGCAGAGAGCCTGTGCTGCTTTATTAGGTGTGGGTGTATACGTGTATGAGAACAAATAGGTCACTTTGTACTTCGCAGAGGCGAGGCAAAAAGCCTAAGGAGCTGTGAATATGAGGTTGCAAGTTTGATTCCCAGGCAGGGAAATGCTGCTCTGCACCTTGAGCTAGGTGCTGAACCTGAATGGCTTAAGAAGCTGTTAAGGCTGTATAAATGAATACTATGCAAAAAATGTAAGCTATGCACACTGCCTGAAAATTACCCTCAAATTCATAAAGAGTCTTCCCATGCCATGCCATGATCAGTGTGTTTTTACGTCTTTGATCGTGTGCAAAAGGCAGCCTTACAGGGGCGTCTCATAAACAGCACAGGCGGCCCCATCTCATGTGAGGCTCCGAGATGCACAGCACGCAGGTTTGGCAGAAAGTGGCTTGTCATTTCACTCAGGCAGGGCTCTCTGGCATTGAGCACAACCAATAATACTGATGGCCCGTGCATGAGAAATGAGGAAAACAACAGAAGATTGGTAGCATATCAAAGTCAAGAATTTGTTCATCTGTTCTCTCCCGCAGTTTGTGAAAACACAATGAGTTTTTATCCCCTTCAACCCTCTTTTTGTATTTATTTTTCCTTTGCAGGCTACAGCAAGTAATTTCTGAATCGGCAGCCATGCCAATGATTTACCATGATTTACTTGCACTGCAACAGTGAGGTGTGGATGGACTTTGAGCAGAACCTGCTCTGATCCCTAGTGAAGAAGACAAAATAGTTTTGTAATACAAAAACAAAATAGTATTACAAAGGTTTACAAAATAGCTCTTGTGGACATAACTTTTTTATTACATTAACTTGAACTTTTAGTCTGTATAAATAATCATAACTCCCGCTTCAGTGTCACTGGAGTAAAGCATGAAAAAATTGAATATTACAGCCAAATAACACATTTTAACACATTTTTAGACATGGTTTTTCTTAAAGACTGGCTGCTGGTAATTTAACACTTTGCAGCACAAGCCGTCGATAGTCATTTCTATAGCTTTGGTTATGAGGACATTCCTTCATTACATGACAACAAGACAAACAAGATATATTTTAAATATTCTATTTTCTACTAGAGAACAGCACAGGATATGTGCTGTGGGCCAGCTGATGATATATTTTTTGAACATGAATTAGTATTCCAAATGGATAATTTAATGTTACAGAGTCTGCATTCATAAAGCTTTTTGTTATAAAAAAGTAACTTTCTGCAAAATGTAAAAACGTAACATAATATGACGTTTTTTTTTTTTTTTTACAGAATCTGTGAATTTGTATTCCGTTATAGACAGTATCAGTGTGTTGCTTTTTAGCTGCAGCATGTAACGGGGTCTGCATTATTATAGCCCTGCAAAACCACCTTTCTCTGTTCTGAAATGTACACTGAATTTAATTGGTTTTGAGTGCAGTTGAGCTAATTGTATTCAAAGGACCATTCATTATACATTACAGGTATTGTTGGACTTGAGAAACCGGGTTGACATGAATGCTTTATTAACCTTAGGAACAGAACAAATGTAGGAGAGTAGTGAGCGTGTTAATTGATTGTCATTTACAAAACTGTTTATTCTGTTGCCTTGGTAATGTGTATACAGGCTCCCTCTGAGGATTGAGCACAATGTTAAAAGAGGTTTTGGGTGCTTTTGTTTATATAAAACATACAGAATTAAATGGACCTCACTATATATAGTCCAAACGGATCTCACAAGAAAGTTGTCAGACTCTGGTGTCTGTTCATGCGAGAAAAACATCAATGGGGGACATTTATCTCACCTGCAGCCACTCACCAGTAGAGGCGCTAATGAGTATCATCCCTGTCATCAGTCCCCTCTCTTGACCTTTAAGGAATCTGCTTTGAAAACCTATGCTGAACTCATTCATCATGGATTGTGTCATTTGAAATTGACATCATGCTTAAAACTATGATTCCACTGCCAATATCAAATCAGTGTGTGCTGTGTTATGATGACTTCCTCGGTGCAGCTGATTATTTTTCAGCTTGCCAACAAGGATGAATAACATGAATGTGCAGATGTCAGTGTTTTCAACTCAGTGCAGATATTTTGTTTTTTATATGGACAATGGGGCCAACTGTTCACAGAGGAAAGATCGATGTGTTTGGGGTTTGACTTCCCTCCTGCCGCTGCTGCCTCAGTTCTTGAATGTCTTTTGAATCCTTGCAAGTCACTGATCAAATAATGAATACCAATATACAAACAACAAATCGCCAGTGTTGCACAGCATAGAACTGTAAGCTCCCTTTTGCTCACCAGAAGCACAGAAGCAGCTTGTACCTTACCTACACATTCAGATATTTGGGGTGGGTGGCTCCTTCTGAGGTTTTCAGCTAATTTATCCCCTGTGAATTCTGACACCAGCAGAACAACTCCTTCATCTCAAAATGATCAAGGTTGTTTTGTGCGCAATTCTTATTGTTTTGACATATTTCATGGATAATCACGCTCCTTAATGCTGACTGGCACATGAAATCGTGTGGAACAATTCTGCCTGAGCAGAATTTTATGTATGGAAATTGGGCAAGGAGGGCACATTTTCAAACTTTTTTCATCATATGAATGACTCAATCAGAGTTAATTTCTCATGTTGTTTTGATGCATGTTTCATATGTTTCTGCTATAAAGGGCATCAAATCCACACTTTATTATGTGAGTTCTAAAGCAATATGAGCAATCTAACAGATTTTAAAATAAGTATTGGTCATGTCACAGCTCATCGACAGGGATAGACAGACACTTAACAGGACAGTTACTAAAACCACAACACAATAGCCTTAAAAATGACCACAGAACTTCTTGTATCCAAGACCAGTGCGCAGCAATGCATAACCTGGTACAATGAGCACAAGACCTGGGCTACTGAGCAGTGGAAGAAAGATGTATGGTCTGGTGAGTCATTTTTTACAACTGGATGGGTTTATGTTTGGAGAAAGCCAAAGGAGGCATTCAACTCATATTGCCTGTTCCCACCATGTTAAATATGGTGGTGGGTCTGCTATGGTATGGGCGGCCATCTTGTGGGAGACGTAATAACCATGCATTATTACTCTCCACTGTAGAATAATGGCCAAGGAATGCAAAGACATTTTTTGGCAACCACAGGTACCTCAAGATACCACACCAAGGTACCACACACACTGCTAAATGGATTCAAGACCGAGATTAGGTCAAACACATTCCATGGCCTCCTCAATGACCAGATCTAAACATCATTGTTCCTTTATGGGTGGTTCTGAAAGTAGAAATTTCCACCTCTTTCATCTCTTAAAGTGCTGGCTTTCCTTTTGAAAAATGGCCCAATACAAGATAGAAACAGTTATACACTTGTATAACAGTCATCCAGCATATTGTGATGAAATGTGAACAAGCCGACTGACTGTGGGCGTGGTATGGGGTACACTGAACAGTGGCGGGGGAGCAATCAGAGCAATGAGGCGCACCTGAGAGGTGGTTTTAAGTGTGGAGAGGTAAGGGAACGGAGGGTGTGTCGGGATGAGTGTGTGGTGCTGGAGGGGTGTTGGAGTCGTTTCTAAGTCGGTCGCGGTTGCTAGAGCCACTGCTAATGAAGATCGTTAGCTAGGGTAGGGACAGAAAATGTGAGTGTGCTTCGGCAGTGAGGTTGGGGATAGGAGCACCGCACTGCTAATTGATTACTCGCCCTGCCTCAGCTCTCTGTGGTACAAGCTTAGCGATCTCTCCTCCTGTTGAGACACCTGACAAAGCTCCCCTCTCTGAGGTGCAGTCCACAAACGCCACGACCCGAGGGAGGGTCTGAACGTGCATAGGGGAGTTCCTTTTTTAACCATTCTTTAAATTTTTTGTATTGTCTTTGTTATTGGTTGTTGTATAAATTTCCCCAGATTATTCTCTGTAGCTGGATATTATTGTGGATATTATGCCTCGTGCGGGTTTATTATAATATCTTCATACAGATATACAGAGACAAGAAAGCACTGCCTCTGATCCATTCATCTTGTCTGGTGGTCAGAGTTCATACTAATTTAATGTTGCCTGTATTATGCTGTCAGAAGTGTACTAGATATGCACATAGTGGCTCTGTTTGAATGAACTAATGTTCCTCATTCACTATGGGTGGTGTGATATACACCAAAGGAAGCACAGCAGATACTCGGTACCCATCAGCAACACAAGCTGTGAGTCAGGTAGTTAACAGAGCTTACGTTCAATTATTACACTGGTTAAATAAAAACAGGAAATAAAGACTTTGGACAGGAATAGGTCACTAAATAATGCCTTTTTAAATTTACCTGATTTTACCTGAAATTTCCTGCATCTCCCTGGTCACCAATGGATCACATTCATGGCAGTGGTCACTGTACACAGAGAAAAGCCAGCTCATTTGGCAAATGCTCACTGGTTGCCAGCTGTCAATGGCAGGACACTTGTTTAATTTCAAATTAATTCTCATTAACTGCCAAATTTACTCCTCCTGTTGAATGCAAAACCTCTTGTTATTAACATCTGATGCCACCGCACAGATATACTATATATCAATTGAAATATCTTAAGTACTATTTTCTGAAAGAGATTCAGATGGTATTTGAATTACTGTAGGTGGGGGTAATTCAATAAACCCCAAAGTTTTTATCTGAACAAATGATTGACATGTTTTATGAATTCAGGGCAGCATTTATGTTGTAACTTATTCATCCTTTTCTGATTCTTTATTCAGACTGGGCCTCCTAGAGGAAGATGCATCTGAACAATGATTACAATGGGGAAAGATGTTCAGCTTCCTTATAAGACTGGGGCCTAAATTTAATCTGTTTTCTGCTTTCTTTCCAGTCCAGTTTCCTGCACCAGATCCCAGCCTCCTGAATATAAATAGGCTTTGTGTATTCTCACCACTGCAATAGCAAAGGCATACAGTATCTGTGTACAGAGTCCTTGTGATGTCCCACATTTAAAAAGTCATTTAAAGTAATTTCAAACAATAAACATGTTTTGGCATTGTTATTGTTTTTTTCAGTGTATCTGGATTTCTGTCACATATCCCTGTTCCCATCATTTTCACCTCAATGGTTTCATTGGTTGTTTTTTTTTCAAGTCTAACATTTGATTCAGCATAACGTGGCGTGAATAGTTACCCTATACGTGAATGCACATTGGCACATGTGTATTGAAGCACTGCCATTTGGAAGCAGCTCTTTTGAAAATTGGATCAAGAGGTGCTAATTGAGAATTTGGTGTTTTCTGCCACTGATATCTCTAAATTTCCATTTCAAATGGCTACCATTAGTCATGCAAGTCCATTTAGCTGCAGAATTGGACAAAAAAAATGATACAATTAAATCTGACACTGTTGAATTTACCATCCATTACAAATTTTACGTAATGGATCCGATGACTCAATACAGATGACAGGAACTACTGTTCACTGTAGAAACTGGATCCAACAGGTGGATGTTTTGAGGCTGTACAATACCGTATTGAGAATCGATGCAACACATATTTTTTGTTAGTATAAGTACCCTACGGAGGAAAATTAGCCTGGATTTGTATGCGAGAAATGCTGGAGAGGGTGATCTTTGCCATCTTTGCACAGATGATGCAACGTGCTTGCCTTTTCTAGTGAAGTACATAATAGTCAATTGTGCAGACAATGCACTGCAATTTTTCCATATAGTCAGCATGTCACCGCTGCATATAAATTCATGCTTATAATATATGCTAATATTATGCTAATATATTCATACTTATTGTAAAATGTATGGCTGTATGAATCCTTACGTTATATCTTATGGAAGTATTAAACTCACAATGTGACTAACACCAGCACCAGGGGAAAAACAATGACAGTCAATTGAGTTGTCTCAGTGTAAGCTCTCCAACACTATGACAATAATAAAGTAACGCTGGTTGAGTGTGATTAACACCTGCGGGGTTTAAATAACAACACAGAGGACAGAATATGAATTAGTTATTGTGCATTCCAGCTAAAGCTTTTCATATAGTGCTAAAATAACATGAGAGGATGTTTAACGTGAAGGTGCAGATGGGGAAACTGGAGCAGAGCTGAATAGGCCTTCAAATGATGCCATTTCAGAGCTGATGTAACAAGAGTTAATGTAATCTACCAAGTGCCACTCCAGTTACACCTGTGTTGAGATGTTTCACAAGGGCTTCCAAAATACCGGTTGTACATGGAATTCACAATAAGCTAATGGACTATAAACAATGGTAACCTTGAGGGGAGTCACAAACATGGGCCCAACTCACATCTAACACAACCGGCAGTGCATAGTTATGTATTTCGGTCTGTATCCTCACACAACTGTGACCTATACCTCTCACAATCAGCCTAACCTCCTCGTCTGAAATTCTTTGATTTCTAATCATGCTTCTTATATTCACCATCTGTCATTTTGAAGGTTTAACAAAATTCCCTTTTGATCTCAAATGGGTTCCTATAGACCTGAAGTGTTTAAAATATGTACACCATTAAACACAATTATGTAACAGCCAGACTGGCAGAAAGCTAAGGACTGGACGTACAGAACCCGTCACTACCAGGCAGGTCAATTTCCTGAAAAAATAATTCACACTTCCCAAAAACATGTTATTATGCAACAAATAAGCGTCATGTCAAGTTAACACTTTATTTACAGCTAATAATTTCAATTTAACATACCCTGTGACACTAGATAGAACTTGATTTGGTCAGTCACCTCAACTTGTTAAAAATGGGGAAAATTAAAATATACAGCAGATTTACAACACAAAGAGCAAAGGTTGTTGCCACTGGATGGCAATTTCATCATTCACTACACAACTGCAAAATAATTTTTAACTGGGAAAAAAATACACAATCCCGGAACATTAGAAATTCTGTCTGTTAAAGGTTTTGCTCCTACTTTTTGGGGAAAATGTGTTTGTTTCCACTTTTACTTCCACTCCATTCCCTGTTTATGATAGTTTGCATTGTGCAATGGTCGTTATGTAGGCCGCAATAATGCTAAAGCTATACATTTTCAGGAAAGTGTCAGCCGGTCATTTTGGAAGTCCTGATAATGTGCCCTAATCAGAGAAAAACTCCAGCTGCACCCAGTAATGCAGTCTTTTTATTACATACACAATGAAAATTAATATATATGCACATGAGAGCAAATTCCTATTTGGGAGATTATGCATTTTTTTTAGTCTGTAGTCTGAATGGCTTCACAGTTATCTGATTCCACCTTATGTGAGAGAGAGATAGAGAGGGGGAAAGAGGCAGAGGTAACTAATAAAAAATAATATTTAAAAATCTAGAATTCAACATATAGACAATATATGTAAAAAATACTATATTTATTAGTGAAACATCAACAAGGTATATTTGTGCATGCATTGCACATGAGAATCTACTCCCAAAACCATAATATGCAATACAAAGGAAACACTGCCCACACATCCGCTCCAAGCGAGGTACGTTGAAAATACATGTAACTAGATGTATTAGTGCTTTGCTATATAATGATCAGATCAAACTTGCTGTAATCACAGAGCACAAATCCTAGCTTCATGTAGAGGTGCAAGTGATTTCATCAGTGTAGCAAAGAAATATCCAATTAAAATAATCACTCTGAACTAGTGATATTTCCCACTCCTCTCACAGTCAGAGATCGAGGAAAATGTACGCCGCCCCTCAACACTCTGTGTGGCTGTACAAGGTAATCATCCTCTTCACGGTGCCGGGACTCAAATAGCATTCCTGCTACAAGATGAAATCTATAAAAAGAGGAACCACATCTCATTACCAACAGTACAACAGAAGGTCACTTTCTCCTCCTCTGTCACTCTCTGTAATTGCACCCCTTGGCCATTGCTGTTCTTCACTTCTGTGTCTTAGTCATTTCCCACTAATAACAATAGCACTGTATAGTTGTAAAATAACAGCGATACTTTTTAAAAAATCACAGTTTAAGTGCCGTTTTAGACCAAACATCCAAAGATGGACATCAATGCAAGATGCAAGCATCTGGCAAAATATTATTTTCGAAAGCAGAAACAAAAGTAACAAAAGTTGTCATTGGAAAAAAATCTACATTTGATGCATCATTTCAACTAAGAAAGGGGCACTTCAGTAATGCAAGCACGGCAAGGTTAAATCTGAACAGTATGTTGGTGCCAATGTTTTATTATTACATGCTAAAACTTTCTGTTTACATCAAAACTTGATAGTTCTGCAGTGGCAATCTACCGTTTCATCAAACGTAAATAATGCCTGCCACTTTCTAATCTCCCCACTTACCATGTCTGCTGGACAGTTTTCTTTTTTTTGTTAACAGAAAGGAGACTTTTGCTCCTCTTCAAACACTGTACATTTACTTTCTCTCCCATCCATCTTCTGTCCCCAAACATATCCTTTATTGGTTGCCCCTTCTTTTTCGTCCTGTTCTGATGGCATCCACAGCTGCAGATGGTGATTGAAACTACAGCCTCTAAGATAAGGTTCACTGGAAGAGCCCCAGTGTAATCCCCTGCGGCATCTGTGAGAACTGAAAAGACCACTTCATGGGTGAAGGAGCCCTTCAGTCAAAAAAAAAAAAAAAAATCTTCACTTAATTCTTTTTTTTGTTTCTTTTCAGAAAATGTTAAAAGGCACATATATTTGTCAAGTGTTATTATCCTCATTCTTCCTCTTCTTCTTCTTCTTCTTCTTATTCTTATTCTTATTATTATTATTATTACTATTATCATCATTCAATGCTATTACATTTGAATGCCTCCGTCACCCTCAACAAATGGGGGAAATCATACTTGCCTGAAAATAGCCTCATCTTCAGTTCTCCCTGGATTCCGTGGAAAGGTCAATACTTATCACAGCACTCTCACTCATTTGAGGGCTTGCGTCACAGGAAACAGACTCATTGGTATGGGATGATGCACACTGGATTCTGTATAAACCCTTGGCTACATCTCATGTCATCTTCTGTGTAAGCAACACAGACAGCACAGGACAGCACATTCCGTCAGTTCCGGGTGATGCAGTTCCTTACTTCATCATGTTACATCAGACCTATCATTATATGATGCGCCAGAACGTCTAACCCTGAAATTGCTCATGCTCCTTCTATACCTTATGCATTTTATTGAGTAATGCATGTCAACCATACATCACGCATGCTTTTCTTCATGTTACTGTTGACTCGCTCAGCTATTTTTCTTAATTGCTTTTTTTAAAAAAAAAAATTGCACAGTGCAAAATGGGCACTCATTGGAGGGTATGTGCTACCTACTCCACTGATGTTGTCTGAGCAACTTTCAGGCACCTGAGAGTTGTGGGATACGGAAGCCCTGGCTGACCTTCCCATCTCTATTCCCAAGTTGCTGTCAACAGAAGACACAGGCAGTTTTGAACCTGAGCCAAAGTGCTCAGCCTGCCCCTAAGATGAGCACCTTGCCAGTTGAGCCACTCGGGAGCTTGCTCAGCCATTTGGATTATGGAAACTGCATCCAAACATTTTCCCAAGGCGACCATAAAAAATTTTAGGTGACGTTGTCTGTTTAGGGGATGAAAAAAATGAAGGTCTGGACAGACACAAAAAGACTGTTTGAGAGACCTGACAGATGGCTATTTTAAAAGATAGGGTCCTCGTGAGAGTTTTCAAATTGGAAGGGTGAAGGAAATTCATTTTATGTAAAACGGAATATGGCATCGGTGCAGTGCATGATGCACAGCAAGGGACGCAAGGCTCTGGGAAGCTGTCTGTCGTCAAGGGGGATGTGCGGGGCAGACAGGAAGGGAGACAGCGAAAGACACCAGCTCCAATGTCACCAGCAAACGGCACAGGATTGTGAGGGAGGACTTCCGTGTCATCAGCAGTGAGTAGCAGAGGAGGTACACACTTTCACACTTCGACTCTGCACTGATAGGGGGAGAATCACTTCTAATATCCCTCACCACAGGGTTTCATCACCTTTCAACAGTCCAGTACATGCTTCTGTGACCTGTGTATCAGGGTCAGTCTGTGACAGCAATACTTACCTATTATACATTGGAAAGAGTCTTGGGGAGTAAATGGCCATTTCCCATATGATGTGTTTCATGAATGCTATCTATAACTATGTGTAATTAGAAGATGCAGTGATGAAAAGTAAGGTGCAGGATGTACACAGTGCAAGTTATATGTAGTCAGCCTATCCACTTATCTCCATTCATTGTTACTATCCAGTAATAAGAAATTATTACAGAATCATTGCATATGTATGCAAATATGCGTAAATGGCTCAAATCCATCCAATCACTGGATCACTGCATTCACTGTTTCTGAAAATACACCAATAATGCCAGCTAGCTGTAACAATTCTGTCTTGGTAACATCAATCAAGAAATACTTCCCATTTTTCTCTCTAGAAGAGGGTCAAGATCTGATTTTGACATTCCATCAACTTTAGCATTAATGTCTCTCACTTGTCCACAACAGTGCAAAAGTGCTTGGAGTGGTTCCTGTTGTTTGGTATTCGTTTTGTTAAATAAATCATTTTAATGTTTTCTCTGTCTGCTCATGTTTTTTGTGAGAAGTATCAGCCAGCAGATCAGCCAATGGATCAGACACAGGGGAACATAGTCAATGCGAAACTAAAAGATGGTAACAAGTTTTGAAAAAAAATGTTTGTTTGTTATATGTGCATACATGAATGGTATAAAATATACATGCTAAAGTGTAATGAATGAAAGTATACATACACGCACACACACACACACACACACACACACATATATATATATATATATATATATATATATATATATACACTTCCGCTCATTACACTTTTGCATGTATATTTTATTTCATGAACTCTGTAAGATACCATTCATGTATGTACATATAACACACATAAGTATTGTGTTGCTTTTTTAACAATTAATTGATTATCTACATCTGTTCAACACCAATCACAGATTTCCTTCCCTGTGATTTGGCACACAAGGTACAGATGATTGCCTTTCTGATATACTCCCCCACCAGTTTTAACATGTTGCCCTGGTCATGAATGAGGTAATTTGCAAGGAAAGCCCTTTGGAAGGAGCTTTGAATCAATAACGACACTTCGATGACCTTCACATGATAAATGTGTTAGAGTGATGGGCCATAACATTCATTGTGTTCATTATGTACAGCGCTGAAGTTAAGTTCAAATGTCAAGTTAGTTCCACCATGTACACTACATCATTGACTGTGAGAAGAGTCCTTGCTTCATATCGACCCTCCTCAGACCCCAAGTAGCGATATTCTAGTGCCATTTGCAGTACAGTCTTAAGTTAATTTAGGATATGGCTTTAATAGTGTTATGCTCACACTCACTGGTCTGAGAGTGTTGTAAGCCTGGTCTGACACTGTTGCTCATTCAACTTGAATGGATACACTTATGTTCTATTGTGCTGGAAGTTGCTCTGGATAATAGCATTTGCTAAATGAATGTAGTGTAATATAATGTAACACACAATACCCTCTATAATGTGTGTTACATTATATTACTAGGTTTGCGTTGTCTTTCCTCCACAAAACACCACTCTTCAACTGAAAAATCTGTAAAGAAGAAAAAAAAGCGATCGCTGCAACAATATTTTATTTCCTTTCATTTGCGTGACATTCTTGACCCAATTCCACATGAGAAAAATTCTGCTTATACATGTAGTAAGCACTCCAGATGGGAGTCTGTACTTTTGCCATCTCTCATTTTTCCTGAGAATTATTTATTGCTTTAAAACCCCATCTGGGCAAGTCCAGACTAAACACTCTAAGGCCGGCTGAACCCACCGGGATCCAGAGGTCCCCTTCTATTTCACTTGCCATGAAGTCTGCTGTCATGGCACTGTGCACTCAGTCTGAGACATGAAGTCAACTGTGGAAGGGTGCCATTTAGAGGCAAAGGGTATTAGAGGACACTGCTGTTCTATTTTTGCAAAAAAAAAAAAAAAAAAGCTGGGCTCTGATTACAATCAACCCCTACATATGGGGAGTTTTGGTGAGGTGAAAATCAATATAGAAGCCATCAAAACATAATCTTAAAAAAATTAATCCACCAACAACATTGAAGAAAGCTATACACAGTATCTTCTACCAAAATTATTTCAGTTTTGTGTCTGTAGGTATAGTCCAAAGAGACATGAGATTTGAGATCTTCTTCATTCCTCACACTCTGGGGGTAAAAATCAAAATACCAGTTTGTGAGTCTTAATCCATCATGTGAACAGATACAAAACCGTTGTCACTGTAGCAGTAGTGCTGTTAACAACAGCAAAAAAAACATACTATTATAACAGTGTAGGACCACAATTAACTATAATGGGTTGTGACTATTTATAGTTAAAATGGACAGTTTATTACATTTACATTTTTTTCACTAATAAGACTATTGCAGTATGTAAATGTATGCCACAATGATTTCCTCTATACCTCTACATGTACTGCGCCGTCACCTGGGAGCTTCAATGAGCTGCATACAGCAATATGTGATTGTTTACACATCTTTTACAATGACAGATGGATGGGTATTGACTTGAGTGCAGTGTGGTGATGAATTCAGACGTTCTAGAAGTTGATTTTAAAGCTGCTCTAATCTAAAGAAGTACAGTATGAGAAATTAAACGCAGCCGCAGGATGCAGAGGACACCAGAACTGTGCCAGGTGTAACATTTTACAGGTAATCGGTGATCTGACCACCAGGCCAGATGCTGTGGATGTATTCATATTTGTGCATACTGTGGTCAGTTCAGACACAGGCTCATTGAGTGAGTTGTCTGTGCTTTTCACTGTACAGATTTACATAGGTTTTAGTATGCAGATTTCACTCACACAGGTGCACATGTCTTAAAATGTAAGGTACAAAGGTAGGAGACCTCAACAAATTTAGTTCGCCCTAAAAAACCACACCTTTCTTCAAAGAGCCTTGTGGCAGTAAAGCCACTAAATATTTTAATTATACAAATATAAAAACATGACAGTGGTCTTGGTTCAGTTTTCTGTCACATTAGATGTTGGATAGATGAGAAAATATGGACGTTTGTACATATGTACCAGCCATATGAGTTATGACATTTGAAAGTATTGTTTCATTTTTCATATGAAACATCACCAAGCACTTGCTACAGCTACCCTGACCGAGAGCACACAGGTTATTTTTCATCTTAACCAAGATTGCAGCGCTCTGATTTATGTAGCTTTTCCTGGTTTTCACACAAAAGCCATCTTAAATCATAAATTGCAGCTGAAAGTACTGGATACACCCTCAGTCTGTCAATCCATTAACGTCTGCACAAGGCCTGGAAATTTTCTCAGGCCTCATCGCACTGTCAGCTGGGTCGCATCTCTGTTGTCTTTGGTATTCCATCAGGACCACAATTTGTAGCAAGGATACATGCCAGTTTGTTCTTGTAGAACACCGTATGTAAGGGGACGTTATTTGAGGTAATTTGTATGCATGTGTCATAGCACATATGACCAAGGAGCTCATGTTCTGGAAGCCAGACTAACTGATAAAACTGTTTGAATTAATCATTGTATGTCCACGGGGGTCTGTGAGATGTATCTCACTGGTGCATTTTATCTGCTGTCTGTGCCTACATGTTTCAGACATCAGAGAGAATAAAACACCACATTTAAAGACTGTAAATTTTATTGACAATTGTGAGGGGCAATTAGATGTGATGAAGGTTTGTCAGAAGCTTGGTTCTATTTTTATTTGAACTGCACATAGCCCGCATAACCACAAGCAATATTGATGTTATGCACACACTTTTTATTTAAACTTTTAAAAAGCATCAGGGTTATGGAGAAAAAACTTACCCAAGTGTGAGGTCAGAATGCATGGGTCTTTTTAAAGGAGACACGCCCTTGTTTCAAATAAACTCCACCCCTGATTTACATCTCCCACATACAGCCATGCAACTCTTCTGGGAAAAACTTAAGTGGGGTTTACGTACCTGTATCTCAACTCTGAATTAAACCCATTTTGAGTAGGCAAGACTACCTTTTATTTGTGCGCTTAAACATATTTATCACAATCTTTAATGTCTTCTAAATGCCTTGACTGTAACACTTATATTTAAAAATAAAATGAATACAGTGTTATTACTTCGCATTGCCATTAAAAAAACACTTCATCTTGTTGATTTGTAATTCAAATGATAACACAGGAAAAGCCATTTTTAAAACGCCAATGAAACAAGTTAAACATTCTGTTAAGTATTCTAAATATTCTGTTACAAATAATCTTTCCCATGCCATCAAATGAATAAAAAACAAATTCTAGGAAGGATGGAAGCCAAACTCCATAGCCAGGTTCACCATCCATCAGAGCAGATAACAGATAAGGTGAGTGCAGACCGAGAAAGCATTGGCTATGCTCAAGCTGGAGCAGAAATTGCAGATGTAAATGATGTTTGCAGTGCACATAAAAGCATTCATGTAGAACAATTTCTATCTGCCAAAATGGGAATCTATAAAAGGTGTTTGAAAGGTTTCTGAAATCTTCATCACAGTAAAGCTATAATCTTGACAAAGGCAAAAGTGTGTTTGCCATTTCCATCAAAAGTGGCCTACACTCAAATCTTGTACCAGGGAAGGGAAGGGAGCCACACTAAACATAGTGTTGTTCTCCACTTTTCTTCTGTATCAGTGCGGATTCACTTTAATGTTTTTCAATGGAACGTAGACATTATGCAGGACATCACCACCCATTTTCAAATGTATTGGGCTTTGTCAGAGCTGTGCTTGTGTTCTCCATGTCCCTACACATGGCCAGGAGGAGAGAGAATAGAATAAGAATAAAGAATAACAGAATAAATTCTGGGCTGTGTTTTATTTCCATCGATTAACTCACCTTATTAATCCCCTGTAAAATGTACCAACAGTATGAGAGCCCAGTGATGTGAATGAGTGAAAGGTATATTTTCATGCATTATTATTTTTTTTAAGTTAGAGAAGTCAGAATATTAATTTAAAAAAAACCTAAATGTGTTATCATGAACCAATATTTTATTTCCAATTATCGACGTTCGTCATTGATTAGTATGTTAAAAATATGTTACAAAATGTTTAAAAGCACATTGGAATATACATTACTGTCATTTAGCAGATATTGTTTTCTAAAGCAAGTTACATAGGTTACAGTTTTTACATGCTATCTGTTTATACAGATGGATAATTAATGCAATTCTGGGTTAAGGACCTTGCCCAAGGATACAGCAGCAGTGCCCCAGCAGGGAATTGAACCAGCAATATTTCAGTTATGGGCCCTGCTCCTTACCACCATGCTACACTGCCACCCTGCAGAGAAGGGGGTTTGTCTACTGTTATTGGTGTTGCTGATTATTATGTAGTGAGTATGTCTGTTGTTTCATTCATGTTATAAATTTTTTAGTGGTGTATCTGACTGTTCTTTGATTCTTGTTCCTTTACTCTTTGTAACAACTTTGATAGTCCAGGGCCCAGTGACTTGGCCTTTAGCACAAGTTACCACCCCACTCCTTAGGTTGTAATTTGAACACGTAAAGTTGATGTCAGTAGGAGAAACGTTAGGAATATTGTATAATGAAACACAAAATGACTAACATATTTACATGTACAAGTCGACATAACATTTTGGGGAGGGGGGGGGGGGCTCTTTTTGTCCTTCAGTACATTTCAGTCAGCAGGGCCAGCTTTTGGCATATGTGGAATATGTGGATGCACAGGATTATGACCCCCCCCCCGATGATATCAGTAGCAAAATGTTCATTATTACTTCACGATACAAAAATCCTACACATGCACAGCAGACAAAAACATGGTGAGGCACTGACATACTGACATGTCCTTCCCAGCACTAAAAAGCGAGCAATCTCTATGAATGTATTGAATTTCATGTGACCTAGACCGCCACAGTACGATAGATAGTTTGCAAATTATGACAACAAATAACAGGAGTGAGCAACATGAGCCAATATGCCTGTTATTTCAGTGAGAGAGAGAGAGAGAGAGAGATCATCAATGGATCATGTGGCATATAAAAGGACATATCTGAAAACAAGGATGTTCTGAAAAAGAGGAGGAATGCTGCAGTATGAACAGGTGTTTTGTAACAAAACAATGAATTGCTAAAATTTATATTGTGTGTTTTGTGCATCTGTTAATGTTTCCTACAAACTGAAATGTGCGGTCAGGTAGTTGTGCTGGTTGTCATTTTAGCTTGCTAAGATGACTAGCCCATTGTTTTTGAGAAGACAGTTGATCGACTTAAAATTTTAATAGTCAATCTTAAAAAAAAAAAAATATGTTTATTTCTTGCAAAGATAATCAGCATCAATCACATGACTGGCTTGCAGCTGTCATATGACATCATTGATGACTTCCTCAAGAAGACACCACATTTTTTAGACTTTTTAGGACTTTACAGTTATGCTGTGTATAGTTCACTAAGTGTTGTAATTTGTTATATTTAACATTCTGATATATTTCACATTCCATGCGTTATGTTCTTCAATACAATAACAAAAAAAGTTCTCCTGCACAATAAACTGCATGCATGTATTCTTACATGTGTGATCTTACATAAGGCCCTGAAAAACCTGGAGCCAGTCGTGATTTCAGTTCAATAAATAATCTAATTGCCTATACCGCAATAAGGTCAAAGTATTTGAATCTCACATTGTTCTCACTTCAGTGTGTTTACTGTGTCATAAAAAGGAGATATTTTGCAAAGCAGGTGAAGGTAAATGAAACAATCTTGTAACTAAGGGGTCAATTACAAGTGTGTGTTGGCTCCAGTGAACCATACTGGCACTGGATGCTTTATGATAATCCATTTATACCTCTTCATAAATTCATTCCAATCATGCTTCACGCTTCCTAAGTCTGTTAGTAGGTAAAAGGAACCCGTTCATGATTGCCTGTTCAGTAGTCTTGAACTGTGCTATATATGTTTACAACCTCTAAAACAACAAGTCAATGCCCACCTTTAAAAAGTCAATGTTTTAGGATTGACCCTGTCAATAATAACTAAAACCAAAATCCTTTTCAGGCAGTAATGTCTTGGGGGCGTCACAACTCGCAAATCTCCGTTGGACAGACTTGGACGACAAATAGTTTAGTGTGGCAGGAAATTGTGATTTCTTCACACAATTAAAATTGCTCCAGGAGACAACTTGGAAATGCAACTCGCAATCAGAAATAGCCCTCCCTGAGGCTAAATTTGTCTTTTTTTTACTCTTGTAAATCGCAAAAGGTATATATTTTTGTCATTTAAATCAGTTAAGTTTAGTTTAATTTCCTTCTAGAAAACAAAACTTTCAGGTGAATGAATGAATGAATGATAGCATCAATCCCAGTTTCATTAAAATCATATTACTGTCAGTTCAAAGTCACATAGTTACAAGAAAGCATAGCATCCCAATTACACCTGAATTCAAACTACTGAAATTGCAGTTTGTTGAATAAAATGTGGCTATGCTCAAAATGTTCTGATTTCTCACTTAAACCTACAAGACTAACAAAACAGCAAATACATGCAAATATTTGTTGTATGTGTATCTTAATTGTATGACTTTTCACCATTCTCACAAGTTTATGAGTTACATATTATCATGTTATCAACATAGAAAACCAGCCCAGGCCAACCAGATACAGGCATGACAAGAATTAGAATGAATCGAAATCGTCCTTCTACTTTAAAGTATTAGCAGAACCACGGCGAGTATGCCCATCTTTAAAAAAAAAAAAAAAAAACAAGAAAACACTCGTAGGTCTTATAGGCATCTCGGTTTCCTTTTTCCTGCTTATGCCCTAAATGGTATGTCCAACGATTTGTTTTCCCTGACAAGTAATCGTCAGGGGAAAAAAGCTACCTTCCTCATTTAGTGGTCTTCTTTGGGATATCCTCACTGTGACTGTCTCCACTGGCAGAAATATTGGATCGATTGAAAACGCAGCAAGAGAGAAGCTGCAGATGAAGGCAGCGTATACAATATATGAACAGCAATTTGTACATCCAACCAGCGCGTTTATGAAGAACATGGACAAACGTGAGTTGAACAAGACATGGTTGTGTTGTATGAGTTACAGGATGTCCCGCTGCGTTCCTGATACACATTTGCACGTCTGCTTTGACACGTGCTCTGATATACTGCAATTTCTCAGTGTCATCTGACGGCCTGCCTTCTTAACAGGCTCAGGAACAAGTTTACTTTGTGCACCGCTCTCAACAAAAGCGTGGATTAAAAATGCCACTAAACGCTGTTTTGCCTTGGTCCAGGCACACGCGGTATCATATTAACGTGATGACAGCTGCCGAGTAGAATTATCCCAGCTGCGACTCTCAAATTCTTAAACTGGATAGTTGCCTTGAAATTTTAAAATCACAAACATTATAACTTTAATCGACTCGATCACATCATTTAAATAAACAATGGGAATTACATCACCGATTAGTTCCATATCGCACTTGTCGGTCTCGAGTCGAGCCACACACGTTAACACAGCTAACCTCCTTGCTGCTTAGCATTTGACTATGTTGTGGTAATAGCAAATGACTTGCATCATGCTCAGAGAGCGTCATTGGGCTACTGTCTAGATTTAGTTATTTACTCTGTAACCGAATAGTAGCAGGATTTAAATAAACATCACAATGTTTCTTTGTGAAACGTCTGGACATTATAAGCACTTACACCAATTGTGTAGCGTGCAGGCGGTTTTGCAGTCTGATTGGCTGAATGGGTAAATACAATTATCATACAGCGAGAAAACAAAACATTTGCAACATACAAAACAAAATATTCTTCTCTGAAGGAAAATCGTGCATCCAGTCTTAGTAACATATTCATGTCCATGACTATTTATTTCTCGGCCACTTTTCGTTACTGAAATCCGTTACAACATGCAGCTGAGGGTGGCGCTGGAGTTCAAAGTAAGTCTTTCAAGGGTTAAGGAATCCGCTGTTGGTCTAGTCTCCGTCCGTGCATTGCTTTTTTTCCCTATAAAGCGCGATGTAAGTAGCCTATTGGTTACTTGTCAGGAATAGTAAACTACATCTGCTAAACATCTTCAGCAAATGCTACATTCAGCACGGTTTCTGTTAGTCCGAAATACTGAACGAGGGAGGTTCAGTTTCTCCGTTCATCGTGAAATGTAGATTAAATAAAACTTTACAAGTGGTCTTGAGATTTTGATTGAACCATACCGGCGGTTTGGTTTGCGCCAACCGGCTTTAGCGAGATTAGAACGACTCGATGGGCACGCGTTAGGCTCCGATTTTTTCCCTGTTAAGATTAAAAGGTTGATGTCTAAGGGACACAAGTCAAGGATTATATATTTATCCCGTCTTTTATTTTGCCTAACAAGATAAATAAAACTATACTTGATGGTTGTTGGAGGAAACTGAAATCAACGTTAGAATACTCTGTTGCAAGGTAAGATTTGGGCTTGTTTCTGAACATTTTCGTATAGACACATTATTTCCAGTAAATGTGGATTGATATTAATGTGGGTTTTTCTCTCAATATATAAACTGGCTGTATTTTTTCAACTTCGATTTTACGTAAATTGCAGGCATTGTATCTAAAGTGTCTTTTCAATGTTGTTGGCGTTTATTTCAACGCGTAATTTCAGGAAATCCGTTTGAAATATGCAGAAGAAAGATCTGGGGGTTTCGCGTGATAATTTTGGGCTTTGCGTCAGAGCGCTCTGCTTTATTTGGCAAGCTCCTGAAGGGCTGCCACCGATATATGCTATCGGAGCTACGGCTGCGTTGCGCATTAGCACATACAAGCGCTCATTTTGGGTACCCGTACACCTACTCTAGGTTAGACGAGGCAGTGTTCAAAGCAGTTTGACTTTTTACATGGTTAATTTTGAAATTAAGATTGATGGATTTTAAGATAAATATTATGCTGCGGTAAAGTATTTAAAAAGTTGGAGTCATCCAGGACCAACAAGGTAGGTCAGAGAGGTTTCAGTGTCGGAGGCTCCTCGGGACGCAACGATTCCCCTGTGGAATCTAAGTAGTTGGGGTTTTGACGTAACTAACAACAGTGGTGATTAGATGTCTCTCGGTTATTCAGCTGCTTCGCTAAGTATTGGAATTTGCTGCTGAATAGAACACACGTGTTGTCGCAGAACTATGAAAATGAATTCATTACTGGGATTTATTTTCATATTACATAGCGGTCAACCATGAAGGCAGTGGTGGTCGGTAATTAGATTAGGTGCCGATAACGTTATCTGTGCAATACTAGTATGGTAATATGATGATTGTGTCAGTTGAGACTCAACTTGAGAGTAACCAAAAAGCCTAAAAACGAGAACATTTGTGCAGTTGCTTCTCCGATCAAGTGCCCATGTTCAAAAAGGCCAGCGCGCTATTCTTGATGTGATATTGTTAAAAGCTGATTTTTTGCTTGATATGGCCATCAGGCACATTAGTGTGCTGCGCAGCTGTGTTTCGACAGTAATCATCCAGAATCCACAGAAGCGTAAACAGTGCAACCGAATGCTTGGCTTTGCATTGTGTGAGAGCAGATGACAGAAGTCTGGAGGAAGTCTGTCCATATTTTGAGGACAGTCAATATGTCACTCCAGCTTCAGTTTTTCAGCTGACAACTTCTTTACCAAAAAGCGACATTTGCAACAGCGCTACAGATGTATAATAATTCATGGAAATCATGATCTGAATTTTAAAATATGCATCTGTGCTCTGTGAAGTGCTTTATGACGATTCTTTTGTAAAGGTGATGTGGAAGTGTTGATAACTGTAATTAAAGAGACTGCACACATGTGATGGGTTGGCTGTATCACTTCTTCAAATATACTAAATAGCACTGTGACTATATCATTCTTCAGGTCTACTGTCTTGCTTGACACAATATATTATCTTGGCCAATTTTTCAAGTTCACTTGTTTCCTGTTGAATCCGACATGATCCAGCACACAAATGATCATTTATCTAAATAGGAAAAAGACAGGCCTACAAATTGGTTCTACTTTGGCACTTGTAATGTATCCATTTTCTTTTCTCATAAGTTGTAAATGAGATAATCAGAGGCATGATTTTTTTGATGTTGTGTTCTTGAATGCATTGTTAACTTATATCCACGGGCTGCTGATCAAGCAAGCTTTTCACTTCATAGTGCATTCAGTTGTTTTCAGTGGTATCATTGCCTTCTGTTTCATCATTCCAGTGAGTTTAGATATGATATGAAAGCTTGCATTGCTGTGTTGATTGATAGAAATCAGTCTTTGCCAGAAAGTAGAATATTACAGGTGCACCTGTTGGTGAATTCAGCTAAAAATTTCAGGGAGGATAGCAATTCTGTGTTAAAAAATTCTAATTGGCTACAGTTTGAAATCAGTTAAATGATTCCAGTACAACTGCATGAATGAATGAACACTGTTGAGATTGTGGATGGAAAAGTTGACATTATCATTTTACTATCCCTGCCAAAATCATTTTTGTTTGAGCTAATTGCCACAATTCATTGTCATATTTATGCTAGCTCGTCATTTAGCCGATGGAAAACAAAAGCTGATGGAAAGTCCTTGTTTGATTTTCAGTAGATGTGAATAGGAACAAGGTATGTTTGTGATACTGGAAAGAAAAGAAGATCAGATCCTCAAGCTTTTTGCACCCTGGATCATAGTGGTCTATGCTTATCCCTGGCAGTCATGGAACCACTGAAGCAGCAGGAGAAAAGCACTTGAATAAACAGGGGGTAGTGCCTGAATCCTCCAAGGCTGGGTATTACACAGGGGGAAAGAGACTGTCATGTGTTACATGTGACCTGGATCCTAGCTGTTGCTCTTCCGTAGAGCGGGTGGAAACCACATATGAAATGTGCAGATTCAAAACCAATCAATAAATGCAATTTGGTGTTTATTTGTTTAAACAAAAAAGGGGTTAACCTTGGTTAGTCCTTACTTTGGCACATACAAGGTGAGGGTGTATGTAAGGATAATCCCCATGCTCAAAAATGCAAAGGGAAGCAACCTCTTAGTTTGCAGCAGACATTTATACGAGTAATGATGCATGCAATTCGGTGAGTCTGTACAAAAAGTCCATCGCCACCCAAGAACATAAAACAGAGCAGTCGTATAACTGACTTGTACTAGCTCGGGAGTGCACAATATTCGGCATAATGTTATCTTCAGGCAGTGTACCGCAGCAATGGAACAAACGCCTGACTTTAAGGGAAGTGGCTATGTCAGCTGTAATTGTCAGTCAGGTAGTTACAATGGTACATTTCCTTGGTAGCGCTCACCGCTGCTTATGATTTTGTGTTAGTGTGCTTTGCCACACTGATCTACTTTTAGCAGACCACTGTCCTCAAGGCTATAACATTTGGAGGTGATCTCGGGTTAAGGAGAGAAATCCTTTTAACCTGTAGGGATCCAAGGGGGATTAAGTTGGTGCTTGAATGTGAACTTTCTATTCTGACAGAGGGAGTGTCTTTATCAAATGGTGTTTGAACAGGATAGTCAATTTGCATTCAGTTGGAATAGTGTCTGTGTATTGAAGTACTGAAGTATTGCTTTAGAAATTGTTTTGAAAATGACATTGCTCTGGACTGAACTGTGGTCTTTAAAATTCATGCAGCACATCTGTCATCCGCTGTGGTTTTCAGCTGCCATTTCGGTGCATGATTATGTGAATGAATCTCTGCATCAACCAAACCAGACAGAAGGATGTCTGGTTCCATGCAAACTATTCAAAGGCCTCTGCAGTCCTCTCAAAAGAATATTCAGTGCATGCGTCAAATGTAACGATGTTTGGTAATGCTTTACTTGAGGTGGGTTTTACGAAGCAGTCATAACACCTTATGTCAGCTGTAAGTAATGGCCATAACCCAACATAATTTAACATTATGACTAGTCTATAATAAAAGAAATAAAGTGAAGTGAGTGATGAAGAGCATCATATGTCATGTATCCTGTGAAAACCAGTTATGAAAAGATGTTTATAATATATATGCATAGGACAGTGGTTATAACGCACTGTGTAGTGCTTATTAAGTTGTTTTGAATACTACGTAAGTAAAGTGTTACAGTGTGTTAAATCCCCAATTCGTTCCTTGCTTGATATTTCTGAGGTGCAGGTCAGATTTTGAAATCCAAGCTGAAAGGGTTTCAGATCAAGGCCTGCAGAAAATGTTGGGATTTTTATCATGCTGTGCTTCACAGGCTGGCTGTTGTTGTTCTTGGCAGGTTGGAATTGTGTCTGATGAATACATGATAAGAGGCAGGCTCAGAATCTTGTAAGAACACAGAAAAAACGAAAATTTCAGTTTGTGAAAGCGTAGGGTTCCGCCTTGATTCAGCATACTGCATACTGCGTGAGCGCACCACAGTTGCGTTTTGGAGTGGAAATGCATTACACAGTAGGATAATGTATGTTTTGAAAGTAAATGTTAGGGGTGCATTGAATCTAAAGGCCCTGGTGCTTTGTCCTTAGTTTTAATTAGCAAGTTAAATCATGTATTACATATTTTAAATAGAGTTTATTGATTGTCTGTGACTGCCTAAAAGAGTTTTAACTGTTGAAATGGAACATATACTTGAAACTAGCAGCTTATATGTTTAAAAGTTGTGTGCCTTTTTATTATGTTTCTGTTTTCCAGAGTTATACTTTTGGTCACTCTTATGTGCTTGCTTTTATTGGTTCCTACCTTTATGTCTAAATTAAATTAGTGTTAGTGTTAGTTTTTATAAGATACAGTTTGGCAAGTCCAACAATGACAAATTACTGAAAGAAGGAAATTGCTAAATTTGAAAGACTTTGTGTTGAAAAAAGGTGCCCAAATTTACAGTACCTGTTTAGTGCAAATATATTTCATACTGTACTGGTGAGCATAAATAAAATTGCTTTGTAAGTTAATGTTAAATGTGCTCAGCTAAAACTGCTTTTGTAATTGCCTGCAGTTATTTAAAGTCATGTATGTTACCAAGAGGGATGACTGGCAACAAACATTGGACGAAGTACAGGTGGGGCTTAATATTGTTAACTTATACATGAGTTTGAATAATTCCTAGTTTACAGTCATACCTTTTTACTTAAACTACAATGTAAAGTGTATTTCCTGGTGGATCAGTGTTCAGACTTGTTCTTCCCCTGAAGTATAAATAAATTTCATTCTTGTTGGAAGTTAGTCACTTGCAGGTCAAGACCAAATGAGCATAACAGGTTTATGAGTGTCTCCCCTCTTAGGTAAGTAATAGGATGAATTTTTATAAACAGTATGTTGTTCAGTCAGCACAAAGTATATTGGAGACTGAAGTATTTCATCTGTCATCTCCAGTTTTGTTGGTGTATACATTTATCACATCCCAAATGGTGAGGAAAACATCCAAGCAACAGAAGTGTTTGAAATGACACTACTAAAGAAGGAGTCCTGATGTTATTGGTTTTTGCTCAGTGAATGCATGATGGCTTAAGAGGAAGGGCATGTGGATTTCTCTGTCCTTAAAGGTATGAGATTAGTGGGAAAATGCAAGAGAAGTATGAAGAGGTGATGTAGGGAGGTGAAACAGGAACTGCAACGCTACAGGAGTATGTGTGTAAATTGCAAAAACATGATTTCTGAGATCGTGGCATCTTTCATAAGAACCCTGTTTCGGAACACACTTAATTTTTTATCCATTAGAGCACTGGTTTCATTAGCAATATTGTAGAGAAAACAAGCTTTGTTCTAAGTCTGAAGATGCACTTTAATTATAGTGTCTCTTAACTCAGTCTGAGAAGCCAGGTACAATATCAGGCATCTCTTTTGTGAAGAATATTACCTCTACAAGATTCATCGCAGGCTGAAGAAAGTATTTATCTGCCATGAGGTTGTGACATTGCAATGCTCTTCACGATTCCAGCTAGTAAAAAGAAGGATTCCCCAAAGCTTTGGGGAGAAATAAATAAATAAGTTTTCTGAGTCACGCACATTAAGGAGCAGAGCTGAGGACTGCCATGTTCTGTGTCAAGTACAAATGATCAAGGCTAATCTTTCCTTACGAAAACCCACTTGGGATTAAAAAGGAAACTGTCTACAGAAAACTTGGAGCAGTATTTCTGAAAAGTTGATCGATAACTTTTCCAAAATGAAAGCAAAATCTGTCATTCTCCATTGTAGTTATGTAGCTAGATATAAATAACTTGAAATTGTTGAATAATGTGATGGGGCATTTATAACTGTGAACATTTATTGCAAACATTAGCATATCCAAAAAATGTAGAATGTGCAGGAACCATCTGATGCCTTCAGTATTTAGTGGTATTATGTTTGGAGGAGGGACTCTCAGACCTGATAGGGAGCCTCTAACACCAGTGGGCAGATACAGGAGACTCACCATTTGAGGGGATAATGTCCTACATATTCCCACGACCGGAAAAATCCTTGAATACTGTCGTGGACCGATAATAAAGATTTATGCACAAAGGAGGATTTATCGCCTACACAAAAGTATTGACATTATAAAAACAAAGTAATACAACTGGTGAATATGTGTATTTAAGTAATAATGGAATAAACAAGGGATTAATATGTGATACAGGGTCCTGAAAAGGGAATGTTGCCACATATAGATACAGTACAAATTCCACAGATCCATGTCTGGCAGGGGTCTCTTGTATTTGTGAGAGGGCATTACAGCTGTGGGCAGGTATTACAATCGTGGGTAGTTCTTACAGTTGTGGGAAGGTATTAATGTATAATTCATACTCAATTTGATAAATGTAGGCTGTGAGTTGTTCCTCACTTTTACTGTAGTGGGAATATGCGCTGAAGAGTCATTATTTTTTTTTATTAAGCAATAAAACAAGCTAATCTGAAATTCTTGTGTGGCTCCATAACCTGCTTCATTGCGATCAAAGTGTCACAGAAATCCTAGAATGCATTTTTGCCATCTCTCTTTCTCTCACTGAATTGAACAACATTGCTGCAGATGCTTGGAAATGGAAGGAAGGGATCAGGGCATTGTTTTAAAATGGTAACTTCCCCCCAAAATAGAAATGACTTAATTTGTTCAGTCCGGTCACTTGAACCACAAGCCTGAGGGTTTGTGTGATTGCTGGTGTGAAAGAGTGAGTGTGGCAGTAGTTTTGACCAGGACTACACTATAGCAGAATGGTGAATGCAATCATAAAATATGCTTATCTCAAATATGGCAGCAGCAGGACATGCTAAATCTAGAGCTGCTGCAGATGTTGTGAATCTGTTATGCATGTTTGCTTCGGGCATTGTGGATCCACGCTGTAAACATGGTGGATGTGAGCTGTGAACACTGAAAATGCGCTGTGAATGTTGTTGAGTAAACGCTGTGCAAAACTGCTGCCAACACTGCGCTTGGTGTGAATGTGGTCTAGGTGTCACATGGCTCGCGTGTAGCCATGCTGCGAGCTTCGTGGGTCTGCTTGGAGAACATCTGAACGTGTGCTGTGAATACTGTGAACACCTGAGAATCTGTGTCGTGACCTCTGTGAACCTGTGTCGAGCATTGTGAATCTGTGCTGAACTTTGTAATGTATATGCAGATAAACAGCTCAGCCAGTTAAAAAAAGAAAAACATAGGAAACATCATGAGTAACATGTCTCAGTTAGTACATTGTTCAAAGAAATAAAACTGGATCAATAAAATTACATGTAGCCACTTGAAAGTTTATGATCATTCATTCTGGTTTATCAAATAGTCATAAAAGTCATAAAAAGTAGTATAGGGGTTGCTGTATTCCTGTAGCCTTAATCAAATACTGTAATTAAAATCTAAAGCTCCTCATTCTCTGTAGAGCTTTCACGAAATGCTGAGGTTGGCATGATATAACCACAATTTTAAAAAGTCCTTCAAAGGTTAACCATTTCAAGTGACTTTAGCCGCTTTGCCTTATCTCCAGAATATATGGGTTCTGGGATTTTTATGTGGCTTTGTGTAAAAGTGTCAGCCAAATGCAGAAAGGAAGAATAATTTCAAATTCATCTGCTTTGCCTCTATAACAATAAATTACAGGAAGCTGGGAACCTTCCAATTTTGGGCACAGAATTGAGAAATGTTAATTAAATTTGAGCGTCTGTGCTATTGGAGTGATGCATATTCATTCTGTGGCCTTGGTTTGGTCCATGGCCTTCCTGAAGCAAATGCATACACTGCACACTTATAATCATATATACATGCACCAGAATATTTTTATTCCCTGAACGCCTGAGATTAGGTAGACAGGAGCAGGTGTAACATTTTAAGGCAATACTGTGACAGTGTCCTTTTATGTCTCACATTAATGACATGCAAATCATGACATACAGGTGTTTTTTTTTTCTTTGTTTCGCTTTGTTTGTGCTACTGTCTTTCATCACAAATGTCAAAGCAGCCAGAAAATCTCCCAGTGTACATTTCCATCTATCATATCTGCCTTTCCTGCAGGTGTAGCATCATGTTAAATTTTGCAGGCATCACAATGTGTCTGAACAGAGTCGGCAGGGGCCTACGTAGTACAGTTAACATAAACCATCAGACATAGTGTGGGTCTAGCAGGAACATGGTTACAAACCTTGTCTATAATAGGACATATGCAACTTACTTACTAAATTTAGGCCACCTTTTTATAATTCCACACATATGTTATGTGAATGTTTAAAATTGTAAATCCACACCTCTGAAGAATATCTGTGAGGCTGTCTGGAGGCTGTCAGCATCCCACTGATCAGCCTGGTGATGAATTCATGTTATCTGAGGTGAACCCATGTACAGTACCTTACCAGCAAAGCAGTGTGTCCTTGAAGGTCTTGTCAGAACATACAGTAAGTCAAGTAAGTCTTTTTCATTTGTGTATCTAAGTTTTTTTTTTTTTGGGGGGGGGTAATAGAAATGTACATCTTGACATATCAATACAAAGAAATCTTTTTTTCTCTGATACAGAGGAGCATCGGTCAGTCAAATGCAATACATCATACTAAAACGTGAGACAGATTTATCTTTAGGAACGGCTTTCGGGATTTCACTGGGTAGGCTGATGAATTGACTATGAAAGATGAATCTTGGGGGTGGAGGTTGGGGGGGCGGGGGTTGGGGGGGGGCTGCTGCTGGAAGAGCATTGGATGTATTTGTGCACTCATCATCCACACTCCTACCTCATCCCAGCCAGGAGTGGCGATCACCTCTGCTGGAGAGCATTGGGCCACAGTCAGCTGGACAAATGACAACATGCACAGCTCATCCAAATCCCGACATCACAAGGCAGCGGTGTGCGAAATAGACATTTCTCTCACAGCACAGTATGTTCATCTCAATTGTTTCCGCCTTGCTATGCAACTGAATATTGCTTACCAGTTGTGGCCATATCATCGCCAGTTGTGTGTAGTATCATGTGTTTAGCGCTTTTTTTTTTTTTTTTGGTTTGAAACATTTGATACTTTCCCAGAGCCTGAAGTTGTACTGCCCTGAAACAGGAGCCCTGTGGTGGTCAATACTCCCCTACTGGCACACACACAGGCTTCACATCAATAACACAGGGTAAATGTCAGGCTTGCTGGAGAAAAGCAGAGGTTAGGGTGGTACCATTGACCTTGTATATTGGCTTTGGCTCCAGAGGCTGGGTTATTCATTATAGTGCTGTGTTGGTACAGTATTTTGAAATGTACTCTATGTCTGGAGATAAAGTGCAGATAAAAGGCACATCCCAGGCAAAATATTGATCTGTACTAGTTGAAAAAAATGGTTTTCTTTGAATATATGAAAAACAAAACTGCTGGAAATGTCACAGAAACAAAGCTTGAGGAAGGACAGTTAAAATAAACATAGAAAATATGAAAACTATATTATGAACTTCACTTCATTAACAACACAAGATAAGGAATCAAAGTTAAAAGCAAAACATGTTGCTAAATGGCTATCATTAGAGTGCTAAAAGCCTTCCTGAAGCCTTCATTGAAGCATGACAGGGAATGGGACAATTTTTTATGGTAGTTAGCTTGCTGTGGAAATGCACCCAACATTAATAGAAATGAAATACTTTGTGAAAAATAAATACTTTCATTAGTTAAAGGAACATTAGGTGGTTCTGTGGGAAATTGAAAATGTTGAAGTTTGTTAACGAGCACTGACTGTATATGAGAACATACAGTGCATGTAGCATAGAAAACTATTGCTATTAATTTTACTTTTGAATTAATTTTACTATTAATTAAACTATTAATTTTTTTGTTGCTACTGCAGGCTGAACAATCCTTCAGAGCAATGTTGAATCTGCAACATTACAATAACTGGATGCAGCATTACAGTTCAAATGGATTCGTAGAGTACCATAGCCTTTGGGTGCACTGGAACTATCACTTACTCACTGGTCAAATTCTGGATACCCTATTAGGTAGCACTGCAGTCTCTTGTCCATCACAGATCAGTATACTCTTACAATACATTATTGGCATTTAGCAGGCAACTCTTATCCACAGTGACTTACATAGGGTACCATTTTTACATGTTACCCATGTTATTTACTGAGGCAATTCTAAGTACCTTGTCCAAGGGTCCCAGCAGGGAACTGACCCGGCAAACTTTCTGTTACAAGCTCTGCTCCTTACCACTATGCTACGCTGCTGCTACTCTTATATGCTGTGACAGTCCAATGCAGTACAGCACAGTACAGTATAGAACAGTATGTGGAGTTTTACCATACAAATGGGATTGCCATGTCTGTAGCGTCTGTTACTGTCTGTTGGTACTATTAAAATGACTTGATACATGAGGTTGGATGCTATCCAATGGAGTGTAAATCGACCCAGTACAGCACAAAAAATACTTGAATGTGATATCTTGAAAGGTTATTTCCTCCTGCCGTGACCATGAACCATCAACCACTGGAAGCTAATAGAGGATGTAGTTACTTTTCCAGTACCCTTGAAGAGCTGACGCAGGAAGTCCTCAAATGCATCAGGCCACTAATCTTTATATGATATTTATACTGTATATATGGATAGTGTAGGTGTAAGCCTGTATAATATAGAGATGGGAATAAGCCTTTTAATACTTTCCATTTCAAATATGGCCCCCTTTAAAATGTCTGTTGGACAGCTTCATTGCTTGGATACTTCTGGTTTTGCATTGATGACATTTTATTTTGCCACCTAAGCAGAAGTGGGTAAATACCATGGAGTTCAGCAACTTCAGCAATACGCTGAATATAATGGAAAATGGAAAATTAGAAACAATACACTTCGTATGAGGAGTGCTTTTGCACTTCAAGGGCCCTATTTAGAGAATGCAAAACTATGTACATACACATATGCACAGACTGTATAATCCAGAATATGGCAACTATTTATTTTGCTGCAGTTCTTTTGGTACAGCTTTCGCTGTCTCCATGTTAATTGGCACTCTGTAAGCTAAAAAGACTGTCTGGGTCTTAGGCAATTTAGTGGTTCACTGTTATTTTCTCTTTCTGTCATTCTTTGTGAAGCTCTCCTCTGTCTTTTAGAATCTGAAGGTGGTGTAGACTATGCAGTGCCCAATCTCTCAGCTGCATCTCTACCTACTACCAACCTACAGCACCTACAATCAAAACGATTTCATTAAGTGTTGAAATAACGGTTTTGGAATAGATTTGATGAATCAAGCATTTATATCCAGCTACCACTGTGACTCTGCTGAGTGAAAATTTTGCATCCCTTGATCTATATATTAAGTCTGTCTTATTTTGTTTATTTACAAAGCGGACAAGACAGCAGCCATGTTTACAAAAGCTGTATCAAATCAATACAAACACATTTGCCTTCATAAAAATCTGTTCACCATTTGAACAAGTCAAATCATTTCAAGAAGGAAATGGAATAATTCCGGTTCTCGATCAACTGCTTTTACAGTTGTTTACAGTTGTTTACAGTTTTATTTGTTTAATATACTATAAAATGTTGTGCGGAATCCATTCTATTTCTGTGAGAACAGCTTTATTTCAAAAAATATATATAATGCTCATTTCATATGTCCAAGAATGAAATCAACATAGATCATTTACATGTAAATTTGAGAGTTAGTTTTTCAACTAAATATATTGGGACTTAATGACAACCCTGTGTTTTATAGACTATGATTATAATAAATGCTATTTATAGAATGCTTGGAGTATGAGCTTAATCTACAAAACGTACTTCTCCCTCAGACATCCCAGAGTACATTTATTTATTCTGAGCTGGATAAATTAATTTCATAGCGTACAGACTGAAGTCATTTAATTATTGGATAAACAGCTATTAGATATTGGCAGCTTTACAGATCCCCCTGAATTCCCAGAGTAGTTTCCCCCAACCACAACAATTTGCATCCATGATACCTACTTAATGTGTGTTCATTAAATCTTATAGATGTCAAGTCCTGTTCTTCTAGATTAACAGAGATTTTGCTTCCAGTGTTTGCCGCAGAGCCTACATCTTTGAAAATCTCAGTATGCTGTTTCATTCAGTGGTTTACAGCTGTCTTTTGTTGATGTTCTCGGTGTCAGTAAAGTTCGTAACCTGTTCATACCAATCTGTTCGTGATATTACATTATAGTCATTTGTCGTTCATAAAGGATTCACTGTGATAATCTTTTATGGGTTCAGTTTAATTGTTGATTTCAGTATCTAAAAGCTACAGCTGTCACATGAAGCACACAGATGACTATCATTGAAATGATTGGAGGAATTCCACTCATCATAGCCTGCCTGCTATTGCAAAGTGTTACCGCTGCCTGATATGATCATGTGATGACAGAACTAGCTTTGAATAAACATGGATGTTGCTTTGGGCTTCCTTATTATTCCTTATTATGTGCTGAGTGTTTCGTTAAATGATTTATTTATAATGTTAATGACTTGCAAATGGCAGACCGCTGCAAACCAACTGCCTTTGTAACCTAACATAAGATGAGAACTGCAGATGGGTCTTATGCCTCAAACAGTCATGGTTATCTAATATAGATGTTCCTGTGCAGATTTAGCCTCTGCTTTGTGTTTTATTAGAATGTATCTTAGCTGGGTGGTATTAGCCCCAAGCTATGGCTTGATGCAGTAAATTAAATCAGTATGATCCAAATTATAAAATTAATTGACTCAAAATGCCATGAAACTGTGATATAAACTTTCTCATGGACATGTTCAGACTGTCTTGCTTATTGAATTGGATATGTTACCTACATTCTAGAAAGACATTGATGTTATGAGAAAAATGAGAAACTGGTAAATTTTTGCATGGCTTTTCTATTTTTTCATTTCATTTCATTTCAGTCATGAAGAGGCTTGTTCTATTAAAATCTGAAGTTCACTCTGGCACAAAATAAAGAGAGCTGTTTCTGTTTTTCTGTAATGATACTGCTGACCTAATTAGTGATAATACTTTTTTTACCAGAGATTGTAAATGTGTTGTTGGAATAAATGGATCAAAGTCAGAGTCTGTGTTCGAGACTTGTTGATCTTATTTCTATGAGTTTGATTTGTTGAAATACAAGTACACTATATGATAGGGTTGTTACACTGGAATGTTGATTGTCTGCCCACCTTTTGAAAGGATTTTCAAGATATTTTTGTGGTAATGTTTGCATGCGTACCAACAATTATGATGAAAGAGTGACTACTCTTTGTCTTCAAAGCCTGTGGCATATATAAACCTTTGATATCAGCTGGATTTATAAGGAAGGGCTGAAGTGGTTCGCCATTATAACTCTGTTCTCTACACATTGGCCAGAGAGACACTGAATGTGTGCAACTCCTTTAGCCTGTCATTTTCCCCCCTTTCATTTGCCATATGCTGCTCTCTGATCTAATGTGCTTGCATACTGACATTTCAGATGGAATCCTTCGGTGTCAATCATTAGGTCTGGGGAGTAAATGCAGAACAGTCATTTGTGTGATGTTTGTGTATGTGTTGCTACTCATTTTCTCACTTCTTAAATAAATAAAAGGATTTTTTTGCAGTTTAAACTTTTGCAGTATGAAGAAATGGGAAATAACATTGGGGAAGAAATGTGGAAAAACTAGATCACGGATGCAGCTGTCATGTGAATAACCTCTGGAATATATCACTGTTCATTGAAACTATTTTAGTATCAGTTTTGTTTTGGTCAGCTATGGATATTTTCCCATTGTAAGACTGCTTTGAGTTTTTGACTCCCTTGATGAGGTAATTTCTCTCTTATTGTATGTGAAGGGATAACTAGCATGAATAAATGGGGTTATCATTGATGGGTATTGCTATGATGCCTTCTAAGATGAAGGGTTAACCTAGTAAAGAACTGGATAGTGTATGATTTGTTCATGCTTTGGTTTTGTATTTATGTTTTGGTACACAGTAATGCAATTCTTTTTTCCTGCACCGAATACTTTGACCACAGTGATAAACTGTACACGTACAGTGAATTGACCTTCCATGGAAGTCTGAGCCGAGAATGAGGACTGTCATATATTTGGCATGACACTCGGTGAAGAATTCAGTGGTTACACTGTAAGCATTATAGCTTTTTAAACTATTGCATTGACTGACATTTCTGGAATGAAACATGTATTCTGAAAAACACAAGTCAAAGACAAGTCACCTCAGGCCACTGTGTGTCTATGTATGCCTTTCACATTCGCAAAACACCCACCTAATGCAGCCATTTGGCTATGCAAACAAACTCCAATCATTGTGTAAAGTGCTGAGGCTGTGCCATTATTATATTTTATCTTTTGTCTTTGCATTGTCTCTGGATCCCTGTTACAAACACCCAAGAGGGATGTCAAGGGTAATCTCTTGGAGAATGGAATTCTCCACAGCCAGGTTGCACACCAGCGAATGTCTGCACAGAAGCTGCTGATAATCTCCTATTTGCATAGCATTATAAACCTTGCAGCCGAGACCTTTTCAGCTTGCAGCAAAGCAGACATTAACTGGTGAATAGCACTCAATTTGCTTTGTTGGTTTTGTCGCTTTGTAACCTATGGAAGACAAGAAGGAGACATCTCTCCCTTGTGGTGGTGCTGATTACCTGGAAAGGAGGGTAATCTCATACTAGAGTGTGCTGCTTGTCTTATAGGTGAAGGATTGGACTAGCCATGCGATGAAATTTTGGATTATACGTTACAGTTATTCGGTATGATTTTTTTTTTTTTTTTTACTTTCGTGCACCATAAGCATAAAATTGCATCTGATCCGACAGGCTGAAGTTTTAAAGAACAAATGAGGACATACCATTATCTTCTTCTTAAATGCTGTAAGGTTGTTTGATTCTTGTTGATGCAGGATGACAAACACGTCCTTTTCAGCTGATGACAGTTAATGGCCGTGAAGGAAAGCTGTATGTAAGCTATGGATCCACAACTTTGGCAACAGGACTGCAGAGGTGCTTGGACATTCCAAGCATTGTTTTTCAAAAACACTGTCACGATCTTTGACACTGAGCTGAAGTGAGGCTTAACTTACTGGGTCTCAACAGTGTATGTGTTTTATTGTTGACAAGAAAAAAAGACTGAATAAGCTGCTCACAGCTTGTGTAGCATAGTGGTAAGAAGCAGGACTTGTAACTGAAAGGTTGCTGGTTCAGTTCCCTGCTGGGGCACTGCTGGTGTATCCTTGGGCAAGGTACTTAACCCAGAAATGCTTCAGTAAATATCCAGCTGTGTAAATGTGTAACATATAAAAAATTGTAACTTATATGAGTTGCTCTGGATAAGAGTGCCTGCTAAATACCAATAATGTAGTAATGTAATGCTTGCACAGAACTGTAGAAAGTCTAGGTCTTGAAATGACACAGACTAAGGTCTGTAGGTGCAGATCAGCTTTGTTTTCCTTTTCCCATATGGAAAATGATAAAGCGTACTGTGATTTGTCAACAAGTACATTAATAAAATTGAAGTAATTAATCAATAAATTGGTGGTTAGTATGGGTAGTGCTGGAGCCTTTTACTGGTCATTTGGTAATTCTTCAGGCAACACCCTGAAGATGTTAAGCTTAGATGAAACCTTGCCACAATGCTATTTGTTCTTAATGTTCAGTAGAAAAAAACAACTACAGGCTTGCTTATTTATTTTTATGCCTTGTGAAAATTTAATGGAGCTAACCTTGAACAAATATCTGTGTACTGATACCACAGACGTCACGGTATCTGTCATATTTGATTTTACATGTCCTACATCTGTGGCTCAATAGCGCTGTTATAAACTGTAAATTGTTCTGTGAAGTAAAAAAAAAAGTCATGAAAAAAACATGTGCTGTAGCAGTGCATAGTTGTAGTGCAGTCATTATTTTATGTGTGTTGTTATGTTTATTTATACATACTGTATACATTTGATGTTCTTTCTTATTGAAAAAATAAATCAACCAAACCCTCCTCAACATATCACAGTTGGTATGGGTTCTTTATCAACATGGCTGGAATAATGGTTACAAGGAAGAAGCCTCTGTTGAAGGCTATGTATACATATATTTGTGTATGTGTGTGTGTGTGTGTGTGTGTGTGTGTGTGTGCGTAGCATGTATGTAGTGGTAAGGTGATGGGCTCGTAACTCAGAGGTTCAGTTCCCAATTGTACTGCAGAAGGTACCTTGTAGACCCATTGTTGACCTCCCCCGACAACCTGCCTATTGCTGGAGGCTTGTGGAATTGTCAGTCTGCAACCAGAAAGGCTGACTTCAGCATATGCATATACAGCATATGCCTCCCTCCTCTCTCTGCAGTTCCTTACCTTCGCAGAGACATGGATTACCCCGACAACACTGTAACCCTGGCAGTCTTCTCTGCTGCATGCTCATTCTCCCACACTCCCCAACCCCCTGGCCAGGGCTGCGGGACTGGGCTCCCAGGCCTGGAAATTCTCTGCTCTCCCTCTCTCTCACCTCTCAATCTCCTCTTCTGAATTTAGTGCTGTTGCGATTACTAGCACCTCTAGAATGTGTATTGTTATTTACAGACCTACCTGGTCCCCTGGAAGACTTCCTTGAGGAGCTGGATATTCTCCTTAGCTCCTTCCCAGAGGATGGCACCCCGCTGATCCTATTGGGGGACTTCAGCATTCACCTAGAGACCTCTCAAGCTTCTGAATTCCTCCAACTCCTCCACTCCTTTGACTTCACGCTAATACAGTTGCCTTCAACAGACAGGGCAGGCAAACAGCTGGATCTGGTCTTCCTCAGGAACTGTTCCACCTTGGATCAAAAAGTTACCCCCTCCAACTCTCTGACCACTACTCTGTCTCCTTTTATTTACCTCCACCTCCACGACCCACCGTGGTGCCTACCTCTGTCACCTCTCGCCGTAATACACAGAACCTGTCACCTTCAACCTTCTCGTCCACAGTTCTCCTTTCTCTCCCATCCCTTGATGCTTTCTCCAAACTGTCTCCTGACTCTGTGCATCCACCCTTTACTCTTCTCTGTCCTCTTTCCTTCATTCTCTCTGTCCTCTTACTTCCAGGCTTGTAAGACTTAATCCGCCATGTCCTTGGCTAACTGATGCACTCCGTGAGAATAGGGCAAAGCTTTGTGCTGCAGAACAGAAGTGAAGAAAAACCAGCCCCTCTGCCGATCTGCTGAACTATCAAGCACTCCTCTCTGCCTTCTTTGCAAGTGTGATGTCAGCTAAGGCTTCCTTTTATGAATTCCCTCTTCCCACTTGCCACCCCTCCCCTCTCTAAATTCTTCCCTCTTTCAGATACTGATGTCGCTCACCCTCTTCAAGCACATCGACTGGCTACCTGTTCTCTGTATCTCCTGCAGACCGTCACTCCCAGTCTTCTTCCCTTAATCACGAGTCTGATGAATCATCCCGCTCTCCATGGGCTGTGTGCCAGCAGCCTTCAAGGAGGCACGAGTCACACCTTGCTGAAGAAAAGGACTCTAAAACTGAGATGCTTTTCCTCCCATCCGAGTCCTCCCTATTTCAAGAGCTCTCCCTCAGCCTAGACTCTACAAGCCTCACAACCAATAGCACTGTCAATAGTCTTGGTGTAATGCTTGATAGCCAACTGTCCTTCTCCTCTCGGGTGACAGCGGTGAGTCAGGCTTACAAATTCTTCCTTTACAACATCTGAAGGATCCGCCCCTATCTCATGGCATATTTAGCACAGCTGCTAGTTCAGGCCCTGGTCCTCTCACACCTGGACTACTGCAACTCCCTGTATGCTTGCGTTCCTGCATGTGCAATCAAACCGCTGCAGCTAATCCAAAATGCAGCTACATGACTTGTATACAATCTCTCTAAACGTAGTCAAGTTACTCCCCTCCTATCTTCACTTCACTGGCTTCCTGTCATCACTTGCATCAAGTTCAAAACCTTGGTACTGGCAAACAGGACAGTGAATGGGACTGCCCCTTCATATCCATTACTCCTCTTCAAACCCTGTGTTACTTCAACATCACTGCGCTCTGCTTCCACAGGGCAACTGTGGGCTACTGCCCTGACCTGACGGGGTCACTCTTCTCAGTCACGGTCCCTGTCTGTACTGGTCCCTCAGTGGAGGAATGAACTCCTGATGGGGGTCAGGACAGCAGAATCACTGGCCATCTTCCGATCCAGACTGAAGACCCACCTCTTCTGACTGCATCTCGATTCCAGTATTATCCCCACCCCCTAACACCTGCTACCTGCTAAATCCTGCTACATCTTTGAAGCTAATTTGATGTGTAGTATTATCATGTATTATGAATTTGTGTTCTAGGACCGTTTGTATCATAGTATACTTGGTTTTTGTCAGAATGCACAAGTAAACTTGTGGTAGGGCTTGAATAATGTTATGGTCACTCTCACTGACACTCTGACACTTTCGCTTGTTTAAACTGAATGGATACACAAAGTTCTACTGCAATGGAAGTCAGTCTGGATAAGAGAGTCTGCTAAATGCATATAATGTAATGTAATGTACTTAAACCCAGCTTGGCTTGGTAAATAATCAGCAGTATGAAAGGATGACATTTAAAAATCTTAAGCTATGTAAGTTGCTCTTGAGTTGCTTAAGTTGCTAACCTAATGTCAAGCAGCAGTGACCAAGCAGTTACATCTCCTTGTTTCTTCCTCCATTTTCATGTTCCTGCCTTCCTATTCTCTTGTTTCATCCTTCATCTGTCTTTCTTTGGTTAGGTTTCCTTCTATCTCTCTCTCTCTTCTCTCTCTCAGAGTGTGTGTGTATATATATATATATATACTCAAGCACATGTTGTCCCTGCATTGAGCCCTTAAAAATTGGCTTTGTCCTTTGGTTCAGCTCAAGTGAATTAAAAAGCCCTTAAATCCCTTTGTGACTATTGAAACAGATTTATTGAAAGGGCATTGCTTTGGGAATCTTTGTGGAAGCTGTGCCCTGCACTATAACCACTCCAGAAAGTGAAATGAAAATTAATGATTAAACTGTTTTTTTCTCTGTATTCCCAAGAACAAATGCTATATTTCAGTGACACTTTATATTTCCGGGCTTAATCTGCCAATCTGTGAAACAAAATGCCACATCCTGAACAGACCATTATTTCATCATAATGCATTGTCTCTTGTAAAAAGAAAGATTTTTCTTACACATCGTTTCAGCATTTTTCAGCAGTCTACTCTTCCATTAATACCTTACTGTATTTAATTATAGATTTGGAAGTACATGGAGTTGCATGTATAATACTCAACTTAATTAAAGGGCAGCTCTCACAAAGGTGTCTTTTAAAGTATTTAAGGCTGTTGCAGTTGCTGGGGTAAAACTGAATGAATTTCAGTCAAAACTATTTTCAGAGGAAATCATTTTGCCTGATTTAGAAATCAGAAGAAAATGCATGCCGCATATCTGATGTGAACAGCATCCTTAAATCAAGAAGGTCATGACAATAATCTAGTCAAGAAGACAAGGCTTTGAATCTTTAGAGCTCTAACTGGTTTACATTCAGCTATGTCATTCTGTCAAGAAATTATTTTTTTGGTTAAAATATAAACAAATAATAGTCATATTGCTCTTTTCATGTGATGTTTTCTGTTCTAGGTCTGAGTCTAAGAAAGTAAAGCTCATTTACAAGTCTTTGCTTGCTGATCAGACAGTGATACAGGGAAAATCCTTAGCAGATTTCCTTTGGCAATTTGTGGCAATAATGATACTAAAGGATGTAGAGTGACTCACCTCAAGCATACAAATGTAGGTGATATCAGTGAGTTTTAGTGGGAGGGATTCATTCAACTAGTTAAACAGGTGCCACATCAGGAATGCCCTACTCACTTTGATGACTGTCATGGGATCTTAAATAGACAATGTGTCAATGTGGGATTCAACTTTTTCATTCTAAAAACGGAATCTCCTACAGCAGGCTGTCCCCATCACTTCTCTGTATCAGGGCAGACGTATTGGCCTGTTAACAGTGGTCCCTGGGGTAATTTCTTTTTTTTTTTTCGCCCAGCTGTCCTCCTAACCGTGTACTAATCCAGCCCAGTCTTGCTAAGCTTCAGCCATCAGGAAGGAAAAAAAGTACAGGGTGTTTGTTACGTCCCAGATGTGTAATGGCGTCCAGGGGTATGGGTGAGCGATGCAACACTAAAGAAAACAACAAACCACTGCTGGTTTGGACAGCGCAGAGACAAAAAACACAGGCACGGGAAGAATATACAAGAGGTGTACGATATATTTACAATATTTACAAAGCTATTTACAATGACAAATATACACAGGGAAAGGGGAGAGGACAACAGACGGTGCCAACGAAAAGAACTTAATAAAACAGAAGCAACCCTAAACACCTTCACCCAAAAACATACAACTGACCATAAAACAAAAGGGTGGCAGAGCCAAACAAAAACCTAACCACACTAATTACCTGAAAACAAAGTATACAAAGGTGGCACCCACCTCTAACCTAACCCTGTATAAAAGGAAAAACTAACACGGAGATCCCCCACCTTACCTGCCCTTCTCTCACAGCACCCCGAATGCAAACCAAACCAGGACACAATCCAGAATCGAGGTCAGTAAACGTAAAGGCAAGTTTGTAAACAGTAAATTACGAAACACGAATGATCAAAACAGCGACATCTCCAGTCCAAGAAACTGGCATCTCTAAATCGGGGCGCTCCGTCTCTGGTTGGCTGGGCTGGAACGAGGGTGCGGGATGCAGCGCAGTGGGATACCTGTGTGAGGAGAGTAGCGGGAGAGGAGAGAGGGAGGAAAACCAAGACGCAGGCGGCCCAGACCCCACAAACACACAGGGCGCCACATGTAACAGTGTTATAATGCTGGGGAGATATCTGGTCCTATTCAGTAGGATAACACAAAAAGACGAGGGTGAGTATTAATGTAGCTATTATATGCTTCTTTTTTTTTTTACATGATTTTAATGTTTTCCTCTTGGCAGGGATCAGCATGGAAGGAAGTTCAAAAGCTACTGTGGTTCAACTGAGAGAAACCACATTGTGAGGCCATACTATTTAAGTCAAATCCAAGTAGAATTTTTTTTTTTGGGGGGGGTGGCTGAAAATTGAATAGCCAGGGTTATGTGAAAAATACAGTAGATTTTTCTTCTTAATGTTGCACACAAACTGATGCAGGACGCATTGTGGCAGCGTTTTCGGAAGAACGGCTTCCCTCCAGATCAGTTGGTTGTTTCCTTCTTAAGAGTCATGGCATAATCATTTTTGCTTGGAGACTTGCATGCACCCAAAAAACCTGTCATAGATGCTTAATTCCAAATTCTTCATTAATCCACCCTTGGAGAAAATGTGAAGGAACTGGGTAAGAAGCCTGCCCTTAATGAGTGGATCAGGCCGGAGTGTGAGCAGCAACCCCAGAGAAGTCCCAGGACTTGTGTCAGTGGTGCTTTGAAGTTAATGGGTGACATGCAATTAAAATACGGTTTTAAAATTTATGCTGTCCTTTTGAATAGCAGAGGAGAACCCTTGCAGAGAGAATCTTGCTTCACTCAAGAAAAGAGCTCTCATTTCCCTAAATATCTTGTACCCATAGGCGAAATATGCGCCAAAGAACTCCATATTAACTGTTTTTTTTTCTTTCAATGTGGTTTTTGCTGTTGGTGCTACAGCTTAAATTTGCACGGTCACACCCCATTAACTTACCAGAGCATTCCATTACATTCAGGACACCTATTGTCTCTGAGACTGGAAACGAATATTTCAAATACCTCATATTTTGAGATGAAAGAAAGTGGATGTTATGTTTCCTCCATAGATCAGGATTTTCCTTTATACGGATAATGTGTGCCATGGACCATGCTGATACAGCGCAGAGAGAAAGAAAATGATGAAAGTAGAAGTCTCCACACCCAGACAGGACGTGGAAAGGTTTTAGGGACCTCAACGGTCAGCTCTGATCAGTTTGTGAAGTTGATGGCACTCCTGTTCAGTTTCATTACGCTGAATGAAACCTGCTGTGTCATAATATATGAGCTCTGGACCATGGCTTCTGCTTTTTTAAGACTGTGAAGTTGCTGTATGTGCTGGCTATAATTTGTATAGGATATCTTAATTGAATGATATAGCTGTTGCCTTTGGGCCTTTCCTCAGATTTCTACAGCCAGAAGTGTTGAGAACTTCATCACTCTTTTACCCTGCTCTTTGATAAAGTCCATTACCTCTCTCAGTGTATGGTTTCCAGATTGGCTCCCCTCAGATAACTGCTTGAGGCTGCATACTGTAAGTGTTTTGAATAATTCTATGTAAACTGCAGGCAAGTGCGAAAGAAAGTACATTCACAGCAAGGGAGCAGTACTTGGCTGAGCAGCGCATCAGGTTCAGGTCTGAAATAGCCATCTGGGAGAGGTGCCAAGCCGGGGTCCTGACAGCACAGATTAACTGCTGGGGGAAGAGTGTGCTCAGAGAGAGTCTTATGGAGGCGGGTTAGTCTTTGAATGCTGTCATCACTGCAGCCCCACAAACACAGGAGCTTTATGCACATTCTGGTTTGTGATTTTTGTTTGACACGTTTCTGTTCTCTCAAAATTTAGGCTCTGCGTTAAAGAGGGGGAGGATATGGGAAATTGCCCGTGGATCCCTCTGGAGAAATGTGGATTTGGAAGCGTTACCTTGTGGTAGTGAAATCTCCCAGGGGTGTCAGCGGATGCACGCGGTGATTGGCTCCCCCTGTTACATCATAAATCAGATGTTTTTAGAAATTCAAGGAATTTGAGAGCCTTGAATAAGGATCTGCAGGCAGAACGCATATGAATATCCGTAGTGGTTTTATTTATTTGGCAGACTCCCGTATCCAGAGTGCCTTACAAGGTCGTCAAGGTGGGCAACATAAAAATGCACATCACTGGAGAAACAAGAACCGAATGAAGAGATACAGATTACAGGTACAGTTACATAATAAATGAGTATCAATCTGAAGAACCATGAACAAATAAAAACTATATAGCACTTAGCAGTGTTCGTGTACAGATAGTACTTGAGCAATATTCAATAAGAGCAACACAACTGCCTCAAGTAATCTGCGCACAGAGCCTAGTAATGCTCTGTGAGAGCAACATTACCTTATATCATTCACGTCACATGGTGCTAAACGGTGATCCATAGCCGCAATATTACTTTCCATCAGCATACTCATGGTGCTTAGCAAGGTAAGAGCTGAATTGCATTATGTTACATTTCCCCTAGAGGTTGGAGTGAATTGATACTGGGCATTATGCATAGGAGTTTTCCATGTCCACAGAGAGGCGGGACTGCCCCATGATCACAGATTGTGAAGTGGAGAGTTTGGAGAGGAGGGAGCAATTACACAGAGAGTTTTAAGCCTGAGGTTTAGGGCGCAGGCTGTGGGGAAAGCAAACACTATGCCAACTGATCCAATTGGGACCCCTTGCAAAAGTGAGAAACAGATAACTTTAAATTATTCTAGAGTGACAACATAGCAAAGAATAAAAACAAGCAGCAAGACATAATTAACTAGCAAGTGTTACGTACTCGCTTGAAACCCTGGCTCGTTTTGTCAATATGGAGCTGTGAGAAGTGCGAATGCAACTGCGAGAACTGCAAGTGTGTGCAAATGTAGAAAAAAGAAAACAAACAAAATAAAATGGCACCAGACGGACCTCAGAAAGGACAGGGCCTACCTGCTGCCTGGGTCTCCTTGGTTCTTGTTGGGCCAGCTCGTCCTTGCCCGCTTCGGCAGTCAGCTCTGCCGTCTCTGGGAGCGTCCCGTATTTTGTTCATTCAGTTTTTGTTTTCTTTTTTTTTCCTTAAAATATCCCGTGCGTGGCACCCATGTAAGTCCCTCTTCCCGTGGGCTTGTGGATGGCGTCAGCGACCAACCTTTTTTGGTTAGCGTTATGTAAATGGTTCTGCTGAATTTATTCTAAACCTCTGTGTGTACACAACACAACTTCTTTCCACCATTAGCTTTTTTCTTCGCTTGTTGCGGCCAGAACCCACGAGGTGATCAGTCTCGCATCATCCTTTCCCTTTGGAGGCAACCAAACGCTCAACTCCAGGTGGCTGTTGCTGTCGCCATTACCCGCCAGTTTCCACCACCTCCATTTGATCACCTGGAGCTACTTATAGCGATCAAATGACAGGTAGCCTCGCCTTCCAAGGAACCGTCATCTGCGTGATGACGTCAGCAGCAGGTGCCAAAAGAAAATAAATAAATAAACCCAAAATACTGTGTGCCTGTGTGTGTATTGGGAGTGATCATTATAAAAATGTCGGTTGTCTTTGTCACTTCTAACTCGATCACCTGCTACTTACCAACCATTCTGTGGTGTTCTGCCATTCTCATCTAGACTTCTAGGTAGAGATCTACCAGCAATAACAGGAGTGTTATTCTTCCAAATCTTAAATCAGTCCTGTCTTGAGTTTCAGAGGCCGAGGTAGGACACTATCTGCCCAATCAGTTTAATCTCTTCATCAACTTCTATCACCACTGGTTTCACACCCAGTCATGTTAAGGATTGGGCTGTTCTCGTTATCACCTCTAACTCTGCTGGTAGACATGTCAGGTACACTCACAGTGATGTAATTGTCTTTGATCAGTTCAGTCAGGAAGTATTGCTCAACAATCAAGATATTTACAGTACATATTCATTTTCAAACCATCTCCACAGAGGAAAAAAAATATGACTAAAGAATGTCAGAATGTCTTGAAATATGACTTATAGTTTCTTTTTTTGGTGGTGTCAGGAAAAGTCTTGATATTTGTGTTTCTTTTAAGTATTATCCCATAGTGTTTGTGCTGCTGATGTCATTGGCTAGGAACCTTGTCAGATTTAGAGAATGCATTAAAGATGTGATTGACGTTTTACAGTGATTCATTGATGATAGTTTAAAAGGTGCTGTATGTTTCTTTCATTTGAAAACATGTGCTGGGTACTGTCAAAACTAGTCCCCACAAATGGTGGGATTTCCCTCCTATGTATCAGCTAACATTTCAGCACTATAACACACTCAGCAACAACAACAATAAGATGTCAGATCAATATCCATGTCTCAAATGATACTCTGAAGGGACTTGAAAATAGGCCAGAAAGTTATTTTTCATTGAAAGGAATATTTTATATCTTTTCAGAAAAATAAGTCAGGTAGCATTTCTATTTTTTTCATAGATTTTTCTGTTTTTTTTCTTATGGTTGAGTTGTTAAGTGGTGATGTAGGCAGTGTAGACATTTGTGTTGGAGGTCATGGAGTGGTGATATTAATAGTGGTGGTGCTGGTGTTGGAGGTTGTGATGTTTGGTGGTGGTGACGGTGATGGCGGTGGCGGTGCTGAAGGCCATGTTGAGTCAGTGGAAGTATAGCCAGGGGTGGTAATGCTAGTGTTAGTGGAGTTGGAGATGAAAGCAGTGGGGGTAATGTTGTTGGGGATGGAAGGGCTGATGGAACCAGTGGTTGTGTTAGTGGTGGTCGAGATCATGGAGGTAGTAGAGCCAATGGAGGTGGCAATAATGATGGCAATACAAAAGTCAGATTTTAACATTTTTCAAACTCATTTGAACAACAGCGAACCAGTACATATCAAGTGCAACTTCTCCACAGATATATGGATATATGGCAATATGAAGACATGTTGCTGTTTCGTTTAATACAGAAGAATATTAATTTGATGTGGGCTCAGATCAACTCAGTGATTATACAGCAGTTGATTCTAAAGTGATTCAGAGCCAACTTATTCACAAATGACTTTCAAACAACAACTGTATTTATTTAAATAATATTCAGCAGCAATATTTACATTTCCAATTAAGACATAATCCAATAGCATATCAGGGATACCCTTGGGACAACAGTGTCTATTGGATTGCCTTCTGAACTGGTAAAAATTATTATTACTGGTAAAATGAGAGATTACCAGTTTAGATATGTAAATTGTCTGCAGGACACTGTGTGAAGCTGTCTTTTATTTTTTTCAGTGGTGGGGGGTTAGAGGTTATAAAGAACTGTAAATCATTTTACTTTTAGTCGATAAAAGATTAAAATCATTGATTGTAATAATAAGTTATAAATCTGTGCTTGCACATTGAATGTGTTTTTTTCTTCGTGGAACTAAGTGGCCTGTGGATGACAATTCTACACAAACTTTCAAGCCCATTTTAAATGTTTACCTTTCATCTATTTGGAGAATGTAATTTGCAAGCATGACTGCATTTGACAAGAAAATCATTGGCCTATTATGCATACTCAGTATGGAATTAATTCATTCTGGAAAAATTGAACAAACTGTTTTGCCAAAGTAAATGTTTTCACATATATTTTTTTAAGATGCTGTATTTTCAGAGGTATGTACTTGAACAAACTGACTATAATGTTTTATTAATATGTAAATCCTCCAGTTTAATCAAGACATTTGCTTAGGGGCTCATTACAGATGTCTGTTTTATAATACAGTTGATTTCCTCAGTACAGAAAACCATTCTGGCATTGAGCTGTTTATTTATGTAATCCAACCAACATTGCACCAAGAGCTCCAATAACACAAGACATTCCAGGATTATTTATACATGGAACCCAGCAATTGAACTCAGTTTCACCCGGCACAATCCAAAACATTTATTTTAAAGTATTTCATTGACATAGACATTGTAGACACTGAAATACAACAGCACATATTTAATGTACCATCCAGTGCAGTGTTGTAGTGTGAATTCATGTAAAACTAAGCATTTCTGAAGGAATATACAGTTTTACAGTTTTGAAATTCAGTGGTGGCCAATGAAGATTTATGGTTGTGCAGGATCGTCTTAAAACTAAAGAAGATTAAAATGTATTTGTAATACATTTGTAAATATAATGTATTTCAGGTTCATAATATCCAGTTTGTTTGACAATAAAGTGTTAAATTCATGGTTTTCCCATTTATAAAAAAAAAACTCATAGTCATATATGATGAGGGCGGCAGTGTAGCACAGTGGTAAGGAGCAGGACATATAACCGAAAGGTTTCCAGTTCGATTCCCTACTGGGGTGCTGCTGCTGTACCCTTGGGCAAGGTACCTAACCTAGAATTGCCTCGGTAAATATCCAGTTGCATAAATGGATAATGGAAAAATTGTAACCTATGTAAGCCAGTCCGGATAAGAGTGTCTGCTGAAATGCAATGATACTTTCTGTGTCACGCACGCTGTACGTCCAGCTGCATGTTCCAGAGGTAATGTAAGAATCACCAGTTACTCATCCATATGCCGTGGATATTCCCAGATGAAGAAATAAAGATTCAATTGCGATTAATCTCTTTGTCTGTGGTACAAGACCTTACCTTTGTCTCTCTAAACAATCCAGTCAGTATTTTGCCTTCAAAGTGTTCTGGTATATCAAGAGGCAGAAGGTACAATCAACATCTGTTCACTCTACTGAAACAATGACACCTCATATTACAGCCAACAGTTCCCAGCATCAAAGAATAGCATAGTGGCATTTTGGGGGGAAAAAAATAAATAAGTACAAAAAATGAGTCTTTCTTCAGGATTGTGTCAGGGTTCTCAGGATCAAAAGTGTTAGGATTAAACATTATAAATCTGCATAATGCTACGTTTTATGTGACACTGCATGAATGAACTGTGTGCATGGATTTATTTCACAAAGAATGTCACAGACCGATTTATTGTGCCTAAATAGGATTGTACATGCCTGTTTAAATTCTGCAAAGAACCGATGAAATGGAACGACAGGCTAAAGAAAATGACAAGTTGAAACAATACAGTGTCACCTGGACAAGAGGCTTCGCTGAATTGAATTCTTGGACCTCCCTCTTCTCCTACAAATGGTTAAGATGTCTAAACTTTGAAAACTGATTTGATTGGCTGTGTGATATGACAGGTTTTACATCAGACTGAGGCCATCAATAGTGTGTCCATTATGTTTACAGCAAAATCAAAATCTAGATAGAACATCTGGTGGCTATTCACATATGTACTACTCTATGAGTGTTAATGTAATTGTATATGGATCCATGGTATTTATTTCAACTAGTCACACTTATGAGATTCATATTTTGTTCATAAATACATTGTGAAGAAATGTGCATACAAGAATAAAAAAGTAAATTTAGCACAAATACATTTGGGCATGGTTACAAAACAATATATCAGATGTGTCATTTAAATCTACCTCATAGTAGAAGGATCAGGCTCATAGAGGATCACAAGGATGGTTGCTGAAATTGTAATGGGTCTTCTGTCAGTTAATGTCAACAGTTGAAATGCAGGTTGGAGGTCATTTCATAGGTCACTCTTTCAGTGCTACATTTGGTCTTATGTGTCTTAATGTATTATATAGCTGTAATTTCATAATGTATTATATAGCCATAATTTAAGTCAAACTGACTTCTTAGGTTTGGAACACTGAGGGTGTGGCTGAGGATCACTGAGGGTGGTGAATATTTTTCACTTAAATTCTCTTTTTTTGTACTTTAGATAAATATGTATCCAACATCCTTTAACTATCCAGCTGTCCCAGATGTGTTGTTTCTACAGCTTTATCACATCAGTTGACAGTTTGTCTTAGCTTTGCTTTCTGTTGCAGCATTAAATGTTTAGTTATCGGGTGCCCTTACACTGTTTAACACCACAGCCACCGCCCACGCGATGTCCACCCGCAGAGCCCCTGCTTCAGCTTCAGCACTGCATGCTAACTTGTCCTGGATAGTTTGAAAGCCTATAGCCTATGTTGTAGTGTGAAATAACTTACTTCTTATTGCAAATGCAGCAAATATCTGCTTTGACTTTATTCATTTAGTAAAGTGGTACCGGCACTATATTTTGTGGTAGGAGGCAGATATTTCATTGCATTACCTGAGGTCAAACAATTCCAATTCTGAGGCTTATTCTATGACTGCATTTGTTCCATGAGTGGGGTGCATTCACTTTTTCTTATTGTCGCATGTAGCCACAAAAAGACTGACAACTTAGTGGGACAATGATTTTGCCATGTTGACAAGGCCATGATGCTGAAAGGGAACAGTATCTGAAACATGTTGCAAAACATTAATAATCAAATAAAGTGCTTGTTCATGAGCAAAACTTTTACAGCCTTCCAAAATGCAAAGGATATCAAATGCACCTCTGTTTTGTAAGCTAATATATGAAGTGTTGTTAGAGTGGCAGGGTTCTTATCCCTAAAGTGTTTTGTTTTTCAAACATATCCAACGGCTCATTTCCTGTTTATATCCAGAACTATAGGATGTGTCTGCAACACGTCCTTTGGCTAGGGTGTTACCATAGTTACTGGTGTCAAGAACCTATGCCTCCTATGCCTGTCCTTCATGCTTATCAAGAGTACAGCCCTCACAAAATATTTTCAGTGAGATGAGTGGAATGCTTTGGAGAAGTTTGCAGAGGTTTGAGTTCTGTGTATTCCTTTCTATAATCCCATGTGATATTTGAGTGCTTTATTTGATTGGTTCCATTTTTTTCCTAGTTTTCCTAGGAATTCTGAACGATCACTGCCAACAACAAAGTCTTCTTTATCAGACTGAGATGTGAACCGTAAATGAATACGTACTTCATAAAAAATGACAGACTCTTTTCTCCATAATCTGGTGGATGGTTTCTCCATGGTGTTCCATGTGTGCTTTCATTTTTATCTCGTTTGAAGGCAGAACCTTTGTGTGCACTCTTTACTGTCTGTTGGTGATGTACTGTTGACAATGCTAAAAAAGCTGTTTTCTACAGGAAAGGGAAATGGTGAAAAATGAAAAAAAAAAACACAGTAAATGTAACTGGAGAATTTCCCAGGATGACTTGTCAAGCTCGCGTTTTACATATTACAGTGGTATTTTTTTTATCTTGCTTAAGGGCACAGTAGTTACACCTGATATTGTATAATGTATGACTGGGATTTGAAGAATGGCGCGGTGTGGAATTCACTCATAAAGACCATTGGCATGGAGATATTTTTATAATGTTTTTATGTACTATCTTGCAACTGTTTTTTCCTCTCCTTTACTGCCATCTGGGAACAGGTATCATTTGAGAGTTGCTATATTGATCCAGAACTTTCCTATGAAGACAGTGTGCGTGTGTCGGGTTCGAGTGTATGCTGTGTGGATTCTGTTGCAGGGCATAGTTGTTGTGTGGTTGTGTAGTTGTGTGAGCGGCCTTATTGTTAACGATATAAGCCTTGGTGATGTGTGTGCAAAATGCGTATAGCCTAGTTGATTGCCTTAGCTTGCATCCATGAACTCTTGTATATTGCGTACTGAGTCTGTGTAAGACTTCAGCATAACACTGGAGCACTCGGTAGGGGCATACCTGCCAACACTCCCGTTTTCCCGGGTTTCTCCCATATTTCAAGGCCATCTCCCAGCACCCTCCCGCTTTGTTGTTTCTCCTGGGAAACTCCTGTAATTTGCATGGCAAACTTTATTATGAATAACTGTCATACACGGATCCATAAGTTTTGTATGTTTGTCTGACGTTACCCAAGTTGCCAGATCATCTATAAAACACACACAATCCACACACTACATACAATTATTTATTTACTTATTTATTTACTATCCACAACCCCCCATTCCCCCTCTCTCTCCTCCCCCACCGAAAAACCTAAATGTTGGCAGGTATGGGTAGGGGGGACCACCGGGTATTTCGCACACTGATTGTATGTATGATTTGATTGTTGTGTTTTTTTTGAAAAAGCATGATAAAACATGATGAGGCATGTTTTCTGTAATGTGTTCTAATTGGGGTCACTTTCACTGAGGGTTGTACTGGACTTGTTTTGGGCTTGTTTTGAGTGCCACTTGGGCTATAAACTCTTTTAGCATGCTAAGCTTTGCATCGCCCAACCCAGTGTAGCCTGTGAATGACAGGAAATAAGACTTTAAAAATAATTGTCAGCTAGACTTGCAGTTTAGGAACGGTGGGAATACATTAAGTGGGGGAAACGGCTAGTTCACAGGTAATAAATCAGAAAAAGTGATATAAAGATGATTAGATCATCTTATCCGTATGATCTATACCTGGGGTCAGGGGCCAAAAGGGCTGTTGGCAGCAGTACGGAAATTGAAGGGTTACAAATCATTTCAGCTTTGCCTTTAAATTACATGGCAAAGAAAACATGAGTCTGACCCATACAGCCGAAGTTTGTTGTTAAATTGCCGAGTTTCCCTTACAGGCTTTGAGTAACTGCACCTGCTTAGACCTGCTGCACACCGCAGTGAAGGGAGGCTCCACTGTGGGCAGTGCCACTGTTTTTCTTTTGTCAAATATCTTGACCACATTAGGCTGAAATTCCCTCACTAGCTATCTCAGTTGCTGTGTGGATTGCATAAAGCAGCTGACCAATTAATACTGCTGTGGACAATAGTATAGAGGAGGTTTTATAGATTGCGGGTTAGTGCTGTATTGATGCCTTCCTTTGGATGACAGACCATTTAGAATGTCCAAATACACAAGCACATGCCAGTGTTGCTAACCTACACTTTATGTTAGTAAAACTGACTGAAAATGCAGTTACATAGTGTTATTTCAGAATGTCCAGGGTGGCGGTGTAGCATAGTGGTAAGGAGCAGGGCTTGTAACCAAAATGTTGCTGGTTCGATTCCCCTGCTGGGACGCTGCTGTACCAGGTACTTAACTCAGATTTGCCTCAGAAAATATCCAGCTGTATAAATAGATAGTGTGTAAGAATGTACCCTATATAAGTCATTCTGGGTAAGAGCATCTGCTAAATGACAATAATGTCATATAATATTAATATCTAATATTATGAAACAATTACAAATGAACTTGATGAATTACATATGACCATATGAACTGTTACTGATGAGAACAATCCATTCAGCCCATTTAAGCTCGTAATTTTGTCTTTAGTTGAGAGGGTATCTAGCACTGTGTCAAGACTCGTTCTGAGCACTGGCTGCAGGCATTACCCCATCACTGAGAAATCTGTGATGCCCCTGCACGTGGACTATATTTTCTCAGTGAACTTTGAGCTTGATGATGTTAAATCTGTTAAAAGAACACTGGTGTTCAATGAAGAACCCACTGTGTGTGTCTCCAAGCCTAAATCTTATTCTGTCCTACTGTTCGATGATAGAATCATCAGTCACACTACCATATTCTTGTATAATAGAATTATCAGTTCCAAGCTATAAATGTGTCATATTTTATTACTTTTTAATTTTTTTTTTTCAAAGCTGTCCTGTTGAGTTTTGAACTTGTACTCTCCGGAGTCATCATTATCTTACAGTAGCTTGGCTGCCCTGCCACAACATTTAAAAAAAAAGCGGCATTCTGAAATACAGCAACACCTAAAGCAGAAGAATACAGCTGTGATCTCTCTGCAGACATTATTACAGAGAAATATGTTAGAGAATTCCCTTTGCAACAAAAGCAATGTTTCAGATCTGCTATCTTCATTGATTTGCAGATGAAGCTGGTCTGGTGTTCTTGCACTGACAGACAAGGTTATAATCTTATTTCATAAATTGTTATTTAATATTCAATATTTAAATGAGATTAATCTATTATTACATGTGACAACTATGAGCACAAACACCTGGACTTGACATAATTGGTATTTATGCTACCCCAGTCACCGTATGCTAAGATCAAAAAATGTTACTGTCTTGTTTATACTCTGTTGTATTTATGTTATATTTATATCATAATTTTAGAAGTTGTTCACAGTCAGGCACGATCAGATGGCTGTCAATCACAGATGTGTTACATACAGATCTGTGGGGGCTCTTCTGCAAACAAAGCATAATTAGTTTTTATTAAACAAATAGATTTTAGCAATGCATGTACTGCAGCAAAGGCGTCTTTGTTTACTTTAAAAGAGGCCCTAGAATGTTTGTGCTTTGATGCCTGGATTGCTGGGGAGGCTGATTTGCTCTGAATGCACTGTTCCTCCACTGATCTGCATCACAGTCTCTTGTCCCAGTGCATCGCACAACATTGCAACACTCAGGCCAGAGAAACCCACTTAAAAGCTCTCTAAATGTAATGACCTTTCCCAGTGCCATTCCAGTCTGAAAGAAGAACAGTATTTTAATTATGCACACTGGTTATTTTAACAGTAGGAAAGCAAATTCAGGTGGAAAGAGTGAGACTATTCATTTAGAAGCCACGTTGGTATGGCCACATCCTGGTTTCAGATGGTCTTTAGAGGTTTTTGAAATTCTGATGTGTCTCATTCATATTTCCATTAATTAAACTAGATACGCCATGTTAGGTCTTTTTTAGTGAGCCTGATAGAACTGCAAGACCCTGTTCTGATTCTATTCCGTATATATTCATACTGGCATCCTATTGAAAAAAAAAATAAAAAAAGATTTAATTCCCTGGCCTGTGAACTTAATAAAATGGTCCACTCCAAAATATCTTCTATTAAAAATGAATAGACTAAATATCCATCCTCGCAGACAAATCCTGAAAGCTGTGAATTGCATGAAGAAAATGCCCTTGAGTATGGTACCATTCACAGCTCTATATCCTCCTTTGATTGCAGCTCCATTTAGGAAATGATGTATCTTCTCTGTTAAGCTGGGCTGGCTCTCCAGCTGTGCCTTGCACTCGAAGGCTGTGACACTGCGGACATCATGAGGACATGCGAGTTTCTCCTCTTCAGCCCCATCTGCATTCTATCAAACAACTGACTGACTCCATTTTGTTTCCAAATGTGATGGAGAAAATTGCATTTCAGTGTCAGATTTATCAGGGCTGATACAAGTGGTACAGCAGAATGAAACGCCAGATGGTACCACAAAGAGGGAAAAGATATTGTTGCTAAAATATTCTTTTGTGGGAATTTACCAGCCTTGATTTCTGTACACATCTGCATAGGTTCTGCAGCCAATTTGTGTATATTTTAAACAGAGCAGGAATATAATGTTATTGTGAAATAAATTAACATTTCTTTGTGATGTTTATCCCCTCAAATAAAAAGTTATTATAATAAAATCTGGAAACCAATGAAACAACATATTTACTCACAGCAGGTTTATATGCGAACAGTTTGCTTCCTTTTGTAAAACCTACGTTATTCTGGGGAAGAATTGTGCTAGAAATGAATTTGGCATATTTAATGAAAGAGGTAAATCTAATGTTTACGAAGGTGTGTTTCTTTCTGTAACCAATCATCCCTTGCATCAGAAGTGAAAGTTTACATTATGGGACAACTCACTCAGTTGAGTCATCGCAGGTAGATGGTAGGAGCTTCACAAACTGCGGAGCCCATGGGACATTTTAGGTAAGTGCCTTCAATCCTCCGAGAAAGAGGAAGGCTGTCTGTTTGAAGGATGAACAAGCACAGTTTCCGCCTGTTCACATCTGTGGTAAGAAAGAAATTGCGTCCAGCCAGCTCCTACGAAAAATAAATAGGTATACCCTAGATGCCGCACTCATCATCTCATCATACCATTACAGTAAGGTATGCCTTGTTGCAGATGTGTAAAACTGACAACAGGCATCAAAATATGCACCAAGGGTGCATCCTAAAGGGGGTGGGTGGGGTGGCCCAAGGATGGGGGGGTGAACATATTGTTCAAATTATACTGCTTACTCCATCATGTTGCCATCACCATGTTATCACAATAGCTCACACAATAATCACGTATCTGCATTGCCAAGGGAGACTGATGAAAAGAGATCGATAGGATTAACGATGCTAAGGAGGTTATGGCAGTTTAACCTTTGGCTTGATTACTGAGACGACCTCTTTCTCGACTTAAGCTGTTATTAGGGTTTTGTGTCCCTCTTGCATTTTCAGGTCATGTCCACAGTTGACGACTCATGATTGGAAATCGTTACTGAAGAAAAAATTCAACTCGCTGATGTATTTCCTTCTTTTCTCATTTGTCAACCACACAGATAATGATTGCGCTCTAAATTCTTCAAAGACCTCCCATAAATTCCTGCACCTAGTGACATATTATGGGATTTATGAGCATATTGTGGAGACTGCAAACATTATTTGAAACTTAATTTGTACAGTTGGTTTGTTTTCTGGATGTGTCTTTAAAAACAGGTGTTTTAAAAGATAATGTAGTTTGGCTCCATTTGTGAATTAAAGCCAGTAACCCTGCAGAGAAGTTGTAGCAAACAGCTTCAGACTATGCCCCCTGAATTGTAATACTCAGTAGACGCTAGAGGGTAACTTGGTCTCCATTGCATTTTGGCCTGATAGTGTATCAGACAAATTCTGCACTGAACATTTGTAGATTTTTAAGCAAGGGGCAGAAATATTTGAGAATTTAGTTGAAACTTGTGAAGTCTCATGTTGTCAGGAGATGTCATTATATATCAGTTCCTATTCTGTTGTGTTCTGAAGTGGTAAACATAGCTCATTTTGCTAAGAAACGTCTCAGGAGAATTTTCTGGTACATTGAAACATAATTGCTGCTCATGATTTCATTAAGAGGGTCATCGGGTCATTTACTAACATGAGTGCAAGATGCACCTGAGGTTGCAGATGCTAATAATTTCAGGGCATTTCAGAACAATCACTGTGAGTGATCATATGCATGCCAATGGATGCAGCAGATGCAACATTATATGATTACAGACCCCCTACAAAAATTGTAGTCTGTACCATTGAACTAGCAAGAAATATGTCTAAAAAACATACTGCAGAAGAAGGATAAATTCCAGCCAGATCTAAAAACATAAATATAGGAAGCAAAGCATCAGTAACAGAGCATTCTGAACATAAAGCAGCGACTGGACACATATGAAAAGAGTCTCATTTTATGAATTATTGGTCTTGTCCCCAAGTCCCCGCACTGGAGAAACCACTCTCATACATTTACACCTGTCTGTAAGTAAAAGGCCCACACCCCATGAATTGCCCAATGTGATAAATGCCATTATATCGTGTGCTGCATCGTTGTTCATTATCTCCCCCTGTTTTCTCTGCTGCAGTGGATTTGCCTACCCAGGAAAGGATTATCCTATCCTATCCTATCGTATATTCATGAGGCATCATGTGCAGTCTGCACTCAAGCAGTGAGGGCAGTGCTTTCCTCTTCTGAACAGCATTTAGTGCATGCCTAATAGATACCATTGGACAGTATGAAATGCACTCAAAGTGGCTTTGCAACACTGCAAAAGCTTAGTAAATTGGGGCCCAAAGGTGTAAATGTGCTGAATGCTCCCAGCAGTTCGCTCCCGTGACAGGAGACGAACAGACAATATCACTTTTCTGTATCAAATCATTCATCAGAGTCTCCTTATCAGCTCAGACTTCCAAGAAGCAAATGCTCTACACTTCCTGAAAACATTCTGAGCATCTTTATTACATTATTTGTCAGGAAGAAAGCCCTGTCCAGGATTACTTACATAGCTTACATTTTACATATTTTTACATTTACAGAAACAATTTAGGCCAAAGACCTTGATCAAAAGACAGCAATAAGCACAAGAGGAGATAAGAGTTAAGTGTATGCACCAATACTGCCCTGGAAATTTGAACTGAACTGTTGGGATTCCTCATTGTTAGTATTCCAAGTATCGTAAAAATCTTGAACAAGTTTGAATTTTCATGACACATTAATACACCACCCCAACACACACACACACACACACACACACACACACACACACACACACATACACACACACACATACATACACATGCAACATTCATTATAAATGGCTGGGTTTGATGCTAATTAAATACAAATATAAAAAATATAAAGTCAAAATATAAGTTGAGAACACTTTTAAAACAAGTGTGTACTTATTTATTAAGCTGAGGCTACACTGACTCATAACATATAACGTTCCAATCAATGGTAGAAAAAATCAAATGGGGCTTTGTCTTTTTTTTAAATATTGTGATTGGCAACTGTTAATTAATTAATTGTTAATGAACTGATCTATTGAAATGTTTTGTTAAGTATAGTTCACCTAAACCACTGGCAAATGCAACATTGCAACATTTCACCCCATAATAGATCATTCTTTTTTAATATCTGTAGGACATTATTATGGGATCTGCCATTATAGCATGCTCTTTAGCGTCTGCATTATCTTGTGAAATTAGCTTGCCAGTTTTATAACCCATAAAAATACATCAGCCATTCAAGGGCTTCTGCAACTGTATAATCACATATCCAATATTAATAACCGTCAATAATTACCCCACTTTACTGCAAATGCCGTTTCTTCGTTTTTGAAAATTTCTCTTGAATGCTGTGACCATATGCATTACAAAGCTGAGATCTCAACAGAAGTGAAATGTGTGTCTGTGCATGTGTGGCTGTGTATGTGGAAGGTGGTGCATTCTGTTTTGAAAACAAAAATGTGATTCGATAGGAAAAGCACATAAATGACTTTGTTAACTTACAAGTTTAACTTAATATGAACTATATTGAAGACATTGAGCTGACTGTTAAAGTGCAGGACTAAGGTTGGAATACAACATAAAGAAAAAGCCCATGTGACTTAATACCTTAAATCCATTCATAAAAATGGAGAAAATGAAAAAAATGGATTTTGAAGTTCGTTCTACCACTCATCATTTGGCCAAATTTTGAAAAAATGAAAAATTATTAAACCCTCAATCAGCCAATACCCTAAAAATGGTTTTACTCCTTTCTCTGTACAGGACATCACTGTCATAACTGTGTCATGACAGTGGAATAAATGGATATACTTTATATGGTTAATATGAATTGCCTTTATTATACACTGTTGCTATTGTTGTGCACATGACGTAAATCACAATGAGTAAAGGTTAAATAGTTATATCTTTCTGTTTGATTCAGGCTACTCCAAAAACACAAAACAGTGCACGTTATTAAACATATCATTATAGGTTTCCCATGTTTCACCATGCACCACTTTACACACCATGCAATAGTTTTGATCTTGTGAGAGGATTTTCATGAAAATCCTTATTTTCTTTATTTGTGCAAAAAGTAGTAATCATTCTACACTTTGTCACAAAGTTTATTTAATGCTAGATATGTAATAAAAAAGAAATACTTTTTGTCATTAACTTCCAGATGACCCAGCCAAATCGTCTCTCCATGAAGCGCTCTGCAGATCAATGACATTTGTTATGGTTACAGCTGCCAGAATCTCTGACAGGTAATTAAAAATAAGGCAAACCGGGGTTTCAGGTTCATATACCCCATAATTCTTCATTATCTTCCCCAAGCAGACATTTACCCTGAAGCATATGAGAGTTTTCAGCCAATAGCTGCCAGACAATTCCATGTTAATTTCAAAAGGTAGCAAAACATATATCTTTCATTAACACTATGATAATGTGACCTTTTCTGAGAATCAATGAAAACAGCAATTGTTTTCAATTCTAAAGCCCTATAAACTGCTTACTGTGTAAACAAAAATGTCACAGCAATTTGATGAGAAAAGCATACCTTTACATTTTTGCACTTGGCAGCTTTGCATAGGGACAGGTGTTGGAGGGAGCAGACAGAGCACTTTCACAATATTCATAATTCCATCTTTTGTTCATTTATCTTGTGAATCTTGTAAATCTTGGTTTCATGTGTTTGGATAGGGAAAGTAGTGTTTCAGCGGGTGCCTTGATTTTAAAAATATTATTTACCAACAGAATCAATAGCTGCTAGATTCATATCAGCAGGTAGGAATGAACATCATTTCTCTGCAAGCAAGAACAACTTGATGTTTGAAGTGGTGGTTGCTTGCCCATTTTGCCTGTAGTTTTGAGGACACACTGAATAACAGAAGAGGGCTTTCTTCATACTGCTCAGCTTGATATTATTTAGAGTTTGCGGATTTTGGAATTCTTTGTGCCGTTATGCATTTCCTTAACAGACACTCTTATCCAGTATGACACTGCTCACAATTAAATTAAACGTATTTCACTCTCCATTCCAACCTGATTCTTTATCGTAATATACTGTATTATTTCACACTTTAAATGAAATAACCCAGCTTTTCACATTCATTCATCTTGAAATTGCATGTAAGATCAAGAATACAAATGATGCCATTGACAGTCATCCCTATATCATTTCAGTTGTAGGGGTGCATCTATCAGATACGTGGCTTGGCACTACTATCGGTCTGGAAACAGAATATAATTATAAGAGAATGTGCTCTTTAATACAGCAGTTTAGCTTTCATTTCAGAGTATTAGCTACCTATGTTGCCTAGGTTAACACTCACTTTTCCCTTCATTTTTCCATGTCATGAGTTCACACATTTCAATGTATAATAAAAGATGAATAAAATGGATGTTTATAATGACAAAAGTGTTGTATTTCTTATTGCAACTTAAATCTTTAGTTGGTCCTGTATTGTACTGAAGTGCCCTGTATAAAACATTACATATGCCATGTTTTTTGGGGAGAGGATTGTTTTCAGCAAGATTAAGCATTTACTTCTAACTTACATGATAGAGTAAAGGTGGCCCTGTAATCTAAGATGGGAGAGGCAAATCAAGTTAATGTTGTATATATAAGTTATTAAGCCTCATGCTTTTCTCAAGGCCCACCTCTTTAATAAAAAAGGCATCCATTTTCTTAGAGGACTTTCATTGTTTTTCAAGATACAGTATGTGGAGTACTCTGGAGTTTTCCATGCATTATGTATTACAGAGTTATTTCTTAAATCAAATGCTCTAAACATTGCATTATTTATAGGGATCAAGAGTTTATTCTGCTTATTACTTTGGGGGATCATGGGGGATTCTAAGGATATTCTGTCAAGCATTACACCAGTGATTTTAAAATTGTATTTATATATAAATAAAATGTATATATATCACTCTATCATTCGCATTTGACACACAGAGCTCTGAATCTTAGAAACTCTTCTTTGTTTTTTTTTTTTCCACTGTATTGCCATTCAGAGCTTATTATTACCACTGTTGCTTGGGCCAAATCGATTCAATCCCACATTTTATACAGCTACGTGTCTGTGATGCGATTCGCTTTTCCGGAACTGCTTTGAGCTCTGCACATCTTGGGCCATTCATTCCTGACCTACAAGCATGAATAGCTCCACCTGAAGCCTGCTGTTTGATGGTACTTCCCCACAGGATACTGACATGTTAGATTGCCTCTTAATATCATCTCTGAATGAATTGCGCTGATATGGTTACAGCACAAAAACTGCTCTATATTCACAGTGCTCATAAAGACTGAATGGATTATCCTATATGATATATACAAACAAAGCTTAATGTTATGATGATGATCTTTCTAGGGTAGATATACTCATTGAAGATGAATGGAAAAAATGGCCTTCTACTTAAGCACTTCCTTAGAAAAGGGCATAGTAAACAGCAAATCCAAACAAAGTGAGGGGTAAATTACAAATGAAATAAATTAAACATACCATAACCATAGCTGCCTACTATAGAAATATTTGGCTAATCAGTCAAATATTTTAATTAGGTTATGATTTATGCCTACCAGTCTCATGGTAACAAATGTAACATAATATCTGCACAGACAGATATGACAATTTTTTACCAAAAATTCTTCTTTTCTGCTCTGCTTTAATTCTTTTTTGCAGAATGTATGTTTATATTAATTGAGATGGTAGCTATGCCAACTGCTAAGTCACGGGTTGGCAGAACATACCTCATACCTATATAGCACTGAGGCTTGGGCCCTTGGTTTCCTGCAGATTTTACCCTGAGATTTGACTCATTATAAAACTCTTGTGCCAGCTAATCTCAGAATTTGCACACAGTCTAACATGGCCAGATAAAATATGCACAGCTCGTACCTTTTTCACATTCTTCCTCATCTCCCTCTGAGTTTATGTTGTTATCTTCAGCCACAACATACATTCAGAGCTTGCTAGCTACCTACCATTGTCAATCTTAAATGCAGCTGGCTAGCAAGAAGGGAGACAGTGGATTGCTCTTGCTTGTTAGCTCCATTGTTTGTTTTATTTCCAGTCAGCTGGCTATATAATTGGCTAACTAGCTACTTAGTTTGGTAATGGCATGTGCAGATTTCATGCATCCTTGTCCTGATATTCAAGAATTCACCTCTTATACATTAATCATCCTCATTGACAAGCAGTATTGCCACCATTCCCCTCTGTTACACTACATAACTTGGATAGTATTATTCTGAACACTAACAGATGTACCAGAATAAATAATATCACAGGACTAAGTTATATAGCAGCTTCTGAGAACATTGGATGGGTTTGCTTTGGAAAACTGCTTGTTCAGTTTGTGTTAAGTAATGTAGTTCGGCTTGTTAATTTTAACTTGGCTTCATGTTGATATTAATAATTTAGTTTCGCAAGTGCTACTGCTGGCTTGTGGAGAATAGGTACTCAGGACATTTGAGTAACTCTTTTGTGGAAATTTTTTATACCCTGTCTGGTGAAAAATAGTATTCAAAATGCAGTTGTAATAGTAAAAATTATAGCTTTCACAGGAACAGCAATATACTGCATGCAACAAGATGCATTACATTATTGGCTAACTATATCACATACATAGAATGATCCTGTATTTCTTGCCATGTCTCCATGTGATATTTACAAACAGTGCAAATCACCAGCTGTATGACAAGAAAATGGGTAATTAAATTTTAACATGTTACTTTGTTAGGTAAAAGATGTATATTGTGTACTTTTTTAAAAATATCGTTTCTTACAGTATATAAAAGGTGAAATCATGAATAGATTATCATAAACGGTCATTTGATGTGAATAATTAAACCTGCATATAATAAAGTGTGGCAGCTGTAGTGTTAAATAATTGTATATTCAGATGTTACAGTGTAATTTGTGAATTACATTTTGTGTCAGTCAGTAGCAGTGCATTTTGGACGACTCCAGCTACGTCCTGATTTTAATATCAGGATAATAGAATGATTCACTAAAAGTAATTACAGCCCCGCAGAGGATATTTTGTTTTTAATCCAAGTCAAGGGCGAAAACTCCCTGGGTGACCATATGCATTTGTTTAATAGATAATTAATTTGTTTAATGAATTTGCTATGCTGACTGATTTCTTTGGGGTATGCTGTAAATGCTAATGTCATCAGCAAGAAACTCAGAATTTCACACAAGTAGAAACAATTTAATAATGATGAAAGCTCATCTTACAAGTTATCCTACATCATGCAGTATCTGAGGAGAGGAATTATTTCTTTACCTACTGCTTTATTTCTGAATGTAATGCCCCCTGGAATTGACATATTCAGCATATTCATGTGACCCATAGCAAAGAAGCAAATGAAAAAAGTCAATATATCTTTGAAAATCAATCTCATCTAATGTGTAAACTTGAGTGATTGCTGAAATTGTGAGGAGTTGTGGTAAAATGGAGTCTAATATCCCCCAACATTAGTATGACATTATGACAGGTGGAAATATCCCATTACGACAAGTGGAAAACCTATGTTTAGAGAAAACTATGTCCTGATTGTATGTAGTTAATAATTATCTCTCCTTTTAATCTATGCTATGTTGTCTCTTTGTTTTAAATTCTGTGTAAGTTCAGCCTCAGAAAAATTGTGTGATATAGGTAGGGTTTCTGTTTCAGGTTACAATGCACCATTGTGCTGTTTTCTGTTACTAAGTAGCAAGGATATGTAAATTAACTGTATACACAGAATAGGATTGACATATTAGGAGGCAAAAGCAATGCCTTTTTTATCATTGTCTCATGCAGGTGCTGGAAGGTTGGGAAGATATGCCTGGTGACCATAAGGACACATGTGAGGTAAGTGTTACATAAACTGTGAGGTAGTAATGTCTGAACACAGCTGAACATGACAAAGCTCACATAAAACTACTTTATTTCTTCAAATTGCACGTAAGCACAGTGAGCAAGAACTTTGAGATAAAGCATGCACGGGAGACCGAAGTAAAGGTGAACATGTGCTTTTGTGTCTCCAAGTAATTTTCAGGGCTTTTATTGAATTCTGAATAGGGCAAAATTACTTTGCTCAGGATTCAAAGAAATTAATTTTCCCATTGACCTTACCCACTATACAGACATTAGTAATCACAGCAGAAGCAAAGGGGCCTTTTCTGGGGGCTTGCTGGTGGCATTATTTCTCTAGAACAATGTTTTGGTCTGAATATGAAATGCTGAAAGGTAACAGCTGAGAAAATAAACCCAAAACAATAAAACTAGACAAAAGGAAAATGATAAAACCAGTAAGCCAGTGAGCATATTTAACTATGGAGTGCATTTGTGGGTATTTTCACGTGATCTTTCTGTACTCTGCCCTCTGCAAGCTCTGGGACCCGTGTACACTGTTTATTATTTAAATGCTTAGCACATGCCCTTAAATAGGGTGACTTATCTTGCTCATGTCTGATTATTTGACACTATGCACGAGATTCATATAGCTGGATTACATGCAGTTTGTACACCTGTTCTGTGCCAATAATGTCACTTCTCAAAAACCCTAATACTCACAACCATTTGTCCATGTACTCTTGATGTGAGCTGCAATTTATGGTTTAAAATGGACAAAGTGTCATTTCATAAGCTTTTAATAGGTTACTATAAAACCTGTACTTTAATTAACAGGTAATGTGCTTAGATGTTAACATTTTCCATACAAATGAATAGTGTTTAATTGTGTAATGATATGTATATCTCCACATGAAATTCCAGGACATTATAGTATAGAATTATACAGAGTTGATACAGAGCAGCATGTTAATAGCACTTGCATGAACACCAACACATATCTGTATTCTGTTCTGCATTTAAACTCTTTATCTACCTATCTAAAGGGGACTAACATCTTTTATGCAAAGTGGCTTTGTATGAGGATAATCTTATTGGAGCATTATTGAGCATGTTCCATTCTGACTACTGTGCTTTTTTGGTGATATAGTGTGGTTTCAAGAGTTTATTAGCAGATCTCACCACTTGTGTTATGAAAAATTATGTGTGGAGACCACCAGCTCTAAAGTCAATCTTTCTTATGATTCAGATTCATCCAACTAGGAATTTAAGTAGTTAAAGGCACATGAAAAAGGCTTGTATGATGACTATATCTGTAGTTACACGTTTTAGACCTACTGGCCATAGGTTAAAAACATATTATAGGTTATACTATAACCATTATAGGCTTATAGACCTACAGACCTGCTTGGGGAGCAGCACACGACTACAAGGGGTCCTGAGTGCCTTGAAGTGACAGGACAGCCCCTGTAATTGACAGACTGCATAGTCTAATGCATCTAGGGGCAATTGACGCACAGCTCAGACCAAACTGTAATTTGTCTGCTGAGAGACAAGGCAGAATGAAAGGGCTAGATTACAGGAAGTCACAGGGGCGAGGAATGAGACTTGTGTCAGAGGACGTTCAACTGGGAGAGAGTGAAAGTCAAGTGGAGTGGAAGTGGAGGATTTCGGGAGCATATGAAGTTAGAGGACTGTGTTTCTGTTGGTCTGAGTGCACACAGGACATTGCTTGGTCTGTAATTGAATTTTCTAACGTCATTGATCCATCCTGCTGTACCCATACATGTTGGGCCTAAGTTGTCAAATACCTACAGAACCTATTTTCATCCACGGAAAAAAACACCCCATGCTATTATTAAATCAAAACACCTCTCATGCGTCAAGAAATCAATCCCGCTTGGAGGTTCTGGAATTGCTGATCTGACTCTACACATGAATACTGAACTTCTCTCTTTTTGCAGGGGTGCTGTAACTATTTATGTAGTGCCATTATTCAAAGTGTTTTCAACTTGTGCCTCAATTGCAGTCTTCAACCTGGACTGAAACTGCCTCAGAGATCATGTGAAGCACAAACATGTTTGTGGAAATAATCACATGGGTGCTGTCCTTCTGATTAAATTATTGAGTTACTGAGTTAGATATTGTCTGTGCTTGGTGTTATTCCCATCTGCTTGTTGGAAGCATTCCCCCTGCCATAGTTATGCTCTCCCATGACCAATGGGGAGAGACTGAGTCCCAGAAGCAAATAAGAATTTTGTAAAGTCAGCAGGTTCTTCCGATTACTCGTAGTGGTTAGTTATCATGCTTGCTCGCTCTCTATCTCTTTCCCTCTCCCTACATATATATGTATATATATATATATATATATATATATATATATATATATATTTTTTTTTTTTTTTTTTTTTAATATATTATATATATATTTTTGTATATATATTTTTTTTTTGATCAAAAGAATTATGCTTAAATGTTTGCAATTGGTTTTGTTAGACAAACATAAATAATGAAGTTGATGCGTATGTGTGAAATTCTTTCCAAAAAACATTCCAGTTTTAAAAAGACATTTTTGGCTATTTTGAAGAATCTAAAATATAAATACAATATATAAATATATCTACATCTAGTATAAATATAAAAAAATATAAAAATCTAAATTAACTGCTTTGTCAGTGTCCACACTGGCCATTTGCTATGACTTCGCTGGGGGTTTAAACCCCCTGCCACAGTGGTGGCAATTGGCCAGCAATACCTGTCAGCTCGCTTTTGTTGTGCTGCTTTTCAAAGGAAGACCTTGCGGCATGTTTTACAGTCCACCTGTAATTAGCCCTATTATAGCAAGTTCACTCTTTTCTTTTGAAAGAACAGAACACATGCCGATGTGACTCGTTTGAAGTAATCGCTGCCTGTCAGCAAATCGGCATAATAGTCAGCCCTAAATCACATTTATTCCAGCATTCTGAGTGATTCACAATGGCATCACTACTCTGCTCTCGGCTTTATGTCCTGAGTGCTGACTTTGTTGGCTGAGAGTTTGAACAGCGTCTTATTTTTTTTTTTAAAGGGTTGGGCAATAAAGGAAGCACACTTCTTTCCTAATGATCTCTCCAGAGATACAGGCCTACGGTGAGATATGTGAGATTTTGGAATGACTGCCTCCCCTGTAATGTAACACAGGCCTTTGCAGTGGACAAACTATTAATTAAAGAACAACGAATGTTGTTCTCCAGAATGTTTTGCAAGGTAGATGTATTTAAAGGAGATACGCTTGACCAGAGATCATCCATCTTTGTCCTGGTACACAGCTGTTTAATATGTATGGAAGACAAAGGCTTAATTATTTTGCCACTATTTGCAGAGTATGATACTACCCCCCTACCACCACCCCCCCACCACCACCACCATTTCCCGTCAAAATAACTTCTTCATAGTAAATAGGATGACATTAACCAGTAAAAAGAGCAGCATGTTGCAACTGCAACATTTTGCATTTACACTGCTTTGGCACTGTGCAGCTGTACCTTCATTAGTTTACACAATAAAGGGCAAAGTAGGAACTATGCTTTGGATTTTAATGAGCATGAGGTGTCCTAGTGGTATTGTGAAAAAAAATGTTTGAGTATTTTGATAATATAAACTTAGGGCACCATTCAGGGGGTTCACCAATCACAGCGCAAGTAACACAAGACATGAAGCACAAGTATTGTAGCTTTGTTGCACCTGTTGAAGCTATTTTCCACCTTGCTTTTCTTAGCACTTGTGCTGAATGGGTGTGACAGGGGTATGATCATCAGTATTGAGAGGTGAAAATGCTCAGCACAGAAGTGTTAAAGCATCCCATGTGAAAGGTACTTCTGAGGTACTTTTGTCAAAGTGTAACTCATAGGATTTCACTACTGAATATAAATGGACGATTTTCTTAGAAAAAAAGTTATATACCTAGTGCCTTTACATGCAGAGTGTCTCAGCTTTGCTAACTTTTGACATCTCATAAGTATCTTAATTGTGCTTTAAAGTTTATGAATTAAGAATTTTACAACTCCCTGCTGTAACATACAGCACAAGGTGTTCTGTGCTGTGAGACCTGTGTAATTGCTTGACACAAAGCCTCTTCTCAGCGTAGCTGGTGTCCTGATTGGTCAGTGAAAGACATACCTTTGTCACACACCTTACAGGCAACTCCAGCCCATGTACACTTTGCAAAATGTGCATTTAAACCCTTTAAAAATCAAAATTGATTTGGATACACCCTCTTGCAGACAGGTTTTGGATTTGCACCTGCACTTGAAAGCTGCCTAAATGTGGCCCATAACCATTGGATACCATAGCTCTCATTTGCCTAATAATAATAATGATACTAATAATATCATAGCTGTGGATGTTAGCTACTTTTTGAATGTCAGGATGATCAGTCAGAGAACAGATTTTTCTGTAAATTAAAGTGGCATGAATTTTTACTTAGCCCTGCACATTATAATTTGCTTAATTATTGACATCAGTGTTGCATTACAGTTCAAGAAATGTTGAAAATTGCTTACTTTGTGTGTATTTTGCAGAGAGTTACAGCTGTAATAGCTGCAGAGACACCGTGTGAACATTGCCATTTGTCCCTTTGGAAAAGTAAAGTGGAAACAGATTTGCTCCAAAAGAGGTGAAACGTGTTGTGAAAACCAAAGCAATAATTCACGCCTCATACATAATGGTGCTGTTTGACATTTTAAAGTAGACTCTGTGTGTGTGTGTGTGTGTGTGTGTATTCAGCCAGCTATCACGCTGCTTGCCTTGGGGCCTTCTGCACCACCAGAGGACGTGCAATTAGCGCTGTGATAATGGTCCAAAAAGCTAGCTTTCAATTCTCCCAACTTGTCAACTCCAATGTTTCTACAGAGCTGCAGGTGCTTTGTCCAAGCTCTGAAATTACACATTTTCTGTCGGGGAGAAAAGAGGGGAAAAAATTGCAAAAAAACAGAACACAAAAACAATGAAATTTCTTTTCTTAAAAAGTGTAGAATTTCTACCAGAGGTGTTACATTGTTCTCCTCAGAGTTCTTCCCCAAGGGGCTGAACGTGTGCAAGATGATGTGGAAACTGGGGGGTCAAGGCCACTCATCATCAGGTCAGGTGCATTACTGTGTTTTTCTCTGTCAACTCCCATCACTCTGATTATGCACCTCCACCCACCGTGGAAAGGAACTCCCATGTCTGGCACAGTGAATGGATGCTAATACAGATATGGTGCAGTACAGGTCAAGGAATAACACCTATGGTGACCTGTTCATCAAAGATTAATTCCTTATAAATTGATTTGCTTTCCTTATCCCTAGAGGTCAAATTGACTTGATGCTGCTCATTGCACATAACTCATAGGCTTGGGCATATTATTATAGCTGTGATTATTCTCAGTAATTCTTTTTTTTCTTTTCTGTTATTCTGTGATTGATTTCTGTCTAACAGGGCTGCAGTGGCTGTTCTTGTAGTTGTTGGTTTCATTCCATTACTCAGAATTAACCTCTTAATGACACTGTTCTGTTTTTTATACCTTGGGATCATGGGTATTAACACCGTGGAGCTGAATTTTAAATGATTCATAGATGTGCTAATGTACGTATTTGAAGAGGAACCTTTGTCTGGACCAGTGGTTCATACACCAGGGTCTCATATGCAGCGGTGCACTGCCCATGGAGGACAGGCCACCACCTGCAGGGCTTGCCTTTACAATCTACCCACCAGAACCTCTCTCTGGGGGACCACCAGAGCTAAAAATGGAACAGCAAAAAAAAAACAGAGGCTGGAGGCTGTGAGGATTTCAGTTTGAATTGAATGGTTGGTGTCTTTGAGCCATGGTCAAAGGTGTACCCAGGCAGTGTCTGAGAACTGTGGCAAATATTAGTTGAATGAGCAAATGATAACGTTTACACAAAGATATTATTGAAGAAATGAAGCTGGGCATAATTTACAGACAACAGCTGTGTTAGCTGTGACGGGCGTGGCCGTGAGCTTGACATGGCACACATCTGCAGTCTATGTCTAATGAGTGTGCCAGATGTGAGATGATTAAGTGAGTGGTTTGAGAGGTTAATGTGAAAATTGTGTTTGGTGGCCATACTGGGTGTGGCAGAGAACCTAGGGAATTATTTTTCCCAATTATTTTACCAAGCTATGTGGACTACAACTAATAAGCATGTGGTAATTCAAGCAAAATGTTTTGCCGCTATATAGGCCATAGCTGGGTATAGCCAGGAAACAAGAGATGTGACAACATCTGTGTGTAGCTCCAGAGACCTGATAAGTGTGAAATGGGGGAGGAAGGAGTGAAAAAGTTACTGACCTGATAAATGTGTGGAAACTGTTATAAGTTTGGCTTATGACCTGGCATGACGAAACATACATTGCACAAGTGTGGACGAGGACCAACATGGAGCAAAAGTAAGAGAAATGCAAAGACAAACAGGTAAAAAAAAAAAAACAATCAAAACAGGAGGCTTTAAGCTGTTCTGGCTTGAAAGTCCCTTGAAGATAAGTGAAACCATGCACAAGTGTGCCTCAGGATGATACAAAGAAAGACTGAGTACATCTTACCCTTGTAAAGTGTTGCGCCCTGCGGATCTTTGTGCCTGTTATACTGTCTAGCTTGTTTATTGAGTGATTTGATCTTTTTTCATCACCACAGTATTATCATTAACAACCTTGCAGGTCCCCCTTAGGCTTTGATGGTTGCAGTCACCCATGAATGCTTTTTCCTGTAAGGCAAACTCATTCACAGATGTGATGGTGGAAATGATGTGTGAAGACAAGTCCCTGTTTGTGTCACCAACGACTCTCTCTGACGTCACACTTTACCAGCACATACCAGTTGCTGATAATTAGGGATTTATCGGCCGTACATCGGTATCAGCCTATATTCGCCTTGTTGACTGCCGTCGGCCTCTCGGCAAATAAGATGACATTCACCGATGGCAGTGGCTGATGTTTATCTGTTGTGTCACATCAATTTTGCGCTGGCTAGATGTTGTGTTGGTTATTTGCAGCCTGACTTAGACAACAGTAGCCTATCTAGCTTCAGATTTGGAGAAGATCCATTAGGTGGTACTATAATTAGCCTTATTCACATGGCGGCCATTTTGCTCTTACCTCACGCTCAGGGTGGGAGCAGGGTAACTCTTCAGTCAGTATTTATGGCAAAGTGGACCAAAACTTTGACGTGTGTATCTACCTCTGTATCTACCTTTTGAATAAATAAAACAAAAGTGGCCAGATAGGTCAGCAATGATCCCTAAAATAATTCAAAAGAGATACAGTTGCTGGATTTAAAGTTATACTGTATCCACTAATGAATGAATGACCTGGCGCACTTAACCCTAGTTAGCTAACTAACGTTAAGTTGCTAGCTAGCTAGCAAACGGTACTTAAGATCAGAAGTCAATACCTTGGCTTGCAGTATGAATGTTAAAATTAAGTATTTGTTCATAAGAGACATGATGAAGGTGTCTTGGTTTGATAGCTAGCAACGTGCGTGAAAGTTAAATTAGCTAGATAGCTAGCTACTTGCACATTCAGCTGAAAAGTGCAAATACCACCTATGTTCTGTTGTGCTGGAAATTGCTCTGGATAAGTGCGTCTGCAAAATGAATGCAATACAATGTAACATAACTGACTGGGTTTACTATATGGTGTGTGGCAATGGGGGATTGCTGTATTAGTGTTGTAGCCATTTTACCAGAATGCAGGCTTTCAGCCATTCAGGATTGAAAGCTCAAGAAGATATATGCACAGCTAAGGCTTGAATTAACAAATAAGTCAGTAACATGGGCCACCAGCAGAAATGTGGCATTTAGATAAGGGTTATCCTAGGTGAAGTTTGTTGTGAAAATTTAGTAAAAAGCAGTGGTTATTTACTTCATAGTGAGTTGCAAAGTTGTTCAAAGGAACATTTGACTGGATGTGAAAGTGTCATACTCACATTAATTCTATGTGTGTATAGTTCATATGCAAAGGACATGGGGACAATGTCTACTACGTCTTTATTATGTTGATCTGAGCACAGATGTACAGGGAGACAGGAGAACTTATTTGTGACACTTTATTTATTGGGTCAGTAGGTGTAGGTCACCCAAATTTCCTTTAATTGGTACTGTCACTTTTAATTAGTCCCATTACTGAGCTATGTGCATTTGTTTGTGTTTACAGAGGAGGTTTAATTAACCCTTAAAGTGTCATTTATTATGGCTGTGGCAGATCTAATCAAAATGTAAGGAAATCTGTAAACTATACACACTCTCTCACACACACATACACACACACACACACACACACACACACACAAACGTGTTCATATATTTGTCATGATTTTTGTCTCCTTTCTCATCCTGAGACTGAAGTGTTTCCTCCTCAGTAGACTTCTAATGAGTGAATATGTTCACATGGTTTTGAATATTCAAAAATGACACTTACTAACACACAGCCACAATCATCACAGTCATTCTGTATTAAGCTACTGTATTACCTGAAAAAAAGACTACGTGGAAAAAAAAAAAAAAACAATGGCCAGAGATTTCTCAGGGCAGTGGGATGATAAACCATCTAGAATACATAGCCCCTAGTCCAAAATAATCAAAATAAATTGTCCGTATCTGTGTTTTTCCCTGGAAGTGGGGAAGTGCTTAGGTCATGGTGGGACATGCATTTAAAACAGCGGGGTAGTAAATTTTCAGGGATCACTGAAGCATATTCTCAAGGATCCCTGTTAAACGGCTGGGTACCGTGCATCATAAATGCTAGTAAGTGCCAGTTCTTACTTAGTGGCTATTAATGTGCTTATATCACATAAGCAACCACATGAGGGCACGTGGAAATCAATTTCAGAAATTAATCTTTAGATTGAATGGGGTTTACAGATTGACCGACCCTGACTTCCCCTGGCAAAGGCCCCTTGATGTCCATGGCCTAAATGAAGAAAAAGGATATCCTTTTTTAAAGTTAATTCACAGAATACCAAGGCTCCCAGACAGAGTCAATTTTGTGAAGGGTTTTGCTATTTAATTTAAAATCAGTGGGAAGAATTATATTTTCGAGACGTTGCAATGGGGTACCACCGGAGCACATAAAAAAAAAAAAAACTGTTCCTAGTTTGTGGTTTGCACAGTGTGGATTCTGACTCTGGAAATTACCCAGGGCTCCAACAGTCTATCTGTCCTGTTGACTGGTGGGCAGAATATATCTGTCCTTGAAACCTCAAAAGAGATACTGTTTTATTGATCTCTTTTGTGAAAGCTCACAATGCTCATCAGAAGAATTTGGCAATCATTCAATCAGCAATGTAATGTCCTTTAAGCTTAATATTACTGATAAAGGTGCACAAGAGCCCTTACTGTATATGGATTGTGAGATTCAATTGCAAGAAAAGACTGGATTGCTAATAGCTTACAGAACACTTGTTTTCATTTCCCAGGTGATCATGTCTCCCATTTCTACATTGGTGTGCACTATGTCTACTTTGAACATTTTTTTCCATTTTTTTTTTTTACCAGTTTGAAGAGAGCACATTGAGTTGAACACCAATGCTCGCACAAAGGAAAAACATGCACGCTTTAAAATCATAATTGTTCTAACTAGCAGTTGCTAAGAGCAACAAAACTTACATTCACATTGCAGCGAATGGGCAATATTGGAACAGACTGTCTATTTTGGTTTTGTCTATTCATTCAAAATGGAAGGAAACAACATCTGTTCAATGGCTGGCTTCTTTGTTATATGTGGTGAAATAAGCATGCAGCATATCCTAAACAAACTATGTGTAAGTGTCAGTCGTCAGACTCATTTGAATTTGGAAAAAAAAATCAAGAAACTCAAAAAAAACCCCCTGAAAACACCATGCATTGGTCTGTGTGAGAAGTTATTCTATTGCAAATTATACATTTTGTCTAAGACTGATAAAAGACATGGAAGGCCTTTTGTGTAGACCATATATTTCAAAATTCAAACATAGGTCCTTTTGTAGTACACGTACACGGTGGTGGTAGTGGGGGTATTGAGATTTTCCAGCCCAATTTGCTGCCTTAGTCTTCAGAACCATGGACAGTTCCTTTCTGCTCTGTTGGGCACATTCGCTTGTCATGGTTATTGCTCACTCTGATTACTTTTTTTAATAATAGCCAACTCTCAATAATGTTTTCTGTACCACACTTTTAAAATATTAATGTCATTTGCTATGTATGAACATAATATATCTCCTCTTTCTCCTGTTCCACACATTGCCCTCAATATTATTTTTCATAATTACCTTCATGCTGTTAGTTTCTTGAGCAGTAGGTAAAACATGTAGATGTAGCATAATATTAGAGACTATTGGTCAATGTATTAATTGGTGTTAAATTCCTAATAATTCCAATATATAATTTTAGTTTTTTCGTTGATTGGCAGTTAGAATTAGAACCATGCCATTCAAATAACAAATGAATATTACTTACTTACTGTATAATAGTGGTAGTAATAATATATTGTCTATGTATTATTAGTAGAAGTATTATTAATGGTATTAGCAGTATTAATAGTAGTATTATTAGCAGTATTATTATGTATTAGTTATGATGTATTATGTATTAGTTACAATGCTGCAAGGACAGTCTTGTGAAGCATTTCTTACTGAAATGCCAATACATTTGAGTGTTTTCCAGCAGAATGACTCTCTCTAGGGATAGCTCTGTGACGTCTGCCTTACATACCTCTTCAATAATCACGCTAGCCTTGCAGCTGCTTAGATAGCTCAGTAAATTATCTCAGAAGTCCATTTCCGTAATTGCATGCCACCATGGTCAGAATTACGTATGTATGTCTAAAATTACATGTGCATCACTGATAACAGGAGCCTTGCCCCTGCTAATGCCATCGTTTGTGTGAGCAGATAATATTGGGTGTTCAGTAAATATCCTCAGCCATTTCTCAGCCTGGTGTTTTTATAGAGTCTTCCACACCTTGCAAATGTGATAAATATGTGCCTGCATGGTACTGTGCAACAACACAGGACTCAGAGATAAACTGTACTGTATTGTGTTTGAAGCTCAAAGTTGCATATGCTGGCTGTCTCTAAATAAGTGCTGTTAGTGCTGCAGAGCAGTTATATGTTGTAATGGATATAATTTGTGAATGCTTAATATATGCATTTGCCCCATCAATCTAAATTCCATCAGAAATTTGAATTGATAAGTGAACCGACTAAAGTAAAGCCCCTTGGTAGCAAGGCAGATCCCCAGGAGCAGGAAAAAAAGGCATTCAATCAAGGCTTTTTCTTACTTTGACAAAATGAAGACAGATATGTATTGTTGGCCTCAAACATGGAAAGATAGGAACGAAAATTGCCTTTGTGATTAGAATTCGGAATGAAATGAATTAATTTGTACCTCAGACCCATCAAACAGCCACCTTGTTCCTTCATAGCAAATGTTGCATTATTAAACAGGCTAAAAAAAAACCATGTGTACGATTAGCTGCAACAGGTTGTAATTGCCACATGTATGAATAGGTATGTATTTATTTAGAGGTGTTTCACTTTCCTATTAGGTGTTACTTTTGTTTAGCAAGTCGAAGTAAAGAAAAAAGTGATCTGTTTTCACTTGTTTATTTTCGTATTAAGCATTGCAGAGAGCCATTGCAAATGGATTTTTTTAAGACGGCGCAAATGACCTACAAGTGTACCTTATTACAATTCTTGCTTTCCAAATAACTTATTCATTACTGCTGCCACAACATCCAGGGCAGAGCAATGCAAGAAGTTATTGAGGGCTGTATAATTTAAATAACCACTAGAAAAGACCACATTTACTCGCTGCTTCCAGTCTGTCAAATCTTTTATTGCCTGTCTGCGTTCCACATTCTATTACACTGTCTCTGGGGATGTAGGGGGTGTGCTTACATAAGAGAAATGATAGGGCTGATACTCATGGGAAATTGCCATTGAGATAAACTGGGAATCTGAATATATATATATATATATATATATATATATGTGTGTGTGTGTGTGTGTGTGTTAGAGAACCTATTCAGATTATATATTACTGTGTTAGTCATGTTTTACCTTACATGAACGGTATGTGTGCATGGCAATGGTTCTTTGTACAGCAGGGTTATTCCTAAAAGACTCCTGAAAGTGTTTTGAAGAATTCACCCAAGGATGACCCCTTAGGATGAACCTGAGGCAAGGCCCAGATGATGTGAGCTAAAGCTCTCTTAGCTGTGTTTACTGTGGATAATTGTCTGGTGCTCTTTACGGCGGCTAGCAAGCAGTCTTCCGTTGCACTGGGTATAACCTTCCCTGATATTGATTGAGAAGAGTGCCTTGGAATACAACCTGGATGGATAGCTAATGTTCATTACAGTTAAAATGTAGTTTTGTGTCTACACCAAGGTGTGAAATGATGCATGCAATCATTTATGACATCCTGTTTTGAAAAGAAGCAGTCTTCAGCCTATGCCAAGTCCAGAGGCATTTATCTGACATCCTGCATCGAGTGGACTGGTTAGGGAGCATGTTCTTGGAAGGAATTGAACTGAACAGTACTGAATGGGGAAAATAATTTTTCCATCAGTCGTTAAATGCCCAAACTCAGACATTTTTGAGCTCTGAAATATCTGAACTTGGCATTTTTACTTTGAAGGCAAATAAACACTCAGAAGTCAACTGCGAAAGAGTAATTTTCAGGTCAGTAAGTCATGAAAAAACAAAAGTGCACTAATTCTGTAACAGATGTGTAGTCTAAACCATTTATCAGGAATAATTAAACAATTACTGCTGGTCGCTGCAGGAAGTGAACATCTGCTGTGAAAAATACTTTTTATGGTCCTTGAAGAAAATGTCTGTCAGCTCCACTTTTAACACTATATTGGTAATGTAAATTATCTCCTTTTCCAATATGTTTTGACAGTGTTGAAAAAAAGACATTTTTAAAATACATTGATGTAGAGGGGAGTTTGTTGACAGCTTCCTGAAAAACAAGAAAAAGATATAGTCACAGATTCAACTCAAAGGTTTCAAATGTTTTTAATACTCATGTATGAAAAATATAGGATTGAATTGCAAGTCATCTTCAAATGAAGGAGTAATTAGCATGCTTTAACTTGTGCAAAGTGGGAGAATTGAGTTTGACCCTTACTCTTACTGCAAGATGCTTCTTAATCACACCCCACAGGGCAACCTTGCTGTCCTTTAAACTGTGTTCCTTTTCACCTTTAATAGACAAGAAGAGTACATTCAAATTAGTACATTGACAGTGTGGATTGTCAGAGGGCTGCGACATAAAGCCTGATATTTATCAAACAAGACTTAGCTGACACTGGGGATTTTGATTATTTAACCCAGGCTAGCCTTGGTCTTTAAGGCTGATGAAGAAATTTAAATTATTGGATGTTTGCACATGATTTTAATGACATGGTGTCTTAGCTATACACAATTATTGCCCAGGGGAATGGCTCAGGGAAAATGAGTACAGTAACATGAATACATAAGCAATATCTACGAACATATCTTGATTTTTCTGAGTTTGATGGGAGCAGCAAGGATAACTAAGACATGAGAGAGTGGTGAAGTTTGCTGGGTACACACCATATATGTTCATCTCCAGTGGCAAAGTCAGACAAACTATCTTAATCGTTCATCATATGAAGGACCCAGGCTCCTTCCTGTTTGATATCAAATGCCAATTGCACGGAAAGACAACTTCAAAGGTATCTGTTCCCAGAAATCTTAAATTGGCAATGCATTCAGTATACTGTAAAGCAATTCATAGTGTGCATAAATTGAAGAGGCCCGGGTATGTCCAATTATCGTTGTATATTGGGATCCTTCATGGTGTCTGCCTTTTTCTAGAGTCTGCCTTTGTTCAAGACACTTTAAATTTCAAGGCCTTTCTTCTTTTTCCTGGATAATTTGAATTTGTGCTTGAGTACATTCATTTTAGGTGACAACAATATCAAAGCAATTTGGCCCTAAGTTTTGGTTATAAATTCAAGGTTTGTTTTGTTGCTTATACAATCATTTTTGGTTATTAATTCTGTAAGAAAACAAAAAGGAAAATGCATTAATAACACTACATTCAATTTGTTATTGATTGTTAAGGTCAAAATACTTTTGTGGTCATTGAAACACCCCAATGGAGTCATAAATACCCACAGAACCTATTCAATTAACTGCAATAGTTTCTTTCACAAGGAATCTGTGCTGCAATGTGTGCTCTCTTTTTATGAACCATGAGCACTAGACCCTGTTATTTCTAGCTTTGAGCTGCAAATGAAAAAAGACCTCAGGTGTAACAATGAGACTTTTATGAGGATTTCCTCAAAATGTACAAGGTATCAGTACACCTCAGATCTCATAGTTATTGCAACTTAGAGCCTAAGTCCCTTCTGTAATGCTTGTATGACTCAAAACAAGTCACGTGTGGCATAAGGTCATTGCTTCTGTGCACATACTTTATGTATAGGCATCTCACAATGATGGAAATCCTCTCATCTATAATGATGTCTAAGATTGAATATCATGTGTGCAGGCTGGCACTGATTTAAGATGGCAAATCCCATAATACCACAGCAGTTCCTAGTCTCTGAATGGGCACTACACATACTAATGAAATTTAGAAACAAAGCCATTTATACTGCACATACAATGAATTTGTAATCCTGTAATTTGCAGTTCAACAGTAATCACATTCATTAACAAAACATGAATCAACTGGCAAAACATTTGGCCATCTACAGCGTCTGCTCTTTAAAGTAGTGACAGATGGGCCAGACTTAATGCCTAGTTTCAATGAATTCCAGCACTGTACACCGCATCATGTGAATGACTGCTTATGTGTTTCACTGTGTGTCTCTGGAACATGCATTTGACTCATAGTTGATGATCTGGTGGAATAATGCTGCATTTGGTTTATATGCTGAATTAATTCCATCAGATAACCAGGCAGTAATCCTTTTACACAACTGTGTATAAGCAGTGCCTTATTGTAGGCAGGCTGTCAGAGAATGAAGGCCATTTAAATGCTGAAAGCAAATTACAAACAGAGGTATCTTTTCTGCCAGCCCTAGTTTGGCACCTTCTGTAACAGTGATCCAGAGGCATTCCTACAAACTTTTTACTACACTTGAAATTAGGCAAAAATAGAATTGTAAGACCTTTTTAGAACAAATGGGTTGCTCCTGTATTGAACAGATATTTTTCTGTGGAGAACAGGGAAATGCACATTTATAAAAATACATATACACTATATGGACAAAAGTATTTGGACGCCTGACCATTACATTGTAATGACATTGTATTCAAATACATACACTTTAATATGGAATTGGTCCCCCTTTTGCAGCTATAACAGCTTCCACTCTTCTTGGAAGGCTTTCCACAAGAGTGTTTCTGTGGGACTTTGTGCCCATTCATTCTGTAGAGCATTTATGAGGTCAGGCACTGATATTGGACGAGAAGGCCTGGCTCGCAATCTCCGTTCTAGTTCATCCCAAAGATGCTCGATGGGGTTGAGGTCAGGGCTCTGTGCGGGCCAGTCAAGTTCCTCTATACCGAACTCATCAAACCATGTCTTTATAGTCCTTGCTTTGTGCACTGGGGCACAGTCATGTTAGAATAGAAAAGGGCCTTCCCCAAACTGTTGCCACAAAGTTGGAAGCGTAGCATTGTCCAAAATGTCTTGGTATGCTGAAGCATTAAGATTGCCCTTCACTGGAGATAAGGGGCCTAGCCCAAACCCTGAAAAACAGGTGTGGCCAAATACTTTTGTCCATATAGCGTAGATCAAGAAATATATTGACAATAGTTTACAAACTCCCAGGTGGAAACATATTGTGTGTTTCTACACTGATTTATCTCTGTCATAGTGTGTGGACAAATGTATTGCATTTGAACTTGTCTCCATCAACCAAGGAATTAAACTTTAGAGAATATACTCAAAATTGAAGCCAAAAAAAAAGAAAATGTTTACTACAAAAAAAAAAGAAAAATACAGAGACAAAGTTTTAAAAAGTGCTGTGTCCCTTGGCACAACACACCTCAGGTCAAAAGCAGCTCTACCACTGATCTGTCTGAACACACTGTCACAACAACCACACTGTCACAAGCCCAAACAAACCTTCAGCTGCTGGATCAAATAGTGGGCATACACCCTACAGGCCTAACAGGAGGTAAAAAAAAAAAAAAAACAGGGATAATTTTTATTTGTTTGCATAAAAATAATACAGAAACAATACACCTTAATCAATAAGTTCCACAAACTTGTACAGATCTTAAACTATCAGAACATTTTTTTTCTCAGTGAAAGCATGCTAGCTGGCAAAGTCACTTTCTTTGTTACTATGGGTAGAGGATGAAAATCTAGCAGGCTAGCTAGCTGCAGTATATCTCTTTCTCTGTATTTCCTTAAGATGTTTAGGTCATTGTGAAATACCTTTTTAGTTTTTCTGTCACTGTATTCACATTTCATGGCACAATTGATACAAGTTTATTTATGAAATAAATTGTAAATTTAACTGTAAATAAAAAGTGATTACTATTGTGATTATCATAACACCTTGTGAATGTGTTTGTTGAGATTTGCACATTATAATGACACTTTTCTAATTGAGAATTGGAAAAGAATGAACAGGCAACCTTAAAATTGAAGCTCTTAGATGTCATCATTATATTTGATGGCTAATTGCTAGACTTAAATGTATTGTAGAATGTGGAGTCTTAACCAGGTTTAGTTTAATCCCACTCAGTGAACATATGGACTGACAGCATTCGCTGCTGTAATGCTGACCAGCAGATTAAGCCCCCAAGGCTGTACTTGGTTCAGCGTTTTTTCCCTTTTACTAGCCAGTTGATGTGGACTAACAGATGAGGTTATCCCAGTAAATTACATGATTGCCTTGTGTTTAGCATTATTGGATTTGTCATGAATGGTTTCAGGTTGTTGCTTAGTGGTAGGCTCTGAAATGTCCACTTGGTCCAAGTAATTGAAAAACCTGTACAAATTTTAATAGCTTATCCCCCCCCCCAACCCTCTCTCTCTCTCTCTCTCTCTCTCTTATTATCAACAATAGAGAAGAAATATCCATCCTGGCTCCCACTGCCCATTGTAATTAGAGTACTCCCGTCATGTCACGTATTGATACTTGGATTCCTTGTCCATTCGCTTTCTCCACGCCGTAGCCTGAGAGAAAGAAAGATTCAGAGTGGAATGATAAAGGCCGCTTTTTATTTGAGTACCTTTCAACTTTAATTGAGGCGAGTTCTGAGTTACTTCGCTGTGTGCAGGCCTCTCAGCTGCCGTCTCAAATGGGCTGCTCAGGGAAAACCAATTCCTTCCACCGACATCGAAAACCCCGTTCTAAAATAAGACGCCGAAGACAGAGGGCAGCAGAGCTCCTGATGTACGGAGATTCTCGGGTATGCGTTTTAGACTTAGAAGCAGTTTGTGTCTGAGACTATCTGGAGGGGGATTTACATGGCTTTGGAGCGAATATGGTAAGACTTATTTCTCTAGTATCTGTGTGGGAAATTAAGGCTTTTATGAATAATAACATAGTCCAATAACACGATGAGGAATACTCAAGAGTATTTATGCGGAGCGACAAAAAGGTTGCATTTCATTCATTGCCAGAGACTGAAGGGTACTGTGCACGTATTTCGTGCCAGATAGTACGGTATACATTTGATAACATTCAATGTAGTGCTTCTGTTTAGAATTAATGCTGTATGTAGAAGATTTGTCTTGCGTTAGAAATGTTGTATATTTATAACGCTGCCTCATTACATTTGCAATTAACAAAACATTACACGGGTATCACTCCTGTGCAGCTAGCCACAACGTAAGTAGAACTGTAACGCACATTATCCATACTTTGCTGTTTTAAATACGATTAAGAAATCACCACTCCTGTACACTTGTTTAAGTAGGGTATATTTTCTCAAAGTAGCTTTCATTTTTGTGGACCGCAGAAACATCGCTATGCACTATGGGCAGGATTATCCAAATGTTTATCCAATTAACGTAAAACAATCTGTTGCCTTAGTTGGTAAACCAAAAGCGCCTTTTTATATTATGCCGCGAGCTGTTTTACTTGTGGCAGGAAATAGTATGATGAAGTTCTGTGTATTTGAAGAAATCCCCGAATACTTTGTCACTGACATGACCTGCATGAGCGCTGCCACTTTGTGGTCGTGGTTATGGCTTTTGGATGGTGTCCAATTATGGCAGAAACCTTAATTGCATTTATACAGTAAATATACTAGTTCTTTTTTTTAAATGCAACATGCAATCCTCTTAGCTAATGCCGCTAATGAATTTTTTTTCGACCGTCTGCAATGTTGCATATTACACACATACAATTGTATACATAAGAAATGGTATCATTGCCTGATCTAGGAACATTGAAATCTTTAAATGGAAGCTACGGCTCCTCAGATTCCTGTCATTCTGAACTCTTCTCGAGGTGAGGCCACGTTAAAATGAAAACACATATTGCGTCACGTGGTTGTAGCGTGGATTAAGAGCGTTTGCCACGAGCCTAAACACACACTGTCGATTTTTTTTTCTTACACAGCAGAAACATATTGTGTTTATACTAAAACTTCCATATTCGCTTATTAATACGATTTATTTAGTATAATGTGATCAATATCTGTACCTCATTCGTTTTAACAAAACTGAATATACAATTCTGTTTTGCTTCCACAACTTCTCCAATACTTAAAAATGTAATTGAAACTTTAGCTGTAGTCTTACTGAACAGTGGTTTTGTTGTTTGTGGTTGCAGTATCAAAGAATAATCAGAGAGACCATAGGATGGCAGGGGGAGGTATAACTTCCCCTTTCAAACTTTCAGGGTTTACTTAGACAATTCATAGTTGTAATGCCTTATAAGAGATGTATAAGATTAATAGTTGCATGGCAGCATGCAGTATTGTATGTCTACTTTTAATTGTCTTTAAGAAACATTCCCTATTAATGCAGGAAAAGAAGTGGAGTGTGAGGTGAATTGAAAAGAATTTTAGTGAAGAGATTCTGTTGGATGCAGCGACATCATCATACAATGCACAGTTACTGTAGAAGTGGTCAGTCTTCCCTGTGTTTAATGTTGTTTATGCATGCTGCAAGGAAATAACAGCCTCAAGTTTGCAGGTTATAGCACATTAGTCATACAGGGCTGGTCTGAATTATATCATTGAAAATAATGATTGCATAGATGAGCATAAATGCAGCGTGCATTCCTTGTTAATCTGGGTTGACCGTATGTCACAGAGGTGAGAGTAATTTATACATGTGGATTGGCAGAAATTGAATGTTAATGAATCTTATTTACCCGTAGATGGAATTTCATTTGCAAGGTTTATGTTCCTAAACACAAGCTAAAAATTTAAATTTTGACAAAAAAGGTTAGATGGTCATGAGGTCAAATATTCAAAAGATATTACTAGATAGTACTACTGACTAATTATTTGTGAATTTAAATCTACTTACAAAGTATATTATTCATATATTTAAACATTTTGTATGTCTACATTTATAATTATGTAAGATTGTGTTTTGTATGAATAATACAAATGTATACATGCAGGATGCAATCGGTTGCATATAAAGTGCCTTGGGATAGCGCCCTGTCCTGAGATTTAATCTTAATTTTGCTTGAATCAGTTAGACATCCATCTTGTAGAAGTGGTGCAGAGGCCCATTAACATGTTCCGTGTTTCCTTTACTGAGACCTGACTTCTGCGCGGCTGTGTGCAGTGGTCTCACAGATTGAAAGTACAACGCACTGTTACAGTCTTGCAACAAAATTCCAGTTTCAATCTCGGTAATGTAATACCTGGCATATAACTTTGGTTGTGATAGCTGTGAGATTTTGTAAAAGAGAAACCACATTGCTGTTTGTACTAATTTAAAGCAAATTGACAATTTTCAAATGTGCTTTATCTGAAGCTGAACCTGGGCCCAACCACCAGAGGTCGCCTACAAAAAGAACAGGGAACACACTATTCTTGATTAAAAGGAGTTAATATTTGACTATAATGAATATTGTACAATGTATTCCAAAAATACTCAAGAAGTTTCCTTTTCTTTAAAGTTATAGGCATGATACTGGATTATGTGATTAAGCACAAGCAGCTGGATAGTAAACACATTAGCACCATGGAGAGAATGCATCAAACATGCTGAACACTGAAGTGAATGTCCTGCCTGTGGATTAGTCATCAGCTCCAGAAGGCAGCGGGCACTCCAGGACATTGAGTGATAAAAAAAGGTCTGACTGGGACACATACAGGCACATGTTCTCACAATAAAAGCCACTGGCGATTATCAACAACCAAAAGACAAATTTCCACAGAATTAGAATGGTGCCTGACACTTTGCTTGCAGTCCAATACAGTTGTCATAAGCCAGGGCCTTTGTTGTGTTTTGGTTTCTGCTGGTGAAATGCTATTTTTTTTTCCCTTCAAAAAGTCAATATGCTGTGACAAAAATAGTTGGCTTAACGTATGAAGGGCTGTCAAGATAAAACTTAAGGTCTGTCAGCTTGGTCACAGTCAGAAGAAGGTATTTTAGTTCAAAATGCACTTTGAAACTTGACGACCTGGACTAAGATGGGAAAGCAAGCACAATTTTTGGCATGACCGTGTGGTTAAGTTGTTTTGTTGATTTGTGCTTTATTAACAGACACATGACCTCTTATTAAGGTGATATTTAATTTTGACTTGCTTGACTTGACATGCAGTTACCTTTGTGTTGTTTTTCTAGAACAGTTTGCTATTATGGGCTCTGTTGTTCTATATGTTAGTGATCCAAATCATGAAGGATGCAGAGGTTGTTGTTAATATGTTGCATAACAACATGAGCCACAAGTTGTTAATGTGTTGCATGAGTTCCTCCTGGTGATTGGTCACTGAATGAGGTGAAGGGAAGAGACAAGGATGATTTCTACAGTGAGCTAGTCATGTCTTTTGATGTGGCATGCAGTTCGATTCAACTTACTGTGCTGTCGGATCACCCTGGATGCCATGGCAGTAAGAGTTCAAAGAAGTCAAGAACAGTTTGGCTTGAATGTTCCCCTCCAGGTAGATTAAGCACTTGGGGAGGTATTTACTGAAACTGTGAATGCAGTAGACATTACTTCTCATTGTTTGGTATATTGGACCAATCAGGTGTTTTGAATGTAGTTTTATCAGATTATTTCACGGCACATCTAGCTTCAGTTTTTCCAGGCTGAAAGTGGGTCTTCTGTCAGGGTGAGTGTTTCAAAAGATGATTACAATTGCGCGGTGTGACAAGTGTGAAGTGTATGCAATCAGACCAATTCATGTGAAACAAAAGCTTGCCCTTGTGATGCTATGCAGCAGCAAGTGCTGAGGCATAGGTGTACAGTGCAATGGAGAAGAGGCAGATAAATGGTTAACGACCACCTAAGGAAATGCCTAGACTGGGTCTGTGTCAAAGCATGTTGTCCACATGAGAACACTTGTGAATGTTGGCCTGTCAACTGTGCCTAGTATGCGGCCACTCAGTAATGCACTCTAGCAGGTGTCCCTGAGGTATGCTCAGACTATGTAATCAATAGTGGTACTCATGATGCTGATAGCCATTACGACTGTAAACGGAATAAAAAAGTGCAGTACCAGTCAAAAGTTTGGACAAACTATTCTTTCTTTATTTTTACTATTTTCCACATTTTGGAATAATAGTAAAGACATCAAAACTATGAAATAACACAAATGGAAAATTTTTGAATCTTTATTTTAGATTCTTCAAAATAGCCTTTGGGGATGATTTGAAAATGTGTGCAAATATAAGTGCATTTATAATATCTGTAAGGAGTAGGACAGAATTAGTTTATGTGAATGTAGGGAGTGAAAATTTGTGTACTGTATGTTATGTATGTATGTATGTATATTAACTGGCAGTTTTCATAGGATGCTGGTGGCGTGCATAAGATAAAAATAGAAGTTTGTATTCTGGGGGAAAAAAAATTCATGTCTGCTGTTGTATGTTCTGTAACAGTGAGCTTCAGATTGGAGCATTGTAGACTTGGAAGAGAGCATGATTTACCATCATTGTTTTGTCATCATCAGATGACTCATTTAAGCCACTGGGTAATTGGATTTATCTTGCTCTGGGGCCATGATAGTAAATGCTCATTTAACTGGAGCATCCTCATCAAATCACGTTTCTTTAATCAGCTGTTCAAATACATTTGCCCCTCTAATCCCTCTTTGTCACCTGGAATTTGTTGTGGCCAGCAGCGATGGATGGCAGGCATGCCACAGAGATGGGGGATTAAATGAGCTTGTCATTTGAAACATACGGCACTGACTATCATGAGTGGCCGATCCATTCACAAGGGGGAGTCAGACTCACCCTGTGCAGATCACAATCACTTTGATATTAGCCTACCCAATAGACAGAGATGTAATGAGGATACTTGAATCTCAGTCTGGAACGGGTCACCCTTTTTCAGTCTCAAATTCAAGGTCATAAAGAAATCTTGGTTCAGCCTTGGAGCATTTCTTACCAGCGATAGGGTGAAATTTCTGAGCAAAAGTTCAATCACAACAGCTACATTTCGAACATGCTCTGATGTGAACAACAACAAAAAATGAACAAGTCTCTTCTGCTTTATGTTGTCCTTGCTCAGAGGTGTGTGTGACTGATAGGACAATAACCCATGAGGCACTTCCCATAAAATATAAGTGCAGAGTGCGGAAGGCCAAAAGTTAACAGCATGACCCTCTCCAGGCCAAGATGTTTTTACACCTGACATCAGTGAGGCAAGTCAGTTACTATGATACAGGCCTGTCTCTGGAATTACAAACTGTAGCTATTGCTCTAGGTATTCTCTCGAAGTGGCCTGGTAACCACAGCAAAGCTAGCTCATGACAGTCAAGCTGCTGTGGTGACAAGAATGTTTTGGCAAACTTCCATTTATGTTTTAAAGTATGCACAAAACACATTTAAATCTGTTTAATTTACAGTTTGATGTTACAGAATGAGTTCGCTGGAACATCAGTTAAGTCAACGCTGCTGATGAAGTTCCCCATTTTACAGTAAACACTCTGGCTGATTGCTGGCCTGACACAAAGTGATTTCTTTAAGTTCAAATATGAAGGATTAATATTAATAAATCATTTGACAAAAATAAAGGCAAACACTATAATGGAAAAAAAAACTCATCTCTCTGGCTGAAGTAGTTTACTGTGTGCTTAGCCCCTCGTTTATACCATTATCATTCTAATTATGATCGGAAATCATTCAGCTGGTTTATTTGCCTGCCATATTATCCACCAAAGAACCAATTAGATGTGTTCACACTTTAAGAGTTTTTCTTCCCCACTTTCTTCATTTTATATATTCATGACTTTATGGTGATGGAGTTCTTGGTCTCTTCAGTGTACTTTTCACAGTGTTTGTAGGCCAGAGACTCAAGTGTGTTTGGCCAACATTAAGTAATTTCAGTGTGATGGCACACAACAGGTAAATCCCATTGAGCTAAAACTAACCGAGCGTTTACTTGCAGAATGAAATCTGAGTTGTTAAGGTGACTGTTGAATGCTTTTAGCAATTTTTCAATTTCATCTTAGGACAGTGTGACAAAACCACTCAACTACGTAGAGCGACAGTGACCTTCCTGGCTTGCTGGGAAGCTGATTGGTGATTAGAATGGCCGAGAGGCAATGGGGGGAAAAAACAAATTATTTTTCCCAAGCCCGTGACCGGTGAAAGTAACAAAAAATAAAATAAACTAACAATCACGACAGACCAAAAAAAAAAAAAAAAAAAAAAAAACACAAACAAAAATTGCAGGCAATTGCTTAAGCAGGTAAAAAGAGAATAGATCAATTAAACCACTGCTCTCTCAGTACCACTGCACTCTTAGCCAGCCTCTCCCCTACTGACTGAATGTTGCTTTTATAAAGAAAGTCAGCCATTTTGGACTAAACTAAGAAGAATCAAATAAATCAATCAACTAAACAAAGGCTATAACCCAAGAGGTACTGGCATACCAACATCACTCAGTGTTTCATAGGTATTTTTGCTCTTTACCACACAATACAACTCAATTATAAAAGATTAAAAAGCAACCACCTGAAAGTCCCCCCACAGTCACCTCCCATGTTGGTCAGCCCCATTTGCCTGCACTCTCCCAACCCTACAAATCCCATCAGCCTGCAGTCCTCGGGTCCTTTGGCTGAGGGAGTCCGTCCTGCTGGTGCCCTTGGATGAACAGGTAGGCCCCACCCACAAACATTTCATTTACTTTAGCTGCTAAAGAGGTGCAATTGACAAAAAATGTCCAAAACTTAGAAATCCTTAACCATCCAGTTGGCCACCCTGCATGTTAAGATATTCTGCCTGTATCCTTGTCGGTTTGTAGAGTCATTGGTTTGGGTGTATTTGGGAGGAGGCAAACAAAGGAGTTGGTGAAATAAAATGTCTTTTCCTTCAACTTGGGAGACAAAGGTTCATGTAACGGACATGCACTCCGTTACAAGAGGATATAGACATTCTGTCGAAGAATGTTGGGAGTCTTAATGAATATTCTGTTTATCAAGATTATTTTAGATGAGGTCACAATAACTAAAATTTATGTTATTAGTTATTAATTTTTTGTAGGCTTGAACTGGTTCAGCATTGTTCTTGCATTTGTACGAATTCTTATCGATATCCATGAGTGCCAATTTTACTCTAGATGTCAGTTCTGAACAAAACATACCTATTCACATGCAGGTCCTTCCCCATGTGAAGACTGTTTTTTTGTTTTTTTTTTTTTCGCCAACATACTGTATCTAAAACCTGTATTACCTTTAGTTATCTAGTGAAGTTGTTGAATCCTAGCCATTGCTTGGATTCAGTTTTTTTCAGGACACATTTTTTTTAATTACAAAAGTGATGATTCCATTCTAACTTGGAACAACTGTTCATAACTGACTGCAAGCCAGATGCTGTAAGGATTTAATTTTTTTTGTAAATTAAGGAAATAGAATACAAAATAAATCTCCATTTGCAAAGAACTCTGATTTGATGACAAGTGAGTTGAGCACATGTTTTTTACATATTATTTAAGATAAAAAGATAATGACTACATCCTCAGCAGTGTACTAGTGTAGCCATTTGTGAATACATGTTGACTGATTTATGAGTGTATCAACCTGTGGTTCGATAATTCGGCACATGTATGGCATGCCACGAACAAAGGCCATTTATGTTATTTACAACAACTGAAATCCCGTCTCTTTGCTTCCCAATTTGTAGTCACATATAAATGTTTAGGCAGTTCATCATTTTTCAGAGAAAAGAAGACCATGGTTTGCAGTGTGATGTGTTGCATATGATGTTTGACAATAGTTTGGCCAGCAGGCTGAGAACACAAGGCACACAGTCTGCAACCAACAGTGACTCTCATTCATTATGCATTTGTTTTAGCCACATAGTGCGAATGCCCCATGTACATATCTGGCTGCTGCTGCACTAATCCGCAGTCCCTGTACTTGTCTTTATCCATGTATCCAACACTTTTTGTTGAATTATGAATGAAAATCACTAAAAGAGGTCCTTCAAAATATATCTAGGAATTTATAATGTTACAGTACTTACAGAACTACATATTGAACTAAATAAAATCACCAGCTAGTGAACAGAGCTATTTTTATCAAGAAAAGTTGTAGAAGCAGAGAAGAAAGCAAACAGCAGAAATAAAAGTTTGTTTGAAGTAATTCTAAAATTATAGAGTGGCTCTGATGCCAGATCAGTACCACATCCTCAGTAATCTGAATATTTGTAGCAAGGATTTTGTGGCATGGTAACCAGTTGTGAAGATGAAAAAACACCCAATTATTTATTTTTTTTTATTCATAGCAAGTGAAAATCCCCAAATCCCATGCAAAACTTATGGGCACACTAACAAGTGCCTGGACACTCTATAGACCAGACAAAAGAAAACAAGAAAACTTTTTTTCTCCTAGGCTGTTCTTTGTGTCTCTGGCAATAGTTGGTTCAGATAAACTCTCAACACCATTTCCATTTGGTCTGAGAAACTCTACACAGGCCTTCACCAATGTTGTTGGATGTAACAACTATCAGGTGATGTAGCTCTTGATTCAGGAAAACAAGATGGGGTTTTAAGACGTTTGCCTCCACTGTTTAGGGCATTTTCAGTCCATGACAGGTTTCATAAACAAAACAAGCACATTTGGTATGGTAAGCCATTTTAAAATTTATTCATTTCTTTTTATATCAATATTTGGCCATTTAACAGGATATTAACATTCATACTGCATTGCACTTCTGTCATGTTTGAGATAGGCGTTTTTATTGATATCTATAGATCCGACTTTGCACCAGCATAGTGTAATTTGAGATCAAACCAACAGTTTTAATATCAACACATCACATCTTTGATGTCATTCTTTTCTTCCACGGTGGGCGTGTTTTTGTAACTTGGTGGTTGAAGTCATAATCAAGAAAACTGTATATAGGACGCCATGCTGCAAACAATATTCTTGATATCAAAGGTTTGTTTCTTACATATCAGCCATTGAGCATTTCATTGCATATATTTTGTGTGTGATATCAAACTTTTAAATGGTAACTAAACCAATTAGTAGGCAGCCCAGTTTACTTTAAATCACTTATTTTACATTGTTAAATCACTAACCCAACTCTGCATTCTCCCTCCTAAGCAATTCATCAATTTACATTTTATGTTCTTCATACATTTTGTGGCTCTGCTATACTTTACTGTATAGTTGTAAATGTGAAGTACATGGTAATTAGTTGACCATGTTTACTGTAATAATGGGTAACTAGCATATTCCCCATGAAATTTCCTTAATTATTCTTGTAGCCAGCAAATTGTGCTATATGACAATTAGTTATTTATTTGAAAGTTTAATTTTTTAGCTGCTGTAAAATTATATTTTTGAGCAGTGATCGGTGAATTGATTCACATGGCTTGATGGAGCTAAATCCATGTCCAAATCCATCTTTTAAAGTAAAACATTGCAGATTCTGTGGATGTAAAAATGACTGAGAATATGTGAATATTTATTTGCTCATATATATTCCCACTGAGCTGTGGCCCCTGTAACTTCTTGAAGATGATCTTCAAAGGCACATATGAGAGTGTTCAAGAGGTGTAAAGAAAGCAATCACCCCATCAGTTGTCTGCAATTTAGATGATTCACAAAAATGTACGGTGAGGATTGTTTTGATGGTAGATCTGGCGAGGACTTGTGGTTTAAAATGTTAGCTTTTACTGTGCTCATGTTTTGCATGATGTTGTTTCTGTGTACCAAGTCAGTAGTTTACAAGTATTCAAATCTGTACACACAGCACAGTAATGATTATGATAGGTTAGAGGTTTAGAATCTTGTGCATGTAGAATTGAAAAAGAAAGATCCCCTTGGTTTTATTGAATATCACTGAAAGGCTTAATCATTAAAAGTGTAATTGTTAATTCTTTTTTATGTTTGTAATGAGAACAATTTCTTCCATGTCTGTAGGACTTGAAGAGAAATGCTTGAAGAAGAGCATGTAGTAGGCAATAATAAGAAAAAAAAAAAAGGATTCAGTAAATACTTACAGCAGGGGTCCCCATTTACTTTCCACCATTGGTTAGTTTCGAAGAACTGTATGAAGCCACACACACACACACACACAGGTAATGATGCGCTTCATATATTTTGATGTTTGGTTTCTAAAATTGTCTTTAGTTGCTTTATTATACCTGATGGTAACTGTGTGTGCACCATTAACTAGCTAGCTAACCTGATAATAACATCTAAAAAATTGCATTGCCTTCCTCAGCTTCTTGGCCTATGTGTTGCCTTTGTGCCACTAACTGGAGACTACCAGCTTACAGGGCAGGGCTTGAAGAAATTTAACTTGTGTGTGGGGAAAAAAACAGAACATTTACATGCATTTGTCCTTCACCATCCACTTCCTCATTATAATAAACACAAAAACATTCCAGTCGAAGCATTAATTTCTGCCAACTTGGATGATAAAGCACATAATTATATTAATTTGTCCCTCTTATTTAGGTAATTTTTCTCTGTATAACTACATGAGTCAGTCGCTCATAGGCTCATGTATTTTGTTAAAGAATAAATCCAGTCCAAAGAATCCCCCTTTCCACACACACTCATCCAAACAGTTTTTTTTTTTCTTTTTCTTGTCAAATTGATAGGGCCTCTAAAGAATCAACAAATTGTTTTGCACGCAGAAGTTACCAGACATCTGAGAGGTAACCACTTGAATGAGCAATAGACAGAGTGGAGGTGGTGCTGCTGCTGAAGCCTAGTCCATTGGCTCTGGTAATGACTCCAGTCCAGTCAATACAGAACCGTCTCCCGGCTTTGGCTGATTACTTCCAGCACTAGGTAATGAAAGCTAAATTTCACTGGCGAGCCTAATAGACATTTAACTTCCTTCAGGCAAGATAATTATAGAAGAGTCCAACAATGAATATATTAATGGTGTTTTACTGCACATTGATGAAGTTCCAGTTACACAGGAGTATCTAGTTTCTATGACAGCAGGGTAATAGCTGGGAAGCTGGGTTTTGTTAAAGGACCAATTTCTGTAGTTTGCTGGTGATTTCACTGGACTTGTGATGGAGGTGGTTAGTTCTAAGTTCCAATCCCAAACAGTGTATCTGTTTAGATATTGGTTGTCCATAAATGATAAAGAACTGGTACTTTGGTTCTTTAAAAGAATTCTAGTATGTTCTTTTTTACTATTTTGGCAGTTTAAACCTTGATAATGTCACCTTTATCTCAAAACTGCTGGTTCTGCCATGTGGCTTTCAATATTCAGACCTGGGTTATAATTTTAAGGATAATCTTTGGATGTGAAATCAGTTTTAAGAATGTTTTAAGAAACATTCAAGGGGTAGGATCTGGTCGTCTTTGGTGAGGTAGATACATAATGGCTTAAACTATACTGCTGGGTAAATATATGGTAGGCAGGTTACTGTATTGTAAAAGTAAACAGGGTGGACTAGGGTAGCAGTGTGGTGAAGTGGTAAGGAGCCGGGCTTGTAACCAAAAGGTTTCTGGTTTGATTTCCTGCTGGGCCACTGCTGTTGTACCCTTAGGCAAGGTACTTAACCCACAATTGTCTCAGTAAATATTCAGCTTCATAAATGGATAACATTTAAAATTGTAACCTGTGTAAGTCACTCTGGATAAGAGTGTCTGCAAAATGACAATAATGTAATAATGTGATGTAATGCAATGACTAGGTAAACAGTTATTGGGGCATGTCAGGTTGTGGCTAGGTAGGAGAGGTAAGATTTGGTAAGGATTATTGTGGTAGGTGTAGTGTTGTAGGTGCTGATAGGGCAAGCATGACATGTTATATTATATAAGTTTGCTGTTTTCCAGTGAGCCAATAGCATGTAATATGAGTGGACAAAGGACAAGTGAATATAACGAGGGGGTTCAGGGCTTTCAGGGGTCAGAATTTGTTATATAGGCAAGATTTGGTGGAAGCTTATAATATAAACCACTGTGATACTTGGTAAATAAATGCCTGCAACCTTGCAGCCAGGGTTTTCTGTCCTCCTTAGGAAGAGTTTGTTTTGGGCAGAGAGTTTGTTTTGTCCTCCCCAGCGTACGATAATTTCTGCAGCCAGCTACATCAGTATCGGTCCTGTTAAATGTCTCCAGTATGTAGTCAGGTTCCATTGCACAAATGAATTACAACCTCCTGGGTTGTAAGAGAAAGCTGGATAGATGCTGTTTTGCAGATGCAGGCCTTAAATAAAGAATAGATAAGCCATGTGTGCAGAGATTTTTTTCAGTGCATCTACATGTAAATGCAGACGGAATAGTTTTAATTCATTTTTAAGTGAATCAACTCGTTACGAAATGCTGAAGCTGCTTAATAACAAACTGATCATTTAAATCAGCTGTGTTGGTTCAGGGAGAGATCTAAGGCTGCATCCGGATACTCAGTATGCACTAACGTCAGTTAAGAGCGTACTACCCGACTGTTACTGCAGTACGTTCTGTGGGTCTGCAAGCGAGTATAATTCGAACTTACTCTGCAGCCATCTTACCTGTCCTTTGACCCGGATGTTTAAATGTTTACATGTTTTAAAAATCAGTCTACTTTACTTAGCTGACTGTCAACCTGAGGTAAAACGAAGAGCTAATGTTACGTAACAAGCCAATTGATTTGTTGGCTTAACCAAGTTGACTACATCGCCGTCTTCTGTCTGTTTTTTCCTGGGAAATTCTTCTTCTTCGGTTATTCGGGCTCCAGCCGACTTATATCATTGTGTAGTGGAGTATGTTTGCATACCTCAAAATTTCAACGGATGTATTAGGTCATCCGGGTGCCCTTCGACTACTTTTTAAATGCCTACTGAGTATTCGGACACCCTACGGATTGTGACATACTGCTTTTTGCGTACTATATAGTATGGCAGTATGAGTATTTGGATGCAGCCTAAAACATGCAGGACAAGTGGTCCTCCAGGAGAGGTTTGGGAAACACTGATCTAGATAAAAGAAATGCCAAATAGGTAGATAGCATACAGCATATTATGCATATTTTAGTGGTCCAATCTTGCTCTCAATTCAGAGTACAGAAATGTGCATTTTCTGAGAATTTCCAGTAATCATAAACTATTGTGAATCATGCTTTAGCTGTTTTGAGGTATGAATTGCACTAAAGAGTAATCAATCACTGCTGCCTCTAGGTGGACTTCTATGTATCATTTCTTTTCTGCTTCATTATTTCCAATACATGTTGTTCCGAAGAACGCATGGCAGGCTAATGGCATACCTTGCCACAGAGTTAGTTAAACCAATTGTGACAAAAAATGGATAGAAGTAGATTACACAGGGAATCCAAGAGGGCCTTTTCTTTTTAAGATTGTTTGCTTTTCTTCATGTGAGAGAATTAATTGATGCTGTTTATGGAATCTCAGGTCCCTCTCTACTGGAACTGTTGTTTTGGGTGGCATGTCGATGACTTGGCTATTACACAATAAACCAGGTATTGTCTCTCTTACTTTCTGGGATTAAATCGGAAGTGAAAAGCAGTGTCCTGCACCATTAGCTTATTGGATGTCGATGGCAACACCGAGCACGGCTCGCATGGATGGGTATTGGGTGCAGAGAATGTGTTGTTTTCTTAAAGCAGTTACCTCTAGGGTCCAGGGCTTGCTAGAAGAAGTGCAGAAATACACTTGAATGGATGTGACATCCAAAAAATCAGGTGTCTGATTCTCAGACCTTAAAAGTGTTTTCCTGTTGAAGTTTAAAGTCCTCTTAAAATCCGCAACGGGGTGCGTAATTCTGGGAAAGACATTTCTTTCAACTCGTGAAACTTCAGGGTCTCTGATCATTTGACTGTGGGCCACATGAATGGAAAAGTAGATGTATCTCTGCCGACAATCAGTAGATGAAAATGATTTGCTCTGGAGAAGCTTTTGTGGTTGTGGAGAATTTAAAAAGACACTCTGAATGATCAGTCAGCATGCTCAGCAGCGAGGATAAGCTAGGCTTTCAGAATGTGGTGCTGCTGTGTGTTTGATATAAATGAAATTAACTGGAGAGCATCGATCACTTGTCACGGAAGGAGCTGTTCTGGCTGTTTACTTTCCTCAGTCTGGTAAATTTGCTTTTACCTTAATGTCATAATGAAATGACTTTGAGAATTATTTGTATCTGAAATGTATACCTTGGTGTTCCTTTTCCTGCTTAAATTGCATTATTAAATACTGACTCAAAAGTAAAAAAAAAAAAAACATTGCTGACTTGTTGCAGGGTGTAGGAACTCAAGTATCCACTCACTTCTCACTTCCTGGGGGACAATTTAGTTATTCAGGAGCAGACTGAGACGTGAAGTTAGATGGCTAGCTATGTGCAATGTAACATGGCTAGCAAACTCGCTACATGATCTTAAACATTCATTAGCCCGCTAGCTTTGTAAGCATGCTTTCCTCAGGGGTCCATTGATCTTTCCTGTTTTTTGAGGATACTAAGTCATTTCATGCGAGTCGTGAGGGAACAGGAAACATCACTATGCATATAACAAAGAAAAGGAGCTGAAACAGTGTGCGATGTCAACTAGTCAAATATATATTTGTATTTAATAGTATTTATTTATTTAATAATGTTAATATTTAAAACGTCTCACCCAGAGTACTTCACACATCTCATTTCATTTAAACAATTGATGTGCTATCCTATAGAAACATCCTATATATAGTATGGTATTATGTAAACGATGTTATGTAAATGCAATAAGTCATAGGCTCTTCAGCGGACTAAAAAGCACAAGAAATCCTCGAACACTGTTGTGGATAAAAGCGGAAAATTTCTCTCTACATTCCCATAGTGGCAACCAAAGATAAATTTTTAAGACCAAATGTACTTTAACTGTTTTGATGTCCCTGCTAGGGATCATTGAACAAGTATCATGTCTGTTCAGGAAGAGGGGGAGACACTGTGGGAGGCATCATGGTTACTGTGGATGTATGTGGAAGTGGATCGTGACTGTGATGAAAATGCACTCAAACTGTATTTTTTTCTTTTTTTTTTTGCTTAAACAAAATGAATGTCAAATACAGAAACGTATACCGCAAAAAAAAAATCCCACCTGCACCGGTGCGGATCCAGATCATTATCTGTGTCCAGGCACTTTGGGCCTGCGCTCTGCAGCTTTGCATGTGGAATTCCTGAACACAGGTAGCCTGACTAGCGCTGGGCTGGATGATCTGTCAGAGTAGACTCCAGCCTCGCCAGCAGCGTGACAAACAGATGATACAGGGAGTTCATTACACACTCCAGCTGACTCTCTGCAGTCACAGCCTCAGACTGCGGGGTAGTGCCGCCGCTGAAGACCCCCCTCCCTCCTCTTCACCGCGGAGCAAAGCATGTCTGCGGAACCGCGCGATGAGGGAATACAGTCTGCTCGAGTTTATGAGGATCCCAGAGGGCCCATTGTGATGGCAAAGTCAGTTGAGTTTTTTTTTGTTTTTCTTTTTTTTTTAAAACTGCATTGATTTTCCTAAACAAAGTACACTGAAGCGGGTGATAAATTAAGTATGTATTCTTTTGAAGAATTGCACGCTCTAATTTAGGGTGACCTGATGCAAAAACAAAACATTTCAAAAGGAATTGTCAACCAGGAAACAACCAGCATTTTTTTTTTTTTTTTTTCAATGTTATCCATTTATACAGCTGGATATTTACTAAGGCGAGTGTGGGTTAAATACCTTGTCCAAGGGTACAGCAGCAGTGCCCCATTGGGGAATCAAACTGACAACCTTTTGGTTACAAGTCCCGGTCCTTTAACCACCATGCTACACTGCCACCCTTGCATGTATCTGCAGTTGTCTTCATATTCTTCATCACCACTGGAATTAAGAGTCTTTTAAAGGTGTAGGCCTTCTGTGTGTATGACATTTATGCCTTGTGTTGTACACCCGATTTATGTAACCGCCTTCGAATTTTGGGTTTCTGGGCATTGCATCCAGGCAGTACTGTCTTGGGGAAAGAAACAATCTAAGGTCATCACCTTTGGGTTTGAATGTTCCCCCAAGCCACTTTCTGCACAGCACGACAAAGTAAAATTGCCTTGTATTGCTCTACAGACAAAATTGGCAGGGTGAGCTTCATGTGGACATTTATAGCCATTACCTGCTGTGTAGGTCAAAGTTGTGCCTGATATATACAGACAGCTCCCTATCTTCAACCACGACAATGAATACCATTATTGTATTGCCTCTGTGCATATCATCTTGTATTCAGTGCCAATGCGTTTGAGTGTTTGAAGTGTTTGAAGCTTCTGGAAGTCACTGAATCTCCATGTGAATGTTGAGACAGTTGCTGGAGCAATTTTATTCCTGTTGGGATTTGTTTGGAGATACTTGGAGGTATGGATAATTTAGATTGTTGTGTTGTTAGAAGTATTCATGATTCTTTAGTGTGCTAGTATTTAACAGGGGATTAATTTAACAGGGAATGAATACAGATGTAGGGAGCCTGCCTGTACATGTGTATGTATATCTCAAGAGGAGTCATTACAAAATTAGTAACTCTAAATTTATTACTTTATTGTAAGATTATAAGCCCAGGAGTCATCCCATGGTATCTAAGGTAACAAATATGACTGCATCAGTGTATGTATATGGTGTCAGGGACCTGCAATCTGAAAGGCTAATATCGTAATGCAGCTGTCTTGGTCATGAATCTCAGATAGGAGAAACATCAAAGGCTGGCCATATCATGATTTTTTACGTCACTTGGGTGGAAAAAAATGCTATCTGCTTCAAAGGAAAATACTTTCTGTGAAATAAGTTGTACTTCCTGCTGTCTGGTATCACACATGAGAGCAGAGGATTGGTAGACAAACAGACTACCTCTCTATTGGTTAAATCAGGAGTTCTTACAATGAAAAATAGCTGGATTGACAACTTATTTGCGTTAAACGATTATTTTCAAAAATGCACATATTACTCACAGAACCGCCCTTTCAGTTAAACAGGAAATGGATGATTGTCCTCAGTCTGTTACATGAAATTCTGAGAAATGTTTCAGTAAGTTATATTTGGTACACTGTTGCATTACTTTGCTATTACTCTAAGACAGTGAAATGTAGTGTTGATACAGATATGATTTGGCATAAGCTGTTCAATTCATTCAAATGATGTAGGCCTCCAGAAATACGCAATCATTCAAATAATAAACCGCCTGAGTGTCCTATGATTGATTATTGAGAGATGGCCTAGCAAAGTATGATTAAAAATACTGTTGGCAGATCAGCTGAACCTCTGTGTTTAGAATACTCATAGCACCAAAGGTGTTTACCACAGATGTTACTTCATTGCTCTGTTATTGATGGGACATAACTGTTTTGCAGTATGTCCCATAAATACCGTCAGGTTCACAGCAGAACATACACAGTCAGAATATTTTTTTGACAATACCAAATAAATATGTCTTACAAAGCATCCTTGTTATATAGTATTTTATTAAGATTTTAGAAGTTAGGTAGCATTTGAAAGTATTTTTCAGATATTATCAAATCAGGTGAACTATCTGTACCTTTTTTTGGATTTGTTGAGTGATAACAAAATTGTATGCCATGTCAGTTACGCGTACTGTGTAAAAATACATTTTTGAGTAATACATTATATACATAAACAGGTTGGTTTTCTACTGGAGGGAAAAGAAAATCAAAGGTCTTACTCAGCAATGTAGATTAGTGTTGTGTTAAACATGGCATATTTCATAATGAGGTATGTACTCAGCATGTTCATTTGCACATGTGTTTTAGTCGTTGTCCGATGCACTTAATAATGAGAGGGAATTGTTTGCTAAATTAGAAGGTGTAATTATGGATTTGAATAATGAATTATGAATCATTAACACTAGTCCCTTGTAGCCCCCTAAAAGGACAAAATTTCAGGAATGCTGTGTGCGCTCCAGTAGAAAAATGTTAAGTAGAATGAATGTCTTTCCTGGACTTATGAAGCACAACCATCCCCCACAATTTCTTGATGTTTATTGTCCCCAAACATTTTTCTGAGCATTTCTCTGTGAGGAAAAAAAACACTCAAATTACTCTGAAATGCAGTCTATTTGTTACATGGGAAGATCATCTGATTTGCTATTAATGCACTACTGACAACTTAGTAGGTTAAGGGTTTAGGGCCTTATTAACATAGCACCTACATAAACGCAAGAGCATATTTCTTCATATATGATCAGCATGTGTTCAAGTTCGCCCATAGCCTAATCACAAGTTGGAGTAACAAGCAAAGGTATTCATGTGTGGAAAAATCCCAGCTAGTTCTGTAAACAAAGAGAAAACTTTACCCATAGCAGCTACCTTAATGTTAGAATTGAGCTATGGTACAAACTATGTATTGTATTGCTGTTTATTTGGAACATTAAGATATAATAAATACACTTTTTAATTGTTTTGTGAAGTTTCATGGATCCAGTCTTTAATAAATGTGTCCATGTCCATGATAGTCTATGATTATTCTTTGATCATTATCCTTTGATAAATAAATCAACCTGTTTAAGTCACTCTGATTAACTTCATAGGTCGTCAGATGCGTGTTGATCATGTTTTCCTTAACTGGACATTTGATGACACATCTAATAATGCAGTAACAGTACTCCATTGGTGGTGGGAACAACAAGGAATTTGCAGGGAATGCAAGCAAGAGACGTGACAATTAGTTGATACTTTTGTCCTTTGGAAGGGTATGTCAATTTTTTATTCAAATTGCACTAAAAAAAAAAGAAAAAAAATGCAGATTGGTCATTTGTGGATGAGGTCTTTGACAAGGCAAGGACCTAAATCACTGTGGATCTTAAAGACTAAAGTTCCCATTACGGCAAATTCTTATAATATCGACCAAAGTGTTACCTGCACATCCAATTATTCTGAGAATTTAGGATGTGCCCTCATAAACCAGATGATGAGGAAGGGACTCTGAGCAAAAATCTATTATCCTTGGCCAATAAATGAAAGTGTCATTCTCGTGTTCTTTTTCTCTCTATGTCTCTTTTGTCTCACGTCCTATCTTCTCTTCTGTTATTTCCTGTTTCCTTTTTCTCTCCTTGTCCTTCAATCTCTCGTCTTTCTTTCTTTCCTTATTCTCCAGGTGGGCTTGCAGTAGCGGTTGAGAGAAAATGCGACTGGGGTCGTGTCTGTTGAAATGGCTGGGGATAGGGTTTGGAATCCTCTCTTTAGTTGTCCACAGCTTGTCACAAGATAACACAGAAGGTAGGTTATCTTTAACCATTTGTGGCTTCGATAAAGGCAAATGTGAAGGTAGAGATCTCTGTCACAGGAAATTGTCATTGAAGTCACTGTAGCGAAGAGCTGGACTTTTGATTGCTGTTAGTGAAATGCATGCGGTCTAGCAGAACAACACAGGTAGAACATTCCCTGGTGCCTTGAAATTAATTCAGTGGACTGCATAATAGTTACCGTAATGGTTTTAGGCCCTTAACAGTACCCTCCTGGTTGTACGTCTTCAAGTTTTGTGTCCCCATTGAATTATAATTCTATCCTAATTATATCCTACCAGACACCACACTGAAGCTAATTATATTGTATAAATAAAGCTGAATGAACACATCATTTGTGACCACAAAACAAATAGAATAATCTATGGAGGTTATGGCCATGCAGTAAGACTATCCCAGACTCAGATATTGTGGGGGTTTTTAACATTTAATGAATCAGCTGAGAGTTGTCATTGGTTCATAGTGTTTTCCCTGAAGAGTTATGTTGCTTATCTCACCTGAAAGGACTGGCGACCTTGGTTCCTTCATCTTATCAGCTGTGGAAAAGCAGGGCTGACACATTCAACAGCAAACAAATGCAATGCATTAGCTGAACAGAATGTACAAGAAGAAACATCAGCGGAGTGTTAAATCAAGAAGTATCTGACGGGCCCCTGAATGTCTCTGATTCACAAAGCTTAACCCTTTCTAAAGGTTAATGTTTTCCTCTTGACATTTGTTTTAAAGGCCTATAAAACCTAAACGTTTTTTATAGCATATTTATGTAAATCATGTATCAGGAGGGATCATAGGTTTATTACCACTGGTGTGGAATATGTCTCCAGTGCTAATTAGCATTCCTTTAGTCCCACTTTGGCAAAATGGGTTTTCTTAAAAAAGCTTTGTACATGTTTTCTGCACTGTATCCTAAATACTTAATTACTTAAATTTTGGGAGTCATTTTACATGTGTATTTTACAAGTGCATTAAAATGAAATTGCACCGTATATTACTTTGGCTGTTGAGGATGTTTAGACTGTACTTTTAGATTTGTTTTGAGGACAGAAATATGCATGCCATGGTAAACTGGCAAACCTTAGATGAATGTCATGGTGTGAAAAGTATAATTTTCTATGGTAATATTTTGTTTGATTTCCTGTGAGGTGTAAAAGATTTGGGGAGAAAATAACTGCCTGGAGTCTCTTCTCTAAGGTTTGTTCCAACATGAGGCTCTGTTCAGTTGCAGTGTAACCAAGCGCTCACTCTCCAATGGCAGCATCTGCTCATTGGTGACTATTCTATTTAACAGTATAATTTGAATTTATGGGGAACATTTGACTCACTGAAGCATCTGTTACTGTCAGTTAGTGAAGTCAAGGGTGCAAATGTCTTTGCATCTGACCCAAGGCATAATGAAGTTAAATATTCCGAAAGTACTATTGATTTATTGATGTTCTTGCTTCCAACTCAGGAAAACTTTTCTAAATGTCTCCTTAAAAAAGAGGTGTTAAGGAACCAGATGATTTCACAGATTTACAGGGTTTAACCACTTTCTTTGAACTTCTTAATGAACTGTATTTGGTTTGGATGTTTGAATGTTTTTTTTCTCTGTTCAACAAAATTCCACTTTGCAGTTTTTGAAGTAATATTTCTGCCAAAGGCAAATGGGCAGTTCAGTGCTCCATTTATGCTTATAGAGATACATTACTAAAAGATTTGAGAAATAGGGGAACCTGAATTTAGTGCAGCTTTGCCCTTTGTTTTCCTGAAAATGCTTTCATTGTTAGGAAAGTTTTTTTTGCTCCTTTTGTCTCCTCTAATCACTTTTCTTGAGAGAAATATGACAAAAATTGTTGCTTCGTTATCTGTCACTCCTTGATGCTGGAAGTGAAGAGGTCCTGTCACTTTAGCTTCAAGAGAATTTTGGAAGGTTTGCAGGAGCTAGAGATGCACAAGTATTGCTGGCTTCGACATAATTAAATGACTGGTTTCCCCCAGCAGTGCCCGATAAGGTCTATTACACTATAAGGCTCCACATGGGCACATCCTCTCTGCCTAATGGGAGTGTGCCTGGCACTGCATCATTTCAGACAATTACTCTTACTTTGTGTCTCTTTTGCCACAATTTATCACAATTTGTGATATATCCCCAACAGAATGAACTTGTTATGACTTATGTGTTCTGTACACAGTCTGAATGGGCTACATGTTGTTGTTACTGTAGATGTTCAGTAGTTTATTAATTATGTTTGGGGCCTCATATGGTCTGGCCCTTTAGTGCATCTCAGAGTTCAGTCTTCAAGAAACCAATGGTCAGCATCCCATGTTTTTTTTTCTGTGACATGATTTAAAATAAAGGAAAAGACTTGTTTTTTACGGGCAAACTACCAAACCAAGGAGCCATATACTACTACAACTACTAATAGTAATAATATGACTATAATAAATATTATTATTATATGATTAGGGGTTTCCCTGGAAATAAGACCTTGTTAATATTTGCCATGGTCAGCTGTAGCTCCTTGGCCTCAGCACACAAAAATACACCGCCACTCCATTTCACTGCTTTTAATGTCCTCCTGTATTGTTTGCCCTGTACATGTAGGCCTAACTAATTTGGTGGGTTTTTTCCCTGTGTTTTGCTATTTTTATTATCCTACAGTGACTTTGCTAGTCAGTGTGCTGAAAAGAAACATAGTGTAAGTCAAAGAAGAATGAAAGTTCTCCCTCCCTTTCTCATGCAGCAAGAAATGTTTCTGTCTGCCTGCATGTGTTAGAAATTTACTTTGCTTTGTTTTCTTGGAGTTGTGCCAGGTTACGTCTTCCTTCGTCGGTTTCATAAATATGCCTACCGTTGCCAAACATAACGAAACCACCACCTGGCCACATCAACTACCAGGTAGCCAACTGTACCTTGAGCTACTGCTTTCAATCACACAACACCTACAGCCGGCCAAAAGTGGAAATTGCCTTGTAAGTGTGGTCACCTTTGAGTGCACCTGGGCACATGTGACTGGAATTGAGCTTTTGGAATCTCTGTATTTTGGTATTATTTTCATTTAGAAGGAAAAGAAAATACATTATTAAATATAATAACAAACACTAAACATAAATGTTATTCAGTTTTTTCTTTTTGTGTCAGTAACCACTTTAACATATTTTACATTTTATTTTGTGTGTTAACCGAGCATGTATTTTTTGTTGTTAATTTCAGAATGTTCCAGATTTTATAAAGTGTTGTGATATGAGAATATCCAAATAAAGTGTGGATCATGCTGTTCCCACTGTTGAGAAAATCACGCTAGATTTTCTAGCATCACAAATACGATTGGGATAATCCATGCTTATCTATTGACCTACCAGCTGTAGGGAAATCGCTTCTGGCGCATTATATCCCACTTTCTGTGCTGATTCTGGTACCTTCCGTTCAATCTGTGATATGATTGAGTCGTTTAAAGGAAACACGGGAGCACCTTCTTCTGCAGCTCTCTGAGGTGGGTGGCGAGAAAAAAAAAAGTATCAAAGGAAAAAATCATTCTTTAAAAAAATGTGAGAACAACCTCTGTGATCGCAGTGGAGAGATGGATATTACCTCAGCTCAGTGCTTAGTGTCACCCACAGTGATGCTCTTAATTCGAGTGGTGTGCTCAGTCCCTTTCCCTCTCCCAATTGTTAAGTAGCTCAGTTTCCACATAATTGCCTGAACAAGATTTTCTGACATTACATTATTTATTTCCTTAGCAGGCGCCTTTGTCCAGGGTGACTCACAGTGCTGACACACTCTGTAACCCATTTATACTACTGGATCTTTACCATTGCAATTAGGTAAAGTACCTTGCTCAAGGATACAAGACTCAACCCAAAATTTGAGACAGTCACCCAAAGGCTTAGAGAGAAGTACTTTGGCCATTAGTGTATACTGCCACCTAACAGAGGAAAGCAGACATGTTGATGAAAGCCCTTGTGGATTCATAGTTGTGGTACATACCCATCATGCTTTTCTTCAAGATGTCCCTCACTCCTCAGGCAGGGCATAAAGGCTTAGGATTTAAGGGGTGCGAATGGTGGACAGGGTAACTTATGGATCCTAAACCTGTCTTCACTCTGACTGCCATTTGGTCTTTAAACTTAATTTTAAGCAAAGTTGTGGGGGTTGTTTGGTGATGCTATGTTTATTCTTAGACATTTCCGGTTCATATCATTGTCAGCCAAACTCAGGATGGTATGTAAGAAAGAAAAAAACACTACAACATAAAGTCTTTGCTAAGGATAAAGATCATAGCACATTGCTTTAAAGATTGACTAATGAGCCCTTATACAAGCTTGCAATGTACACATCAAGATGTCTTCTAAATTGCCTCACATTTATTTGCCTTATTTGTCAGACTTTGACAGCACAGCCTAATGGTTTTGCACTGGTATCCAAACTTACCTGAGGGCATTGGAGATTGTCAATAGATATTTATAATGATCACCCCAGCATGTTTAATCGGCAGCTTTGAGACCAAGAGTACCACATTGGGCTATGCTTGAATTTGATTGGCTCACCAGGGCCCCTGTTCCTCACTACTTGACGTGAACTCTCTGAGGCTGGTTTTTTACCTCTCTGAAAATGTCCAGCTCTCCTCATGCCTTACAGCTTTAGGCACTTTGGCTGCAACTGTGAGACCATGTCCGGGGTATTCCACTCCCTCCCTCTGTCTTGCAGCCTTGTTAAAAACCTGAAATGGTGGCAGTGTGGCATAGTAGTAAAGAGCAGAGCTGGTAACCGAAAGGTTCCAGGTTCAATTCCCTGCTCGGACACTGCTGCTGTACCCTTGGGCAAGGCGCTTAACCCAGAATTGCTTCAGTAAATATCCAGCAGTATAAATGGATAACATGTAAAGCTGTAACCTGTATAAGTTGGTCTGGATAAGAGCATCTGCAAAATTACAATAATGTAATGCAACAGTACCTTCCAAACACCTGTTTGGGTTAACTCTGCTGTTTAAACCTGCATGTGCAGCCATGTGTTGTGCTAACGGCATCTGAGGCATAGCTTGAAGCTCATGTGCTGTGGCATCACAACTTTGAAAGTTCTCTTTGGAGTGAATGTCGAGCTGCTACTGGCCACAGTCATTGCCTGACAGCCACAGAATGCAAGCTATTGAAACCCAATCCAGCAAATGAAAAGGCAGATTAGCAGGTTATCACACCAACTAAAAAGAACAGTTACAGTGTCAGAGATAACGGCAGAGCACATAGTGGTTTGATTGAATAGAGGATGAAAGTTAAGGAAAAATAGTTTTGTTGTTGTAAATGGAATTGGGCCTTATCTTCAGCTGAATCACTAGTCTGACTTTGTTCATTGTCATTTGGAGCAAGAAATGCAATCTCCAAAAGCTGCAGCTGCATTGTTAGGCCCTCTTGTGGTCAAACATTGTTACTACCATTCACTTCTGGGGGAGCTGCTCACTTACAACATATAGACCTCTTGCTTCAGTATGACATATTACATGCTGGCTACATGATAGGCAGCGGGCACTGTTCCTTCTGTTGTATTACTGTTGTATCTAGTACTGTTGTATTTCTGAATTACTGACCATGACTCTCTAAACAAAAATCCAGATTTTCTGTCCTCACCTTGTCGAAGCGCAAGCGTAGAGATTTATCTAAGTATAATGGAAATCCAGTTTACTGAAGCAGATCCGATTTTATCAAACAAAAGCAAAACATTGTTTATTGCTTTTAAGTTTTGAAAAGAAAAAGGCACTATCAAAGGATGACTTTCAAAGCCATATGTATGTCGTGTTTCAACTGTTGTGGTAAAGTAATGGGAAAAAAAAATCCAAGTAACGTAATCCAAGTGCTTCAGGGCATCAACACCTTGATTAAAGAAGTGGATGATTTCAATTTGAAAGATTCAATTTAAGGCAAATTACAAAGTTGTAAGAAATAAAACATTAAGACTGCCCTTGGAGAAATTTGCTGGAGTGTGTAGTACACCAGGATAGACAGATTACATCTTGAAAGTTTGATTGCAGCCTCCCCACCCCCATTCCCCCACCACACTTTGAGGGAAGAAGTCTTCATTTTTCCCTTGTTGGCTGGGATTAGTAGAGCATGACAGCAATGTTCTTTCTTTAGCCGACTTTGAAATACCACTGCACTGTGCAGTTAGCTTGGGTAATGAAACGTAATCGGCAAGATGTTGCGTAGATGTTTACATCCTTGTTTGTGAATGAATCAGCTTCCTCTCCTAGGAAAGCAGACATTATTTCTTTTAATTCATTTCTCACTTTCTTATCCTTGGGTGATTGGAAAAAATGTTTGAATTGTTGGCCAAATTTAATCTTGAAATGAGAGGAGTTGAATGCACAAAGTTATTTCTAACAGCATACACAAATTAGCTTGGTAAACCTAAATCCTGTAACCAGGGCATTAGACAGACTGATAAGCAAACAGACAAACACACAAATGTAGGTAATCTATAGTAGTAGAGTCTTGTTGGTAGTATTTGCAGCAGTAAGAGCTATAGGTATTGGAGGAAGATCAGAGCCACAAGATGCGGTTTGAGGGTGGAAAGTGAGCTGAGGATTCGGGGGATCCATGCACAGCTTTAAAAGAAACCGGAGCCTCATGCCGAGTCTCAAAATCATCAGGGTTTTAGCTGAGCTCAGTGAGAGGTCAGCATCGGATTAGGTTCAGCCGGGAAACTTCACGGGGGGATGCGCCAAAGCCTGTGAGGCGTGCAGGAAATGACGCTGGCTCCAGTAATCACCTCGCAGTGCATCGAGTTCCCTGGTAACATGAAGACCCCACCCCCCGTGTCATTGTCACGATGCATGCACCGCATTCATTTCAGGAGCTGTTTTATTATTCGTCTCATTCGGCCAGATATGAAAATGAAAATCTGTGTTTTAATGCGCCCGGGGTTATGTCTGTTTCTTCGACCTGTGCCTCGCGTATTTCGCTGTCTTATTGTTGCGTATCGATTTCTGGGGGTGATTACTCCCAATGGCATCGCTCCAATCTCTGGATCTCTCTGTCAGTTTATCTCAGCCGAGTGATTGTTTCTGGATGTCAAACATCCGTGCTCCCCCTCCCTGGCTCTTTTTAGCCCTCTTTATTATCTGGGTCCATTCGGGTATCACATGTGGATGAAGGCAGAGACACGGTGTTCAGTTCAGATACGGAAGTGTCTGGTTGAGAGCTCCTTGATAAGTGGGGGAGATTTTATCACCCATACTTTAGATACCTCACAAAGACATACTAATGCCGTGGATAAATACCGGAGGAACCCTATTGAAAACGGCACTAATGGCGAAGACTAAGGGCTTCTCCTGCTCCTTGTAAATTCTTTATGGTGTGGGTTGTGTTACTGTTCAGTCTTGAACACAGATGGAACATTTGCCCTGTAGCCCAGAAGTACTTTTTTATTATATTATAATGGTGTGATGCAATAGGACAAATATCTTCTAATGGACATATTCAGAAATTATTTGATAAAAATGGCCTGTCTACAGAAGCTTAAATTTTCATTTAATGCAAATCTGTTGATGGAAAATACTTTTTTTTTTTTTTTTTTGAAAATCGGTTTAATTACAGAAACTGTCTATCATCTGGACAGACACTCACCTTTGTTAACAGTTACTCATTGGCTAACTTGCTGTCAGAGTCAAGTATGTTTGTGAAGCAAAGTGGTTTCACAATCTTTATCTTCCTGGCTGTTTGTCAAAGTGAATTTCCTTTGGAATATGAAAGGCATACCCACCTGGGGGGTGGAGGTGGTGGTGCAACAACTCCTGGCAGATCACCTCCCATAAGACAAAACCATCTACCATGACACCCCTACCGTCTAGGCAGTGGGATTTGACTTTGAACAGACCATCCAGGTCATGTCTGTGTTCAGAGAACAGGCTGTGAGCTGGGCTGTTTTTCTGTAGACCATACAGTGTACACTCTGTTACTCTCTGATGGATTGCTATCTCCATCAAGGGACTCATCTGCTCTCAGACTCACCCTCACTTGCTCAGCTTCCCAGTACTGTCTCAGGCCTGCCAGATAAACAGATGGATTGTCTGCTGCATAAATGGATAAGCAGCTTTGTATAATGTGTGTATGCTAACATTCATGCAGCGGTTTAGCAATCTTGTTTAGTGTGCTATAGCGATAGTATAGAGATAGTGACTGTTTTCAGGAGTCATTAATGCTACATAGTGTTAATAAATGGTGGGAAGAGAACAGATAACCAGAATGAGGGTAAATAAACAATACACAGCGAAAAAGTCTTAGAATGTTGCTCCATCATAATGTTTTGACAGGGGTCCTGACTGACTCAGAATTTTCTACAGGCTCAGACAGAGCCTTTTGACTTGGATGCCACAGCGGCAGAACAAAGTGGACTGCTCCGCCATGGATAGGGTGGGGCGGTCGTCCAGCCATGGTTTCCTCATCTTGCCGTTCTCGTGGGTCCTGCGATTTGTCAGGGGCCTGCAAGATGCTCATATGATGTCAGTGGAGTAGAGTAGTGGAGTAGTACCCTCCAATGGTTGCCCACCTCACTGCGGTGCACTGTGCGACTTTCAGCGTGAGAGATAGCGAGCCGTTGTATCTGGGGATGGCATTCGTCTCGCCTCAGCAGTCCCGCTTGAGTGCAGAGGTTGCCGTGGTGAGGTGAGCCTAATTGGAGATTCCAAAACAGTGTTGCATAGGAGAGAACAGAGTGTACAAAATGTTTTGACAGTTACGTGGCCACAGCCTCCTTGAGTATTGTCGCAACATAGTAAAGCTACATAGTGAACATGATATATTTTGTATTATCTGTAAATGTTTGAGCTGTATTTATCTAACGCGCATTTTTATTCCAGGGAACTTCCAGAACAAAGTTACACTGTAGAATGTAAATAGCAAACAAACAAGTACATTTCAAGGCATGGCGTAAAGGCATCTAAAAATGCAACATGCGGCCCTATATCCAGCTACAGAAGAATTTCCTAGTTGGAATTAATTTCTGTCCACCAATAGCCATTAACTCATTGTTGGCTACCAGTGTGTGAATGAAAGAATTCACATGAAAGAATGAAAGAATGAAAGTGCTACGTGTCATAGTATAAGCAGCAGATCAGAGCACATCCAAACACATCATTTCATGTCTTTGAAAGATATATGTATATATATTTTTTGTGAGATTCTTTTTTGTTGTAAGATGATTATAAAGAGATCCAGTGCTTTAGGCCATCTGTTTTAACCTGAACACATAAATGGTTGTCATATTTTGTACTACTTGTACTCGGTCTACCCAATTATGTTAGGAGGGCAGTAATCAGTTTTTTGCCACATGTAGTGGATTTACCTGAATATATTTTCACTCAGTATGTACAAGTACTGCAGTCAGGATTTCCAATATAGTTGTGCATGACAGAGTGGAATTAGGTAGAATATAATCCCTTTAATTGTTTATCCTTCATTTCAAAATTTCCAGTGTTCTGTTTTCAATTATTTGCATTCATGCATGTCTGAAATTTCTTTGAGTGTCACACAGAATCAAATAAGGACAAACCTTTAAACGGGGATTCATATATTAAAAAATTTACACTCTGGCTATGACTGGATAGCCAGAGAAACGGTAATATCCCTTACTGACTGAATGTAGTAGCATCTCCCTTGCAGTAATGATGCTGCTTTTGTTTCAACACTACATCACGCAACAGTGGTAATAAGGGACCTGTCAAAGTAGATACAGTCCCTCAACAATGCCTATCCTTGGTATTTTTTAGCAGTTTGTTCATAATAACGTCCTGAGGCAGGGGCGTACCCACATGCATATTTTATAGTAGAGCACCTATTTGTTCTCACTCAGCAACTGTTGTTAGGGAGACACAGTAAAAAAGACAAAACACAATCTGTTAGAGACCCAGCCAGCAGGGGTTTTGGGTGTCAGTGTTTCTGGTGTCATGTAACATGACACTTCCATCAGTAATTACTCATTTATGTACAGCAGATTGCGGGGGGGGGGGGGGGCGTTGGCCGAGACAGATAATCAATGCAAATTCATTCGTTGTTTGGTTCCTTGTTTATTCATGCCCTAGACACAACATATTGATGTTGTAATCCACCTTAAACTGCTGGGAGCTGAGTCAGAGCTACGTGTCTTGTCTCAAGTTTGGAACCGAAGCAGACACTGGCCCTGGAGAATATTGCTGTTGCAGGAGATTCCGAAAGCTTCCCACAAAGAAACTTTTTCCGGGAACGGCTTTTGAGCGGAGCTACCATTCTCCTACAGATGGCTGTAGTGCATGAAAATGCATGTCCTTGTTTTAATTCCAGGCTGCGCCGCATTGATGGAGAGAGCTCGTTTTCTCCCTTTCCACTGATCTGTATTACAGCAGAATTCATAAAGTCATAGCAGCGATTTTGTGTGATTTATTCTAAGCCGTCTTCCCTTTCATAAGCACCCATTCATTTTCTGTAAAGGTTTATGTGTCTGAAGCATTGATGTGGGGGCACTGGAGTGAAAAAGAGTCTTCAGTGGTAACGAATGGAGACTCCTGTCTCTGTACTTCTGCACACTTCCTCACCAAAGAGGAGCATATCCAGACCATACCATAGAAACCATAGCAGGTTTCTATGGATACTGTCCACCCCCGAAACACACACACACTTACACATTCTCTCACACACACACTCACACACACAGATACTTTCCACCATTTAAATATGGACACATGCTTAGGAGGATGATTCTGTGGCAAAAGCTCTCTAAGATGTTGAGTTAAGTGAATGCACATTTTCGCTTAATAACTGAATTAGTTGCTTGGCTGGGAATGAAAGAAAGTATTTCTGAAGATTAAAGTGCTACATAAACCCCTCAAAATCAGTCAGCCCTAAAAATCAATCATTTTGGTGATTCATATCTCAGGATAAAACTTGACTTCAGCGAAACCTGGCCAACCTGAGCTACTAATTTGATTCCACAGTCGATGCGCGACTATATTTTTCTCTGTACAGACAACAAGCTATTGTTCGATTTATGTATCAGGTGGAAGAGCTCTTTCCACTGCTGTTGCTGTTTGGTCCCTGAATGCAAATCGGGTCATTATAGTATGTGCACCGCTTCAGTGCAGCATTTACCTTGTGACATTTACATATTGGTGCTGCAGAATATTATTATTATTATTATTATTTTTACTTTAATGTTTTTTGTGTATCATTAACTGTCAGGCACAATTATAGAGAATTAATATGCAGTAATATAAAAATTAGCCTTTACAACTGGGAAAGAGCTTGGATCATGTCCAAATTTATGTCTAGGAAGCATACTCATAATTAAGCATAATAGTACATTTAATTTGTATAGTGTTAAATAGATAATAATTTGTCAGAGATGCAAGGTGAATTGTTCCTTGTAATCCCTAAAGCATACAAATGTGTTTTTCTTTTCTTTCTCTGAGAAAAAAATTGCATTTATTTTTCTATGGCTTTCTTTTTTACATAAGCTTACAAGCTTTGGAACGACAAACAATTTCATGCTTTTCTTTCCTTTCATCACTCTGTTTCTGCGCTCTGCTGGTGACACTAACTCTGACTCCAGACTGGCAGTATGAGGGTAAGACCATAAATCTTTTTTTTCTTTTCTTTTCTAGCTCTTTCTTCCCTTCATGTGAACTGGCCGCAGTGCTCTACAAACACAGCTGTCCTCTGTGTCACGCCCGCTGTTGTACTTTAACAGCCATTGTCCGTAGCTGCTAGCTACCGTAAATGCATCGCTTTTGTTTCATACCATGTTGGTTGTGCAGCAAGCCATGCGTCTGATATTCATGTGGTGGTACTCTGTGTAGTGTTGCTTTATGTTGAAACAGGAATATGATGTAAGGCTTTTTTCCAGCCCTGGTCCTAGGGGGACAAGTTATATGCTGGCTTTTGTTCCAACTGTTTTTAATGAATCAAATTTGATTGACCTGAGTTAATATTTATATGTCCCCAAATATTTAATTGAGTAATTTATCTTAATCAGTTAAGTAGATTACTAATTTGTACTGCTAAATTCCTGAAGGGGTACCATGGAACAGAACAAGAAATATTAAGAAATACCACTACTTGTGTCTGTTAGCACAGGCACACTTCAAACAACACACTTCAGCGGAGTTGCAGCAGATAATTGTGATGTCATGTCAGACTCGGATCAGCGACTTAATCAAACCTTATTAATGAAGTTGGAACAAAACCAGCATAAGCAGTATACCCCAGGAGCAGGAGTAGGAAAATGATGTAAGGTGTATGCTGTCGTTTGAAACGTATTGAAACATTCTCAGTCTACCTTTTGTCCTTTATTTCCAGAATGCAAACTGTCCAGAACAGGCCCCCCTGCCACCATTGTAGCGATTGATGAGGAAAGTCCCAATGGTATGTATTGCATTTCTAATATTTTAAACTGATTTACCTTTAGATATTCATCGTAAAGATGAGCAGCAGACTGCTGCTGCTACTCCAGTGTTTGAACATGTCCTTTAACCCCCAAACTGGTAGCATTTTAAATCACTATCCAAGCCTTCTAAAGTGAGTTATTCAAGCACGCAAACATCTTTCATCTTGCAACAGACAGCTTTTCAATTATGCTGGTGTTTTTGCTCAAAGCATATTTGTAAAGAAACGCTGAAAATTATATTTAGATATAGCTTGCTTGCTGTTTGAATACAGTTGATCCAATTAACATAATTGCCTATTTCAAGATAAATATGTAATGCAGGTTCTTCTAACTCCGTTCCTTGACTATGAGCAGATTTGATAGATAGGCTACACTTGTGTCGGGCTAGTAAGTCTGTTTACAAACAGAGTATGCCATTCGCAGATAACTAGCCAACTTGCTGATAAAGAATTTTGGGAACATTGTGACTGCCGTACCTAGCAAGAATGTGTGATGGTTCTAACCATACTTCTCACCACACAACACTTGGAATGTATGCCGTAATGAGATACAGGGATTTTATGCTTCATACAAGTACATTTTGGGAGTATATCCTACCTTTGTAGCATGTCAAATGGGCCATAGCACCATATGCTTAGAAGGCCACAGATTGTGAAATTGCAGACTACATTCAGCAAAATGCATTCACCAATTAACTAATCATTCTTCTGCTGAAAAAAAGCACTCAATGTTTTCATGTAATAAAGTTCACTAATGTTCTTTCAGTGGGCTCAGAGACCATTTTCATCAGTCAGTGAAATTGTAATTGAATGCCTAATTGTATCCCTCAGCCTGTGGTAAAGGTATTAGAGTCTGTGGGCGCTTAAAATCCTCTCACCAGGGGTATAGACTTCACAATTCGAACGCTAATGAGAGGAGTTCTTGTTGTTGTACTTTTGTATTTTCTTTTCTTGGACGGTCTCTGCTGGCTCTTCAGCCAGGGTGGAGCTGGGAAGCTAACAGATGGTGTTCAGCATGAGCTCACGGCAAGGGGCCCTTTTATGAAATGGATCTTTTCCCTCTGTTGATTCAAACTGTGAATTTTGCGGCGGCACGGAGGCATCACGTGTCGCTGCATTTGCGTTTGAACATTAGTGATACATCTAACAGGTGTGAGGGGAGCGGCGCTGTGGTGGTGCTTTTTTTTGTGCACCTTGGGTTTTCACTCCACAATGTAAGAATAATCCCTCTCTTCTGGGCTTGTGTGTCTCATCAGAACTTGCTTGTCTTGGTTTGAAGTCAGTTGTGAGAGCTTCCGTTTGCAGTGGAGTCCAGTGGTGTGTTCGCTGTGCTGTAGCCCCTGCAGGTATTTGCATGACTGTTTAAAGCGGCTTAATGAGTTGCAGTCTCAAGAGGTGGATTTCTTTCCATCCCTCAAGATGGACCCCACTTTGTTGTGTGCTTTACACCAGCCATTTATTTTTTTCTTTCACTTATCCATGGCATCTCCTATAAATGTTCCTCCTATAAATGTTGAGGTGAAATATAATATAGAATCTTTTTTCAGAAGAGTTTTTGGAATTGAATCAATTCAATGCATTCATTCAATGTAATAACTTCAGAAACATAAAAATACAGCATCCCTGCATAAATTCAAATAAAATGCAGTTGTTGAATGATGACATTGAATAGCTATTAATGCCTGTGTTTCATTACTCGTGACAAACTCAAATCTAATCAAAAGGCTAACCAAGTTATGCAGATCTAGCCCTGGTGATAGGGTTAATGCAAACAGCTCAGCTTTGCGCAGTGAAAGGGACTGCACTCATTAAGAAGGGCTTGCTTGTCTATTTTACCTTTTGCTGAAAGAAAAACTTGGGGCTAAAATACAGTGATAAGGAGAGGAGTGTGTGTGTGTGTGTGTGGGGGCAGGGGGAGTGTGTGTGGGAGTGTGTGGGAGTGTGTGGGTGGGGGCAAGGGGAGTGTGTGGGTGGGGGCAGGGGGAGTGTGTGTGGGGGCAGGGAGAGTGTGTGTGGGTGTGTGTGTGGGGGCAGGGGGAGTGTGTGGGTGGGGGCAAGGGGAGTGTGTGGGTGGGGGCAGGGGGAGTGTGTGTGTGTGTGGGTGTGTGAGTCGGGGCAGGGGGAGTGTGTGTGTGGGTATGTGGGAGTGTGTGTGGGTGAGTGTGTGGGTGGGGGCAGGGGGAGTGTGTGTGGGAGTGTGTGTGGGTGTCTGTGTGGCTGTGTGTGTGGGGGCAGGGGGAGTGTGTGTGGGGGCAGGGGGAGTGTGTGTGGGGGCAGGGGGAGTGTGTGTGTGTGTGTGTGTGTGTGTGTGTGTGTGTGGGAGTGTGTGTGGGTGAGTGTGTGGGTGGGGGCAGGGGGAGTGTGTGTGGGTGTGGGTAGGGGGAGTGTGTGGGAGTGTGTGTGGGTGTGTGGGTGGGGGCAGGGAGAGTGTGTGTGGGTGTGTGTGTGGGGGCAGGGGGAGTGTGTGTGTGGGAGTGTGTGTGTGGGTGGGGGCAGGGGGAGTCTGTGTGTGGGAGTGTGTGTCGGTGTGTGTGTGTGTGTGTGGGAGTGTGTGTGGGTGGGGGCAGGGGGAGTGTGTGTGGGTGGGGGCAGGGGGAGTGTGTGTGGGAGTGTGTGTGTGTGGGCAGGGGATACCATGGCCCTCAGTACTACTCAACATTCAGTGCATGATTAATTATTTTGGCTCCTTCTGCCACAGTGGTTTCTACAAACAGAAGTTATGTGTGCTTCATCTATAATGCAAATACTTTTAGGGATGCTTTTTAGATTACGATCCATAACTTTTATGCAGAGAAAGTGGGGGATAAAACACATGAAAAGGGCATTTATTACCTCCTCTGAATGGAATCTGGTGCATAATGTAACAGGGTCTACTTTTTCTGAATGTTGCTAGCAAGCTAGCATTAGGCTGTTCATTAGCTTTATCTTACGACTTTCTTCTTTTTCATCTTTTGTTTTACCTTGCTAACAAAGACTTTATGCTAATTAAGTTCTTAAATGTAGACACAGGTAAAAGTGGCTTATTTGGTTGTCTAAGATCAAATACATCTACCTTGGAATGTGTAATGATTTTTGTCTCATTCTGATGGAGAAATCAGTTGCCACCACCTGTGCCATAACGACCAGAAGAAGATTTCAGTACACTTGCTTAGTGTCTCACACAGCTTAAAGGTTTTCTTTACATGTTACCCATTCATAAACCATAGATTTACTGAGGCATAACAGGTTAAGCACCTTGTCCGAGGGTGGAACTGCAGTGGCCCACCTGCAAAGAGAAATCGCAACCTTTGAGTGAGGTGCTCCTTATCACTACACCACATTCCTGTCTGATAAAAATCAAGAACATGTCAGTTGCAGCCCTGAGTCAAGGGCACCAAAATGTATTTGTTTGGTGTTAAAAGGCGAAAATGTAATCATTGAGCTAAAGTAATGATTGCAGCAATTATACTGTTGTCTTTCTCCTGTTATGGTAAACAACCATTGTTGGTCCATTGTTGAGATGCTGTCTGTGACTGAAAATGCACTGAAATGTTCATACAATGAAATGCTGAGCAATAGTCTGTTTAAAATCTCTTTTCAATAGAGTAAGTGCCCATTTAAAGCCAAATAAAAAACTGACAGTGGAAAATGATGAAATTATCAAGAAGCACTGGATGTTGTAAATTGATGTACTGCACTGATAAATTCCAACAACAGGCGAAGTGTTATGGAAATAAAAAATACTATGCTAAAGTAGAATATATGTGTTGTTTAACGCTTCTGCGTGTTGTAGTGCAGCATATTTATGTATATCTATGTATCATATTCATACAGAGTAAGATCCTACTACCTGCCTTCCCATATATTCTTTTGATTCTTTCACGTATCATTGTGGAAATTACAGATTTGGTGTAGTGTATGGATTCTTCAGTTTTCTTCATGCCCGCTCCTTGAAGGAGTACTACAGTCAACACTGATTGATGATCTTTTAAAAAACAAATGGCAAAATACACAGTGGAACTGGTATGGGACTTCAACTGCTGTGGAGTCCACAAAACCATTTCAAATGAGCTTGTTTTTTTATCTTTTTAAGAAAAAAAACCCAATTCCATTTTGTCAGCATGGCTCTGATGATTGTTCTGAAAAAGCCCTAAGCAGTTGTTACTAACCAGTTGAAGTATGCTGAAAAATAATCAAACAATATATTCAGCTCACTCATATCACTTGGTTTGCCAGGATGAGTGTCTCAAATGCATATGAAAATTGTAATTTGGCACACATGGAGGGGTTACATAGAACAAAAGATGGCATTTATGAAATTGGCTGAAATTCATGTTATTTTTTTCTTGTAGGTGCAAACAAATAAATGACATTCATCTAGATTACTCGTTCCATGACAGGGGTACAAGTACCTGGGGGAACAGTTGTGATTTCTCTGGGTGGCTCTTGAATAATATTAGATGTAATTAAAATCTTTATAGGTTACTCATATGTTGGTGTCTTTCATCAGAATAAGTTGTCCAGGCTTTTAGAACTACTCATACTCCCATGAGTAAAATTAAAATTTATGAAATGGAGCACACATTTTTTGCATTACTGATGACTGTAAAAATGTATCTACCATACAGTTTGGTAAGTCACTCTAGTCATGGTAATTGGGATAGGGATATGCATTAACAATCGTGTGGGAACAAGTGTACTTGATGTTTGCACAGAATTTCCTGGTTTTTAGTCTTAATTGTGACTCTGTAAAGAGCTTAGGAAGTATAAAAATGGATGTGGCAAAAGTGTGTATGGTTATTTTTATAGCACTGTGGTCTGTGAAGCTTATTTTCTCAGTTGGTCTCTCTCTGGAAGCAGTGTGTGGATAGACAGCTATGCTTGTCCTTGCCTACTGCTGGATACTGGAAAAAAGTTTTTTGTTTCCACCAAAAAATAGTCATTACAGGGTAGACAGTTACAGGATGTGTCTGAGAGAGAAGTGACCCATTAAGGCCTGTTTATTAGTCCAGAGATAAGCTGGCATAATGGCTGTTCTCATTTCCTCTCTGCCATCGGAGGGGTGAAGATTGGCATTTTATTACTTACAACAAGCTCCCAACAAAGAATAGCCGAAACCGTCATTCCACATAGTAACCTAGCAGTAAAATGCCAATACTTGAATTCGCCTTGGTTTAACTGGACTTTAATAGTTGTTTTGAAACTTTTGAATTTTTGCAAATGAAAATTTATTTCTGATCATTGACAGCTGTATGCAGAATATCAGAAGTTGAAATGGATTCTGCTCTTCATTTTCTCTCCTTCACTGAGTTTGCTATACATAGACAGACTAAGGGCTCTAATTCATAAAGAAAGGAAATATGCAGGATTGTTCTGTAAAATGATCACTGTGGTTGCTCTTCTTTCGTTAAACCAAAAACCATAATATTGTAGCACTCAGACATTCAGTGAACACCACACCAGAATCTCAGTCTGTTTAATTAGAGAGACTTTGCCAAGTGGTTTTCCTATGGATAAATTCAATCATTGTGTCTAGAAAGATATATACTTATTTGGGAAATATACCTTTGCTCTGTGCAGTGTGCATTGTGTTAAAATTTGTATTCATTTGAATGAAACACTTTATGCATACGTAAGTCCCACTGGAGTGAATATATTTGTGTATAACTGAACTAGGCATTTCAGAATGGAATCGCATAGTTTCCACTGCCACATAATGTATTGCTTGGCAATTCACATAATATGCAGTAAAGAGGGATTGCTGTTCAGCTGTTTTAATCAGTAAAATAATGGGGGTGGGGTGTGCATATTGATTGAGATTTAGCTACACTACACTGGAAGCATAAATTAATTAACTGTAATGGTTTGTATCTGTGCTTAGTGCATGACCTCCTCAGCACCGATTAATTATTGTATAAAAAAACACACATATGCAAGAATGGGCTTGACCTGAATGGCTAGTAGCTTGACCACAGTTTCTGGGGAGTCATGGCAGCTGCTGCCTCATCCTTATGTTTCTTAAATTCATTGTGGTGTTCATAGATGGTGAAAACTGGTAATAATAATAATAACCAACATTAATGAAGATCAACAAAAAAGAAGCTGTGAAAAAAATGGAAAATAATAGAACTCAGTATTTGGAGACATAGAATTTGCCTTCTCAGTTTAACATCTTAAAAACAGAAAAATTGTGGACCTAGATTGTCTGTCTGTAAGTACAAAGAAAAAAAGAAAGGTGAACTCTTTCCACAACAGTGAAAACAAATCAAGTCAATTGTATAGTTGGGGGAACATTTCCTCGGTGCTTATCTTGTCTCAGCAAATTCATGATTTGTTTCAGTTGCAGCCTAAGACATGGCCCCATTCTTTTAAGCAACCAAGCATTAGCTTTAAAATAAATGAATAAAGTTATGGCCCTGAAAGCTTTTATTAAAAGGGGACAATTTTATGTGTATTGCCAAGGCACATAAACCAAAGTGTCATTGGAAAACAGAAGCCTATAAAAGCCATTTAAATCACCCCCTCCCATCCAGTGGTCTACAGGCCTTCTTTAATACATGGCACAAGATTCAATGGCATGGTGGTTATTGCCATTACCTCCTCATTACATTTCTCCCTGCTCTTGTATATTTAAGCAACTGTAGCGAGGGCCTGGTGTGGCAGACAGAATTCAGCCCATTACCCCTGTGTGCTGATGGAAGGAGGGGGGGTGAAATGGGGGTAGGAGGTCGCAGGCTGGAGTGGACTATAGATTATCTGTCCGGCCTCTGCAAAGTATTCCTCTGCACTTATGGAGAGCTACAGCTGAAGAAGGGCTAAATGGCTAAAGTAGGGGGTTAGCTGATAAATGACACTAGGCCACTTTCAAGGTCCCCTTGAACAACAGCAGTACCATACAAGAAGGTGAAAGAGGGCAGTGAGGGCGTAGGTTTGGGTAAATGAGGGACAGCGTATTGAATCACCATCAATTGTGACATCACAAAAGAAGCGCATCGAGTATCGATCGAACACAAGGGAAGGGTGAGTGTGAAGAGAAGGTTCTAGACAGGCGTGGAGGACAGGAGGATCAGGAGAAGCATGAGCCAGAAGACCGTGGAAAATTACCAGGACAGTAATCGCACGGGGCAGATAGCCCTGGCTTATCATCTGACTTACTGGCCACTGTTCCTTCCCCACACCGTTTAATCTTTATTACAGTGCTCTCTCCCTAGTTCCGATTTAATTTCTCACCTCTTTACACCCCCGCTATCAGTCTAATTAGCCTCATAACCATGACAAACTGTCCCACAGAAAATTGTGGATGGACATGCCACAGCATAATTTGAAAGGTACAGTAGACACTCTGAAGAGGAGAATTTGTTCATGGAATGCACAAGCACTATTGATTCCTGATTTGCTTAACTCTCTGCTGTGTGTGTATCACTTGGTTTGCCCGGATGAGTGTCTCAAATGCATATGAAAATTGTAATTTGGCAAACATGGAGGGTTACATGGAACAAAAGATGGCATTTATGAAATTGACTAAAATTCATGCTATTTTTTTCTTGCAAAAACAAATAAATGACATTTATCTAGATTACCAGTTCCATGACTGGGGTACAAGTACCTGGAGGAACAATTATGATTTCTCACCCCTAACTCTACTGTGTGCAGGTGACAATGGCAGGGGAAAAGTGGTTGAACCCCCAGCAATGGTTTAACCAGTTTGCACTACCAGCTGACATTTTTGTTTGCGTCATTTTTTTCATTTGCTGTATACACTTGTGCATTACTTGTGCTTTATCTGTTAGAATTTGGATTTGGGATTTAAGTCTGCATTTGTGCATAAGTACAGGCTCAAACAACTTCCCTAGCCTTCTTAAAGTGTAAAAGTTTAAATGTAATATGGCATGACCTTCAACCTGGTCATTCACATTAAATACTCTGAAATGCCCATCTGTGGTATTTAGTTGCTTCTCAGAGCTGTGAACTCATGCTTTTGAAATGGTTGCTGATTATCTACCCATGTGCAGTCATAATTCATATTTTAAATTGCATATTATTCTGAAATGCACATGGCGATGATTCAGAAATGCACACGCATTCCTCTGAAGTGCTTGTCCGTGGTTCTAGGATGCTTATTGGTTATTCATGATGCAGAATGAACTGCGAGCTACATCTCTCTCTCTCCATGTATATGCAATGGCAAATTTGTAATTCAAACGTGGTTGGAAGCAGTGGATTAGTCTGTTGCACCTGCTGCGCATCTGGATTAGAGTTTGGGCCGATCCAGGTGAGCGACGGCAGCGTGGCGTTTGCAGACAGCACCAGCACACCTGCTGCCCCTACACATTTATTCTAACCCGTGAATTTGCGGTCCTGTTTCCCCGGCCCACCGTGCAGCCACTGCGTACTCTGGAGTTGACTGCTGACAATTTTCCAGGATTAAATGGGGGCGGGGGGGGGGGTAATAGATTTGTGAAAATTGGCCAGGACGGAGTGACATGCCCAGATTAAATAGCGCTCTCATGGACAAAAATTGTTTTGTTGCACAGTTTGCATGAAAATCTGCACACAATTATGACAACTTCCTAAATACAGTTTAATGTTTAATGGTATACTGTTCTTATTCATCCCATGAAACTGCGTTGTATTGGACAGGTACTTAACCTTTCACGTCTAAAGCTGATAGGCTGAGTGTCAGACGGTAAATACTTTGGGATTACAAGGTATGACATCACTTCCCGCAAGAGAGCGCTGCTGACCTAGATCCAACTGGACAGGCAAGAGGTTCAGGGCTTGGTCAGACTAATTGTTGGTGAAGAGCTGATTTAACGCCCCTGTACAGCCTGAAGCAAATGTCCTTTTGTAATGCAGCCTGTTGCTTTGTGTCATTTTCCCATGATTTTTTCAATGACTTCAGTATCAAAATATCCAACCCCTTTTATCACTTTGTGCTAACAATTCTAGCTAACATGTGAAATGACAGAAATACACACTGAGTGGCCACTTTATTAGGTACACCTGCCCCTTCTATGAAGGAGACTGCTCATGGAGTCAGCGACAGCATCACATGTTCAGACTGTGCTATTTAAAGCAGGTTGGCAGACAGCTGAGTAGGGTAACGTTTGAGTGCCCTAGGATATCGGAGGATTGTTGCCTATCAAGTGCATCCACTCATCACGCAGTGTATCCATCTACAAATGGGCTTTTTTAGCAGGATAATTTCCCATTCGATAGGCTTTAGATTGTCCAGGAATGGTTCTGGGAACATGACACTGAATTTAGCTTGCTGCAGTGGACTCCCTAGTCACCAGATCTCTATCCAAGCATCTGTGGGATGAAATGGAACGAGCTATTCAAAGTAGAGATCCACCAAAAGCCAATCTGCAGTAACTATGGGAAGCATTACGACGTGGGCCAGCATCCCTGTGCCACACTTTTGGCACCTCGTTGAGTCCATACCCCAACAAATTCAGACTGTTCTTAGGGCAGAAGTTTGCATCTAATAAAGTGGCCACTCTGTATATGTGGTACATCACTGTATTCATGTTATAATTTGGTGATTTCTGATTTTATAAAGTTTGGATCATTTTTTGGAACAAATTATGTTTGTAATTAATTGGGATGTTGTGGTAGTGTGTTAAGGATTCATAGCCATTAGCAGGAAAAAGCTAAAACTTATTTTAATTGAGCTTTACAGGACCCCAGGAAGTGTTCGCTTAATTCTCAATCATGCATGTGTAAAAGGTTTCCCTTTTTAGATTAACACGCATAGTCCTTTGAGGGTAATAAAGGATATTGATTGCACTCTCCACATCTGCTGTACTCTATATGAAATGTTCACCTGAATACAATTTATTGAAAACAAAAGAATGAAATATAATCCCACTCGTACCATTTGCACTGATGTCGAACAGTATAAATCAGGCATAATGCTCTTTCGGGGTAAAGCTGTTGAGCAATTCCTACCATTTCAGTTGTCTTAATCTGAGGAATGAGAAAGTTTGTAGCCGCTCGCGTACTCATTTTGATGGTGCGACAGAGACCCAATGCACAAGAGCAAGGGAAAGTCTGAAATTGTGCTGGGGCTGTCCTGTAAAGTCAGGATAGAAGAATTCTTGCTGAAGAAAAAATAAATTACAGGTCCTGGGTTCAGGATTTGTAGTAGGAACAAAATTGGAATACGGAGAACGCTGTGGGGCTTTGTTAGCAAACTACAAAGAGGCAAGCGAACCAGCAGGCTTCCGAGTCCTTGATCTCGGCAGTTATGACACAGGTCAAGAAAATGAATCTCCAAATACTGACTAGCACTGTTATAACTAGCTTGCAATCTTATAAACATTTTAAGATGGTGTCTCCTGGCATGTTAAATATACTACCGGTGACCGTGAAAGTTTTATCCTTATAGCCATGAGATCAAAACCATTTTAAGCCAGTTTCTCGTTTTCTCTCCTGTCTGAAATTTATGATTCCATTCCCATGGCAGACTGTTCCAGTTATGCACTGAATCCTAATCTCATTTGCACAGGGAAGTGCTGTGGTCCTTCTAAACACCGTAATTACCTGTCTGAAGTGACCTTTCAAAATATTGTTTGTTTGGTGACGCAGCACTGTTGTGTTCCTTTCTTTATTGGGCATATCTTTTATTCTTTTTAATTTATTTTATCCGGGGCGATTCACATATCTTACATATTATTCATTTGTACCGTGGGCTATTTACTGAAACAATTCAGGCTAAGCACCATGCTCAAGGGAACAACAGCAGTGCTTGAAGTTTTGATGGGAATATGCACTTACGTGTTTATTAAATCAGCTTTGAAACTGTAGGTTTTCTAAGGCTACATAATTTAGTCATTTAGTAAAACAGTTAGGGTACACGCTGCTTTAGCTTTTGCTATAATCTTATCATGGAATCATAGGCTTTATCTAAAATACCAAGTATGGACAATCATGAACCAAATAATTTTAGAGGCTTTGTGCTGTTTACATTATTATGATCAAGTTAAGAGCTTGGATATCAAAGTCGTCTACAGTACAGTTGTCTTTGAAAACACATTCGTTATTTCATTTTAATATCACAACTGTTAAAGTGTCTCTCTTTAATTTGTGCTTGGGATTGATGTTAGGGGGCTACGGCAGCCGCTGTAGTGGATATTCATAATAACATCTTTAGGTGTGAAAATGAGCATATTTCATTTATTTTCTTGATTAGACACAGAAATACATTTAATAAACAATAATAAAAAGATCTCCAACTGGACATCATTTATCAGTCCAAAAGATATAGATGCAGAACTGTGTTTTCTCTTCATTTATTTTAATCTCAAACATCTGTTATGTAGAACACAATTGCGTTGTACGCTCTATACTTTTTCATTTTTTTGTTTGATCATTATTTCCCCCACTGATTAAAAAATGTGTTGGTTGTTTATGGCCAGATGGTTCTCTGTGTCACGTTGATGAGTAATTAAAATATTCCTGGCCGGTGCCTTCGCAGTAGAGTGAGCGGTGAAAATTTCCGCCTCTTAAAAGCTTCGGTAAGTGTGCATTTAACTTGCATTGGACGGTGTCAGGTAGGCCCCCTGGCAGGTGGTGCGTGCAATGACGAGGCCCTACAAGCTGGCAGCGCACCTGTAAGGGGCAGGTGGAGGCTAAGATTACCGCACCCATGCCGAGATGTGGACACAAGCGGGGCGCTCAGCTAGTTGTGCTGATCCACTTTCACCTCAGTGCAGTTTGTACAATAACACATGAATTTACAGTACCCCGCCTGTATCCCTCTGTGTATCTATCTGTCTGTCTGTCTGTACGTCCATCCATCTGTCTGTCTGTTTATCTCTGTGTTGCCTGCGTGCTTGCCTGTCTGTCTCTCTGTCTGTTTGTCTGCCTTGGTTGACATTTCTAAATAGTGAAACCAATTTATGAAGAATTTAGGTGGCTCTCGCAGTCTTGCAACACTTGCACAATTAAGTTCTGTTCCAGTTATTCAATTGATAATTGAACTGTTTTCGCTATTCTCTGTAATGTGTTGATAGGACCAGCCTTGTTGATCTTGTTGGTCTGTGCTGGTATTAGATGGGAGGTTTGTAAAACCACGGTACATGTGGAGACATTCTGCAGCCTAATACAACATATGATTTATGACAAATCTAGCAATTACTTTGGATTTATTTTTTAATGCCCACAGTATGTTAGGAGGCTGTGCTTGAAAACTCGACCACAGATGCCTCACTGTTCCCAGGAGGCCTTCTCTGAATCAGTAGTCACTTTTTAAACTTGACAGATTAAGTGTCCTTGGTCTGAAAACACCCTTAGTCTGCTTGGCTGCAGAATCAACAGATCCCGATGCTGCTCAGCGATTCAGTTTGTTTGTTTATTTACTTTGGGCGAAAATGGGTAAGAACATCATTATGATCTAATGTTTGGCAATAGCAGATAGAGATGTGTTCCAGGTAGAATAGAGCCTAAGAGTACTTTATACCATTTAAGCAAGCGTTTTGAGCTGACATGTTCTTTTCTCCCTCCGTGGGGTAGCTAGATTGTTATATTTTAAGAAAGTAAAGAGAAAAAAAAAAGAAAAAATATGATCTCTGTTTACGCTGCAGCATTATTGTCTTCATTAAAGCCTGTCAGAATGTTCTGAATCCAAGCCAGGTATTTGGATTGATTTTGTGCCAAATTGCAACAGATTACATAACCTATATTCTGGAAGGGTGCTCTTCAAAAAAATCATGAACTGCAGCATGCTGATTTTGGGAAAATGACGCCTTATGTGTGGAAAAAAATAACCTTTTGAAGAGGTTGGGTCACTCTAGGTCTATTCACTACAGGTCAACAGTAAAGTTAAAGATAATTGTGTGCTGCAAATGTACTACAATGTCAAAGTAGGGTTAGCTATTTCCAGTATAGGAGGATGTATACAACAACCTGTTAAAGCCCCCCAGTACTGCCTGATGATTAAGTTAAGGTGTAGTACTTAGTCATGGTTATATGGCCGTAGTAATACAGCTTGACCATATTATAACAAATAATGAACTTTTTCTGTATCAAGGATGTTTTCCTGTGCATTACATAATTCTCATAGCAAATAGTTGATCTGAAGAATACTCTGGCAAGAAATTGGTTTTTATTTCTTGATTGTTTGATATCACTGTGAATGGTAGTTGGAATAATGGAATAATGTTCCCTCCTTAGGAATACTCCTGTTTTGTTTTTTTTTTTTTATTTTGGTATTGCAGTATAAAATGTAACCATGGCAGCAGCACAGCACCACACATTTCTTGGAAATAAAAGGCACACTAACCATTAGCAGCTAAGCTTCACATCTCCAGCATGATCTTAGGCAGTTGGCTCAGCTGGCTTTAATTGTGTGCTTGGTCCCTCTAGACCCACACATTAAACAAAAGGCAGATCTCCTTTGCGAAAAAGTCCCTTTTAATCTTTAAAGCAAAGAGCATATGACAGCACTTTTTTTATATAGCCACCGGTTTTACCATCTAGCAGAAGTGTGATGTTGTGGAATTGCGCTCCCTTACAATGACTTCAAAGGGGAAATGAGCATGAAATTTGCATAAAGGTATTTACCCCTGCCAACAAGGTCAGCGACAAGGCTGTCCTGAAAGGGATCATTAGGTAAATTGTAGAACAAGTGAGTATACTGACCAGCAGAGGGGTATAGGCAGGACACACACATACATTTATGCGTACACACACACACACATCCAATGGAATTGACTGTAAATGAAATGAGGTTTTTTTTTTTTTTTTTGGCTTCACAGACATTTTCAACCAGGACAACCTACATAGGTTACATGATTACATGTTACATACTGAAGTGATTCATGTTAGTGCCTTACTCAAGAGGACAACAGCAAGGCCACCCTCTTCCAATTACAAGTCTTGTGCCTTAACCACTCTCCCACATTGCCACCCTGAAAATGAGGTTGTAGTGTAGCCTAAATAGCCCATAAACACATATGCAGGGATGAGCCTCGGGGGACTTCAAACACTTGGCGGTGCTGAGCTCTTTTTTTCTGCTCACTGGCTGTGCACTGCAGATGATCATAATTCCCTTACATTTACAGTATTCGTACTTGAATATTTCCGTTTAAATCTTAGAGCTGTTCACAGCAAATGCAGTTCTTTATGTTGTGTTTTATTCCATTTATATTTTTGAGCCTTGATTTGCAGGAGCATCATGGGTTTGCACACAATATTCGCTTTCTGCTACCCCATCAAACATCAAAGCAGAAAGGTTAAGGAGAAAACTGTGCAGGTAGCGTTTTTGCATTTGCTGTAAACACCGTGCGCTGAGCACCTCCAGCAGAGGAGCGCTGCAGCTGACCTGTCCGGGGGCGTTAGCGCGACCCGCATTGTAGCTGCCCTCGTACGCCATGTGCCAGATGAGAGCGGCCCTGCGTTACCTGAGGCCCTGTGTAGCATTTTTTTTTTTCCTCTCACAGAGTGGTGGAATCCAAATAAGGGGGACAGAGCTGTCCGGGGAGGAGAGAAGCGGTGACCCTCTGCCTCGCCACACACCTGGCACCCGCTCTCTCATTTGACACGGTTCATTTGACAGCGACCGGTCGCATAGCGAGTTGGGCGAAGCGCTTGCGCCCGGGCCCGTGGCCTAATCCTCTGCGAATTGGTTTTCGCAGTGTCTCGGCCCAGCTGAACATCTCTCAGCCCTGACGGGCCTCGGAGAGCCAATTAACGTGGCTCAGGCTGGGCAGCTCGGACCGTGGGGCGGATGTTAACACTAGCCAGGGACAGGAACACTCATAGGGCGGGGGCGGGCTGTGGATGAGAACGTGAAATATCTAGGGGGAAAGTTTGTATTTCAGGAGATGGAAAGAGAAGGGGGTCTGAGAGTTGGGAGTTTACTCATCAAATGGACTTTGTAGGAAGGAGTTCCATCTCTCCGTCACAACTTTTAATTTATGACCCAAAGGTACAGGTAATAGCTGTATTAACTAAGTGCTGCCCCAAAAATATTTTCCACAGTAGGGCATTGAATTGATTACCCCAAGGAGAAGAGTGAATTTAGCCAAGTAGCATTTATCAGAGTCATTTTTCAATTGATATTCTGGAAGCCCTGACTGGGATAATTGTTTTATCTGATTCCTGTTGTTGCAATACAAGTGATTTGAACAAATACCGGTCTGGCACATTCACAGTTGTAAAGACAGAGGAATTAAGATGGCTTGATTGTGGCAGTAATAGCCCTAATTACAACCTGCTTAGTATTAGAAAAGTACTCTTTTTTTTAACAAATGCATATTTTATTCTGTCACAGGGACAGTCCTGGTCGAAAATATGCAAATAAATGGAAGAGCTGAAGACCCAGACCGAACCATTTCCTTATCCTTGCGAGACAACTACGAACATTGGGTTATTTTGGATCCAGTGAAACAAAGGTTATACTTAAATAGCACTGGTCGAGTTCTTGACAGAGATGTAAGTATTCAGGCCTTAAAAATGAAGGTACTTTGCATAATTATTCCCCAGATCATGTCATTTGTTATTTGCATGCATTGCTTGTCATTTATGGTTATGAACAGAGTTCTAATGTGCATGGCAGCAGAATTGAATGAACTTTTCTATCCTGATACTAATATGATATCATGGACTGTTTTTAATCAAAACTATAGCTCTCCTGCCTTCACTAGATTGCAAGCCCTTGGCCATATCTTCACAGATTTAGATATTTTTTGCATCTACTTTGGATACAATCATGTGTAAATTATGTCTGGAATGAGAAAATGTGATTAGAATGGTGCTACAGATATGACTAAATGAACATAAAAGGACATGGTGGTAATCACAATCCTTGAAATATGAATTCAGAGCATCTTAGGTGTGCAACAGCACCAATTCAGTTCTTTCCCACAAATGAGCAGGAGAGCAGGTAGCCCTAGTTTAATGCACTTGTGTCTCTACCAGCTAGCTTGTACCTTTTTTGGCCAACTACTGAAACTTGGTCATTCAGGACTTTTATTGTGACTCCTTGTGTGACTTTTGCTTGTGTTGTATTGTACCTTTGGATAAAAGCATCTGCCAAATGAATACATATTAAGTAATGTAAATATATGTAGCCTGTTTCAATAAAGACAGTTATTGCCCTCTTACTGACCTCATGAAGTTGCCTCTCAGTAAACCTGTTGGAGGCTGTTTAAAGTGCACAAGCGTTGAAACATGACGTGACATAGATTGGTATTGTGTTGCCTTTGGCCAAGGCGCCACATGAACACATGCCAGCTTGTCAGGATGTTGAATGAAGTCTCAACAAAAAAGGACAGAAAGCGTGAAGAGGAGCCTTGGGGCCAGCACAAAGCGGTCTGCCCCTGGGCAGGTGTGTCTTTCAGTGGCCAAGGGTATCATTTATATTGAGAATACGAGGGAACAAGTAACTGTCTGAAAGTGTTCTGTCTTTGGAATGTGCCTTTGAAAATCTAAGACTCACCCTCCTTTTCTTTTAGCCTCCTTCGTACATCCATTCCATTGTGGTGCAGGTCCAGTGTACGAATGAGCTGATTGGCACCGTCATTCTGCACGAGGTGCGGATCGTTGTGAGGGACCGCAATGACAACACCCCTCGGTTCCAGCAGCCCCGCTACTATGTAGCAATAAATGAGGTGGGTGATTTAAAAATATATATTTCTTTTACATCTGTTTCACCAGGCAAAGACTCTACTGCATGTTTGACTAACATTACAGCAGTGTTTGAAAACATCTGCACCAGGACCAACAGTGGTGCATGTCTACAAAGATTTTTGTTCTAATCATCCTTTCATATAATACAGTTAGCTTCACTCAGTGAACTAAAACATGTTTTCTGATTTACTACACCCCCAAATGGATTGAATGAATAATGTTGAATGTAAATGAATGAATTTCCAGTTGTCAATATAGGGAGCAGTTATAATACATTCAACATATTCTGAGAAGGATGTTAGTAGAAAGATTTTTCCTCACTAGCCGTTGGCCGGTTAGCCGTTGGCCATGGCCAACGGCTAACACCAATAAAGAAGTACAGACCTGTGTTATTTTAGTTTTACTGTTTTTTGTTTTTGTTTATTTTTTGTCAGGGCTTATGAACATGTCCCAGAGGACACCAATGATTTTGTAGCTTGTTCTTAATTGAAGTCAGCTCTCCAGGGTGCTGTCCTGAGATATCTCTCATTTAGCAGAAGCCCTGAAATGAGGTAGGCAGGTCCCTGAAAGTAGCTCTGAAATTTTGGTCAGGTCCCAATACTCTTGATTTTATTTACCGCTAAATGTTCAGCTGACGTGATTCTACTGTTTCTGTAACTACCCAGATCCAGGTTTAGACTTTTGACTTGTTCACTTACATTGTTGGTTCAACATGTGAGGTAAAATAATAATAATAATAATAATAATAATGCTTTCAAAGCTTTCATTTTAGGTAATAAGCACAAAATGCAGCTTTTTATTTTTTATGTTATTTGTTTCTTTTGATTCAGAGATCTATAAATATTATATTTAAGTTTTTTTTAACTTTAATGATGGTGGCTGAGTGCAATATCAAGTAATTAAACTTTGTGTGGTCAGAAGCCAGAAGGCGGAGAAGTTGCCATAGCCCAGTGAGTGACCACAAAATGTACTTTGGTGGGCCTTTCTGTGTCTGTGTATGTGTGGTTTTCTCTATAGAACCTCCGTAGGCAGAGTAGCACACACTGGTGAGGCGGCTCACATACTGAGGATGCAAATAGATGCATAGTGAAACTTTGGCTTTTCCTTAATTGAAATCTATTCCCCAGGGTACTGTCTGCTGGATGCCTCTCATTAGGTCACAGCCTTCTGGGAGGCAGACAGCCAGAAGTACTGTCTGAACTACTGTCTGAACTTCTGTCCTGGAGTAGCACTGAAAATTGTGATTTTTTTTAGAGTTAAATGTTCAATTGACACATAGATTAGCAGTTATTTCCAACACATAATGCAGCCCATCAGGCAGCCCCTTCAGGTCTACAGTGCCAGATAAAAATCAGCCTCTCTAAAGAGAATCTAGAGAGTACTGTTCTGCTGGTTCAGACAGGAAAGTTTGTGGCTGCTGTATGGAAGGACAGAGTTGAGACGCTGACAGTGCAGAGAGATTCAGTGTCATCAATCTTAAAGGTGTCTCAAAGATCTGAAGCTCAGAGATCTATATCATGGGATTGCGGCATTTCAAGAGAAATACTGTCCGTGCACAGCAAGCTCTGTGTGTATGTATGTGTTATCTTATGAATGTCCGCACAAGGCCCCAAACCCACAGCGCATTAGTTAATTAGCCTGTTCACTGACCTGCCTGCTGTTCTGCATGGCCTTGCTCATATGATTTTTAGAACAGTCCACTAGCAGGAGAGGAGGCTTTCCAAGTAAGTTATTTTAGCATTGGGTCTGTAAAGTCTTGCTGCTTCGTTGCAGACGTACCAGGCTTTTACTTTGATATGTATATACATATATATAACATGATTTTTTCGTGTTTTTTTTTTTTTTTTTAATTTTTTGAAATGTCTGTCCTGTTGGCATGGAATGATTGCCCAGACCCATGTTACATTAGCAAAGTCAGTGTATAAAGTCATGATGAATGTAAGGTTTCCTCTTGATTTAAAACGTGTTGTGACTAATGCATTCCTGTTAAGAATAAGCTGCCAGTAGAGCATTGCGTTCATCCTGTCCAACAGGGAAAAGCATGCATCCAGTCTTATTTACAGCTATGTTGGGTCCTCAGTATTTTTCCACTTCAGTGAAGTCTGAGAGGACAGCTGCAGTCCACTCAAGAAAAGCAAATGAATGAATGCCTGTCTCTTACTGTAACAGTCAGCACTATTGTGACGGTGAAAGGCTGTTTGGCCAAACAGTTCATTAGGATTCTCTCTTTGTTCTAAATGTTAATCTGAGGCAGGGTGAGCTGACATGAAACTCTAATGTGGTCCACATTTGTTTGACCATGTTACACATTGTTAGGATTTAGCGATGACATTTGTCTAAGCCCGTTACCTTGATATTTGTCCTGTGTGGCCTATTGACATTCTGATTGTTAATTCAGCCGGCTGGCAGTGATAGTAATGTGTGATCGAGAGACGTAACCTGGAACCCAACGGCCCTTCTGAACATGCCTATAAATTCTGTGACATTTAGCTGGCGGGGAGTCACTGCGATCCTACATAAATTGGGCAGTGAACGTCAGGGTTTGGTTCCTACATGAGAATGAGACCCACTGGCCTGTTTAAACCTACAGTAGTTTTTGTACCTTAATGTAATGAGTTCACTTAGGCAGTGTGATGATCTCACGATCATCCTTGTAAGGTGACAGTCGTTAATCCTGGGAAAGTTCTAACAGGTGTTGCAAGCAACAGACTGGTGGAATGCTGGAATATAACATTGGAATATAACCCTGTGAAGTGAAATGATCATGTATTTCTCCCTCTCGCTTTCTTTTTCTCTTTCTCTTTCTCTCTCTCTGCGCGCGCGCGTGTGTGTGTGTGTGTGTGTGTGTGTGTGTGTGTGTGTGTGTGTGTGTGTGTGTGTGTGCGTGCGCGCGCGCGCGCATGATGGATGCCTCCTCTTGGATTCTCATTTCAGTAATTTAGGATAGGTGTTCTGAAGAGGCCACAGACAGCAGTGGCTGGATGGCTGATTAAATGGATAGACAATATTTAATCATAATGTTGGCGCTTTTCTCTACAGACTGACACTGATAAACATGTTTGCGGTTGGCAGTTGCTCCTCTTATGAAGCATAAATGATCAAAGGCTTGGTGCAAAATTTGATAAAACATTTGAATGATTGTGTGTGTGTGAGAGAGAGAGAGAGAGAGAGACTTGGCCGTGATTCAAGGTTTTTTCATTGAGTGCTGAGGTGTAAGAGCAAAGGAAATGATAAGATCAGATTCAGGCAGCTCAACAATGCCGGCAGAGAAAAGGGTATGTGAGAATGATGTGAAATAACAGGATTAACTTCATTACATTTCTCAATGTGAGACATTATTTATCAGTGCATTTGCTATGAATTACTTGAAACACAGCATAAGAGATGAAAACAGCAGTATCCAGACAAGTGGCTTTTGCAATTAAATAAATGAAAATTTGTTTAAATGTATTCTTCTCATCATGACTTTATATGAAAATAATCCATCACCTCGGAAACCTGCTAAAGAAATTAGGAAGACCTGCTACTGTAATTACGTTCATGTAAGAATGAATGTAAGAATGAAAAGCTCTAAAGAATCTAGCTCATAGAAAAATGTTACTTAACATTTGGCATTAAAGGACTCTTTTTTTTTTTTTTTCCCCTCTCTATTTCGTTGAAGTTGTCCTGTATTCAAAGACAGCCTCCAAGACATCCCTTTTTTTAATTGAAATGGAGAAAACAACTAATGCAGTTAACTGCAACATGATCAATTGTGATGTTGAAATATAATATTCTTTGGCTTTGGGAAAATAAATACAAATGTCTCCTTTGTAGTTATTGGCTGCCCAGAGTCATTCACTAAGTTTAATAACTTGAAGACTAATAACTTGAACACTTGAAGATCTATTTTCATTTTTTGTATTTTAGTTCTTGGAAATGTGTAATGCCTGAGGCACATTCACATGATTTAAAAGCATAAATAGATATAATGAAATGCTTATGTCACCAAGTTGGCACCATGTAGGTATTTTCATTCCCAGTTTCCCTCTGCAAGTAAATCTTTTCCTTAAACTTACCCAGCCTTAGTTTATTGATTGTGTTAAAGTGCACCTGGGGTTGTTCTTTAAGGAAGACACCTGGGGAAATGAAGTGGTTGGACATGCCCAGAATTTATTAATTTGCCTTATAAAAGCCATTGATGTGCTTGGCACATCTAACCAAAATGCTTTCCCTGAGGCTCATTTTGAAACTTATTTTCAGGAAAATACTTGATGTCAAGGGGTAATAGTGTGGCATAGTGGTTAAGGAGCAGGGCTCGTAACCGAAAGGTTGCCGGTTCAATCCCCGCTGGGACACTGCTGCTGTACCCTTGGGCAAGGTACTTAAACCACAGTTGCCTCCATAAATACCCAGCTGTGTACATGGATAACATTGTAAAGAACCGTAACCTATGTAAGTTGCTTTGGATAAAAGCGTCTGCCAAATGAATAAATGTAATTTGATATGCATGTTATAAGGTATATTTCTAGGTCAGTTTTAGTTTCCAGCGAACACCTCTAGTTCTTTGTTTAAGAACAGTTAGCAGGACCTTATCTTAAAAAAGAGGAAAAACAGAAGCCTCAGCTGGTATGCTAAAGATACAAAAGCACATTTGGCAAACTGACTGCTTTCACTCAGCACATTTCTCTGCGTCGCTTTGTTTCTGGGAGACTGTGTCAAAATGGTGCTCTGAGAAGTGGCTCAGGAAGTGAAATATAATTGAGCTTCCCAGTGCTGCTTAACTCAGAGCTATTACCTTCTATTGCCACATCTGGGGCACAAGCTTGACAGGTGGAATGAGCGCTTTGGTGATGTCCATCAGTGCGTATCAAAAAGCAGCGAAGAACATTGAACAGGGCACCGCGGGCCACATGTCATACGCTGGAAAAAAGTGTCCTTTACCCTGTCTGAGTTCAGGATTCCACTCAAGCTGTTTGCTGTAGCTCTGAAAGACTTCTTCAGTGTTCAAGCATAACCCTGTCTAACATTTTGTGATTTGCTTGAGTTATACCGAAGGAGTATGTTTCTTACTTTCTTTGCTGGCTCTCTCACAGCTGACTCCCGTTGGCACCACCATCTTCACGGGTTTCTCTGGAAACAACGGCGCCACAGACATTGACGATGGTCCAAACGGGCAAATTGAGTACATCATTCAGTACAACCCCAATGACCCGGTATGTGATGACCAATCTAAATTTTCCTTGACAGAGACTTCCTTTTTATCACGCAGTAAAGTGTACCATTACAAGAGCTGCAGTGCAATTTTTTTTTAAATTACATAAATCATTCGGATCTGAGGATGCGGATGCATTTTAAAGAGCTGAAGTGTTACAAATGTCATTGGGCGGGATCACAGGCATGAATATACTTGTCTGTAGCAAAGCAAAAATTGAAGTACTCTCTGCATCCAGCAGTTTATCTTCATTGAGGCGGTGGTGTGGTGTTTGCGCTGGAGTCTTTTAACCTGGAGCGTCTCTCCCGCAGACATCAAACAGAACCTTCGACATCCCCCTCACCCTCTCCGGGTCTGTTGTGCTTCGTGAGAGGCTCAACTATGAAGAAACCACCCGCTACCTGGTCATCATTCAGGCTAACGTAAGTGCTTAAGGATACAGGGCAGCGCAGTCCATCTTCATCTGGTCCCCCATCACTGCTGCAGTGTTTACCATACAGTAAGCTGTGCTGTGAATAAATAAGTGATCTCAAAAGTGCTGTCCGGTTAAACCGCGTGTCACATTTTTGCACCGCAGTGTTTCCTTGTAAGGCTTTCGTGTCTTAATTTTTAAGCTTGTGTGTGCTGCAGTACCCGGCAGCGTTGTCTTATGAGATGTGTTCACATCGTTGAGTGCAGATCCGGAGTTTCAAAACGAAACAAAGAAAGAAATGTTGATGTGTGGTTTCATCATGTAAAGGGATCCTAGAATAACCTTTCCCCCATGGTCATATTACTATATAATATTTAAAAATGTTATTGGTACTTAAGTACTGCCTTAAAACCACTCCTCCTCCTCCTCCTACTACTACTGCTACTACTACTACTAATAATAATAATAATAATAAAACAACAACAACAACAACGTGCTGAAATGGCTGTTTCTACTGGAACATAAAGACATGTGATCCTTCCTGCATATTGTGTTGTTTACATTTGGTTTGTGTTACTTGCACATCAGGTACAAATGAAAATTGAAAATGCTTTGCTCCATAATGGTCATTTTGAATTAATGACTAGTTTTTAGTGCACCACAACAAAGTAGAATGAAGCAATGAATTATTTGAAGAATTACAAATATTTAATATGCCTGCAAGAAATCCTTTGATTTTGTCTTCAGTGGAAGCATCTTTATATTTTATATACTTATAATTTGTGTGCGAAACTGCTCCACCACTTTGATGTATTAGGGCTATTAATGAATACTTGGCTTTCAGATTTGTGTTACAAACAACAAAAAAATCGAGCAACAGCTACCTGATCATTTTATCAAATATTTACTGCATTATGAATAATGATACCGCCTAAGGTCTGCATTTGTGTAGAGACGAAGAACCAGCTAGAAATTTGATTCAGTCCTGCCTCAGCTTTCAGTCATAAATGTATGCCAATATCACTTCTTGCCTTAAACAGTATTTTAGTTTGATTTTGATAAGCAGTGAACCAAAACAAAGCTGCAATCAACAGAAATGCCATAACTTTCAAAATGAAAATCAAAACATTTTTAATCAAGCCTGTAAATCATATTCTTACAGGGTATGTCAGGAAGTAAGGATGGGGCATAATGAATAGAGATGCATACACCAATGCATTTAATATTTTTTAATCAATATGTGAATATGATCATGGTTTAATCTTAAATAAATTATAGTTTTTTACATTATTTATGAATAATTTCAGTGGATAGAGAAGGCAACAAACCTCACTTTTGCAGCTAGTGAAAATTACGGGAAATCGAAGCAATGATTTATCACAAAGGTTATTACAGTCAAGGCTTTTATTGAACAGTTTACCAACGCTGGTTTCTTGCACTAACAGTGTGAATTTTGCTCGTTGATGCGACAGTACAGTATATTTGACACTTCCACACAAGGATGAAAGAAGTACCCAGTAACTGTATCGGGTGGACTTGCTTTTTGGAGGGTATTTTGGCATGAATTTATATAAAGGAGAGCATTATAGAGCACTACAGGTTGTCCACACACACACACACACACACAAATCCCATCTGTTTAAAAGGGCTGGAGATCTTCAAAGGTGCTTTTGGATAAAACTGTTTGCCAGTTTACTGAATGACAGTGTTTGGTTTTTTTCCCCCTCGCGGCAAACAGTCAAGAAAAAGAGGCCCAGTTTGCCCTTTGGATTTCCTGATACAGGAATGATTGAAGCCGAAATGGAGAAGTAATGTATATTGTAGCTCAGTCAGTCAGTTCCTGTGAAGACAATATTGCCAAAAGAAAGTGGCTTGAGGCAGCTGTCATTTCTACGCTGGACTTTTTGCAGAGACTTTTTGGTGGAGGCAGAGATTTTCAGGAGCCCTGCTGTATACGGTTGTTGACAGGGTTCAATTATTGTGGCAGCAGCATGTCATATCTCTTCAAAATTCACCGCTATTCTATGAATTTGAGCGATGAAAAGAAAGCTCAAGGGAGCATTGGCATGAAGTGTAAACGGAAAGGTTGGTTTGGTCTACTCTACAAATACACCTTGTATTTACAATGAGACTGTTAGGTAAAACACATTTGGTGTGTATTTGAAGTTATTGCAGGTAGCTGTTATTACGCCATTATTTGGGAATAATTACAGACTGTCTCTGTTCAATCATGAAGCAACAAAAAAAAAGAATGCTTGAGCACATACAAACGCAATGTGAAAATAGAGGAGGATCCAATGGTCATGAGATGGTGTTAATAAGTATTATATTACTTTATAGTATAATTTCACAGTAAATATTTGAAGTAACTACAGTATGCATATAATTCTGGGACATACAGTGCCATGCAAAAGTTGGGCACCCCTGGTCAAAATTTCTGTTACTGTGAATAGTTAAGTGAGTAAAAGATGAACTGATCTCCAAAAGGCATAAAGTTAAAGATGAAACATTCTTTTCAACATTTTAAGCAAGATTAGTGTATTATTTTTGTTTTGTACAATCCACCTTGTTCCCTTGTTCACAGTCAACGCTAGTCAAGGCCAGGTGATGCAAATTTCAAAACTTTATAAATACTCTGACTCCTCAAACCTTGTCCTAACAATCAGCAGCCATGGGCTCCTCTAAGCAGCTGCCTAGCACTCTGAAAATTAAAATAATTGATGCCCACAAAGCAGGAGAAGGCTATGAGAAGATATCAAGAAGAATGGAAGAATGGATTCAATTAAATACCAGCAAATTCTGGGCGCAAATATCACACAGTCTGTAAAAAAGCTGAAGATGAAAAGAGGATGGCTTCTACAACAGGATAATGATCTTAAACACACCTCAAAATCTACAATGGGCTACCTCAAGAGGCGCAAGCTGAAGGTTTTGCCATGGCTCTCACAGTCCCCCTACCTAAACATCATCGAAAATCTGTGGATAGACCTCAAAAGAGCAGTGCATGTAAGACAGCCCAAGAATCTCACAGAAATAGAAGCCTTTTGCAAGGAAGAATGGGCAAAAATCCCCCAAACAAGAATTGAAAGACTCAAAAGCTACAAAAAGTGTTTACAAGCAGTGATACTTGCCAAAGGGGGTGTTACTAAGTACTGACCATGCAGGGTGCCCAAACTTTTGCTTCGGGCCCTTTTCCTTTTCTGTTATTTTGAAACTGTAAAAGATGGAAATAAAAAGTAATCTTGCTTAAAATATTAAAGAAATGTGTCATCTTTAACTTTGTCTTTTGGAAATCTGGTCCTCTTTTACTTGCTTAGCTATTCACAGTAACAGAAATTTTGACCAGGGGTGCCCAAACTTTTGCATGCCACTGTAGTGTTTTTTTCCATTATTTACCGTATATTGGGATGAGGGGGTATATGAATGCATTGTTAACTCCTCAGTATATGTGTCTGTATCCTGCCTATACCCCTCTTTGTGTGTGTGTGTGTGTGTGTGTGTGTGTGTTTGGGGCAACTAACATGACAAAGACAGTAATTTTTATGGGAAGAAAAGAGTCGGATAGTTCTAAATTGTGTGACTGTTTCCGCAGGACCGTGCCCCTTACCCGAATGACAGACGGACCGCCACCACCACTCTGACAGTGGATGTGCTAGACGGTGACGACTTGGGGCCGATGTTCTTGCCCTGCACGCTTGTCAGCAATACCCGAGACTGCAACCCCCTCACCTACAGGGCTGTCATCCTGGAACTCACTGACCCAGTAAGTCTCCTTACCTTCCTGCATAAAGCAGCGACAGGCTCCCTCATCAGCAAGGGTCATACTTGTCTAGACGGCACTCTGTCGGCTCTGTTCCCTACCGGCACACTGCTTCCCGGAGCTATAACGCCACACCCGGTTAAGGTGCTCCTGGCTCTCCTGTTTGCACCCCTAATCTCCAGACCTGCATGTGTCAGTGGGGCAGCATGAATATTTCATTAAATAATGAGTCCCTCTGTTTTTCCAAAGCTATTTCTTTTTTGTTGTGTGTGTCTGGAGATGCTTGTTAGATCTGTGTTAAGGAAACCCTGTATAGCAGCTGACATTTCCGAGTTCTTTTGTTGTTCTTTACTGGCACGTCAGGCGTTTTGCTTGTTGGTTAGTATTCGATCAATGTTGTGGAACACAGTGGTGACAAAGAAATAAAAATCTGTTGGCTGCTTATGATTGAGATCACTATACTCAGCATGTAATGGTGTGAGGACTGCATACCAGTGCACAAGCCGTTATTGCCAAATTTTTTGAACAGTGTAGCAAGGAGCATTTTCCAGAGAAACAGAAGGAACGCGGACTGAGGCTTTCAGTGTAACACATAACCTCCCCTGTGGTGCATTGTTTAGGTTTATGCAATATTAATATGCTTTCTGCGCACTGAGGTTTCACCATGACTCCTACGGAGGCGATTTGGCATAATGACAACGCAAAAAAAAAAAAAAAAAAAAAAACTAGCTTTTGAAGTAGAGCCCAGTGCTTTCAAACCAAGAGAACTCAATTAAGAGGAGAAAAACAATATGTTCAAGGAGACACCCAGAAAAAAATAATAATAAAGGTGTTGCAATAAATAGCGAAATTGCAAAAGTAAGGTGCTGAATTATTTAGTGAAAATGAGTTATGTCTCCACGACTTTTCCTCCTGCTGTTTACAGCGTGATCCCCACGTGTCTCTTTCCTCTCAGTCCCCAAGGTTCTGTCATTGTTTCCTAGATGACAGTGCATTCACTCCCTGTGATCTGGGCTGGCTGTTACAGTACATCACAATCCCATAGCTCCTATCAAAATGATTACTTACTCTTCCTGCTTCCTGTGTAATAGATAATGTATAGACTTCTGCAAAGAAATTGTCTACTTAAAATTATGAGATGGACAGAGGTGATCAGTTTTATACGTTGAGCTTCAGTACCTAAAGAGGGAAGAGTACGTCATAGAAACTTTTAATAATTTACAGGTAAGACGGGTGGTCAGAGAGAAAGAAACAGGTTTAGACAGAAACTGGGAAATAAAAGCTTGTTCTAGTCTGTGCTGTTGTACTTTGGTATCTCCCGAGGAGTTGTTCTCATGCTGGCTTGATGAAATGCTCCAGGTTTTTATCACCCAGGCAATGATGACGACTCTGTAGTCCTTTTATCCATGCAGTATAGGCAGTCCCCTTTATGGGTCTCCAAACAACACTATATGAGCAGTGTGGAGTTGGCTCACAATCAGTTGTTTTTGCCACCGGTGTCAAACAACACTGGTCATAAGGTAAGGTGAGCGTCCCGGTTTAAGGAAGAATAGTCTGTCGCTGTCGTTTCATCAACATCTAGTGATTGAATGGTAAGCTTCCGAATGACATGGTTGATACGGGCGTGTTGGTTGATGCAAGCATCGTTCAGATGGCGTGATGGAATTTTAAAAGAATCACAGAATTACTGTCCTGTCATGTGTAACTAAAGTGCCTTTCTGAAAATTACTTTGAGGTTACTTCAAAAATGAAAGTATTTTCATTTTTAATACCCTACATGTATGTACAGTTTTCACATGTTTTCAAATGACATGACTGTAGTGGAGTATATGGGGTATATGTCTCAATTGCTAATAATCAAGCCACTAAATCATTATTTGATGTCACCTTAATAACACGCTATTTCTACAAATACAGCCTCAGTTTCACCACAGATGAAACGCACATAAACAGGACATGATCAAGTTAAGCTGTCAGCAACTGTCAAAAAAAGAACTCAGCACTGATCTCCTTGATCTGTCCAGTGAAACTGAGTATGTAAACAACATGGTTGACTATAAATGGCATAACAGCCCTAGAAACTCTTAGCAGAGTGTTTATCGGTACAGAGGTAAGGTCAGTCGAAGAAAGTCCCCACAGAAGTTCCCACAGGAAGAGCTGCAGGTGTTCTATGTTTTGCTATAGCAGCAGCACTTGTTATTGACTTTAGATGGCACAGCGACGTAACACTCTTTATCTTGTGTTGCTTCAACTGATCATGGTAAAACTCTTTTATCAGTAACACATGGGTGATATTTTGTGGTGGTCAATGTTTATAACTCTCTCTCATTGCCCTCCATGCTCCATCTGCCTAAGGCCAGGCACGACCAGGGATTTTGGCCAATTTTAGGGGACTCTGGGTCAGTGGTACCATCATATGGCCTTCAGATATGGTCAGTTAAAGAATTTGTTACACATGCCTCTATTACAGAGAATGAAATGACAATACACTGCCTATGAGCAAGAGAGCATAATGAATGTGCCACAACATGCTTATCTGCAAGCATGTTATACCTCTTTCTTGAGCGTTAAAGCCTCCATGTTCATTAATACAAAAATGTTGGGCAGAGAGCCTACTAAGCTATTATTGCCTTGAACCTTACTAATGTTGCATCCATCCTCCTAAAAACACTCCTATGGAAAGGAAGACTCCTATCCTAGACTGAATTATCATGACTAATTCACTGCTAAAAGCATACTGTCTGGCAGGCAATCTTTTCATGTTCATTTAAATGTCTTTTGTTAAGTAGTCACTGGAAAATGGCAGCCCCTTCTAGGCAAGCACAAAAACTATGGATCACTTAATAGGACAAACTGAACTGCATTTAGTAGGGAGATTGTACAAGTCAGTGACTTAGCCTGTCTGTTGTGGCTTGACCTCAGTAGGAGGTAAAAAGAACCTGAAGTGTCATTATGCATTTTTTTTACAAATAATGATCTATCACTTCTGAAAGTATAATAATAATAAAACCCTTTATTTATGAAGCACTTTTCATGTACAATCTCAGCCCTGTGCAATGTGTGTATTAAAAAAAAACATAAAACAAAGAGAACAAAAACCTTTGTTTGAGACAACTAATTCATAATAGGGAGCAGATCAGTATATGTGAGCTGCTCCAAAATGCACCTTGGTAGAGGTGGGTTATTAGGCCTGCATTGAAAGAGGATCTGGTTTGCCTTCAGGTGGTTTAGCAGCATATCCCAAAGGCAAGGGGAGACAGCACAGAATGCATGATCCCCCACGGAGCAGACTTTGGTCCTGGGGACACGCAATTGCATTATGTCTCCAGAGCTGAGGACCCGGGAGGGGCTCTGAAACTCTCGCAGTTCCTGCTTTATAGAAAGCCACGGCTTCACTTGCATCATCACTCACATCTGTTGATCTGAACTCCCAGCTCCTGACAGCAAATGCCAATGCGACCAGACAGACTCTTGGCATCCACTTTTATGCACAGCAAACAAGAGTATCTGTGTTTCAGTGAGGTGTGTGGCTCAGGATAAATGTTTATACATACCAGCACCACTTCTATAATAAATACCAGTGCTCAGTACCACAGAAAACACCCCAATGTGTCTTCTGTGTGACTGAGCAGTATTTATTTTATAAATATTATTATTGTCAGGTTTCATGCTGCATTATAGTTAGTTATATGGTACTTCTCTTATAACCCAAGTGTCTGAAGATATAAATGTGTGATTCAGACAGACAGTCAGGAGACGCATGCCTTTTTATAAAAGGATCCTATAAATGAACATTAAATTTATTCACATTAAGTTAACCAGCACCCCCAGCTCACCGCCAAGTGACCTAGAAAGACAGAACAAGGCACACGGCCCTTAAATCATATTTACTTCAATATTTAGGAGGATTTGACTTTGTTGTCAACGGATGCACTCAAGGACAGGTTTTATGATGGCTGACAGAGGAAACACTGTGAAAGACTATGATCAAGTATTCAGAAGCAACCAACATTAGCTCTTATCAGACCTCAGAAAAGCACAACATCGTGCCAAGGGTTCCATCACTCACGGGGTCTGTCCATTATAGATGTGTGAATAATTTGACTGTATCTTGCCTGGTTGTCTCACTCAGACGGCCTCTCTCTCCTCTGGGAATGAAGTATCTCTAATATTCCCCCGTATCTCACTAAAAAAAAAAAAACACCCAGGGTACAATTCAACCTGTATATCATTTCCATTTCCAATTCCTAACTGTCCCTAACTGTCATCAGATCGAAATTGCACCTGCAAAATGAAGTTAGTAATGAAAAAATTGAGGCAGAGTACCAGACATTCACTTGTATCTGAATATTGTCAAATCCTCTCTCTCGACTTATTGTAGTATGGTATACATGTAATTGGCCTATTAGAGATACATTTTCAGACTAACCTCTAATTTGTCTTAAACATCCAGCACAGATTCTGTGTAAGTATTGAATTAGTTTGATTTGATAAGATATCATCTTGAGTTTTGCTGTGACAGAAATTAATGAAAATATTATTCAAGAACTGGGAAAAATTTATAAGGGACAAAGCGTTACGATGATTAAATTGACTTCCACTCCTAGTCCACATTCCCCTGCCAAGGTAATTTGATCTGAAGGACAATATCTCAGTTAACGAACATTAACAAGGGATCCCAAAGTAGAGAGAGACAGAATGAGTTGACTGAATGGACGAGAAACAGAAGATAGCAACTGTGAAATGGTGTCAAGGGCCTTTCCTCAGAAATATCTTTTAAAAGGCTTACATGTTTTCAAAACAGCAAACCAAACGACCGGCTGACGTGGTATTATTTCTGTGGTAGAGTCTGAAAGCCTCTTTGTGTCTGTAATTATGAGACTGGCCAGAGTTCTGTCTTTCTGTGCTTTCTCTCACCTCTTACCAAAAGCAAGATGGTTGCTTTTGTGTGGTCACCAGAGGAGTCAAACTTGTTGTCAGTGGTAAGGTGGCAATCTAGAATGTCCTGCAATTTCAGAAGCTGTTGGCTCTCTCTTTCTCTTTCTCTCTCTCTCTCTCTCTCTCTCTCTCTCTCTGTGCTAGCACCAACAACTAAATATAACAATAAATTGAACATGGTATGTTTTTAACAGGGGTAATGGCGATGGTGACAATGATAATAATGAGTAGGGTTTAAATGTTGCAGAAGTACTCGTGATGCAGCATGCCTTGGTAATTGCTGTTTGGAAGGGAAGATGTTTTGTTTCTTAATGCCGGGGTCGTCTGGCTGAGAGGTGTGTGGGAGGAGATGAGAGGGCTGAACATACTCAAGGTGCACAGGAGAGTGGTCTAATCAAACATGGGCCTTGTGTTCATCAGAGGGAGGATATGTAATGATCACTGCAATTACTGTATCATACATGAAGCAGGCCAGATTAAAGAGTGCAGATTGTGGAAAAGTCTTGCAAAAGTGTGTGAAAGCAATGAAAAATGAGGGCAATTGTGCATAAATTCAGCATCACCAAATTACCACAAGGCAGCTCTCGCTGGCTCTGTAAATTGACAGAGGAGAGCCAAAGGTACAGCAGATGAATGTGGTGGCTTTTCGTCTTTCCTCCATAGGGACTAATATGTGGCAAGCTGATTGAACCAACCATTGCTTTTTGAGTGAAGGGGTGGGAGCTTGCGTGTATTCGGGTGGAATAGCCTCACTGCTGGAGAAGTGCAAAAATGCATGCCAGTGTTGATGACTGTAGATTCAGGGGTGCCAGGACCCAAGCTGCCGTCGAGAGCGTGCTCCGGTGGCGCTCTGACAAGCGCACATGTCACCTGTCAGGGCAGCGTGCTGGGCGAGACGGGCGGGATGCTGGCAGCAGCGTGGCGGGGAGTGCCACAGGTGCCACGCCAACGTCCTCGTTGACATTCAGCTGCCTCACTCTGTGCCGTTCTACACCTGCAGTCCTTTCTCTGCACACACACTCTGTTTGAAACCTGAGTTCCTCTCTCTATTACTGCTCTAACCTGAGCTACTCTCTGTTATGTCACATTAATGCCATTTAGCAGATGTTCTCATCCAGAGCAACTTACGTTAGTTACAGTTTTTATGTGTTTTATGTGTTACCCAGTTCTCTCTCTGTTACTCTGTTCTAAGCCTCAGTTCCTTTCTCTGTATCTGTTTTAAACCCGCAGTCCTTTCTCTACACTACTGTCCTAAATTTGCAGTCATTTTCCCTTGTTATTCTGTTCCAAATCTGCAGTTTTGTCTGACTGCTGCTCTGTTGAGGGCTTTTGACATCACTGCTCTGACATAACCCCGATTACTAAGCCATGATTTGTATTTAACATGTTTCCTGCAAATTTTTACTTAAAATTGGATTTTTTGCTTGTTTTTTTTTTTTGTTCAATGGAAACAAAACTAAAATGTTATGAGGAGCATTTTGTTTTTATCTTATATAAGTCGCCAATCTCCAGCTAGGAGAAGTGAATTTTCAAAAGAAGCCTCTTGTGTGTGGAATCACAAAGACATGTTTTGGTAAGATGTCTCCCCAGTTCTTCAGAATGCAGGGAGCACTAGTTCCATCCTTGGTGCAGATGTCACAGAGCCCTTTATGAATCACAGTTTATTGTCTTTGCTGAGGGACATGGTGATATATAATTTATGATAAAAGATTTACTGGCTGTTGCAGTAAGTATGCAGAGGTATTAGCTTGCAGAAGCCTACAATATGGAAGTGGAGTGCTTGCAACTCACTACGGTGGTATTTCTATGCAGACTTCAATTGCAAAACTGTCGGTTAATATCTGTGTATTAAATTCATAACATATACTGTGTTCAAAAGATGTAATTATAATTCCGTTTTGCTCTCACGTAGTTTTTATTGTTCCGTGTTATTGTAACATTCATGTTTTGGTTGGTCTTCAGGTGAGGAGCTGTAACATTTCTCTAGCTTCCAAAGGGAGCACTCTGACTTGAGAACGTTTTAGGCAAGTCTGATGATGTTTGCTTTGAAGTTCTCTAGGTAAAAGGGCTTTTTGTGGCTAAATCTGTTTTTTCACCATTGTCTGAATGTTAGAGCAATAAAGCTGGAAATGGAAAGTGCAGGTAGCCCAGCGCTGCAGCTAAACCATATCTGGACAAAATAACCTGGCTGAGGCTATGCTGCCAAAAGGTGAGCAATTACGCACAACTGACCTGTCGAAAAATAAAGTGCTGCTTTTTTGCTTGATTTTGAGGATGCAGTGGTATTGTACACACTTCTATGGGCCTTCTGGCAAAAGAGAGAAAAATAGAAAAAGACAAAAAAAACAAATGTTAAGATCTTTGGAGTAAGAATAATGAACCATAAACACCAAAGAACACAGTATGAATCACCATTGCATGTCATTTACTTCCAAAATAATTAGAATTCAGGGACACTTAAGTGCCATTTCACATTATTTATCATCACCAAAGACCTTTTGATGATGTTTAAAAAGCAGACGAAAAAACAAAGCATCATGACATTTCAACAAAGAGAAATAATTCTACAAACAGATGAAAGACCCTTGCCAGAATTACTCATGTAAACCATCATTCATGAGACAGACGGCTTTGGCATACCAACATTACTCACACACTGATAGGCTGCAGCACATTTTGGCAATTATTTTACTGGCACGGCAACATGATGCATTTCAAAATGGAAGCTTGGAATTCTTGGAATACTTTGGCTTGTCATTTCAAATTATCAGCGTACCTCTGTTTATCTGGTGTTCCGTGGTAGTTCCGTGGGAGTGGTAACAGGCCCCATAAGACAGCCATTGCAGACGTCAGATGATTTTGTTGTCATTGACTATGACAATAAAAGCCAGTTTACAACCATTGTGTGAGAGTGTACAGCTTACTCAGTTTAGCTTTGTAGCTATTCATCAATAACACTGGGAACACTGTCATATTCCTCAGCTGCCAAGATATGAGGGTTTTTTTTTTCATAATGTTATTCCCTGAGGATTTGTGGTGCTCTAATATATTGTGCGAAACGATTGTTAATGATAATGCATATCCTTTCCCATATTATTGGGTGTAATGTTGTATTAGCCTGTTATGTTTTCTCAGGGGCATGCTGTTGTAGTGTCTTTTGTAGATAATGGCTGATTGAATGTGTATTGTGGCTAATCTTTGCTACAAAGACTCAGGGGATTTGATTGACAGTTGACACAGGAGGTGTTATTGCTTGGGATGGGGAATACTCGACAACTCGAGAAAATAAATCTCTGCCAAAATGGCCATGTGTGAGTGCCACTTATTAGCCACGTGGATTCGCAGGGCAAGGGAGGAATGGTCTCAAGTTCTCTCAATGGTCTCATGGTCTCAGGTCCTTTAGTTACCCTAAATGCGCACACCCGCTGTGCCCCTTTGTAAATTCATCAAGCTTCTTTATAAACGGCAAAATTAGAATAAACAGAAGCAATCTTAACATTCTTGTACTGAGTACTAAGTTGCATTGTTTTGCATCTTCACAGAATATTTTTAATCATCTGCATGGAATGTGAATGCACTGATACACAGCCTGACTTAATCGAAAACAGTCTTACAACTGGCAATGGGAGTCACGTCAGTAGTGCTGATTATAGCATTTGTCATCCAGGGTTTACCATGGCTTTGCAACTAGGTGCACAATAAACATTACTTAAGTAAATTATAAAAAGCAAGTGCCACAGTAATGTAAAGTATGTGCTCTTAGTATCTTCTACTTTTGTTAATTTTGTGAGTGTTTTAATCAGCTTCTGCATTGATCAGGTAAAATGTTTTTACAATATCACAAGAATAATTAGTGGTGATGATTTTAATGCTGGGAAAGTGAGTAGAACGTCTGACAACCGAATTAAAACAAAACTGTGGATAGTGCTTACAGATCCTTCCAATGGAGGATTATTACTGAAAGAGAAAGATTTTTGCTCTAGGCTTCTAAACAGTGATATCACATTACACAATCGCATGTGTCTTAAATGCTTTTGTTATCACAGGGCTCTCCATGGAAAAACAGCTTTTTCCAAAGGATTTTTGTGTTTCTTAGTTCACTCCAACAAAAATATAGGGCAGCAGTGTACCATAGTGGTAAGGTGCAGGACCTGTAACCAAAAGATTGCCGGTTTGATTCCCCACTGGGGCACTTGTGCTGTACCCTTGGGCAAGGTACTTAACCCACTATTGCCTCAGTCAGTGTCAAGCTATATAAATTGATAACATATAAATATTGTAGCATATGTAAGTCACTCTGGATAAGAGCACCTACTACATTACAGTAATATAATATATATCTCCCAGACAGTAAGACAGACTTGCATTATAAACTGGTGGAGGTCAATTGGGTTCAGGGTCCACAGAATATGGGTTCAGAATGTTCATCATGCTTGTAACAACTTTCTGCATATTTTAAAACATATCAAATTTTAATTTTCAACCAGTGGTCTCCTTTGAATGTCCTCTTGTACCTCACCATCTTGTCTTGTAAAGAGAAACTGCAATTAAAATTAAGGGTCCGTGTGAATTTTCTCTGCTGTCTGTGGTGGTGTGAACCTGCATGCTGAATTAACGTAAGTCGGTGTGCATAGAGGAAGAGCAAGCACGCTGATGTTTTGCTCATGAGGATCTCAGGTGAGAATGCACGTTGTAACGTTGTAACTGTGTCAGCTCCATCAAGCATGTCTGCGTCAGAGCCTTGCTCCCATAATGGCCAATACCGTCATCACAGTCTATAGGCTTTTGGTATACTTTCTGCCTCGGTGCCTACATTAGTGAATTAATCAACCGCAGTTTCTTTGCTAAAATCTTTTTTTTTTTTTTTTTTTATGCAGCGGGCAATATGGGATTTTGTTCGCAGAATTTTGTTTGCTTATTTCTGTATTAGCCACCCTCTCTACATGCAGGGGTCGTATCTGCACAGTCAACGGCGGATTGTTGTGATGTCACACACATGTGCAGATTGGTGCATATGCTCATACAGTGGCAGCTGTGTCCTGGCTTGCAGGGCTCAGGGGAGCAGACTGCCCTGCTGCTGCTGTGCTTTTCCCTGACTGTGCTGTTTATGCAGACTTGAAGCCTGGATCTGGAAAAGTCTCATCAGGCATCTTTAAATCCTTAAATCCCACGCATCCTCACTGTTGATCAACCCTTAGCAGCCGTCATGAAAATTTCAGGTGAGCTCGCATTAGATATGAGCTCCTTGCTGTCTTAAGCCAGATCTGTGCAAGAATAGCAGGCTATCTGAGGTAAAATGATTCTTCTGCTGCTTTGCTGAATTCAACAGATACTGTCGGTATTACTTGTTTCCACCTTCTGTAGTGCAAATGTCACACATGACATCAAAAAAGTGTTCCGATCGAGCTCTGACAAATGTCATGGGTCCCATTTTCAAAGTGCTGGGAATGTTTAGATTATTGTTGCCTTTGTGTTTGCATTGAGTTTCCCTGTTGCACTGAATTCAACAAAAAAAAAACCTGGCGCAGCTTGCATACCGCATCCACATGCCAACTTAGAGAACTAGCGCATTGCTGGAATGGTGCTGTTCAGTCACACAGATGTCTGCAACATTATGCAGTTACCCCTGTGTGCCAAATATTGCATTTTTTTTGTTTTGTAAAGGTGGTGAAATTCTCCCGGATCACCTCAACGTAAAAACGATATTTCAGAAGGCACTAACAGCAGCCCCAGTGTATGTGTGTGTTTTGTTGTGTTAATGTAATGTCTAACTATTGACCAAAAAAAAAATCCCTCTCTCATTTCAGGCTAGAGTAAACCCTGTTAATGTCACTCCGCCCATTCAAGCGGTTGATCAAGACCGAAACATCCAGCCTCCGTCGGACCGGCCGGGCATCCTCTACTCCATCCTCGTTGGTAGGTTGCCTGTCAAACACACTGTCATCTGCAATCAGTCACCACTTTCAACCCAACCCCGGCTTTTTCACAGGAACAATTTACTGTGAAGGCAACATTAGATCGGCGAGCCCCTGTGCATCTCACCGCACAGAGAGGTGGGGACGGAATGCATTCCGCGCTGCCGGCGGAGTGCGGCCCACCTGTCGAGACTGAGATGAGGCCCGGGAGCAGAGCCCGCTCGCTGGGGGGAAACCGCACTGCTTCTCTGCTGCCTGCCCGCTCGCAGATGTCAATAAGCAGTCGGGACTGTTGGGGCTGCTCAGCTCCGATGATGTTTTTTCCCCCAGATTGGTTTAAAATGTTTGTCATTTCCTGGATCATGTGGCGGGCACCTGATATCCCCTAGCAGTGTATAAGATTTTTTTTTTTTTTTCCCGTCCAAATTGAGTTCTGCTTGAAACATGCTCGGAGGCAGAGCAGAACTCTTGGTAGATGTGGCTTTACTGACACGTAAATTGCAGGTAATATGATGGAGCACCTTATGACCTACACACCCCGTCCTCCTGCCCCCCAAAACACACTTTCCAATTGTTCCTTTTTTCAGGAAAACCAGAGAACTACGCAGAATACTTCACCCTGAATCAAACTACAGCTGAGCTCCGACTTCTGAAACCCATCAGCAGGGATCTGTACCACAAATTTGACTTGGTAATCAAGGTAATGAGAATTAAACTGTGTTGCCCGACACAACAAGGTGACAGGAACATAGACTTTTTTGATTATGCCAAGGAATTATCCCATAAATCACACAAAGGGAGGGAATACCAGGTGCTGGGAGAGCCCCCTTTCACTAGAAATACATTAGGATGAGTTGTGCGTAGCCTCTGTAAAGGTTGTTGCACCAAGCTGAGGAGAATGATGATCCGTAAAGAACATTCCGCATGCGGCAAGGATTCTCACACTGGGCAGGAAAGTATGGAAATCAGCCTCCACTGATATAACATCCTTATCTGTCCGAGTGCGCTCCTGTGGGTTTCATATGGCGGGTGCAAAAGGGAAAAAAAAAAAAAAAAAGAAATAAAGCCAAGATTAGGTGCGTGCTATGTGATGCGATCTCGGGATCTGCCGAGTGAGAATTTGAAGCAGGTGCATGAAATTCCTGTTGGAGACAAAAGGGAGGATGTGACGCCATGCGGAAAGGTTCTACCATACTGGAGCCGCGTGTCAGTGGCCCGGTGGATCCAGATTTTTATCTGGAGGAGCCCTTGCCGGGGAGAGAGAGAGTGGGAGAAAGGGTGAGGGCTCTCAGATGACAGCTTTGGCAGAGGAGGTAGATCGAAAGTTACAGTTACACACTTGGGTAACACACTGAAGCACCTCTTTCTCACCAGCTGCTAGATGGTCTGGCAGACACGAAATAACCCCATTTGCCAATCTTTCCATCAAGGTGATCGAAGTGTTAACACCTTAGAGGTTAGGTTTTAGAATTTATGTGCTTTTTCCTCGACCTGGCATATCCTACAGATGTTTCAACAAGTTGCCACTTACAAATGTTACAACATAACATTTAAAACAATTTCACATGAAGCTCAGTATTCATTAGGGTTTTGCTGAATGGTGCACAATTTTATAATACCACATAATTCCAAACTTCACAAACATCTGAAGTGTTCCGCTGAAATCTTAGAGGTGATCAATATTTCTATTAAACTTTGAGATACACTTGATTACATGCAATAGAGTGTGCAAGCCCAATAAAAGTGGTACTTGGATTACTGCAGACAACCCTTGAATAGCCCCTGATCCACTCTTGGAACCTGAACTTAGGCTAGCTAGTGCTAATGTCCATCTGTGTTTTCCCATGGTATTTTTCAGGGTGTAGTGAGGGTATTGAATCAAGGGATGGATCCCTGTCAGTTGTCTCACCAGTGCTCTAACCCTTCTTCGTACTGTGTTGTCTGCTTTTTTGAACGGAATCGTGAAACAATCACCATATTCCCAGCTGAAGTGAGGTTAGCTAGCTAGTAAAGTTTTGAGAATACGTTGTGCATACCACCTAAAACCTAGACACTTCCTTCCCAGTTGGGAAGTTCGCGTCTCTGTTATGTAGTGCTTCCTGGTAGGAATGACATTATTATTGAACTGAAGGAACAGATAAGCTGGTTGAAATACCAACAATAAAAAACAACTCCAGACCAGGGATTGAACATGAGGACTGCTGGAGGGCTCCGTGTGTTGCTGCTACACTCCAGCACATGTAAATGGAGGTCAAGGGGCTACCATCTGCTTAACATGCTGTCTGTGGTGAGGCCTAAGGCAATCTGGGTGTCTGTGGTTGGGGGTACAATCACGTTTTGGCAGTAGGAATCTCATTACAGGTGGAACTTGTTCCTTGCAGATGCTCTTTTTGAAACATTAAAAAAATGCTTTCTGTATATGTGGAGAATCATCTGTGTGTTTTTTGTTTGTATCATTCCAATACCTTTGCTAATTGATTACTGGCAGCTGGCGGAGAAATTGGATTTTGGGGTGACATCTTGAAGTTGTGCAGTCTTGGTAATTAATACTTGAGATAGTTATAGCACTTCAATGTAATATAATTAGCTTGATACTATATGTTGTATTGGGGGTATGTTAAAAAAGCATTTTGGTATGACTGCGAGGCGGTCATTATCCTACCCTGATATATACAATTATCCATCCTATATCTTAGTAAACCAGCTCTTGTGAGGAAAAAAGTTCACAAAGCCTTATCAATTACTGCAGAAGTGTACTTGTAATTAGATGGAACATTGTTTCTTTAATTAAACTGATTGTCTTTATGATAATGGCCTTGTGGTTTCCTCATTACAATAACGAAGGTTCCGACACCATTCAGTAGTTTGGTTGTTATTGCTGAGAGCTTTGACTCGTTTAACAATTTACATTTCTGAGCGATCAATCTTTTGTTGTATTTCAGCATGATGGAGGTAATGACTGAGCCCACTTTTGCAGCATGATTGGAATTAATTGTGAAAGAGTGGAGCAGTCATCAGTTACAGTCACTAATGACAGCGCTATCGAAGCTGTCTTTTTCATTAACTCTCTGGCAGATTTATTTATTTATTTTACTTTAATATCTTTGCAAAGTTCATGAAGTATTTATCAACTGTTCCGTCCGAATTAGTTCTGCCTCTGTCGTGATCAATAATGCTGGCAAATTTCAAGTGACTTCTGTTTGTTAGGTGCTTTTGGAGCATGCTGCTAGTGCATGAATTTTATCAGTATCAGAGGACAGGAAAACATTCACTCTCCTCTTCTGTGCTTTTCTTGGAAAGGGAAAATCTATTCATATGTTGTGTTTTTGTCATGTTTTGATGTTATTTGATTTGTGTCCTTTTTCAGGCAGAACAAGACAATGGACACCCCCTCCCAGCTTTTGCTAGTTTGCATATTGAGGTTCTCGATGAGAATAACCAAGCCCCATACTTTAAAGAATCCACTTACCAAGGCTTCATTATTGAGTCTGCACCAGTGGGCACCACCATCTCAAGAAATGCCAATCTTACCGCACCCCTCAGCATCATTGCCTTGGATAACGACATTGAAGAGGTAAGAACGGTCCATTTAAGTGGGTTGCAATGTTGTTTTAAGTTTTCTGTTTGGTATCATTCCAGGGGTATGAGCAAATGTTTGACCATTTTTGAGAAAGTGAAACTGAATATAGTGGTTCAAAATCTTTTCCGCGTCGTCATAAGCTCTGATTCAAACCCCATGTGAACTAGCATTTCACTGTGCAAAAAACAGTGTCCACTTGACTGTGTGTGACAATACATTTTTTTCCAAATCCAACTAAGAAGATGTTGCAGTAGTTACATTTTTAATTTATTTTTTGTACTTACATTTATAGGGATTCAGTTGTAGTTTAATAACAGATTTATATCGTTAGTAAATTATACAGTTTTTTGCATCAGACATTTTGTTCCTCTTAAAGTGATAGCAAACAATCATATTAGTGATAGTGAAAAGGTGGATTCACATAATTATCTGAAAATCCACCCCTGCACAAAGACATGCAGGGGTGGGTTTGGACATTGTCCTTCAGTCATTCCATGTGTTTTTATCTCTGTATTTTAGCTTGCACCTAATGCCACACCAGTAGGTATTAGGGACTTTGTTTGTGCTCTGTAATTAGAAGTGTGATGTTTTCATTCTTGTCTTGCTCCTGTGGTGTGTGCTTGGATTCTTTTTACTTTTACCTCAGACCCCGGTGTTTTTGTTTTTCGTCTGCATGGTTCATGGTTTTGTGTAGTGCATGGGATTGTGTGTTGTTTGTTGTTTGTCGCTGAATTCTCTCATTTTAGTTTATTTTTTACTTTAGATACATGAAAATATTATGTTATGACAAGTCATAACAAATAGTAACAGTTACTTCAATTTTCTGTTGAAAGTTGAAGTCGTCATGTTCACTGATTGAAATGCCCCAACATATATAAATATTTAAAATGACTTAAGACAGTACTGTTGAAATCACAGCACTGCAATATTCAGCCAAATTATAACTTTTATTCAAAATGCTTGCTTGTCCAGGAACAGTGAACTTTTATGGGGATGTGGTTTAAATGTCTTAAATCAAGACAGAATGTAGAACCATCAGACCACATACCTTTGAGATTAAAGAACACCTGAACCAAAGTCGTCTAACTTTCGAGGCTTTGCTGGCTTTCCAACCATTCAGATACTTTTTAAAATATTTGAATATCACTCAATATGAATGTTTTTTCTACAGTTCTGGAAATATGGTGGTGCTTGCCTTGAGGGACTGGAGAGTTGAAGGCATTTGTAGAGGAACCATCACCTACAATTCTGTGTTAAAGCAAGCACACTCATCACTGCCAGTGATTGTGTACTGTGTCTGTTATCACTCCGTCTCTATGGCACTCACTGACTGACCAAATAAGATTAAACATGTTTATCAGAACCTGTCAATTTCCTTTCATCGCTATTTAGTTATTTCAAAGCATTCTAATCTCCTGTTGCAAATTTTGTAATGCATATTGATTACGTACAATAATCCCACTGTCAGATAGTGGACAGTTCACGTGATTATGTCATTGATAAAATACGAATGTTCTGAGCTCCATTTAGGAATGCTGTCTGTCCACCGTTGTAGATTACAAGAGACATTCTCAGATTAAGACTGCAATAATTTGGCATAATGAAGTCGTTGAGCGGTGGGGGAAAATCGTTTTGATCTCAGCGTCGGTTGGCCCATTTAGGCAATGTGTTACAGTGTGCACAACTGTCACGTTTGTTCATTTTCACTTTGATTTCGGTCCTGCTTCCCTGTTGCTGACTCGGTCTACGTTGCGCACGACCAGCATGGCGTTTTACAAACAGCATGAGGAAAGCTGCTGAAAATTGCGTCATGAAGGCAATGAAAACTGTCACATACACAAAAAGGTCTGACAGTGTTATTGCTACATAGAAAGGCTAGGGTAAGGTATGAATTTAGATCAGCTGAATTCATATAAATACAGACCCCAGCAATGCTCATCTTTTGCCAAATAGCTTGCCGAAATGACTGAAGCCCAGTTGGGTTTCAGCGTGGCTTTCAAACATATTTAAATAACGAACCACATACTCACAGACACATGCACAAACAACAAAGAAAGACATTTGCAACAAACACAGTTTTTCCATCACAGTTATTGTTTGTATTGCTGTCTCCTATGTTTCCTTCTCAGAAAAGATTCAAAGGAAGCTGCATTATTCATTGCTGGGATAGAACACCACAAAACAAACATCCCCACACAGACAATTCACTTATTCTCCCTGTGCAGTCAGACTAACACACAGATATGTGAAGGTGCTAACTTTGAGCGTAAGTCTGTATTTTAAGAAGTCTAGAGATGTATGATGTTGACTCTGACATAAATAATTAATTTAATGATCCGAACGATGAATTAAAATAAGCCTAACAGCTAATCTGACAGGCACACTGTAGCTCAAATCTCATTTAAAGCATTAACTAATGCCAAAGTGTAGTAATGGTGCTTGGAGGATTTGCGTCAGCTTGATTTCAAAGAACGCCTTTTTGAAATATTTAAGTTTAGGTCTTTAAAATGTGTTGCAAAGAGATGTGTTACATCATGTCTGTTTTGCTGGCTTTTTTATTTTATTTTCAGATATCCTCAGTTATTTAGTGTAGTACTTAATAGAATATTGTAAGCCAAATGCTGATCCTCGGTCCAAATTTCCAATGATCCTGCACAAACACAGACACCAGGGTTCTGTTAGAGTAACCTTTACATAGGCTAGTATGGCTTATTGTCCTTCATTTGATCTGTTATTTTTGAATGTGTCTTCCTACATCTGTTGCTTGGTGATTCACACAATATGTCATATAAAGATGTTTTCCTTCTCGCCAAGATTGTTTCCTAACTGCCTGACATGCATGTGCATTTCCTGTGTCTGATCTCCAGTTGATAGGCTTTAATCTTTTATTGAGCTTCAGTTTTGATTTTTATTTGTAAAAAGGATCCCTTGCGATATCTCATTATGCATTAGTGCCGGGATGCCCCCCCCACACACACACACGCACACGCACACACACACACACACCCCAGTGTAAGTGGAGTTTCTGCGGTGTGTAATGCATGTTGTTTGAATAGCTGTAGACCTATCACCTTGAAATGTGATAAAATCTGCATCACGAGGAGCATTTAATAGCCAGTCAGTCCTCCCGTTATTTGAAACAATTAAAGTGGAAATGGGTTCAATCCCAACTGTTGAATTTCCAGGTTTTGCCTTTGTGGTGTTTTTCTCTTTCTTTGCTGTTTTGAAGGGTTCACTGTTTTACCCTTGTTTTGCTAGCATGACTTTTCGGGAAATCTTTCCAAGCAACGTGAATGAGATCACTATTCACTTTGACCTGATTTAAATCCTGTTTTGAAGACAAAAGACCCCATGGTGCGGATATCCTTGGACAGCTACAACGCCGTCTTCGCCGTGACTCCGTCTGGGATCACACGTTACCTGACCCTGCTGAAACCCGTCGACCGTGAAGCACAGCAGACCTACACCTTCACGGTACGGCCTCCCCACCTCTCTTGCTGCAGCCATGTCCTCCTGTGTGCCCCTCATCGCCACCGCTGTCAAATCAAGTGTCTCGGCCCCCTCCTCCACCACCCCACCTCCCCTCTCCATAGCACTCTCACTGTAAGGGCCCTCAGCTTACCTGCAGCCTTAAGTATACCTCCCCTGCATCTGCTAGGCAGCTACCTCCTCTGATGGTATCGGCCTGTCTCTTTCACACTTTCAACTTCACACTTCTCTCACTGCAGCTATTGCTTCATGTTAAGGAGAACAGCAGTTCAAAAATTTCAGTATATATTTGTGATATCTGTCAAATACTTGTATGCATGGTGGAGAGTTGTGCATTCTGTAAACCTAAAACCTGATCCTCCTGATCCTCAGTTACTTCACTACCAGCCAGAGCTTTTCATTTCAATAAAGATAAATTGGTAAACAGGTAAAACACAGTGTGCAAACCATGCTGAAAAACTCCTTTAGTTATGTATTTGTGTGTGGGTGTGGCAGGGGTGCTAGCTCTCTCATCATGTGAGACATTATTTGCCATTAAATTAGTGGCATTTAGCAGACACTCTTACCCAGAGCAACTTACATCAATTACAGGCTTTTACAATGTTATCCCTTTATACAGTAGGATATTTACTGCAGTTGTGGGTTAAGTACCTTGTCCAAGGGTACAGCAGCAGAGTCCCCGTGGGGAATCAAACTGGCAACCTTTCAGTTACGAGCCCTGCTCCTTAACCAGTATGCTACACTGCCACCCCAGATGCCAGGAATAATGTAGAAGAATGTCTTGTAACATTCAGTTTGTTCATGGAGACAGCTTCATTGTCTACATTGAAACTAGAGATGTTGATCACAAGTCCCCTCAATGGGGGAATGACTTGCATGAAAAAAAGTCCTGCCTTTCATCCAGTTACCGAACAATGGAATCCTCACTATTCTCAGAGAAGGCATTAATTCACCCACAACCATTTTTTTCTGTAGTAAAGATAAATAAAATCATCTCTGTACAGCCACCTTCAAAAGATGTTTTCTGTAATATTCTTGATGTTTTTAAGTAGTCAGAGAACTATTCATGGAAAAAAAGATTTATTTTTAAACAGGGTTTCGTGCAGTACTTTTTGGTTCACTCTCATGGAAAGCTGAGAATACAGCTGTCTGACATTAGCAACTACAAGAGGAGCATCAGATTATTGGTTTACAGGACATGGTTGGAAATGTTAAACTGTGCAAATACATACTTACATAATATAATGTATTAATTTTCAGTTTTCCCTTCGTTCCACCTCTCCTGTCATATCCTCACCATTAAAATAAGAAGCTTTCCTCCTTGTTTTGACATTGACATATCTCAATGCCGTATCCCAATGTGATACGCTATGCTGCATTCTTAAACTTTCACGGCCGTCAGAGAAGAACGGGCCTGTTTGTCATCATCTGCAAAAGTGCCCTTTCGTTTGTATTGCTTTGGCTTTAATGGAATTTTTCAATTTTATTCAGGTGGTCTGGTGACAGAAGGCTTCTGCCTGCTCTGATTGTGTGTGTTTGTGTGTGTATTTGTGTTTGTGTTTGCGTTTATGTGCACATACAGCAATATGTAAGAAAACAAGAAAGTAAAAAGCTCAGTGTTTTGTATCGATTGTTCGTATAGGAAAAAGCAATCAGCGTAAGAGCACTCATTGAAAAAATTAAATTGTGGAAAAAGATAAATGGGAGATTCTTAATGTAATGTGATACTGTAGCCTCTCTCATTAACTGTTTCTGCAGTCTCCTGACCAAGCATCTTTCATAAGGCATTATTATATTGATACCAGTAAATATTAAGCTTATCGTGCTCAATGAAATAGGGATGCTCTGTAATGAAGCAATACTTATGCAGAGATTGAATCCCCTCTTTGAAGTGTACCTTTCTCATAGCCCTGCTTTATAAAGCTGTGGTAGAAGGGTTATATATTTGCAAACACAGCAGTTATTTTGTAATTTGAGTGACCTTCAGTTGTATTTACTTTATGTATGTTTTGTCATATTTATCCTCCATGTGGAGCTGGAACAAAATTGGAACATGCAGTATTGACTGCAGGCACACAAAAGGCGTTTGAAAATACAGTGACCATCGAGAACCGAATAGAAAAAGGAACTCTCGGATGGTACAAAAGCCTAGCACCCTTTGGAATTCCTTGAATGTATTCTATCAAAGGCCGCAGGGAACAGAAGCTTTATTTTATGGACAGAAATATTCACACTTTGTTTCCAGCTACTCTTTTTATTAAGTAGTTTAACTTGTATAATTAAATCCTACTTTATATCTAATGCGTAACTACCATACATCAAGTTCGTTTCATAGGGTACGGAAGTGGCACTGTCTGGCAGCAACGCCAGTGGTCCAGTGGTCTCACTGTTTTTCACTTGCATTCTTCATGTCCACAATGCAGTTGGTTATTCTTATGACTGTGAACAAAAAATATATTTTGTGACCTGAAAAAATTTGGACCATTTCCGCTATATACATTTTGTTTACTTATATAGATTTTAAATTTTCATAGCAGGCACAGTGACATTTATAATAACTCTTGAGGTACAGTGGCATGAAAGTACACTACTCAGTCTGACAACATGATATAACCTCCATCTCTGACTCAGGCAATGTGCACACTCAAGGCAGATTGATTCTTTTGTTGGAAAAGGTGGTACTGTAGGGAGCCAAATAGAGGAAATTCAGCAAAGATCATTCTTTGTACCTGCCCTGCTTCACATGGCCACAAAGTCAATACTAAATGTCAGAATCTGATCGTTTGAATGCAGACATCTTAAAAACAATATAAAACCATTTGTAGCATATTAGGAAAAAATCGTGCAATGACCTCCTCTTATTTCAACACAAAATCTGAAGGCCATTTTTGTTAAATCAGGTCAGTAACTCATCAATGCCATGGGGAATAGTGGAGAAAGAGATGTCGTAGAAGAGGGAAATGTAGTCATTGCTTATTGGGTCCAAATGACACAACTGCCCCCAACCCCACCCCAGACTCTGCATCCTACCATAGCCACAAATGTCCACCATGCCCAAAGCCTACCCAAATCATCTGTGGAAGTACAGAAGTTTTATTGATGGGAAGTCACTTAGCATTTTCAGAGTAATGCCTTATTTGTCCACATTGCACTTCCACAGATAAATTCCTAGCATAATATACAGTGTTGTGTGACCAGGGTTTCTGAGAGGCGTTGCTTCTCCCTTGGTAATGTCAAAGATGAGTGATATGGTGTCTCGTGAAGGAGGAGTGTGTTATAGCACTAAAGAGCAAAGATTCTTGTTTGATTCCTAGGGGGCACTGCTGCTGTACCCTTGGGCAAGGTAGTTTAATTCTCTCCATTAAACTGTATAACTGTATAAAACTAAAATATACTGAAATATAAACTGTGGTAGCCACTCTGGATAAGTGAATGTAATGCAATAATGTAATAAGCATCTTGTATTACTTGCCTATTTTGTTTAATAGGGTCAGTGGTACAGCTGGTGTATGTGTGTGTGTGTGTGTGTGTGTGTGTGTGTGTGTGTGTGTGTGTGTGTGTGTGTGTGTGTGTGTGTGTGTGTGTGAGAGAGAGAGAGAGAGAGAGAGAGAGAAAGGGGGGTTGCATGTATTTGATGATGCATTACATTGTGACACTGTGGCCCAAGATCGTGAACATCCCCCTGGATTAATGCACGGGGTCATGAGGGGGAATGTGAATTAACTCTCCCGTTCCGCAGTCTGGGGATAAGCCTTTTCCTTGGTGCTATCACTTTCTTCTCAGGCTTTTAAACTGAGAAGTGCCACATGCAGCAATCTTAAATTCTTCAAGAATCAACTTGGTTTTAAAGTTCTTTTTATTTTGCCCCTTACCCATACCTCCTTGGTGTGTGTAATAATAGACTGTTCATAACAACACATTGTGATTTAATTTTCTGGTTCAAAGTATGGTTGATTGCCAGGTAAGTCCTCTGACAATGACATTTTATTGCAGAGATCAGAAGATCTTGGAAATTATCATGCAGAAAATGAAGACATAAATTAATCTAAATATCAGACAAATTGATTATTTGGTACCTTTGCTGCTGTTTTTTTTCATTTGTTTTGTTTGTAATTGCAAAACTGGTGAAATTCATTATTCCAATACATTGACCATGTGATTATTGCATGAGAATGCAGCCGACTTCATACTTCACTGAATGGAAATATGGGTCTGCTCCTTCCAGCCTGGGCGCTTGGGAACACAGTCTGGGAGAGTTAGCTTTCTGAGCACTCCAGATTTCTTCTGCCTCTTGTACTCACAGTCAGAGATTGATTAAAACAGTGAGACAAGGTATACTTGCCAGCAAAGGCCTCGGAGACAAAATTCTTACCATTGTGCCTTTGTGTGTAATTAAGGCCGCATTTCACGTACTAGTAGTCACTGACTGACTAAGATACTCTTGGAGCTGCTTCAAACAAATCTTTTCTAGGGAGATCCACTGTAAAAAAGAGTGAGTGTGCTTCGTATGATATTAATTTTAAGTTGTCCAGCATGTGGAATGATAGTATATGATTTAAAGTCCCTTTTGAAAAAGACAAAAACATAATGAGTCCTTTTTAACTCATGTTAACTTGTCTTTGCCTGTAGAAACAGTTTAGTCTTTTTTGTTAACCTGACAAAATATGTTAATAAAGGAACTCTATCTGCTATCTGCTATCTGTTAGTTTTTTATCTCTGTGTTTAGTGTATGTTTTCTACACAATGGTCACTTTGAAATAAGTGAAATTATTGAAAAACAATAATTGAAAGTTGAAGGCTAAATGAAGTACACTATATAATTGGTCTTCCAATTTCATGTCTGTTTACTGATACCCATTTTGTACAGCTTACTAGTCTATGTATTCTGAGCCGCAGGTAAAGCACTGTGTGTGAAGTGCCGACCTTTTGCTTCCTAATGTTGATCTCCAGTGTCTCTCACGCGTCCAACAGACTCATATGAGAAACAGAATGCATCCTGTTTCCAAGACAAAGAACACACCCTCCCAAATACAGCAGAATATAAGACTTTGACTCTCTTAACCACTTTTCCTGCTAGGACTTGTATGCGCCCGCAGCATAGTTCTGTCAAGACTTTGAAGTGTAGTGTTTCTAAGCCACACAGACGTACAAAAATACTGAAGGGATACCGTGATTCTGACTCGCTCGTTGTTGCTGTGGGCACCTGTGAGCTCTTTCCAATTTAACATTTCTATTTTTGGGGGGCATTTCTCTCTCTTGTTCTTTGTCACACATGCACACACACACACACACACACACACACACAAGAGTGTGTATGCAGGCAAAACAATACATAAGATTAATTCATTTATGCTCAGAGCCAGCTTTGAACATTATATGTCTTTTCAACCTCCATTCAATTTGGAGTGCTATTTTTCTTGCAGTTTGACTTGAGTGGCAGGTGTTCAATCTTTTGAAGTCCATTTTAATTGATGCAAGCCATTGTGTTCCATTTGGCAGTTGACAGACACAGTTTCACTCTCCTAGAGATGGTGTCCATGATTTTCAGATTAGCGACCTCACTTGAAAGATCTACGTACAGTGGGGAGACTTGCATTTCAGCTGATCTTCATGCAAGACTATGATAGCTTTAAGAGAACTAATTAATCAAGACCCACTTAAGGAAATAATTTCTTCTTGACCCAATGGTGTTGCATCGGAGGTGGGGGGGGGGGGGGGGGGGGGGGGGTTGGGGGGATGAGGTGGGATGTAAAACGAGAAGCAGCACCCAAGTTCAATCTCAACTTTTACGAGTTCAAATTTTCGAGTTGTTCAGTTGCCAAGGATGATAGTGGACAGAGGTAACGCGGTCAGGTCCATCCTTATCAGGGAAAGGAATGGGAGGTGACAGCGGAGGCAATCGTGTGATTTCTGAGTTTCTCCAGGCAGGCTCTAAATCAGCGTGTTTACAAGCCCCATTTCAGCGGGACAACAGAACCTAATGTCCCCGATTCAACTGAAGCCTCCACTCCCAGGTACTTCAAGGGATCTTAGACCTTCCCTCTGCCCCCGTTCTCTATTATCGGTTTGCCGCGCTAAGTCTAATCTTTGCATTATTCTCACTGTCATGTACGGTGTGAGGTCGGCGTGGTCCCGTTTCCCCATCTGCCACCTGACAAATAATGAATGTGTAGAGAAGTGTGTCCTCCTTATCTGTATCTCCAAATGATTGCTCTGATCTTGAAAAGAAGACCATATAAATTGCCTCTGGCCAGTGGATTCATGCATAGCAATGTCTTTTTTTTCTGCTCAAGTGAAATAAAAAAAAAAGTGGACTTTGATCTTCAATTATGGAGGGGAGTCTCCAGAGACCTCTCTCATAGTAATATTGTTATATCATAATCTCACAATAAGATATGTTTACTGAATGTGTCTTTTGACATTTGATCTTCCCACAGGATAGAAAGACAGCCTTCTGCGCATGTTTTCAAAATATATGTTTTATTGGTAAGAGACTAGGAAGTCCTCTACTTGTGAATGAAATGTGTGACTATTTTTCTTGACCATTTTTCTTTTCTGTACTCTCCTTAAAGATGATTGCGTCTGATGGGGTCCAGGAGAGCACTCCGGTGACTGTTAATATTTCAGTGATCGATGCCAACGATAACACTCCAACCTTCCCCAACATCTCCTACAGTGTCAATGTTTACACAGACATGCAACCGGGGGAAACAGTATTATGGGTAATCAATACCTACTTGCTGTTTTTGCAAACAGTGCACTTACTTAGAGTAATAGCATTAGCCACCGCATGTATTAATGGCTTATCGCTAAAATAATTGCACCAGTCTTGTTTGGTCTTGCTCTCAGCAGGCTCTTTCTTTGTGACATTGAGTTTGGATGATGCTGGGTAATAACTCTTATTTCACAGTCAGAGCATGATCCATGGCAGTTTCTCAGATATGCTAAGACAAAAGCCAGATACACAAGGTCAGGCTTAATCTTTTTTTTAAATCAGCTATTCTGTTTAACAGAAGTGCAGCACAGAGTCAGAAAGTATTCTCTATGAGCAGTGATATGTTTTTATAAGCTATTTATGATTTAACATGTGAAGATGACTTGATTTTTAATAAGGATTTTTTAAAGCATTGCCTTTGTAATTAGGCATATAAATCCTAAAAGGATGTTGGTCTGTAGATTAACACAGTTAAGCCCATGCTGGTAAGACTGCTTGGAATGTACCCCTGAAGGTGCCATCTTCTCAGATGCTCAGCTTAAAATGAATCATAGATTTAACTTTACTGTTTTCTGATTAATAAGATGCAGCAGTAAATGCTTATTACCTTTATGTGTCATTGATCTTCTGTTATAATTTGTTGAGGTGCCTTACACTTAAACATATTTGGTGTGTACCATGTTAAAGTTATTGTCTAACTGTGTTGCTTTTGGAGTGATATAAATGAACTTCATTGACATCATCACCTTTTGTTAGACTTGCAGTTATTGAGTTAAGATATGTATGTAGCTGCAGACCAAACAAAGCCAGCGAAGTTATGAAAGATGGATAACCTGCCACTTTGTTTTCAGCTGACAGCCCTGGATGCAGACGAGGGTCCCAACGGGTTGGTGAGCTACGAGATCCTGGCCGGTGCTCAGGGGGACTTCACCATCAATAACCGCACGGGCCTGATCGCTGTGGCACCTGGAGTTAGCTTGACCGTGGGCCGCTCCTACGCTCTGACTGTCAAGGCGACTGATAACGCCCATGAGTCTCAGAGGAGGTAAATCAATTAAGAGCTGGGGGGATGCTGATGTGGGCTTTGGAGGCCTTTGGTGGGCCAGTCACATTTAGTCAAGCCCAGGTCCCTGTGCAGGCCAGATACCTCTTGTTCCTCCAGATCGATAAAGCTCTGGAGGGTGACAGATTTGCTTTGGAAATATCCCAGCACGGAACGCTGTGGTGACACTAATATTATCCACACCGCCCTTCCATCTGGCACCTCGGAAGGTGGGAATGTGAGGTTTTTCAGAATAATTGCAGCTGCCTTTCTCGCTAACCCAGTTTAATCAAGTTGCCTTTTGTTGCTCTCCGTTATGCTCTCTGCTCACCGGATCAATAGGGCTCAAACAACACATGATAGGAACAGATTTTGCATGTCCAGAGATGTTACTGTGTTATTTCATTCTGGTTCTGTGTGTGCGTGTGCATATCTTGAAGATCCCAAAAAACAGAAACTCACCAAAGGAATAGGTTGTGAAAATACAGTGGGCTTTACCACTAAAGAGGTGCTAAGGCAGTATAAAAAGTATGATAATTTGACACGTGAATGAATAAGTGTTCTGGTTGCAGACTCACAAAGGTTAAATAGAAGGGAAATGTCCGGCTTGAGGAGGAAGAGTAAAAGTTTAAAGGAACACGCAATAAACAGCAGAAGACATTGAGGGGGAGCAGCTGGTGCATCATATTTGTGTACTGGAGATGGTGATTAAATATGGATTGTAAGAGCAACGGAGGGTTCATTTCACAATTTCATTTTGCAAGGTTTTACAAGGGGGTTAGCCTTGACTTGGTTTTACAGCACGCCATTGGAGATTTTCAAAAAAAAAAAAAAAATTATAAGCTTGCTCCATCCAAATAAAATGGCATAAATGTTTCACAAGGCTTTGTAAAATGCATACTTGACGCTGTCATAGCAGTAGAGCTTAAATGATAAAGCCCCAGCACGATCCTTTGACTGATAAAATCCCATCTGTTCTCACCCTATTGGCTTCACAATTAGAGAAACTTGTCACTATGCATTTGTTTATTTTTGAACCCTTCTTGGAAGTTACGTCTGAATTCTGAAAGTTGTAGTAGACTTTCGTGCAGCTGTTGCGGCAGAGAAGCTTGAAAGGTAGATTAAAGCCTTACAATGGACAAACACAGCATCACTCAGGTCAGCCCAGGCCTTTGCCTGCAGTGCTACTTCATTACTTCCCTCTGTTGTAGCTCAACTAACCTGTTAACAAGAGAAACGACTTTGCACTTTTCCGGTTCTCCAGTGTAGAGTAAGCCAGCAAGACTGAGGCAACTGTGAAATCTCTCTGTCATAGTTGGTATTTTGGGATAATCATTGTATTCTTCTTTGTTATTATTCCCCTGTTGTGAAATGTATATTTAGGTGTCCTGTCATAGCTCCCTTCTTAACTACACTTTTGTGGTTTCTTCTGAGGGCTATGTTGTACTAATTCATTTATTGTATTACTTTTTTATGTCATTTTACCAGTTGTGGTTGTTATTGGTTCCAGTTTAATTGTATGTTCACTGTTTTACTGCTTGTTTTACCCAGTTTCACTCATTGGTCTTTGTTTTACTGCCTGTGTTACCCAGTTTCACTCATTGGTCTCTGTTATCTCATTCTTTGGTAACAATTTATTTTGTTTTCTATATCTATGTTAATTTTATGTACTACAGTTTTGTTTTTTTGTGTGTATGTAAAGTGCAGTAAGGTAGAGAAAAGTGCTATATTAATGTGGTGCATTATTATATTAATATATACTATTATAAATGAAGTCCATTATTTTTGCTGTTGGTGTTTATCATTCATCTCCACTACGATGCACTACAGGAATTCCATCACCACGGTGTACATTGAGGTCCTTCCACCCAACAACCAGAGCCCCCCACGTTTCCCCCTCTTCACCTATAGCTTGGAGGTCAGCGAGGCCATGAGGACAGGAGCCGTTCTGCTCAACCTGCAGGTCAGCCAGGGGGCAAAGGCCAGATGAAGTTTAGTAATATCTCCAGAGCATAGAGAAATGCCATGAAAGCATGCATCCATTCAAAGTCAGACCCCATCACAATAGCCCTCTCTAACAGTGGGCTTACACTTATCTCGCACAATAAGAAATAAGAGTAATGATTGAAGAACACCCAACAAAAGCATTCCACATGGCAGCACTTTGTGCTGCGTAAAACACATAGTTATCCTTCACAGAAGCACTACTTTAAAGATTAAAGTGATCACAGTTGCAATCTTCATGTTATTGTCAACTGATCCATTTTCCATCTTTATCTTGGCCGGCTGCTGTGTCTCACGGGGCTGACTATTAGGGCTTTTGTGAAAACTACTTTTATAGCATTGACGGTGAAATAAACAGAAAAATAAAACCCTAAGGTGCCACACTAACCTTATGAGAGGCCTGGATGTTCCTTGCTTCCACATACTGCTGTCTTTTTATTGTTTTATTTTTTTTCTTTCAGGCAACAGACCGTGAAAAGGATCCTATCACATACCGTATCCAAAACGGTGATCCCAAAAACGTCTTCAACCTCTCAGAAACGTAAGCTCAGTGTTTGAATACTAGCGCAATGGATGCCTCTGTATGTTGATCTGTAGAATGACATTATATTTGCAGTGGGGAGTTAAATAGAACAGCGCGTGTCTTCAGCTGAAGGATATTTTACATCAGTATGGCTGCGCAACTTTTTCCAGTTTCACAGTATTGCATCTTAAGATTCTGCAAAAGTAAGTGTCTTCCAGAGAAGATTGTGCCTTAGAGGACAAAGTGGTCACTGACCACTGAAGTCACTGCTGCATGTGGGGAAATGGGGAAGGAAGGTCTGATCAAAGGTATGAATACGATAAGGGGCATCAATTCACATCGAGTTTTCTCTGCAAATCTCTGCTAAGCTGAGTGATCCCACATCCCATTTCTGCATCTCAGCCATGCCTTCGAATGCTTTGGGGGCTCCCAAGTGCAGATGAAATTTCCTTTAGCATATGAGATAAATTATTAATAAGTAATAAATGAATAAATACAGAAGCAGCCAATATAATTTCCTTATTTGAAAAACAGAATAATTTTGTTGTTATATTTCCTGGTGTATTTGTTTCAGAAATAATACAAAAATCAGGCAAGTTGTTTTTTTTTTTTTGTTGTTATTTTCAGGGGCTTAAGGGACTGGGTTTTTTAATATATTCAGGGCATTGTAACAAATATCATCTTCAAAACATAGTTACAAGAACCTAATGACATGAATTCTGCTATGGTAAGCTGGTGAGGGGAGATATCAGGAAATTTAGACCAACAATAGACTTCCTGAGGGTGTTAAAAAGCATTCTCCAGCTTTTTCTGCTGTCTTTTGGAGGGACACAGGAAGAGATGTTTCCCCAGGATTTTTCCAACAAGGCTCAAAACAAAAATCATGATCAACCTCTCCCTTGATAGACTGTAAAACCATGGGGATCAAAAACAACATAAAATATAAATAAGCCAGTGCTGTTAGTGTTCCTTCAAAAAACAAGCAAATGAAACCATGAAGCACATGTCTGAGAATTATGTGGGTATGTGGATTCTACTCAAGAGATGCCCCGATTGATCCATGCTCTTCCTTCGCTTCAGTGAATTCTGATGTTTTTGTTTGTTTGTGTGTGTGCTTTTTTGTGTGTTATTTCCCAATTTATATTTTTCCTATTGCGTTAAGAATGTATTTCAAGTGGGAAGGCAAACAGCATAAGGAAAAACAATGTAAGAAAAAAAAACTGATTAATCCTATGTGTTTGCGAAAAGGAATAGGGATTCAGTTCACTTATTGGTTTTGTTGGGATATACATACCTTCCTTATACCTTATTATACCTTCAAATTGGAAATTTTGGAAAATACTGTCTTCAGAAAAATGAAATATGTGTCATGGGCCCAGAGGAGAAAGTGGTAGAACTGTAGAAATTATGGTGCTAATTTACTCATGGTAACAGCAAAAAAACTGGACAATTTACCATCCCAGAACCATAGGAATTCCAGTAAATGGAGAGGCACTGGAAGAAATTAAGATAGCTGAGATTTACTGTATTGAAAATATAAATTCACCATGCAGGGACAACCTGTTCCTAATGCATTCTGGTGAATATTGTCTGGTAAAAGGGGTTTGAAACCGGTGTACAACTGATGCTTTAAATGGATCTCTCCATCATCATGTGAATCTCCATTTCCCCCAGCAGTAATGGAAACAACAATTAGTTGAGAAGCCTCTACTTTCTTCTGGCTTTAAAAAAAAGAGACCCTTATTATATATACTTCGTTAGCCATTCAACATCTCGAAATTTCACAGATATAAATAGTATTTAACATATTTCCCTTAACCTTGATGTTTTGCAGCTGCTCATAATCTAATAATCATTATCTTTTATTATCTGTTATTATCATCATCAGTGATGTTCGTGTAATGTGTTTTTTTTTTTTGTGCAGACAATGCTTTTGGTGAATAGTTTATAAATATACATGAGGCAATTAGCAATGCTGAAGCTGCTCTTTTAAGCAGGCCATAGCAGGCCAAAACAGTCTTCCCATCTTCCCTGTCTATCATACCAGTATGAATAAATGCTTCCTCTACACCCAGTAACTGGAAAGGTTATGTATTAGAAAGCAAAATAAAACCATTTTCACTTTCATTTTATGCAACCATGGTAGATTAAGCCATGATGTGTAAAAAATCAATTCTGAGAATAATAGGGAACAGAAAATTATTGGTCGAGCACATACGTTTTTGATGAGAGAGATGATTTCATGATGAAAAAAAAAAAATCTATGACTCCATTGCATGGAAACAATACTGTGCGTTTTTCTTCCCCTTGAAAATAGGTGTATTAAAGTCTTTCAGTTCTGTAGTTAAACCTGTGGAGAGCAACTTGTTAAAAGGAAGAAGAATAAGTATAAAAATAATTATAAAAAAGTACATGGACACAGTGTCACCACAACATTAAATTACACTTAAGTCAGGAATACTGAGCTGAGTGGGACATCAAATTAATGTAAACCTGACAGGAATTAGCCTTCCTCTGCTTTAAAACACCACATCACTGCTCTATGTAAGTCCTGAAACCACAGTGCCATGCATTCCCAAATAATGCAGTCCAAATCCCTTTAACATTTAAATGCGTGATTGACAACACAGTAGGAATTCTGAACTCTGGGGAGTTGGAAGTGGTTTGACCATGTCACATTTCACTCCACTACACACCTGCCCAATATACCTTTTTAAAAAAATCAAACCCTTGCTTCCTTGCCAGCTTCAAAAATACTCACAGTAATACAGTGTTAATGTGAACTACACAAAGTGGATTAGCATGTCTACTATTAAATGGTTGCTTGACATTTGACAACTTGAATTGACTTATTATTATTATTATTATTATTATTATTATTAGTAGTAGTAGTAGTAGAATGTGAAGTGTGATGTTCTGTTGTTCTAACATGTTTAGATATTTAGATATATGACCAGTTTCACTGATAATGAAAATTCTGTTCAGCTGCCAAAGTCTCAGAGTGTGTTTACAACTTAACAAATGTTACGCTGATTTCATTAATGTCTGTTTCTGTGTCTTCTTCTCCTCGCAGATCAGGGCTGCTCATCCTGGAAAGGCCCTTGGACAGGGAGAGCAGGGATCGCTACCTTCTGACCATCACTGCCTCGGACGGTCGTCCAGATGGGGTAAGCCCGTAGTAAGCCAGGAGCAAGCCAACAGTTTAAATGAACGCTTTAACCTCATACCCCTCCATCCGGCGAGAAAGTATAATATGATCACAAAGATTCCTCATGCCTCTGTGTTCTGTGTGCAGAGGGTGGGCTGCATGCCAAACCCAGAGAGTAATTGTCATTCATCTAAATGGAGAAGAATGAGCTATAATGCGGAGCATGTTCCATAGACAATGAAGTGATTATTTTGTGAGAATCAAGATAAATGAATGAAGCAGGGGCTGGAGGAATGCAGCTGAGTAGGTAACTCATTATTTTGTCTTTCTGTTGAGTTTGGAGAGTGTGTGCCCAGATGAGGTAGAAGTGAGATCATGTTCTTCCTTTTGAGATGGGTGGTGAAAAAACTATAAAGGCATGCACACCAGCTCTGGTCCTACAGATGTATACAGTAGCTCTCTCACTAGATTGCTTTAATTGGTTCCTCTTTCAATTGAGGAATGCAGCCTCAACACAGGAAATTAGCATGCCTTGTTTTGAATCAGTGGCAAGCCTATAACCATACAGTATATCTACCCTACCTCTTTAAAGCCTTGGAGTCATGGGAATCCAAGGTAAAAAGTATTTTTGTAAATTTGTATTTTTGTCATTCATTATTATTTAACACCAGGGGAAGGCCGCCCTGGTCTTGGAGTGTGGGAGATGTTTCTGATTTCTGCTCCACCTGGGTTCTTAATTACACAGTTGAATCAGTAATTATCCTGTACTACAGGTGACTCAGTCTGAAATGCTGAGAACCTTAGCACATGGCCACCTGCATTAATTTAACAGAGCAATTAATCCAATTATGTGATTAAGAGTTGGATTGGAACGAAACCCAGAAACATCTTTAGTGCTCCAGGACCAGGGATGCATACCCCTTTTAACACCATTAATTGTCCTTCCAAGGTATTTCCAATGAGGTTATTACATCACTACAACCGCAGGTGCTAATACCTCAATGAATAAAGGATCGTTGGAGGACTGATAATGTTTTGTGCTAATGTGCTAATGAGTCTCAGGGTTCAGGTGGTGCAGCTGGAATACACATTTTCAATTCACCTTTTCCTTCAATATTCCATAAGCCTCTCTCTCTTTAAAAGAGAGAAGAGGTACGCATAATGTACTCGCTAATGGTTCTCAAATCCTCACATCTCCCTTCACCTCTAGCTCAATGACAGAAGTGTCAAAGATAGATTTGTGTCACATTAGAGACAGTAATGCCAGCTGCAGCATTTTTAATGCAAGTTTAACTTGGGGACACAGTGACCTTTGTGGAAAATGAGTACAAATTTCTGACTCCTGCCAAGCACCGGTAACTGAATAACAGTCCGATTTAATCAGAATCCGCCTTAATTGGCAGAATTCTCACATATGTTTTTTTCCCCTTTGCTGATAAATTCACCCCTCTTGAAAAGTAAATCTTGCATGGTTGTCATATGAAAGTAAAATGAAATGCCAGAGAAGGCCATAGAAATCCCCCTCCTCACAACTAATTTGTATATATTTTTCTCTCTACTACCTCAGTGCTTCCTCTTCGTTCATGAAATAGTAGGCCAAGTTCAAACAAGATCAATGCGGGAGTGGATCTTTAAGATACACTGACCTTTCAAAATTAGTTGAACAAACCCATCTAACATAAGTTATAAACGTCTGACCCCAGTACTGCAGTTTTCAAATGGATCATGGAGTAATCATACTTTTGTCACCATGGCCTCTCTCAGTAGGGGATGTTGCACAGATATGGCATGAAATGCAGTCCTCTATCATTTAAACAGCAATACGGGAAACTCAGCTTTAGGCTAGATGAGAGACCTATTTGTTCAATGCCAACTGGTGAAATCTAGCTATTGTCAGTCAAATCTCCAATAAATGAAAAAAAAACGTCATAATGCATTTGCTCCTAGTCATGTAACCAGTTCCATTCTTTTTTTCCAGTTGTTGGTTATTTTGCATGCTCGACATGTGCTTTCATTACAGATTATTTCATTTAATATATGCACTGTGTTTTACACAAAATGGATGGCCCAAATACTGTAGCCTCTTCTCTGTGTTTAGAAATACTGGAAAACCTGGTGCCTGAATGGTCCAGTTAGCTAAAGTGCTTGTTCTGAGCATAGGCTGCACCATACAACCTATGTTGTATTAGCCAGCACACAGCAGTGGAACAATTTGGCTTTGTTCTGTCAGGGGTACAGGTTGGTATGTTAGCAGTGTTGCCTCATTGCTCTGCTGCAGTGCCCTCTAGCAGCTCATGAAGCACCTGCAAAGTCCTTCTGTGATGTCAGTAAGGATACTCTCATCCTCTAATTGACGCTTGCCCAGGGCACTGTGGGACATAGTTTGAAACAGCTGCTCGCTGCATCTGAGAAGATAGGAGGTTTGCATTCACGTCACTTCAGTGCTTCTGCGAACACTGGATTTGTATGTGTGTGTGCGTGTGTGCGTGTGTGCGTGTGTGCGTGTGTGTGTGTGTGTGTGTGTGTGTGTGTGTGTGTGTGTGTGTGTGTGGGGGGGGGGTGTATGGTTGGTTGTGTTGAATGTACAATTGGCAAATCCAAATAGGGTAGAATAGGTGAAAAAGAGTATAAAGAAAAAAGACCTACTCTAAAATTTAACATGGCATAGGTCGCAAAACTGACATTTCCTGTCTACATTATGAATAAGGCACAGTACAGCCTCAGGAAGGCTATGCCAGTAGATGGAATAGTATCCACTAAAGATTAATAGATGGTGTCGGTCTTATCCTATCAATAATAGTTTTCAAAAGAAAGTTTGGCTCATTCTCCATTACACTTTATCTGATTGCCCGGAGGGGCACTGGCAAAATATCAACTGTACTCTGTTGAGCCATTTTATCTTGTGGTAAATAACTACGACACCGATGTAACTTATTCAATTATTTTTCCATCGTCTGCACCAACGTACAAGTGTAACGGTGCACCGTGGACACTAGACTGTTGATTGCTTGTGTGATTTCCTTTGGGGTAACTTTTGTTTGACTTTTTTTTTTTCCTGTGTTTGGAGCTGGACCAGGCTGAAAGAAACATGTAAGGCAATGATGAAAAGTGTCATGGAGTTCTGACAGAGGGGAACACCAGCTGAGCCAGCATGCTGTGCGGCAGACCCGCTCACCATGCTACCTTTGCTGCTCTTTTTGAAGACGGCGTCCATCTACCCACTAATGACAGTTTAGTTTCTCTCAAGGCTGTGATTTTCATCTTAGAATTTTTTTTTTTTTTTTTTTGGTCAGCAGGTACATTTTGTCTTTCAATGCTAAGGTCTGGTTAATTCGTAGCTGTGTATGACTGCATGAGTGATTGGAACATATTCTAATGGAGCAGCAATCAAAAGGTCTTTGAGATATTTTGTGTCTTAGGACAAGGATTACAGGTTGCATTTTTTAACATTTTTTTATTCTTTATATTTTTAGAAAAGATTGTGTTTTGCATATGTATTTTGACAATGCCAGTGCTATAAAAAATCCTTAATAGTTGTTAATGACCTTCAATCTTCCTTTGACCATAATAGTTGTACTTGGCATTTCATTTTTTATCATTGATATTTGTTCTGCTTGAAGGGCTTTCTTATCGAGAGATTATTATGCCTGGATGTTTTTTACCTTTTAAAGATATTTGCACCCTGCTTGGTAATTTCACAGGGAAGGCAAGAATGGACGTCATAGAGGGCTTATTCTTTATGATAAATTACAGAAAGTCATTAATCAACATCAAAATGACGGCCAAGACCTAATGAAATGTTCTGCTTTGATACCACCAGGCTAGAAGGAACCTAATTGGCTTCAAAGGATGGGTCTGGGATAAATCTGTCATATTTGTAAAACGGCAAAAGTAAATCTCTCTTGCCCATGTTCAGCTGAAGATTAAATGTGTAGGTTGAAATCTTCGCTGACAGCCACCTCCTATAAGGCAAATTGCCTAAAATATCACTCATTGAGCCCTGCTGTGTTTGTTAAAAGCCGGAAAGGTGCTAGGTCGTTTGCAATTGGATTTCCACCATAAAGCAGTTCAAATAAGCTAAGCCGTTAGAACGTGGGTTTTTCTTTTGGGCTTTAAAACCATGAACCTTTTAACACCGTGGAAATGAAAGCAATTAAATGCAATGACATTTCTCTGAACTGTTTTTGTTGGTCTGAGGTGCACCGAACAGTAAAATGCGTCTTGAGTACAGAAGCCGGGGTTGGAGGGGACATGTCCTTGATGTTATTAAATGAGGGTGACACTAGCAGCCCTTGGTTTCTCGTCCTCTGAAATGCCTAATAGGATGAGCCTCCTTCTGAACCGTCATTTCTAAGATTTTGTTTTATTTAGTTATTGACTTATTTGGTTCCCCCGAGAGGCCAGTTTTTCATTATTTACACCGCGTTGTGCATCCTTAGTTACCGTAGTCTCAGTGATGATTTATTTTTGGGCGGAGGCTTGTGTTCAGTGTTGTTACCCCGTTTTCCAACCTTCTGATGCTTTGTAGGCATATGTACATTGTAGCCATTTTGTAAGGCCTGTATCACTGTATTCATGAGGTAGCATGGCATACAGTCCTACAACGTGAAAGACCTCTGTATGTTTGCTCTGCTTTTATGATGGAAGTTAAAATAATTAAAATAAGTTCAGTGTAGCTAGAGAAAACACTTTTTTTTTCTTACCATTTGAAGTTGTTCGCCAGGTCTGCTTTACACAAAGCAAAAAACAGCTTTTGAAGATGTCAGAAGTTGACTGTTTCCATCAATAATCAACTTGTACTCATCAGTTGTATGTCCTTCAACTGAGTCACATTGCTCTGAATAGTTCTGTCTCTAGAAAATATTACTTAGTTATACAAATTACTCACATATTAACATATTTTCATGTTTCACTCATGTATAACAATAATATTTTACGTTGTACATTACAAGTGTTTCTGTGTACATTGTGTACACAGTGTTTCTTGTACATTACAAGTGTTGCGAAATGTTTTTCATTTCTATCGACCATGTATCTCTCAGTTTGTTGTGATGGGATATAATTACCCCCAACATGTATGTGTTGTTTTAGTGCTGGTTTTGTCATGGCCTTTTATGCCATTATGTTATTTTTCTTTGAATGTGAATGCAAATATGAAATAATTTTACAACAGCTATTTCAGCTCAATGGTTCAGCATATTTGTTTAGGAAAGCTAAAACTGGCACTGAAAACTGAAAAAAAGGAATTTTATCACTTTCACTTTTAAAGCAGTGTTTATACAGTTTTTGACTTAATTTTTAAATTTTTGTGTTTTGGTTGTCTTACTTGTCACAATGAACTACTCTCTATTAACGTATATGTTTCTTTGGATAGCTCAGTGCACCCAGCTTCTGTTGCCTTTTGAAAAGAAAAAAAAAGAAAGTCTGATCAGGTTTTTTTGTGTGTTTTCTTGATTCCAGACCTCCACGGCCACTGTGACAATAGTGGTCACTGATGTCAATGACAATGACCCAGTCTTCGACCCATTACTGCCCAAAAACTTCACCGTCCAAGAAGAAGAAGCTAATTCTTTTGTGGGCCAAGTAAAGGTATGCCTGTCCCCATAGGTGTAGAATTCCCCACTCAGTGGGAATTTCTGTTTAATTTGAGTAAATCTGTCCTATCAAATACAGTGTTGTGAATGGATTTGCTTAAACTGCCCACACATCCGATTCTCTAGAACCACAGTCAGGATGTGTTGTAAATAAAAAATGATCTCTGACTTTGAGTAAAGTTTATGATTCAGTCCTATCCATTCTGACCAACCCAGCTTACCTGCGGTCCATTTGCCTGTTGTTATTATGGACTAAGGTGTCGGTACAGTAGTTCTAGTAATTCTGTTTCTATGGCTGGTTCCCATTTGGCTTATTGTAATTGGTGTCCTTGCGGAGCAGGGCAGGATGCCAGGGACCCCAGTATCAGTGTAGCCTCTGGAACGCCCCACTGGCCCTCGGTGTCCAGCTGCCAAGAGCCGAAAGCAGACGAGGGTGCCCGATATCCCCCCAGCAGCCTCCCTGTCTGCTTTATTTGGGCAGAATTTTCCAATTAAATAAAAGTAATTTAAATAATTTGTCACCTTCAGGGACATCCCATAATGAGCAGCATTGTTCGGCTCTGTTAAGCTGCAAGGAGCTTTAATTAGAGGTTAAGATTAATAGGGCTTGGGTTTGTTTGAGGAATAATAGGAGAAGAATGCCTCGGTAAACGTTGCAGGAGTGTCTGTTTGTAGACCCTGTTTTCTCTTTGTACGTGTGCAGGTTTGGCATGGTTCGATTAATGCTTACCTGGATGGTGCCCTGATGAGAAACGGCGTGGGCTGTTGACGGGCGGGGTATTGATTGATGGTTGTCTCCACTGGCACACTGCAGGGAGCAGAAAACTGTGGCCTGCTCGCTTTTTCCCTTCACTCCTCCAATCTGACACTTATTCAAGTCTGTCACACGTCCTCAAGTCATGAATATTGGACACGGTCCAAAACTAACATCCACTAAACATCGGCTCACTGCAAGCACAGTCGGGGTCCGTGGCACAACTGCAGAGTGTTTGCGGTGTGGTGTCACAAATATCACATCATTGCCAGTATTAAGCGGGCCAGTACATCAGTTCTTGTTTGTTGGCTTCAGTCTGTAATTTGGCCACGCACCCCAAAGGATGAAGTACGTCATTTGCAGACACATGATATATTTTACATCCAGACTAGCATCTAAAACTAATCAAAACAGTGACCCCGTCCTCTGAGAAAAGTTTGCCTCTTTTGTCAGATCAGTTGTGTGCTCTGCATATTACCACAGACAGGCTAACTGCATTCTCAGTTTTTTTTTTCTTTTTCAATGAAATATTGTACCTGTCTGCTTTCTGTCAGCACAGCTGAAGTCGCAGTTTGTGATGCGAAGCAGCGGCTGGAAGACAAATGTGTTTGCATTCATGTCAGCAAAGCGATAATAGTCGCGTAAAATATGCCTGCTAATTGGAAAAGATGGCGAAGGCTCTCCTGTGTGCTTTCATTATCTCCATGATAATGCAATCAGTCCATCTATGCTTGGCACTTTGTGCGGGACACGGTTCTCTGTTTTGTTTATCAGCCCAGAAAGGGCCCATTACTGTATTTACAAGATGGACCGCGAGACAAGACACCAGAAATCACAGCTTTCAGATTGCCGTAGCACAGCCTTTCGCAGCAGGGTAATTATACCTCACCAGATTCGAGTGTTTACTGACACTATTGTGTTTCACAAAGATGTTCATGCTGTTTTCTTATAAACCATTTTAATTAACTTTAAATTGATCTCCAAGTAGATAAATGCCTTCATTACGGTCCCCTTCTTTAAGGCTTGATAAAAGCACTCTCGCAAGCGCTGCATTACAACTCTCATTTTCGTTATCTGCTCTTAGCATGGCCAAAGTAAAGGAGAAACCTAAAAGTTAATTAAACTTGTTTAAGAGAAATAAAACTAGTTCCAGGTTTCCCCATGAGAGCACCTATGCACAATATGAACAGAGTGAAGTGCACACTATACAAAGTTCCTGTGTCTCCTAAAAAATTGTGACAACTCGCATAAAAATGCATATGCATTAGATTTACTCAGTTAGTAGGAAAAAAAAAAATATAAAAATAATAATAATAATAATAATAATTACATTGTCCCAATATGTGTTCATGTAAATGAATATATGATTATATGCATTTATATATAGACATGCTATAGTCAAAAGAACTGCTTTCATACCTCTCATTTTTAATTGTTCCAATAGTGTTCAGATGTTTCAGAATTGATAGAAGTCAAACAGAAAGACAGCAAGCTCAGGTGATGTACATGTTCAATATAATCATTTGATTTCACTCTTTTGTCGAATGATGAATGTCGTCACTCAGTCCTTAAGCATGTCTTCAGGAGTGTGTCTGTGCTAGCGTACCATGCCATAGGGTCAGATCAACCGCATCAAACACTCCCTTGCGCTCTACTCACCCCTCCAGACACGGGCTGTGGTGTCACTTGGACCGGTGCCCAAAAACTCAGAGGGTGGGTACTCCCTCCTTCCCTGTCAGTAATTAAGGGAAAAGGAAAGATGTGACTGCGTTTCAGAACCTATTAAGACTTTGCACAAGCACTGGGCCTGCATGCTGATGAGCTGTCATATTCAGCAGGGAATTAGAATTCATTAAGGAGCTCTGTTCAGCCCTCGAGGGTTCCCGCAACTTCTTTTTATCTGTATTTTCTTTCATATATCTATGCTCCTTCAATTTTTTTTAATTCTCTGTTTACGTTTTTGCTAAACAAAGAAATTATACATCAGAATGGTGCATCTTTACAGCCTAGGGGAATCCTTTCATAACTGAGTGTCCCTTTTTGATGTTGGGATAGGATTCATGTTTCGAGGTCCTTTGAACCAGGGTGTGTGTGGATTTAAAGGTTAATGCCACAACACAAAGGGAATCTCATTTTTTTGTGCATGTCAAATTCTGCACTTAAACCAGCAGAAACCCAGACACGATTATCTTGCAGATTTTGAACTTCACTGGTTCAATGTATAGGGCGGCAGTGTAGCATAGTGGTAAGGAGCAGGGCTTGTAAACGAAAGGTTACCAATTCGATTCCCCACTGGGGTACTGCTGCTGTACCCTTGGGCAAGGTATTTAACCCAGAATTGCCTCAGTAAATATCCAGCTGTATAAATGGGTAAAAAAAACGTAACCTGTGTAAGTTGCCATGGATAAGAGCATCTGCTAAATGCCAATATTGTAATGTAGACTATGAAAATGTTAAACACTTCTCCACAGTATTGTGTGCCTGTCTGAGGAAACTTACAGACAGCCCCTGATCTTGCTGGAATTTTTTCCCTTCTGTTGAAGTAGGCATTTGTGCAGGTTTGGCTTTTTATTTTTTCATCTTCTCAGCCATATGGATATAATTGTTCCCCAGGCTACTGATCCAGATGCAGGGGTTAATGGACAAGTCCGCTTTCGGCTGGTGAACCACGCCGGGCTGTTCCGAATCAACACCAATGGCAGCATCTTCACCACCGTGGCTCTGGACCGCGAGGCCCAGAGCGAGTACGACCTGGTCGTGGAGGCGTCGGACGGCGCGGTGGACCCACGCCGCACCACTCTCACGCTGTCCGTCCTGGTGCTGGACATCGATGACAACAGCCCCGTCTTCTCCCAGCCCTCCTACTCCATCAACCTCCCGGAGAACAACCCGGAGGGGATGGTCATCCTGCAGCTAAGCGTAAGTAGACCCTGTGGAGTCTCTTGCTCGACCTGGATCCCAGTAGCGGGATCTCAGTCTTGAAGTGCTAGGCTCTAAGTGGATCTGTGATATTAGAGCACACTGGGCCATTAGGTTCTTAGCCACCAGTAAACTCAATCGTAGGCAGTTGGTGTATACAATAAAGTATAGCTCTAAGTGGATGTCTGTACCTTTTTTTCCGCGCATTACACTTACGTGATTTAGCAAGCATTTACCTAATAATTATAGTTATCCATACTAAAACACTTTAAAAGGAATTTGTGTCTGCTTCAAAGTGAATGGATTTATATTACATGGAATGGCCTTGGCAGTAGTTGTGTGGATCGCTGGGCGCATACACTTTTTCGTGGATGTGTCTGTGTGCGTCATTACATACAAGCGATATTTTTAGAAACATTTAAGTAAGGTCTGCATCATGTGCTGTGTATTGTTCACTTTTTTATATGTAATCCATGATTTTTCGTGAGTTTATCTGTGTGTCATCACATACAATGTGTATGTAATGTGCGTCATTACATACCTGAGATGCAGAGGATTATTAATACCTGAGATGCAGAGGATTATTAATACCTGAGATACAGAGGGTTATTAATAGCATATTCCAGTGGAGTGAGTGAGTGGCACCAGCCACTGACAGCATGACCACTGATCTGTCTTTAGTGACAGACCCATCATCACACCAGTCAGCAGTCCCTCATGGCACTAAGAGAGGAGCCCCTGTGATGGGTTGCGATTGCGGGCAGATGAAGGCGTGTTCTTGCCTGAGAAAGTACTGAAGGGTTTTTTTTTTTTTGGTGTGTACAGCAATTCCCCTGCACACTTCACATGAAAGACTACCACCTGACAGGCTTTCTAATGCACAGATAACTCAGGAACAGTTCACTTTTGATTCCATTGTCAGGTAGACATCGCTAATTTCACAGGGTTAGGATTTAGATTATCATAGCTGGGGTGAGCACGTGTCTTGCCCTTTTTCTGTAACATGTTTCTCACTTTCAAGCAAAAACACATTGTCAGTGCAAATAATCTAAAAGTGTATATTCAGGCAGTTTGAGGCAGTAGCTAAGTAATGCCTCTCTAAGGAACAGTTCTTAATGACAACATGTGGCGTGTTATTTTGTTCTGTTACATGGAATAGTGATGGCTGTTTTATTTGGGTTTGTTTAAGGAATAATAGGAGAAGATGGCTGTTTCTCATGTGTACTTTCTCCTGTTTTTGTCTGAATATTCAAAAGAATTTAGTATTTGCTGACAGTAAAAGGGTACTGATTGGCATTTCCACTCTGATTAACTTGTACACTGGTGCTGATGTTCTTGGAGAGTAGACTTTTTACAGTTTTAGAGAGTAGGTACATACAGATTGCCAGCTGAACATGATTTACTGAAGAAGGCAGGATGAGCTTTTAATATTCTGGTCATGATTTTGAAAACAAAAGATTCCTAGTGTGGACATTTCACTAATGGAGGTTTCATTTCGTTGTACCCAGGCCAAAGATGCAGACCTCGATTCAAACGTCACCTACCGCATCAGGACAGAGGAGGTCCGACAGCTGTTTTTTGTCAATCCCGTGACGGGGCAACTGTCGGTCCTGGAGTCGCTGGATTTTGAGACCCTCTCTGCCCCTGGGGCAACCTACACCTTCGTGGTGGAGGCCTTGGACAGTGGCGGCAACATGCCTCCAGGGCTGGCCACAGTCACGGTTAAGATCTTGGTAAGAACCAACCCTCCATCGTTGCCATCTACTCCCACTCACCATGTTCTCAAAACCAAAAAAATCAGTGAAAGGGTTCAGAAGCTTTTTTTGAACATCCATGCATTTTGTCCACTTTCTGGTGTAATAATATAAAATACTCAGATTCCATGTCTGCACAAGATGACACTACCCAAGATAAATTACACGTTGACTGTTGCACATTTTTCAGTTCTCACAGAGGATGGAGGGACTGACTGATTGATACAGTGCTGTATTACAGTAAAGCAGGGCTATTTTACGTCTGAATGATCATTAGGTCTGTGAGGGCTCTATTTTGTCAGGATTGTGGATGTCTGATTTATAACGTTTCAGGAGAATAACCAGCAGACAGGACCGGAATGAAAATTAGCCTGCAGATGCACATAGTTTCATGGTGAGAGTTGTCCAAGTCAAAAGATAATATTCCCACGGCCCTAGTTATGAATTGGCAACATTGGTCACATCATGAAACAACACTATTGGTCAGTGACATCCAGTCAGATTTAATTTTCTCTTTGTAGAATTTAGATTGGCCCAGAAACCTGAAGCTAAAGATGAATTCAACATAACTGCAGTTTCTTTTTTTGAGGGGGGCGGGTATGGGGGGATGGGGGAAGGAGCACAGCTTTTTGCACGAAGACTATACTGGCAGAGTGTGTAGTGTCAGAAAGATAAGGACATCCTTTGTTTTAAGTTATTCAGAGACTGTTTGTGATAGGAAACTAGACCTTCATTCGTGTACTAGGCACTTGATAAACCCAGCATGAATTTATACTAACATGAAGGCATTATTTTATTACCTTGATTCTGAAGATCACTTAATAACCTTCACAGTTATACAGATTTATTCATTTCTATTTATGCATTTATTTTACATAGATGAGGTGTACGTATGTTCAGAGTTAACACACGCACGCACAAACACATACATTCTTACCCTTCTTTTCATACAAGCAGCTACATGTATTTATAGCAAGTGCGTGTTATTAAAACTAAGGTAGTAAATTCTTGTTTGTGTACAACTTAGTTGGGAATGTAGCCAAAAAGTATAAGCTTTTATATGTGATCCAGGTAGGTTTCTGTGCCTAGGATTATTTCTCACAGCTCACACTGAAATTAATCAGCAGTCTGCTTCAGGTAACTTAATTACAAGATGACTGATTTTCATTTTAAGATGTTGTTGTAAATGGATTTCAGTTCATTCGCAGGAAAGAGCCTGGCAACATTTAAGCGGTATGAAAGAAATCCATGTCTTTTGCCAATTAGATTTTGAATGACTTGTTTGTCAAATAAGTGAATTTCTTGTATTCTGAATAATTGCAATGTGCTTTGCGATTTACTGCAAGTAACATCTCCCCATTACACATTCGGCAGTCATTGAATGAATGACTCACAAGTGATTTGTAAGCACAGAAAAACTATTACTGCGGACAACTGCACGGTGGTAAAATTGAACAGAGGCCTCATCATTTTGATCTACAAAGAGTGAATGGAGAGGTTAGTCTTTTTCTTAAAGAGAATACTTTTGCTGGCCCAATAGATTGCAGAACCAACCTCTTAATCATGGTAACAAGGTAACAGTGTTTACGTTTCTTAGACATTTAATCCTTTTAAAATGCAGCCTCTTCCAGGAGAGGAGGTAGACCGATGGCATCCCATAATTGCCGGTGACGTATTGCGCTGTGACACGCTGCATCCCCTCCGGGCTGTTGGGAGTATGATGCAACCTTGAGCATAGAAGCGCTCAGACAAGAGCCAATACCAGCTGTTCGATACCAGCCAGCCGTTGTAATGGAATGCAGCGTGTGCCTTCGAGAAATGCTCATTAGGGACCAGTACCTTTGGGTAATCAGCCTCTGCAATGGTAATTTCAACCTAAAGAGAGAGGGAAAATTTCAAATGAGGTGTATCGAGCATCTGACAGAGACTTAATGGCCACACGGAACCATGTCTGTGTGTGACACCTCTAATTAATAATTAGCTACTGTAGAAACATAGTGCGACTGGCCAGGGTGGAAAGAAGCTTGTCCAGTTCAATATACAGAGAAATTATAATATCAAAAAGGTGAAATTGCGTTGGCCCCATGGGCCTGATTCTGTTAAAGTGGAAACCACAGCTGAATCAGTCAAGACTGAGTTTTTGCTTTTCTTCTTCCCTCATGGGATTTTGAATTCCCAGCGCCAAACTTTTTGGTGGTGGTGGCACTAAAATCTTTGGTGGTGCACAGTGAGTGTTTTTAAGTACTCCAGTGCTCTTTATGTGTTTTTCTCAGCCTTTATGTGGAAAGTGAGGGCTTCATCCAAGGACCCCGTTGGGAGAAGTTTTGAGAGCAGCAGAGACACTGGCTAGGTGTGCAGTTTGGACACCTCAGCTGCTCTGCCCTCTCCTTGGACTGCAGGAAGCAGGATCGACTGAATGAATGCAAATGCTGCTCTGTCCCCAGAGAAAAACGGCTGCAATGCAAGCGCTGGCAGAAGTTGCACTGCTTTCCCGGGTTCAGGACTTGTTGGACGTCTACTGAGTAAAATCAGCAAAATCCATTATAAGTAAATCTCTTGAGAAAAATAATGCTCCTAATGATGCCCCTGAGCATTATGGGATATAAAGGCACTTCTCAGACAGTAGGCAAATTTACCCTGCGCCTCACAGAGTACAAAATCTCGAGTCCAAAAAAGCCGCAGTCCCAAAACACGTACTGCTGTGTTACATTATTGATGCACCGCATGATGTGTTATTGAATATGTGCCATTTTTGTTTAGTGCTTTCCCTTGGCGCTAATGGGATCTCCACTACTAGAGGCTGACAGTTGTAAATGCATTTTGTAATAGGAAGTGAGTAAATGGGGACCGTTCGAGGAGCCGCTCTTGTGAATGTGTCACTAATCCAGTTTTGATTTCCACGCCGGAGCGCTAATGGTGTTTTGTGTTTTCCAGGATATGAACGATTACTCCCCAGTGTTCAGCCAGGCTTTGTACAGAGGGATGGTAGCCCCAAACGCTGTCAAGGGGACCGTCATCACAACAGTGTTCGCCGAGGACCAGGACCCCGCGGTGAGTACGAATGACAGCTTTGTGTCGATCAGTGCGGAACACGGGAGGCAGGCCAGTCCTTTCATTAGAGTTGTCAGAGCGCTGCGCACCTCACCAGCGTCTAAAAGAAAGAAAATGTTGATCAACGGTCTCCGTTACGTATAACCGGTGTCGTGACAGTTGTCCTCCTGTCAACCTTTCAATCCTTCCGTGTCATTCTTTATTTATTTATACACCTTACTTATGTTATGGAATTTGTTCATTGTTTTAGATTTAGTTACATGGGTTGAAATGACCTTGAGTTGCATCATTTGCTTGATTTAGAGTATTCTGGTAGTTTGTGCTACTTTCTTGTTAGACCTACCTTGTGTTGTTACCTTCTAAAAGTTCAAATCCAATTTTCACAATAATTGAGCATTGTGTCAAGAAAAGAAAGCTCAATTTTACTTCCACCTAACTCACCTTTGCTATATTGAAGTTTTACCATAGAAAAGCCAGGGAAACTATGTTTTATAGATTGAATGCAGCAGTTTATTAATGTGATTTGGGTCTTGGATTTCTCTCGGCAATATTATGAATCCTCTATGCACTTTTACACGACTTTGATTGACATGGCTGAGTAGTTTTGCAGCTGAAAAAGCAATCTGCTAACTGCATACTCAGGAATAGGTGCATGGTGCATGTGTTTGTGTTGCCTTGAGGCCTGCAGAAATAATTTCACCATTACCACTTAGACATCATGGGGCGTGAAAATACATTGTTGGATTTATGATGCGTTACTGTATAGATATGAGTTTAACATTTGCCCTCTGTCAATGGGTGAGTGCACAAAATAAGCCCATCACCACAAGGCAAAAACATATAAATAAAGACTTTGAACAAGCTTGTTATGTTCCAAGGTGTTCAGTTTTTTTTTTCCAGTCATAAACCAGCCAATAAAGTCAGTATTGTTTTTTTTACATGCGCACTAAGTGCTCTGAGGTGTCCGTGAGACAGCATTCAGATCATTGGTGGTTATTTTTAGCTGTGGTTGCAGGACCAGTTTAATCAGTTTAAATGTAAAGCTGGTTAAAAGATGTTTCTTGGTGGCTGATATTCTTTTATAAGTATGCTTTTGTTTTTCATTTGGAAAGTTGTATGAATCTGGTATGAGGTATACAGCACAGCAGTGAGGGGAAGATAAAGCATGACCAGATGTGGTTCTCTAGCTCCAATTCGATCTACAGGTTTTATCACTGAACATGAGCAGGAGGCCCAACCTACAGTGCCCTCACATTCATCCTCTACCTTAGATGTATGTAAAATAGCTCTGAGATGGTGCAAGTGGCAACTGTTCAAGCTGAGCGACCAAATGATTGACTCTCAGGCAACTCTGCTTGGCTCCGTGCCTAACTGGAGGCTCAAAGCATCCCCCCCACCACCACCATTGAGTCTCGCAGTGGTTTCAGAGTCCCAAATCAAGGCTGTGCTAACACAGACCCCTTCTGATGGTGGCGGTCCCCCATCGATGCAGGGGGTCTTTAGAAGGCTCGGGGCAGCCTGCTTGCCAGTCCCACGTCAGTGGGAACCCCGCTATTGTGCGTCCGCAGGGTGTGGAGTGCCCAACTTCTAAAGGGGCCCCAGGGACAATGGCAATCAAAGGGAAGTGTTCTGTGTTTGTCATCAGAGCAAGCAATTAACAAGTGAGAACCTAGAATTTTATACACTTTTTTGTTGTCTGATCAGTCATGCAGCAGTCATAGAAAGTCGTGTAGACTCGTCAGGAAGGTAATGTTTTGTAAACATAATTGTGCTTGTATTATGGTTGTATTGTTTAGAGCAATATATCCCCTCTTGCGTGGCTCAACTTTAAATAAAATGTAAAATGAGTATCACTTTTGTTTTTTACTTACAACACATTATGAGTTGAGTAGTCATTGAAATTAATGACATTTTTTCTGTAAATATCAAAAAATTGCCCTTACTTGCTTTCGTTGTTCAAAGTTAAGGACAAAATGCATTGAAGTAGGCCAAAACCTACTTTAAAATGTAGTCATTGCGATTAAAAAATAACCAAATATTGTGAAGTCACCACCACCGAATGTTGCACCATTTTCCCGAGAAGAATCAAACGGCATTCATCCCCAACTGACAGACTTTTATTTAATTCTCAAATTTGACTTTTAAAAGGGACTGAATTACCATGGAGACAGGAGAGTTGAAAATTGAGTGCATTTTCATAAATTAAAGGGTTTTTGTACTCTACATGTGATATGTTTAAGGTACATTGTTCTGCTCTGATCTGGTCTGCATGCAGTGACACTACAAGAACAATTTGATACTCCCCCTCACTATGTAAAGGTGTATTAATTGAATTATGATTATGTACTTACGACGGCTTTGGCATTTTCATAGTCTGTTATTATCAATCATAGCTACTAACATGCCAATTTTATGCGATAGGGAAAGGAATGGTGAAAGAGAGGTAATTGCAGTCTGGGAGGCCTTCAGATTCAAGAGCCCAATTATTATTATATCTTCACTAATAGTATTTTAAATGTAATATGCAGTTTCTACCGTTGTGTATAATATCTGCACAATAAGTCATCACTGGAAATATAAAGTAGTATTATGATGGGGTACGCCCTAGAGGGAAACACTTTGGCCTCTCTTCCATCTAAACACTATGCATTTTATGCTTCATTTCAAGAAACTAATTTAAATAGGTATTACTTTTCCTGCCTATTACACAATGTGTCAGTCTACTGAAATTAATGAAAAATGTGAAAGACACACAGAAAATACAACGCTTAGACACATACATGTATGTTAGCTGAGGAGAAAGCACACTTTGTTTAGATTGACAGCTTTGTTTCTTTAATGAGACCGACTCTCGACCAGACGGGATGCACTGTCACAGCCTATGTTTTGGTGGTGCGACGATGGCTGGCGATTTGGACACGACCCTTGTCCTTCACCCCTTCTGTACCAGATGGCGACGCAGTGGGCCGCTCCTGTCAGGAACACTCTAAGCTGTCTGCTCCCTGGCCCTCGCTCTGCTCCTCGCGACCCGGGCATGTTTGCTCCGCGTGGGGTACAGGCGCGGCTCCGCTGCTCCTGCGAAACCGGCCAGAGAATCCGCAGCGAGATTAGTTTAGCTCCTTGTAAAAGGGGATAGCTGCGCTGGCACTCCAGCTCTATTGATGGCTCCCATTGATGGAGGAGACTAATCGCAATGTGTTAATTAACTAAAATGTCAATAGAGAGTACTTTGTCTTTTTCCTCCCCATAAACCTTGGATCAGATGGTGCCTCCTCGAATAACAATGGCGAGTATCTTGCAACACTTTTCCCCATCCTTGTGGAGGTGGATATTGATATGTTTAATATGTGCTTGAACATAAATTATTTTCATATTTAATTATCCCTCCAGGCATCATGGGGATCAAGGCAAGTTGCTTGAGCATAAAATCTATCATTGCATTGCATTTTTTATTTTCTAAGGCTTTTTATGTGAATGTGTACACCAGCAGTGAAATTGCACAGGAAAAAGCTGGGATGAAATTTCAGCTGAAGAAATTTCAGCTGGTCTTGTCAGTTGTGGTTTATATAGCAGTACATCTAGCAGGTTCAGCTGTGTCTGATAACTCAACTAGAATGCTTACTCTGGTATTAAAATTGCACTTTACAGCTATGGAGCCACAGAGAGGTATTGCAATGATTAAATAGGTTTTACACTACTTTATCTACCCTTAACTTAAGTGCTGCATAAGCAGTTGTGATGAATAAATCATGCACACAAATGCTGTCAGCGTTATACCGGTATCGTCTTTCAAAATTAAACCTGCAGTCTTTCATAAAATTTAAATACATAGAGAAAACAAACATATGCTGAAAAGTACAGAGTATGATGTGGTGTATTTAATTTATTTAAATGATAGTGGGAGACATGATTTGTGTGCATCGTCTCTGTAGCAATATATTGACCTGGTTGTTATAGAGTCCGTTAATGTTGTTCCAGCACTCATCTCTAACTCTCCTATTCTCATAGCATCTGTCAGTTGGCTCTTGATAGCAGGATCTGATATCTCATGATGCCTATGAACTTTTGTTTTATTCATAACCTGTCTCACTTTAACCAGAATTAAAGATTGAATAAAAGCCTGAAAAAAACGAGGGCCTCAAATGCTTAAAATAATTGCTGGCTCCGTAATCTACACCTCTCCTAGAATAAAGAAATTAAATCTTTGCTCTTCTCTCCGGCAGTGCTAACAAAGGCTTTTTGTGGCCTCAAGGATAGTTCTATTAGAAAATCAAACCCAGGGAAAATGGATAGTTAGATTAACTGAGTACTTAGAAATAATCTTGTAACAGTTTTTTACTTGGGTGCTTGATACATCCACTTTCCCCAGAGTCCTTTTTTCAAATACTGATTGACTTTTCTAACACAGCAAGGCCATGTGTCATGTGATTTTATTTTTTTTCTCTCCACGTCTTTAAGATGAATCTTTCAGGTATTGCTCTTGACCGCTTCAATAATGAGCCAGTGAATCATTTATTGATTGGGTTCTTATTCTAAACCCATGTGAGGTCCGGGCCTTTAACTGTGGCAATTATGCTGTTGGAAGATGGATATGTTGGGTCCATTGACCCCAGGGTCTTTTCTGCCCGGAGGCCCTGATTCTCACTCAACTTCACCCATGTGAATTGGTGTAAACCCAACAAAACCACAACCTCAAGTCTTTTAGATGCCTATAGCAGCAGAAACATATAGGCTTTAGGAATTTCAAAAAGCTATTCAGTGGAGTGCCACTGGAAAAAAAAACAATGAACAAATCACTCAAGCCCATTACCCTGTTGTGGTGAGTATAAAACAATTTGCCCCCACAATCCACATGTTGTTGTACACAGAAAGGTCCTGCAGGGGTTTGTTGTCCAGAGCAGAGCAGGTCAAGTGGCTTTTTTCCTTACTTTGGGTTATATTACCATATTGAGGCATGCCAGCGTCTGTCCATTTCTGTTTTTCTGAGTCTATTTTGAATCAGAAACACAGCATTGAGTACATCACAGTACTGGCATTTAGCAGACTCTCTGATCCAGAACGACTTACATAAGTTACAACTTCTACAACTACAACTTCAGCAACCTTTCAATTATGAGCCCTGTTCCTTACCTCTATGTTACACTGCTGTCCTGTCTGAGTAGATCAGCGTTTGTACATTGTACAGGGTGAGAAGGGGGCCTTATTTTATGCTACACTCCACAGAACACCTCGGCCAGCCATGTGCGGTACAGAGTGGATATAGACCAGTACCCCTACAGCGGCAGCATCTTCGACGTGGAGGAGGACTCGGGCAACATTGTCACAAAGGTTAATCTCAACGAGCAGCCCAGCACAACCTTTAGGGTGAGTAAGTCACTTATTCAATCTGACTCACATTTAACAAAAAAGAAGTAGAGACAACCATGCTTCAGTGAAAAATTGTAGGCTTAGACATGGATGAATCAAGGATGGACTTGTGAGCATTACAGTGTTATGTTATTAAGCAGTATTGGAATATTATTATTTGTGATTACAGTATTATTAAGTGTTATTGCTCTGTCTGGGAACACATGCAGACTAGTCTCAGATACTCCCTATTCGTATGTATTTTTCTTGCAGCTCATTGTCATTGCATATGACGATGGGGACCCAGTGAAGCTGGACAGGACCCTTGTGGAAATCACTGTTCTTCAGCCTTCAGTAATCCCCGTCTTCACCCAAGAAGAGTACAGGTAAAAAAGGCTTTGTTGCACTTTAAATGAGGTGTGGTCAGCTGAGCTCAGGGTGTTATCTCTGAAAGAATGTCACAGATATTTGGTACCAGGAGAATCCTTCTTGTGGTACCAGACACATGCGAATTTCAAGGGCAATGGAAAAAAATGTTGATCTGGTTTATTACCCTAATTACAAATACAACCAATTAACTTTTATATTTCATCACTGATGGGATTTAACAACACTATAAGCTTAAAAAGATATAAGGACATCCACGCTGAAATACTTAGAGAAAAGGAATGTTCCAGCAGACATTCTCTACGAGTAAATGTCACATATGGGGTTTCAGTGTTTATCTAATATGCATAGCACACGCCTGCATTCTCAGAAAGTGAAGCCCACCACTACATCCACAGGTGCAATTCATATGCAAGTAAAAAAGAGTTCCCATACTTGATGGTGGTGGTGACTGGTAATGATGTTATTTGCAATTTTCTATCACCGTTAGCCTCTGTGCATTTTTTTTCTGAATTAAGGCATAAATCTTTTTATGTTGTAGGGTATGGATGTTGTATGCGAGTGGAGCTAACTCTTGTGAATTAACTTTGCCAGACCGGTAGTTTTTTTTTTTTTTTTTTTTTTTTAAAGTTAAATGTGCACCAGTATCTACCAGCTTTTAGTGTGCACTGTCAGTTTATACCTGACTTTCGTTCATCACTCCTCCCAGCATATCTTGCTAAAAGGCAGAGAAGAATGCCAATAAATATTATTTTGGGGGACTTTTTAGAGTCAATATTAAAGTTATTTTTATTTCTGCCATTTCCTAGAATCCATTATGGAAAAGTTTATAAATATGTATCATAGCCCAAAGCTATGTGCAAATATACAGTACTCTCCAGCATTGTTCTCTCAAAGGGTGGAGTGCGCTGGCTCTGAATTCATTAATGGGCTCTTAACAAAATTTGTTTTGTATGTTTAATATGTCCGACTCTGGGGTAATGAAGTCTGCTCTTACGGATTCTGTTGTAGTTAGCATTGGACTTTTCAGCTGTTATTGATTTAGATTATGGAAAGCAGTTTTGTTATTGCAGTTTCCTTGAATAACATTTTTCACGGTGCTTTGAATTTCACAATAACAACAGCGGCTGAAAATGGCTACGCACGTGCTGCGTTATTGTTCCAATAACCGTTTTAAAAAAGTAATATTTTTAAGTAAGCATATTGACAATATTTAGAACATGACCAGTTTCCTTGCAAATAAATGAAACTGGGTTTCCCATGAAAGTAAAGACAGTGATTTATTTTGCAGTGGTGCAAATGGTGCATAATATTTTCAGGAGCTACTGTATGGAAACCATATTCTATACAAACTAACTGTGCGCAACTAATTCTACACAAACTAAGATATACAATATTTTAGTTCTTTCACACTGCTATCATTGTGGAGGTTTTTCAGTGTTCAGCACTGTTTAAAAATAGTTAAACAATGGAAATACAAAACACCCACATAAAGTCATACCCTATTGTACATCACTGAATGTAAAGGGTTTGTCTCTGAACCAGCACTCCATCAGGCAGCTAGACTGAACCAAACAGTTCACACAGTTATAAGTGGCAGTTTTTGTATTACTGGCAATGTTTGTAATATTATTGCAATATTTCAAGTCACAGCAGACTGAATTCTCAAGACTCTTACAGCACATGGTAGTTCTTTAGATTTCTTGGAAATTACCAAAACAATTTGGTATGCATCAAAGCAGGTGAACACATGATTATGTGTATGTATGTAAACATTTCAAACCATTCCATGTGAAACATGGAATGCTTTGAAAAAATGAAGCGCAATGTACAAATATGAGTGAACAGCTCTCTGCCACGCAATCAATTTGTTGGTTCAGCTATGGTCCTCATAATTGCTTTTATAAGATAATATTAAAGTTATTCATTTCAAACCATGGTTTTCTGCACTAAAAGCAGATCAGCTGTGTTCTTTGTATACTGAAAATCAGGTAATCAGCAGTCCTTGGCATATACTGTAACCAAAGTGTCCTAAGGTATACGCTAGTCTTTGTATTAGTATAGGTTTTAAATATCTTCTGCTTCATTTGGCAAAGAGAAAAAATACCATCCAAAGTAACACAAGTCAATGGAAACGAAGGAAATTAATGTGTATGTGAGGTGCATAACAAGCAGACTTAATGTGCTGATTGATCAATGGAATACAGACAGAAACATGAAAGATGAAAGGTCTTGGATTAGGGTTTGAATTAATGTTGTGCCCTAGACACTGTTGGAAGGTCACAGTTGATAGCTGTACTCTGCCGGGGCTGGAATAACAATGCACCGCGGAATGCAGGGGTGTATCAGCTGTTAGTTATTGCCTGCAGACGCGTTAACCAGGTGTTTGCTCACCCTCCGCGGTGAGGGATGGGGGTAGCGAGTCCCGTCCAATCTGCTCAGATGCGCACGGGGAAGAGGCCTCACGGCTCTCCCCAACAACAAATCATCCGCTTTGCCTTTGCACAGGAATCTGCGAACATTCCAAAGCCCATTAGCCACGGTTATCAATTGCACTGCATCAGCAGCCGCTCTCTGCAAAACCGTTATCCATTACCTAATGAGAAAGGTCCATCCCTCCTGCATGTCTCCCTTAGAGATAAACGTTTTACAATTTCCGAAAACTCCAATGATGCTGATTTATAATCTGACACGCAAAAGGCTTAGACATGTTCAGAGGTCACAGTATGTGGATGTGTGTGCGTCTCCTTATGTGGATAAGATGAGCCCTACAGAATTGTGTTACTGCATAAATAAGGAGCAATATACTGAGCTAAATGACTTGACTGTCAGTCAGTTTTCAAGGTGTGGTGTTTGAAGCATAATCAACAAGCACAAAGAAACATCACCTGAAATTGGCAAAGTCAGGGCTGAAAGATCTAAAAAGCTGTCTAAGAAGGATGTGCAATACCTGAACATGATATCCTTAAGGAATAGAAAGAGGACAAGCATTTAATTGACACCACAACCAGCGGAAGGCTCAGGTGTCGTTGTCCATCCATCAACAGTGTGAAGGTCACTCTTGAAATCACAACTTAAAGAATGTGCTTCCATAAAAAAAAAAAAAAAAACTTATGTTAAGGAAGCAAGGAAGGAGCAAGATTAAAACTGTAAAACATGTCTGTTTTCCATATGCACCAGAGTACGAAAATTTGTGTTCTGTGTGTGTGTGTGTGTGTGTGTGTGTGTGTGTGTGTGAGAGAGAAAGAGAGAAAGAGAGAAACAGAGAAAGAGAGAGAGAAAGAGAGAGAGAGAGAGAGAGAAAGAGAAAGAGATTGTGTCATAGCAGCATGAAGTATGTCATCAAAAAAAAATAATTATATCAATTATATAAGATCACGATTCTGTTGTTATGTTTGTAGCTTTCAGATCTCTGCTATGGTAAAATCTGTATAGCGATCACACATGTTCACAGCATTCACAATTTACTGTATTTCCTTCAGGAAATATGACAAGTCAGTCAGAATATTGATGAATGCTAAAGAATGACAAAATACGGTTTCTTGTGTCCAGTATCTACAGCATAATCTTTAAATGTATGACAAGTCAGTCTGATAAGAGATTATGGCGGATTACTGAAAGCTGACAAAGGGACGGGTATTAGTGAGAGGAATTGATGGGTTCTGAGCAGAACCCGTAGAGGAGGGCACATTTTACATAAGCAGTGGTACTTCCAGAATCCCCTCAAAGTCTTCCTCCAATGTTAGTCCACCAAACATGCAGTCTGTGCATTTCCCTTGGTGCTTATCTCATAAAAACACTTAATGAAGCTATAGCGAGTTTCCCTAAATCACTGGCATTGCACCGCACCATGTCTGAGATTGTCATTTTTTACCATCACAGCAATTGCCGTCTCATTTTTGCTTACCTCTCTGGATGTTTATATCAGTTTTTTTTGATTGGCCCTCTTTGCCATCTTGGTACATGAATAAACATAAGAAGAATTTATCTGCTGGGAGGAGATGGTACAGTGTGAATGCATCACATCAGTTTTGTATGGTGGGGGCTGTGATGCTGGCTCTTCAAAGTGAGCTGAACATTGTGTGGCAGCCAGGCCCACAGTTGGAAATGGATTGAGTCGGGAACTACGATCTCTTGAACACGGAGCCCCCTGCAGAGCCAGATCATTCCCAACGATCATCTTGATCTACATCATCATAACAGTCATCATCCCCACCGCCACCATGATCGTTATCATCATCATCAGCAGGGCTGTACGAAGACAAGGAGGAAAATTGTGAGCGATCGCTCTTGTTTGTATCGCGAGACACAGCAGCTGCTGTTGGTTTCCTTCTCTGACGTGTGACCCATTGTGTTTGTGAAATGGAAAGTGGTGCTCTCAGCTTGTTAGTATTCCACAGCCCTGAATAAATGAATAACACCGAAGCCACCCCGGGTGCCACCGCAGGTCACTTCTCTGTACTGCAATTCATCTTTTTGTGAATGCTGGGGGGGGGGGGGTGGCAATCAGCAATCAGGCGAAACATTGTTCTGGGATGAGATTATTATCTGCAGGAGCAAACGAAATGCTGCATGATCCCAAACACCTTTTCAGTGCATTGCATCTCAAAAATGCAACGTTGGTCCCTTTAAGGCTCTACGGATAATAGCAGGGCTGCTGCTAAGAGTTTCCGGGAGTCTAAAGGTGTAGCGCTTCAAGATCTGTCACACAGCAAAGCGTTATGAAAGTGCTCTCGGGTGACATAAGCATATGGCTTTATTCTGAGCATTTTGTCACCGTTCAGCCTACCCCCGGCGTCATCACAATGTCACAATGTCCTCTCAAGCGAATGGAGGGGATTGTAGAAGTGTCATCCCTCATGGATTTGTGCTTATTAATGGTGAGGTTTAATTACCTGAATGATGTAAATCCTGCTGTTAGTCAAGTCTCCTTTCCTCCCCGATTTAGTAATGTGTAATTAGGGAGCGAGGCTACCCTCGCCAGCAGAGAACACCTGCAAGATTAGTATTCTGCCACTGCCAGTCTGTGCGCTATGTTACCAGCACAGGGTCAGGCAAACAAACACACCATTAGCATACCATTGTGTGGCAGCGAAGAGGCCGTGTAATTCAGTAGACAGTGCCCTGACAAACAGGCCCAGCCAACTTTCTTGTTAATGACTGAAATTAACACCAGTAAGTAAGCAATTAGGATGTTAGGATGTGATTTAATCCGTCACTTTGTTCATAGTTACTACACAGGTTACTTGGTTTTACCTAAGGATGAGTACTAGCATAGAGTGCATGTGTTTTCTGCATCAGAGCAGCACTGGCTCTGCATGTCCTTAAGTTGTGTAATGTTTACTTTTTTATTTATTTTTCTAAGTTTTGATTTTGCATTGCTAGTTTCCCATCGATTGCACTGGGCTTGCTGCACAGATATGGTCTCTCTGTGCTTGAGCAGAGATGCCCAAATCATTTTGTCAAAGTACTAATCCTCCGAATTGAATTATTATTTGTGAATGCACTCGCCTGTCACAGTTACAGCAACGTTTCCTTTAACCATAAACATCATAAATTATGTATCATGTGTTTCATATTAATATATTCTGTCTGAATGGAGAATGAAGTTTGACCTTTACCTTGTGTTTGGAAAGGACAGACACAGTATGCCAAGTGGTTGCCAACATCACTAATCCCAGATAGAAATGAAAAGGTCAATATCTAATCTTGCGGCAAACCTTCTTAAAAAAAAAAATTCTGAAGACCTAGATGGAGTTTTCCTGTTTTACCCCAAGGGCCGCTCACTTTTTTATTTATTTATTTATTTTTTTTGCAAATAGCGTGGCCCTTGACTTTATGTCTGTGTGTTTGCATGCTGTACAGTTGTTTGTGACAGCCTGTGGATCCGCCATGTGACACAGCACAGAGTTCCCCAGCTGTACAGTAATTTGTTCATTTGGAAGTCCAGGGTGGGGTGACACGTAAAAGCGTAAAAGCAGGCTTTATCTCTGCTCCCTCAGTGAAGGGCAATGTCTGCCTCTTTGTCCATCCACGGGATGAACACTGGGCCTCCTAAGGATGCAATGGAGAGAGAGCTGTTTTATTAGTTTGCATGAATACATTAATGTGTTCATGCTGAATTTAGTTTCTTAGCTTGCATTAATTACATTAACACCCAAATCAAATCTTGAATATGTGCTCTCCAGTTCATAAATGTGAAATCTGAAATTTGTTTCTTATTTGCATTATTTATGTAGATATTGTTTCATGTATTTGCACTCAAGTGGATTAGATTAAATTATCCTGCAACAACAAGCACCATGTTTCATTTAGAACTTTGCCAAAAGTGATCTGTTGCAAATATATATAGTCCTGTGCTGCCATGTACCTACCTAAGTAGTTATGTTTTCAGTAGCACATTCAAAATATTGGCTACATCTTGATCAGAAGTAAATGTTACTATCACTAGTATTTTTCAAATTTTTAAGGAGTTTGCTATTATTTATTTCTCACTGCAAGGTGAAATATAAATAAGGGTAGATAATAATAATTGCTGGTATGTTATCAGGTTTAGTAATAATTCCTTTAATTTAGTTTAAGTAAATGGAGGTAAATGAACTACAGTAGTCCACAGTGTAGCTAGCTTGCCTCTTATGGGGTATGGGTTCTTACTTCTTATAACAGAAGTGAAGCAGAGATGAAAATCATTCTATGTTCCAATCACATACTGTGAACTCAGATATAGGTGTTGCCTCATTTGCAGGTATATTTGCCTTCAACATTTTATCACCTCAAATCTTGAACAGACAATTTCATTTTTTGGGGAGGAGAGTATATCAATGCTCAGGGAGCTTTAAACAAACCAGACAAACAGTGCTCAGGGTTGAAATTGCTCGGCTGACCTTCGGAGATGAGTATTATTTTCACGAACAGCCTCACGAAATGCCATACCTTGAACCGCAGATTCATATGACCGTAGTGCAAATAATGGAATTTAAATTGTGGTAGCCGTGATAGCGATATTACTCTGCGGACCTCATTAGTCTCGCACTTAACCGTCTGCTTGTCTGGAGCAGCTATTAGCGCAGTGTCAGTGGAGGGGGAAGGGATGAGTATTCAGTGTGTTATCTGTACAAGCACAGCTCACCTCTCTCTTTTGGCAGGAGGGCCTGATTGGGAAATGTCAGGGGGGGATTACTGGGATGAATGAGCTACTGAGGGCTTCCGTTACAGCACGCCCTGCATAACAAAAACTGCAAGTAAATTTCCCATAATGCCATCCTGGGAAACGAATCGCATCTTTATAACCGTGGGGTGGGGTGGGGGGGGGGGTCGGGGTTTGAAACAGCTCTGTTTTTGTGATATCCTCGTCCACGCTTTTACCTCAGTGGGAGGATGACACCCCTCGCTCCGTGTGGCGCACAGCCGGTGGTCGTGCGGTTTTCCGTGATATGTCACAGGCCTAATGAAAAATGTGGCAACTGATTTCGGCGAACCTGCGGTCAGGAGCAGCGTGGTGTCACGGAGACCTTGAGCGAGGCGGACGTGCCAGCGTGCGAGCCATACAGGGGGCATGGGCCATCACCGACTTCAAGGGTTTGACTGAGTTTGTCCTCAAAACAACTCTGTTCTGACGAACACTGTCGCTCTCCTCACAAATGCAATAACAACACTCTTCTCCGTCGGGAAAGTGTAAACCAGAGGCCTTGTATGAAATTTTTCGAGATACTAGCTAAGGCCATGAAGGATTTTTGCTTGGTTGTTTTGTTTCACAGGCTTCATTTTAATAGTTTAGCCTTGGAAAATGCTCACACTCCTTGACTTGAATGAGTAACCCTAACAACACGCTAAGGTGAAAATCAGAGATCAATGAGACATTCTTCACGAAGAGCTACAGAGCTCCATGTCATTGTTTGAAAGTTTATTGGAACTGTTTTGGAATAAGCATTAAGCAGCGCTGAGTCTTTCAATGTGGTTGAGTGAAAATTGCTTTGCACGGAGGACAGGACTTATAAAATGATTATGAAATCAGGTGGAGGAAGACATGTCCTTGGTGTTTGGTTTGCCTGTAGTTAGTATTCAGCAGGAGAAACCTGTATAAAAATACACTAATGAAATTTGAAAACCTGTCATAAAACAGGGGTAAAGGCCATATCCTATCCCAAATGTGTCGCATACTTAACAATCTCAACAAAATCCTATTGTCAGATACCATTAGGTTTAGATTTAGAACTTGATTAAAGGTTAGAATCCTCGTTTAAGTGGTACTTTGTTATTGCTTATGGGTTCCTGGAAAAGTGATGTGGAATATGCAGTGATCAGTAACTATTGATTTTGCAACAATAGCTGTCTGGAAGCTGCTGGAACAGCCTTCAAGTAGGCTTTTGATGTGAGACACTCATTCCCATGATTCAAGAAGGTGTCACTGGCTAAGAAGTCACTCCCTCTCCTAGTTCAGGTGTCATGGGTCACAAAGAGAACTTCTCCCAAGAAGTGATACTGAAAATGTAAGGAACCACTTATGTAGCCAGGGCATACAGAAAGTACACCAATTGCAGTAAGAGTCACAATGTTAAAGTAACCCTACAGGCACTACAATCTGTATTTTATATTCATCCACACATACAAAGAAATGGTTAACTGAGCACAAAATAAATGTTTTCAAGTGATTCCTTTAATCTCCAGACCAGAGCATTTGTGGTTTGGACTCAAGAAAAGAGTTCACAAAAAAAAACAACAACAAAAGATCTGAAAGACCTAGAGCAATTCTGTCAAGAGGAAGGTCAAAAAACCTACTCAGAAGTGCCAGAAACTCTTAAAAGTGTGATCAGTAAGATGGATATGCATATATGCGACCCTTGTGTTTTCTGGAATAAAATCTGTGAAAATTTTGAATTTGCTCTGAGGGAAGGTATTAAAATGAGACATTTAAAAATGTTTATACAATATGTATTTCTTCTTTTATAGCAAGTTGTTACTGTTTAGTTAGGGGTATGCATACATGTGAAGGACACTGTATTCTCCAGCACAGATGAATAACCCCATATATTATTCTACAGATAATAGCATAGTCTGCCCTGTACAAAGTAGAGAGAATTGACAGCAATGGAGACAGGGGTGTCTGCTGCTTGTAGAACGAGCCTGAGTGCTGTTAGAGTGTCTGTATACACAGTGTATTTCATACCTTTCTAGTCAGTGTCCACGGATCACTTAGCACCTGTCTGATTAGTCTGTGCTGGCTGTCTGCCCATCTGCGGATATTTTCAATGTGTGAAAGCACAGTGTGTCCAGTTATACTTCTCATCAGAAAGCTAGCTGACATGGTGTCAGACCAGACTGCTTCTTGTTCAGCATTTATCACTCATTTCATAGAAACCCAGGTATAGATTGAGTGGTTTTTTTTTCAGTCTTTTCTAAAATGCATTCAGGTCCTACTGATATTAATGACATAATAAATTGGAGGGAATTAGAGCAAGGGCGAAATATGATTTTAAAAATCACTTTCTTTCAGTGTGTTGAGTAATGACACAATAAGGAAAGCTTCTAATTTGTTAAATGCTAAATTTTTAAACCCAGGCAAAAGAAGAAAAGCCGGTGACTAGCAAGGTGAGGCACAGGGTATGTGTGCTTGTTGGAAATGGAGCAGAAGCTTTGACAGTAACCTGAGAGAAGTCACTTTCACTGGTGCTTTGTGGTATCCATACTAATGAGCTCGTCCAGATGTGCTTTCCTTGGTTGTCACATATACTTGTCATCAGCCCTTGCCTCCCTGCGTAACACACACACACACATACACACGGACACTAGGGCATGCATACACCATGCACCCCAGGTGCGAAAGTCATTTTCCTGTTGCTGCGTGCTGCGGTCAAAATTACATGTAAATGCGGTTGCTCCTGAAAGGAAGGCACCTGTTTTTTTTTTGCCATCTGAGCAGCCATTTCCCGAGCTCAGCTCTCCAGTCTCAGGCAGGTTTACATACTGTATTTTGTCACGGTGCTCTAGTTCAGTTCCTGCAGCTGCGTCGGCTCCCCCCACCCATTTCAGCACCATGCACAAGGTCCCCCCACCCCCTGATTTCGCATCATCTGCTGTCTCCCTCGCGCTCTGTTTAAACAGCATTGTCAGCCTCCCTTACCCTAATGCTGATTCAACAACATCCACAACCTGCCTTTCCCTAACGGTTATTGAATGTCCCCACCTTGGCTCCGATTCAGTCCCATTTACAAGTTGTGATATGCTGTACAGCTTCTAACTATTACAAGTGTTGTGTTGATTGTGCCTTATGAGGGTTTTTATGCCACACGTTGTCTTGTGTGATCCCGATTTTGTGCTTAATAT